>NC_141538.1:10365000-11020000 GCF_021556685.1 Rattus norvegicus
TCGCTGGGGCTAGGCCTGACCCCAGCTCTCTCAAGTGTTTGGCGAGTGGATGTCAGAGAGCTCACTGACCTCCTTGAAAGGTCTTTATGAGTAGAGCTGGTGGAGGCCAGCAGTGGGCTAGCACAGGCTCCTACAGACTCAAAGCATAAAGCTGGCCTATAAAACTTGGCATAGAGGAGACTGACAGCAGGCTAGGTTGGGAGGGAAGTATGGCCAGCTGATAGAGGGGAAGGATGTCCCAGGACTGGAAGCCAGAAACTTAAAAGATGGAGGTGTGCCCAGGAGACCAGGAGACGAAAGCTAGGATGGGAGTTCATGCCTTTTTTGTCTTTTTAAGCCTTAGTGTCTCCTGCTTTCAAAATTTTCTTCCAATCAACATTTACAAATGCAAGGTAACATTCGAGGTTCCCAATAGCGTTTTACATTTGTTTTTCAAAACATTTGCATATGACATGGATGTTTCTCAAGTCAAATGACTGTAAAGGAGGCCATTTGCTTAACAGAACCTGGAGATGAGAGACCCTGCTGGTCCACTTGCATGCAGAAGAAATTTCCCTGCAAACGCTGGAAGCTTAGGTTGCAACAATCTGCCCGATCCACACTCAGTCTCTTTCTGATTCCCTAAACAGTGAATTCACCAGAGTACATCTTTCTGTGTCTCCCTGAGTGCTTCCACTCCCCTCCATTCTGTGCTGTTATACGAACTGACAGGGTGACTTGTGGCAGACGAAATGAAAGGGTTTGTAATTTAGGAAACCTCTGGCCCTGCTGACTGAAAGCAGGTTGTTTGTAAGAAGGAAATCCTGACCTCAGCTAACTGGCAAACTCTGTCAGAAGCAATAGAGGAAGCAGAGGAGAAAGAACAGTACTGGGATTTGAATTGGCAAGGGGAGAAAAATAGATGCTCTCCCAAACGAGAGCTCCCCATTGAAGGACTGAGATAGCCCCAGCCCCTGAATGGACAATGGTGAGTATTACAAGAGTATGATAGAGTTGCATCTGGGAGCATACTGCTAGGGACAATAGCTAGGTCAACCACCCTGATGATGGACTCCCTCTAGTCTGCAGGAGATGGAAGGCCTATCCTCCAACCCCTGCCTGCATACTGCAGGCAGGGTGCAGCCTACCCTGTCATTGTCACAGTTGACCCAAAGCACCAAGACACCAGACAAAGGGGCTATAAATTGGATATTGGATTAGTTACTTTTCTCGTTGCAGCTTAAGGAAGGAGGGTTTATTTGGGTGTATGATTGGTTTGCAGATACAGGGATCAGAGCAGGAAGTCAGAGCAGTAGGAGCAGAAGCCTGAAGCAACTGGTCACAGGGCACTCATAGTCAGGGAGCAGAGAGAAAGGGGGAGGGGGAGGGAGGGAGGGAGAGAGAGAGAGGTTCAGCTTGCTTTCTCCTTTACTTAGTCAAAAGACTTGACCTGTGGAAACCTAAATGTCCTACCTAAACTTCAGGTGGATCTTTCTAACTCAGTTAACTCAATCTAGACATTCTCACACACACCCCCAGAGGTTCCTAGCCGAGGTGATTTGAGGTGGCATCTCACTGTCCTGCCTTTCTACACCTGGGCCTTCCTGACACCTGGTCCTCTGCGTTGCCTCCATCCGCAAGCTGCCCATCCAGCCACTGGGCCCTGACCTCTGAGCAGCCTGGGTAAAAAAGCAAAGGCCTCTGTGCATTGAGTTCTGGTCTCCAAAGGTGCTCATTTGGCTATGTCCAGTGCTTTGACAAATATCTGATTGAGCCCTGCCCATTATGCTAATTGTATCCATCTTGGGCAATGTTTGAGCTGCAACTGTTTTAATGGCCACTGAGGATGCGCTCTATTTACCATCCCTGCCTGCTAGTTCTTTACCAGTCCTTCCCAGTCGGCTGCACATGACAGTGTTTAATGCTTCTGAAGCCCCAATGATCCAATTCAGTGCCCCCACGTATCAGAAAGAATTCCACTAAGGGAGTAGTTTTCAACTTCCTAGTGCTGAGTACTTCCTAGTGCTAAGTACTTCCTAGTGCTGAGTACAGCTCGTGTGCTGTATGTTGCTTTATGGTGATGTACCCACATCACCATAAAGTTATTTTTGTTGGTGCTTTATAACTGTAATTTTGTCATTGTGGTGAATTATAATGTAAATATCTGTTTTCCAGTGGTCTCAGGTGACCCTGTGAAAGGGTCATTCAACTCCCAAAGAAGTTGCAACCCACAGGTTGAGAACTGCTGCTCTAAGGGGTCCTATGCCCATGGTGACCTCAGAGGTTGCTGTCTTTCATTTCAATTGTGGTAAGTGACAGCCTGTGATAGGAATAGCACTGGGTCTCAAGCTGCAAAGACTTTGTGATCGAAATCCCAAGAATACAGCAATGACTGTACCTGGGAGAACAAAGTCCTCAAGTAGAGGTGGTTTGCTCATCAGCCTGCATGAAAGACAAAAAGTAAAATAAAAATGGTGCCATCGCAGCATGAGCCTCACTGGAAAGGCATTCTTCTCAGTCGCCAGCGTGGAAACCTCTCTTTAGGTTTTTACTACAATGTGTCTGTTTCCCACACTGTCACCACAGCCATGTCACTGGTGTCCTCCAGACATCTTGCATGACCCTCACTATCCCCACTCTGACTCTCTGCCTACATTATAGCCAAAAGAAACTGTCAAGGTAACACTTGGTGTCCTGGGTGAGCTCCTTGATTGCCTCCCATCCCCCTGCGCTCCAGCCCTTCCTCTCTTAGCTTCATAAGCAAGCTTTTGATCCTCTAAGATGCTGGTTAGATTCCTCAAGTCCTGACTGAGGCCTTAGCATGTGCTCCCCACAGAAAGGACTATCTGATGTCCCCCAGCTTTCAGATTGCACCCTAAGAACTTCACCCTACATGTGCCTTTCTGTCCAACCCATCCAAGGGACAATTGTCACACAACACTTCTGTTCCCCATCACTCCCGAGAGCCCCTTTTAGATGCCTCCCTCGAGTCACTACATGTTGCCAGTCTGGACTGTTGGTTATTCTAATACTGTCTACCTCTGTTAGGGAGGCTGGAAACTCCAGAAGGAGGAAAGCCATTGCTACCACTAAATTTACAATGCTGGGCATACAATAGCTTTTGTATTTATGATAAGAAAACTAATGCATTTGTTGACAATAAGGGTAAACGAAAGATGGACAGGTAAGCAAAGATGCTGAGAAGAGTGGAGTGTCTGTGGGAGACATTTAAAGTATTTGTAGAAATACAGCTTTGTGTGGAACGTGGAAAGATGGTAGAGGAAAGAAAATCTAAAAAAAAAAAAAACTGGTGAGATTTTTTTTTCTTGCACTTGGGAGCTTTATCTGTTATGATGAAGCCACCAAAGAATCTTAATCTGGGAGTTGACAGTTGCATACATATTCCTTTGATTTGTGAGGGGGAAGTGGACCGGAACGGGAGGTTGCCAGCCGCGTGGGAGGTGGTCGTCATAATGGAAGCATGACGTAAGGGGAGCTGTCCAAGGGAAGCCCCAGGGACTGAGAGGTGGAAGGAAGCCACCCAGCAGGTGTGCCAGAGGCAGAGCTGGTCAGGGGAGGAGCAGGCAGCTCAGTCTCTCCTACCTTTCCATTGTGGAAAGGAGCTGAGTGGACGGACCCTCACTCAGAGTCGCGTGTAATTAGGTCAGGTCCATGGTTTGCGTGAGTGCCGGTGGGGTCTCTTCCTAAGTTGTCTCACTGTTCCCCAACTGGAGGGCTTTGCTGTCTGGAAGTAATTTTATATCTCGGTGAATGTGTGTGCTGTGGCGAACTGTATGGGGGGTTGGTACAAATTAAGAAGCCAGGCTCCCCATATGGCTCCCGCAAGCAGGCTGGAGCACTTTATATATAATTGAGGAAGTGTCACTTTGCCATTTCGGATGGAGTGAGAACGCTGGCAGCAAACAGTTAGGAGACCGTAGACCCTCCACATGAAGACCTTTTAATCCACCCCTCGTCTCCACTGAAGTCACAGCAGGGCTAGACCCTGGCCTAGGCCCAACTTTAGGCATTTCTAGACTGGGCCTAGGGCCACAGCCACCTGACAGCACCCATCCGTTCTTTGGGAGTCAGGAACAGGGTGTCACGTCATTCCAAGTGAGCCAAGAAGCTCTTCAGCACAGGACCCTGTGAACCAGGTCCTTGTATTTATTTGTAAGCACAGAGCTCACACAGCAAAATGTGGACGACAAGAAAAAGAAACAGAGAAGAGAGACTATGGGGAAAGTACAGAGGATTCCTCTAAACCTCCTTCATCTTGGACACAAAGGAGGCCTGGACAGGCACCACCAGTGCTCAGGTATCCAAGCCCCTCTGAGCATGAGGACAGCCAGACAGCTAGGACCAGGGAGAGCAAAAGGAGCATGTGGCTGGCAGAGCAGGAAGCCTGCTCCCTCCCGGCCCCTTAGAAAGGCATCTGTCATCACCTCGCTGTTCCTGTCTCCCACTGTAGGAACCTCTCACTGAGAAATCACCACAGGCCTCATCGCCCAGCTCACCTAGTAGTTCAAAAACAGCAAAGACTTTCCAGCATTTCTATTCTTCCCAAAGTAGTTAAAAATGCAGGAAGGCGGGGTGGGGGGGCATGGGGGGTGTTGTGGATGGAAGGGCTCACACCCTTGCTGGAACAGATTTGTTTTGAAAAACTTCTGCCCTCCGGCTTGAAAGCATTTCTTGGCCCAGCGGAATCAAGAGGTACCAAGACAGCCCCAGAACTGTTTCCAGCCCCTGACCTTGATATTTATTTGCAAAGCCTGACAGGAAATCGGCACCGAGGATTCCATGAAAAACAAAGAAAAATGCAGGAATCAGAAAAAACAACAGACTGTTCTAAACAGCCTCATAAGGACAGACCTTGAAGGTTTTCCTTCTAATGGTGCCAGAAAAACAGTTCCCCTTGGCTTTTTAACCATGCAGCATGTTCTAGAAACCTACTATGTGCTGGGGTAGGGGCCAGTGCTCCCACTTCCCGTTGAGTAGGTCACATGAAACTGAGGCAATGGAGTCAAAGAGGGCCTGGCTGTTTCTGTGGTGTGCAGGAAGAACAGGAGATGGAGTGTAAAAAGACGGCTATGGTTATTTTGCAAAAACTCTGGGCAACAGGCTATTTGATCTGTCTTTCAAAGAATAGGTGAGAGTTTCATGGAAGTGAAAGGGAACGTGGGTGTGAGAAGAGATCATATCTGAATGCTGTCAGAAATAGACTTTGAACCACTCCGAAAGCACAGCAGGCAGAAGAGGACCTGACGGTCCTTCATAGCTGCTTTCTGTACTTTCTATGTGAGAATCTTACAGCCTAGAAAACCGTGTGCCCTGCACACACACGCCCAGACAGCCCGTAACCATGGTGAGAACTCAGGTGTCAACAAGCAGGAAGTAGACCAGAGTTGGTCTGATGCCACATAATGACACTTCAGTGAACGCCTGGCCATAAATAGAACTGTGACCCCCCCATTAGGTCACCTTGCTTAGCGATGATTCAGCAATCCGATAGTGCATTCAAGACACAGTGTTCTTAACATAATGAAAACTGCCCAGTGCTGCTCTCTCAGAACATAACCTATTGGTAACTGATAGTGACTGTCAATGAGCCCACAGTGGGAGAGATGTAGACTCGATATGTCCAGAACACTGTTATTGTTATTAATTCCCCTGCTCAATAGTGACAGGAGTTGAGAAGCTATTTCTATATCATAAGAAACAAATGTAAGAAAGTGCAGGTAATATTCATGAGCAGAAGGCACCATCCTAAGAGCTCAGAAAACCACAGAGTGGTAGCAGCCTGCTGCAAAGTGAAGAGAGGCCATGGAGAGATGGCGGCTGCTGCTTCTCAACGCTCGCACAGCCGCTCCCATGACAAGACACGGTCTTGGGCAGTCTGACAGCGCTCAGGAGCTGTATACTCTGCTATTGGCTGGTCTTTATTCCAGTAATCTTAAAACTCACCTATTACAGATCAAAATTCAAAACAACAACAATATAAAAAGCACAGGCCATGGACCGGCTAGATAATTTGGCAGACAAATATGCTTTCTCTGCTTTGTTCCACAAGCCTGGTGACCCAAGTGTGACCCCAGAACCCACATAAAGGTGGAAAGAGAGTCAAGTCCACAAACCCTTGGCATCACATATAGAATTAATTGATCAGAAATTATGGACCAATTGATAAAGCATTCAGGTAATGGGAAACAGGTCAGTCTAGAATGTCTAGAAAAGTTTCATGTAGAAACTGTTACATAAAGGTAGGATTTACTTAAAAACAGTTCTCATGTATACCAGGCCGAGAAATGCTGGAATTTCAGGCCTGTGCCACCACACCCAGTTTACTGGGGGAAACCAAGACTTCCTGAATACTAGGCGAACGCTGCCCACTGAGCCACATCCCCATACCCTAAACTGCTCTCGGGACTGTACTGGCAGAACCACGAGCTTCAGGTAAGATGGTGAGGGTCAAGATGGCTCAAATGACATATTTCATATGTTAGAAACTCATCTACCTCATGAGTGCCAAACTTGGCTACTATCAAAAGGAAACTGAAAATGCCCTCCATGTTGATGGCTTTAAGTGCCTGTTATTACATTCTATAGCATGGATATACCTTGAAACATGATGCTGTTAAAGAAGTTGAACACATGAAAAATGATGATTCTTCTGATAGGAAGTCCTTACAGTAGGCCATTTCCCAGAAACATACACTTAAGATTGTCAGGATGACCCGCCTGGAACATCCATTACGTAAGGTCTCTTCTTTGTCTGCCTGGTCCTCATCCTTTCACTTCGGGTGGTTTGTAGAATCTTTTGTTAGATTTGTGTTCTCCGGTTCGCTCTGATGAGCACATAGCCACCTGACGAGTCCTTACCCACACCCATGACGTGGAAACCACTAAGAATTCAAACCCCGGGGTTCCTGTGTTTCACAGGCCGTAGCCTCGCTACACCACTGAGATCATCTAGCCTTCCATGTGGTAAGGCTAGCTCACTGACTGTCCCAGTGCTCGTTTATAGAACTTGAACATAGGAGGACTGCCAGGAAGCTTCACACTCCTTCCCCACAGGATACTGCATGTGGCCATAGTTACGTGAGCACAAGTGTGTATATCATATGTAGGCTTATATTGCATAACAATATCGGCTTACATGATGCTTAACTTTATATTTCTTGACTTTTAAACTTTTAGTTTAAAACACGTATCTTTTGTTTTTAGTTCTTAGACTACTTTTTAACTTCTATTTCCCAGTGATATCTTACACATGAACAGAATAACTTATTTGTACAAAATTAAAGAGCTTCTAATATTTCTCTATTATATATTATGCCATAACAAGCACACACACAATACACACACACACTCACACATAACACACCCACACACATACTCACACAACACATATACTCACACACATGCTCACACACACTCACACACATACCCATACACACACACGCCCACACACACCCACACACACACATACACACACTCACACATACTCACACATACCCACACACATATTCACACTCACATACACACTCACACATAAACATACCCACACACGTAGTCACACAACACACACACTCACACACATACACACACACATGCCCACACACCCCCACACTCACACATACTCACACACACCCACACACATACTCACACACACCCACACACATACTCACACAACACACACACTCACACACATACACACACACACACACACACACTCTCTCTCACACACACAGAGGCAAGGCTAACGTGTATTAATCATTTAAATACCAATTAACTTTTGCCAAAATGTTTTGCAAGAGTTTTACTAAGCCAGGTGTGGTCATACATATATGGAACTCCAGTGCTCTCAAGAAGCTAGGTCAGGAGAATCACAAGTTTGAGGATAGCCTAAGCTACGTAGTCAGACCCTGTCATGCACACACAGAGATCTTTTTATTCCACAAATGTGTGGTAGAATCCAGAACACATCTTAGCTCTCTTACTTCCACAGACTTACGGTATAACAGGCCCAAGGCAGGGTACAAAAATTGTAATATTGTCAATGTTTAATGTAGTTCTAATACTTGCCAGTTTTTTACACATTAATATAAGTACAAATTGAACATTAAATTTGTGTATGAAGTGAAATTTGGCCAGAATCAAACAAGTCGTAAACAAATGGGAAGATATACTATGTTCATGAATTAGAACAGATGGTACTATGCCCAACCCTCCTCACACTGATGCTGATTAAATTTCATCCCAGTAAACAGGAAGAGTGGAGGGGACTGTGGAGTGGAGGGGACTGTGGAGTGGAGGGGACTGTGGAGTGGAGGGGACTGTGGAGTGGAGGGGACTGTGGAGTGGAGGGGACTGTGGAGTGGAGGGGACTGTGGAGTGGAGGGGACTGTGGAGTGGAGGGGACTGTGGAGTGGAGGGGACTGTGGAGTGGAGGGGACTGTGGAGTGGAGGGGACTGTGGAGTGGAGGGGACTGTGGAGGTGGCTCCATCAGTGAAGTCCACGCCATGCACACATGAGGACCTGAGGTTCAGATCTCCAGAACACACATAAAGTTCAGTTACAGCAGTGTACACCTGTACTCTCACTGATGGGAAGCAGAGACAGGTGAACCCTGTAGATCACTGGCCAGTCAGCCCACCCAGTCTACTCAGTGAGCTCCATATTCAGAGAGAAAGCTTGTCTCCAAAGACAAGAGGAAAATGGTTGACATTTGATCTCTGGCTTCCATATGCACAGATATATGAGAACACTTGAATGTATGTAGGCAAATGCTCATGCCCACATGAGCATGTATACATTCATTCATACAACACACACACACACACACACACACACACACAAACACACACATACTAAACTGGTTCCTAAAAATAAACAAAGCTAGAATACTTATACATACTTATGCTGTTAAAGTTGGTCCCAAAGCTCCTGCAATGAAAACAGTGTGAGTTGACCAGGGAGGCCATCAGGAAAAGGGCAGAATGAAGAGCTATACACACCCAGCCCCTTGAGGATGAGGAGGAGGAAGAGGGGGAGGAGGAGGAGGAGTCAGGACATAGAAAATAAACAGTTTGAAACAAATGCTGCTTTAGCCAAATGCCATGTGAAAAAAAAATAATGTCAGCCCTGTGTCTCACTATGCATACTCATAATGCCCCTGGTTGTGAATCCAAGTGTAAAATAATGCAGTGCTAGGAAAATAGACTTGGAAATATATCTCAGGCTCTCCCAGTTCTCCTTAGTGGATACAGCAAGTACATACTAACCACCTTAAAGATGATTAATTGGAGGGTGCCAGCACAAAAGCGTTCTGCTTATCACAACAAAGAAGTCAATGGGAAATGGAGGAGAAAATGTGCTCAAGATTTAAAAAAAGAACAGACATCTCTTGTGCAACCAGGAGAGGTTGGAACAGGTGGGGCCAAGCTCCTTGTTTTACTCTTTGTCTTTCCAGTTGCCCTGAGGTCAGCAGCGTCTATACAATTCACTCCCACCATGGTGTACTGAGTTGCCATAGATGCAAGAAGCAGAGCTATTTATGGATGGATTGAGACCTGTGAATCTGTGAGCCAAAATGGTTTATTACTCTTCAGCTGGCTGCTTCAGTCTTTTGTCATGACAGAAAGCTGACCAATACATTCAGAAGCTAAGGTGCCCGTGATAACAAGGACGGATGCTTAATGACAGCCATAGAGGCAGTATGAATACTGACCAATATGTGATCCAGCACAGTGGGGACTTCTCTGTGCCAAAAGGGAGATGCCTGCCCAGAATTTAGCAAGTTTATTTGGTCTGGTTTGACTGGCTGAATTGTCTAGTCTCCATGTCATGAAAGCAAGCACCATCCATGTTGATCCATTACAGCTCCAGAACACACCAAAACTAACAATGCGTTAAAGTGTCCTTTATGCAGTGAAATCCCGAGCACCCGTAAGTCAAGTGATATACAGCCATGTCCCTAAAGAAGCTGTCTGGTGAATGGAAAAAATGAAGGTAGAGCACATATGTATGATGTATGATATATGTATATATGTATCATATAGAGATAATGTATAAATACCCATAGTATGATATTAGGATGAATATTCCATTCACTTCTCAGCATTACTGCGACATTGGTTTCAAGAATGCCTATAGACCGAAGTCCTCCGATGCTTAAGTTCCTTCTGTGAATGGAATATGGTTGCACGTAACCTATACATATCCTTCTGTATATTTTAAAAGCATTTTCTAAAGTATTTATAATGCCCAAGGCCAGGTAAATGCTACTTAAATACTTATCATACTCTACTGATCAGCAAGAAAAATGTCTGTCTCTACATATTTATAAATGGAAAGTATCTTTGTACAATTTTGAACAATTTGAACTTTTTAAAATATTTTCTGCATTTTTAGTGAGCAACGATGAGTCATTTTGAGTCATTTTTTATATATAGTATAGGAGGAAGGTACAACTTCATTCTCATGTGGGTATACAGGTTCTCCAATGTCCTGGATGTGTGTGTGTGTGTGTGTGTGTGTGTGTGTGTGTGTGTTGGATATATATATATATATATATATATATATATATATGGAGAGAGAGAGAAGTTATGTAGATATAGATGATATATAGAGAGATAGAGATAGAAATAGAGAGATACTATAGAGACCAGATGAAGAGAGATATTATTGTGGTTCAAATGCGAAGAGGCCCATAGACTCGTTTATTTGAATGCTTGGTCCCAGTTAAAGGAGGTGTTTGGGAAAGATTAGGAGAGATGGCCTTGTTGGAGAAGGAGGATCACTGGTGGGACAGGGTAAATTTGGTGGTTTCAAAAGTCTATGCCATTGCCAGTTAATGTTGTTCCTGCCAGGTGCTTATGGCTGAGGTACAAGGCATCAGAGCTATGCCATGATCCCTGCCACGATGTTCATGGATTCTAGGCCCATGGGACTGTGAACCCCCATACTGAATGCTTTCTTTTATAAGCTGCTTTGATCATGCTATTTGAGAAAAGGAAAACAAATGTATAGATATGTATATGTCCTCATATAACCTCATATATGTGTATATTTACCTATATTCAGTGAATCAAAGAGGCATTAAACAATTAATTTAGAGAGAGGGTCTCATGTTCCCTAAGATGGTCTTAATTTACTAAGCAGTTAAAGGTAACTTTGAGGCTCTGCCTATTAAATGTTAGGATTGTAGTCGTGCATTACCATGCCCAGTTAATGTAGCAGTGGGGGTTGCACCCAGGGCTTCATGCATGCCAGACAAATGCTCTCCCAACTGAGCTACAGTCCGGCCCCAGAGAATGTTTTTAAATGTACAAATAGACTTACTAATTGACAGTTTAAATCAGCACCAACTCCAACACTTTTACTTATTTTATTAGAAATAATTTTGGTGGAATTTCACTTTTAAATAAAATATTTTCCTATCTAGTCATTGTCCTTGGCACAATCCAATTCAAATACAACATCTTATGCTCAGAGGTAATTGATTTCTTGATACTGTATAATTTGCGTCCAAGAAACAGACCAAAGTATGCAGATTTTTTAATTTCTGTGATCCCTACTTTCCCTTCCAATTGCCCTGACCTGGGGATCACTAGTCGGGCCAACCTCCTGTAGGGCCAGCCTCCTGTAGGGCCAACCTCCTGTAGGGGCAGCCTTCATCTTCCACTATTAATTCCATTCATGCTTCCATTGGCATTTGGTGAGTGTCCATACACTGTGCCCTTAACATGTGTACCGGACCCTGGGGTGGGATCTGTCTCTGTGCCCTAAACAGTTGGGCTAGACTCCAAGGCAGAGAGAAAGAAAGCTCCTGTAGCTGCCTACCCATAATCCTTTACTCTTCAGGCATCTCAGACTCTTGGGAAGGCACATAAGGCATATGACGAATAAAGAGTGATACCTTCAATGTTCACATCAAAGTGGCAATACCCCAGTGTCTGTTACTACAACAAATGCCTGAGATCAACCTTCCATCTTTGCAAATGGTGTGGGCTCGTAATTTAGGAGGCGCCAGTCCATGCTCCCTCTGCCACAACACTTTGGGGTCTTCAGCCCAAGGTCATCCAAGAAGCAAGAGGCACGAAGGGCCCAGAGCACCCTGCAATACACGCTGAGGATACACCCTCAATGGCCTGAGACTTCATACTAGGTTCGACCTCTTAACAGTTTTGCCACCTCCCAATAGGGCCACTCTGGGGACATAGTCTTTATCATATGGGCCTGTGCGGGATACTGCTGATCCAAACCACAGTGAAGGCTATCGTGCAGATGGTTCTAGCCACGTCTAGGATCCAGTGCACAATGACAGGAGAATGACTCCTATTTTTCTCTGCAGGATATTTGAATATTTTTTCAGTGATAAAAGTAAGTACTTATGGTAGGTTCTCTGCACAGTATACAAATATGAACAACTGAACGATTTTACTAAACATGTCACCGAAGATTTAAAAACCATTATCTGACTTTTTTTTTACATAGGTGAATGACATTCCAAATGTTTGAATTTTATGAAGGAGAAGCTTGAGAATCCAAACCACAAATCCCTTACTGGATGCTGTGCCGAGGACTGCAGCTCTAAGAGTGTGGTAGTCACTGCTGATTGCCAACTGGACAGGATCTAGAATTATGTAGAAGAGAAGCAACTGGGCTGGCTTTAGGAATTTCCTAGACACTGTTTAGCCGAGGTAGGAACATCATGAGCTGGGGCTTGGGACTGAATGATAAAGGAAAAGGCCAGCAGAGCCCCGGCCTCTATCTCTGCTTCCTGACAGTGGATGCACAGTGACCAGCCGCTTCCCGCCATGCCTTCCTCACCAGGAGGGACTGTACCTTCAAACTGTGAGCCAAATAAATCGATCCTTCTTCAAATTGCTTTGGTCAAGTATTTTATCTCAACAATGAGAAAGTTACTAAGGCGAGGAGCCAGCCACACAACATTAGTGCATGTGGTTCCTATATCTTTATAGGATGTAAATTGCTGTTAATTCTAATAACTGAGAATTAAAAAGTCCTCCATTGCTGTATATCTATTTCCTAGTCGAAGAGGTAGTGAAGGCTATCACTTGACACAGAATTAGGAAACTGACTCCAAACCCACCTGCCTTCCTGCTGCATTGCCCTGCCTGTACCACAGCTGGTCCAGTGGACGCATGCGTAGAACATGCTGCATGCCAGACAACTGCAAAGTCCTCCCTGTGCCTCAGCTCATGACGCGCTCATATCCTCCTCCTACCACTCTCATTTCTCAGGGTTTTTATACATAAGAAAGCTAAGGCCAAAAGAAGACAGAGAACATACATGCTTAAGATCACATAAATTAGAAATAGTCCTGAGTTCTTACCTTGCCCCCTAGTTCAATTGCCCATCCATACTGAAGCACAATGACACAAAATAGTATCACTATCGAGTTGAATATCATTGATCTTTTCATCTAAAAATTTACTTATATTTGAGCTTTTCTATTTAAGTCTTTGGACCACTTTGAGTCATTTTTTTTTTTATATATAGTATAGGAGGAAGGTACAACTTCACTCACGTGTGGGTATACAGGTTCTCCAATGTCCTGGTTGGGTTTGTTTGTTTGTTTGTTTTGTTTGTTTGTTTGTTTTTGTCAACTTAACAGACACATAGACATATCTGGGAAGAGAGGACTCTCCAATTGAGAAAATTCTTCCATGAGTTGGTGTGTGGGGTATATTTTTGATTAGGGAAAAATGTGAGAGGTCCCAGACCACTGTGAGTGGTGCCACCCTGGGCAGGTTGTCTTGGACAATATGAGAAAGCAAGCTGAGCACGTAAGTCACGGGAGCAGGCTAGCAAGCAGCATTTCGCCAAGGCTTCTATTTCAGTTTCTGCCTCCAGGTTTCCATCTTGAGTTCCTGCCTTGACTTCCTTCAATGGCTTATGACCTAAGATACTGTGGTGGTTTGAATAGTTTTGACCTCCCTAGATTCCTGTGTTTGACTGTGGGGCATATAGGAAGTAGCAATATTACAAGATATCGCCTTATTAGAGTAGGTATGGCCTTGTCAGAGAAAGTATATCACTCTGGGGATGGGCTTTAGGGTCTCATATATGTTCAACCTATGCCCAGTGACACGGTCTCCTTCTGCTGCCTGTGGATCAAGATATAGAACTCTTCCATATCAGGCTGACATCGTTCTGAAGCCTTCTGCAGTTTCAGCTTGGCCCACAAGGAGACAGCATCTTCTATCTGCGTCACATATGAAAAGCGGGCAGTGTTTGGGATGCTCAAACACCTCATGCTACAAGCATGACATCATTCAGCACAGTGCCTCTGGAAGGCCTTCGGCCCTCTGTAGGTGTAGTTCTGACACTGAGGAAGAATATGAAGAAGACTCCAATGGAAATGTCATGAACAAGAAGACATACGAGGATCTGAAAAGACAAGGAATGCTCTAGTGGTTGGCCATGCCTGGGTTTCCCTGAGAAGCCTGAGAAAATTTTTCCCAACCAAATGTTCTTAAAGACTTTTTGCTATGTAGCGTCTACCTTGTAGAAACAAGACATGTTGGCAGATTGCAGAATTGATATGTGTTTTATCTTTGTTTTATATTAAAAAGAACTGTAGGAAAATAAAAATAAGATATAGAACTCTTGGTTCCTCCAGCACCATGGCTGTCTGTACAAAGCTGTACTTCTCATCGTAAAAATAAAGCACTAAACCTCTGAAACTAAAAGCCAGCTCCAGTGAAATGTTTTCCTTTATGAGTTGCCTTGGTCATGGTGTCTCTTCACAGCAATAAAATACGAACTAAGAAAGATATGTAAGTCAAATAAATATTTTTCTCCCCAAGCTGTTTTAGGCCATAGTGTTTATTATGGCATTAGAACAACAGCTAATATACCCCACTTCCTTAAGTGTTCTTAGAACCCTTGCTCTAAAATCATGTGATCACATGTTAGAGTTCATGCCTGAATTTTTCTGGTCTACCTAACTAGTTCATAGGCTATCTCTATGCTATAATAAATAGCTATTTTGATGATTATCACTTTGAGGTAAGTTTTGAAACATCACTAACTTTGCTAGTCTCCTTGAGAGTTCACATAAATTTTTTTTGTTTGTTTGTTTTGTTTTGTTTTGTTTTTTCCGGAGCTGGGGACCGAACCCAGGGCCTTGCGCTTCCTAGGCAAGCGTTCTACCACTGAGCTAAATCCCCAACCCCGATCACATAAATTTTAAGAAGGACTTTTTTCTGCTTTTAAAAGATCTTTCATTATGTCTATTTTCTCTTGCATTATTTTGGATTTTCTCTGATATTTATATTATAAACAATGTAGTTCATGATAATTATACAAAAGAGTCAGCTACTTTTACATTTCTGTGGCAAAATGCTCAACAGGAACAAAGGCCAAATTATTTACTTTGTCTTGTACTTTCCAGGGTTTCCATCCACAGACACTGGCATTATTGCTTTTAGGCTTCTGGTGGGCTGAGTTCCCTGGGAGCATGTGGTACAGCAAAGCAGTTCACAGTGAAGTTGGCAGGAAGCAGAGACAGAAAGATGAAAGGGACTATGTACAAGGTAGATCCTTCCCAAACACTCTCCCAATAACCTACCTCCTTGAAGAAAATCCCACCTCCTCAAATGTTATAAGACACATACAAAAATGTCATTGGGATTATAAGGACTTTATGACAAAGACAATCTAATCAATTTGCTAATATGTTACAAATATTGGAGCTACCAATCTTCCCCTACTATATTAAGTACATTTAAGAGTATCTGTTTGTATTTTCATCCCCGACACGAACTGCTGTTATGTACTAACTATACTCACAATGAGCCTCTAGAAAAGTCGGGAAAACTGAGTTATGTACTAGATAGTACTCAGCACATGCCTTCAATGGAGTCTGGGTCACTGAGTTATATACTAGCCAGTACCTCCGGTAGAGTTGAGGTAGGAGCATCAGATCCTCACATCTTTATGTGATACGAACCAAGGCATCTTTAGAGCTGAAACAGAATGAACTGAAAATAAACAGATGTCTTTGATGAACAGACTTCAGATTTCTCTGCAAAGTAAAACAAACTTGAGTCTTGGTTGGCACACTTCAGCTGTTCCGTGATTATGTAAGAGCTACGGTGGACCCAAAATAAGAGCTGAAGGTTTTCTCGACAGTTTAAACAAGAGAACCTGCCCCCACCCACCCGCCTCCTTCAGCCAACTGTAGCTTAATAAAGTCTAAGGGTGACCATCAGGGATAAGTGGTTTATTATTTCTAAGGCTATATTACCAGCTGCATACTTATTGTAACTGCTCATAACTGGACATGGTTTATTCTATTTATAGCATTTAATACTATTTTTTAAGTTTAAATAAACAGATTGAAGAATTGAAGTCTGCATAGCAATGTTTTTACATAATATAAAAGGTATGAAACACAACCTTTTCCTTCCTTCTGTGGAATCTAATGAAACTTCCAGTTGTTTATTTTAGCACCAGACACTCTTGGCCTGCAGAGCACGGAAAGACACAAGACAGTCTTGCTTTGATGTTTCTAGAGTTAACCAAAGAACCCTTATAAACTAAGATACCGAAACTGCTCTTGCCTGCCCAAGGCCCTGTCTGCACTGTGCCATTCACACCCTTGGCACACAGGATCTTAACTCACAAAGGAACAGATCAGTAGTGCTAACATGAGGGGAAAGAAGCCATTTTTATCTGACCTGGAAGTGTTAACCTTTTATAGGACAGAGTCAACTCCAAACTGATAGAAATCTGTGAGTTCTGATCCTTTCCCAATAGATATCTGCATAATAGCGTGTGTTCCAGGGGTTCATGGACAAGAGCCTATTCCCTTCCTAGGTCACAGCTCTGTATTGTACGCTGTGCTAATGTGGGAAGTAAGAGCTGCAAAACACAGATGCTGCTTGACTTTAGTGAGCTTGCCAGAGAAATAACCCCAGAAGCAGAAGACCTAGAGATGGTGACGAAACTTGCCAGGAGGTGGTGTGAAGAACTCAGCATTACCTAAAGAGAGGCCTAGCCGATACCTCTGCTTCTGGGAGACAACCCTATCATATTTGACAGGAAATTTTCACTTAAAAAAGGAGAGGACCACAGTGGGAGTTGACTGACACATGATTAACTGTGTGCTTAGAATTTCTAACACGTTGATGGTCTTTAAAAAAGTGTGTGTGTGTGTGTGTGTGTGTGTGTGTGTGGTGTGTGTGTGTGTGTGTGTGTGTGTGTACATGTGAAATCACAAGACAAGGTGGCAATTCTTCCCTTCCACTTTGAGACAGGCTCTCCTTTCTGCTGCATAAGTCAGGCTAGCTGGCCTGTGGGCATCTGGAGATTCTCTTACCTCTGCCTCCCATCTTACCATAGAAATACTGCAGTTATAAATACATTCGTACATGTTTGACTTAATATATAGACTCTGGGGTCCTAAACTCAGTTCCTCCCCAGCCATCATGATTCATCATGGTTGCCTACTTACTGAAAATAGAACTTGTCTCGGAGACAAACTTCCAGGTGTTTCCACAGAGGCTGAACTGAGGAATATGGGCAGCGCCATCCATGTGCTGGGGACCTAGACTGATTATAAAGAAGACAGCAAAATACACACAAATATTCTACCTTTCTCGGCTTCCTGACTACAGGACCCAGTGTGACTAAGTACCACACTTTCCTGCCGCCCAGTAGACTGTACTGTCGTATCATGATCTGAAACAGACTTTTTCTTCCTTAAGATGCTCATGCCACATATTTTGTCAAAGCGATAAGAAAATTAACTAACACTCTTTTATTCCTGCCATACCAGTGTAAGAGTCAAAGCAAGAGACCGACCGGAAATCACTAACCTGTTACTCCTCAAGCATCTCTGAGGACTCACCCTTACTGTTAGATAGCTAACGTCTACATAAAAGATTAAGCTAAGAAGGTGAGGTGGGAAGCTGAGTTCAGGACTCACAGGATGCTACTCTGAAGGACTTGCAGGCCAGTAAAGAAAAAAGAAATATACACCTAGGAATATAAGCAAAGCAAAAGAATAAAAACTATACATATATCCCAAATACAAGCAAGTATTTATCTGGAATACAGGAAGAGACTTCACTTCCTTCTGAGAGGAGCAGAGGAAAGTGGTAGATTTAAAATGAAATATCAAGTGTTTTGGGTCTTATAAACATCAATGTCACAGTCATTACCAAGTCATGGCTTCACCCAGGAAGAAGAGACTTGGCATAGGAGGACTTGTGCCAGAGTCACCCTAAGTCAACTGAGACTTAAAGGGAAGGGCCAGCAGGCATCTAATCCAAAGATAGTTTAGTTATAAGTAACCCAGGGTTTAATAAATTATTTATTTTTACCATGAGAAACAGGCCTGGTAAGACCCAAGTGGCTGAGGCTTGTGTAAGAGCACAGGCACATGGCTGACTGGTGATTCAAATATAGACCTGTTTGATGTTAGAAGGGAGGGAGAGAGAGAGAGGGAGAGAGAGAGGGAGAGAGAGAGAGAGAGAGAGAGAGAGAGAGAGAGAGGAGAGAGAGAGAGAGAGAGAGAGAGAGAGAGAGAGAGAATGTTCAAGTATAGAGATACAGAACTAGAACATTCTAGAACAAGGTTCAGTAGTCAGGAATGGTGAGGAGGGAAAGGAAACAGAAGCATTAGCAAAGGTCAGAGGCAACAGAAAGCTTGAAGTCAGGCTAGATAGACAGGGGTTAAAACATAACTTGTGCAGGGCATGCTGTGAGCAACTACTGTCACATTACAGAGGCATGCTTGCATTTTCCCCGTTTGGCGATTGTTCTACTGAAACAATGAACTCCGGAGGATTAAAATACCCTAGGAGTCCTCTCCTTGGAGAAGGGAAGGGTGAAGTCCTGGTACAGACAGAAGAGGAAGAGATTCCACAAAGTTCTGACACCTTTCCAGACAAACAGGAAGAGAGACAAAGATGGTGCAGTGATGGGTAGAACCATACCTCAACCCAGAGTGCTTAGTTATGTATACTTCTTGTATTTAAGTATAAACCTCGTATCAGACCCTGAAGGTACATCTGTTTTTGTGCCTCTTCCCAATGTGACCACAATGAATCAAGTCTACTTCCTCTGCTTTCCAGGATTTCTCATCACTCTAGTTGACTTCTTAAGGACTAGTGGCTAAGTCTAGCTCATCGGGACTGCTTGAGCCAAGGCTTTGAACCTAAAGTCTCTGGTGACCATATAACTGGGGCTCATGATGTAGTTCCACAAGCAGAGAGACGGAGCTGTGAAGAAGACTAAGTGCCCAGAAAAGTGACAGAGCCACCCAGAGTAGCATCCAGTGACACTCTGGATGTAGCCAGAGCCTAGTCTGCTGGCCTGATCTATCACTGAGAAGCCCCAAACACGAGTGGGACTGAAGCTTCTAAGAATCCATGCTGCTCATGGGTAGACCCAGCTCTGTGAGAACCAGATGGGGTAAAAGACGAAAAAATGGTACTGCTGGTTTGTAAGCAAATCTTAAACCCTGAAAGCTACCTCCCTCGGGTCAGTAGACAGACATGTTCATATTTAGACAGCAATAGCATCAACTAATTCAGTAGTGGCAAGTAAATAGAATGTGGTTAAAATGAAGGCCAGGAACCTAGTTAGATGGTCCCAATTAAATGGAAAGAGCTGTACTACCCAAAGATGCCTCCTCACCTGATGGGAATGCTCACTACAGACTATTGTCTATGGTGGAAACATTACCCACCCGTGGCTGTGTCTGAAATGCCACCATAGCTGCCTGACCAGACAGTGTGCTTCTAGAACAAGGAGTATATTCAAGGGCAATCCGGATAGTACTCTCTGTAAGCAAACTGGCTCTGAACTGATTTGGGTAGAGAAGACAACTCCATGAAAGGCGGAGTCCCCAAGATGCTGTTTCTGAGCGTCAGTATGAACGTCTCTACCTAGGAACGTATGGTGTACTGGACAGGTGGCCAGAGTTAATTCAGAGCTTTATAGACCTCTTGTATTTCTTTTGTTCCCACTACCACCTATACCAAAGGAAAGGACCAGCAGGGAATTTTAGCTCTTTCTCCAACCTGAGAGAAACTTGTTCTATGAATTTTAAAGCTTAAAACTCTGTCTTAGAGGGTACCTAGATTAACAAAGAGGCCTAAACACCAGTCCTGTACCCCTCTGTCTTTATGAAGAGATAAGTAATCGTATGCTTGTGTCTCCTTACTAGCAGCCTTCACTTCTCTCACAAAGAGACAAAAGCTGACTACCAGGCCCAGGAGAATTCTGGAAAGTGGAGGCTCATTGCCTAGTTCCTGTGGTTCACAAGCCCTTCCTTCTGGAATAATTTGAAAAGGGCTACAGACATGTGACCTGCATTCTACTCTAGGGCTGGTGCTCCTTTGACAACGCTTCCGAGGCAGGTTAGGATCAAACACCAAAGAAAACACAAGAAAACCAGAGGGAAGGAGCCCAACAGCCACAGAAGGAATGATCATACTAAGAAACAAGAGGCAGAGGGGGAAAGCCCAGGGGCTGGAAAGCAGAGTCTCTTCCAACAACTACCTCGATGTTTCCTGTCTGCAAATGGAGATGAAGTCCTTAGCAGACTATTTGGATAAGGAGATTTAGGAACCAAATGTTCTAGGTGGCCTTTTTTGGGTCCTTATATGAAGTAAACAGTTGAAAGAAAAATAATTCTAAGAATAATAGGAAGGAAGATAAGCCGCCTATTAGTGATGCTAAAGAATGGTAATACGTGGCTGCCGCTGCAGAGAGCTCATAGGCAGCACCCACGAGCAAACTTGAGCTTTGGGACCACAGGTAAGACCAACTTTTCTGCTGCAAGAGACCTGCCTGGTGAACTCAGGACACACAGAGGCAAAATTCCTCTAGGACCGGGCACTTCCGGTGTTTACCCGGAGTCCCAAACCCGAGGATCCCAGCCCGCAGCAGCTCTCTGCTCCCAAACCCCGTGGGAGAGAGACCTCACCGCCTGGTCAGGTGGGCACTCCTGAGGCTGCAGAGCGGAAGAGACCACCAACACTGCCAACCCCTGCCCACATTCCTGGCCCAAGAGGAAACTGTATAAGGCCTCTGGGTTCCCGTAGAGGAGGGCCCAAGAGCAGCAGGACTGCTGCGTCTGAGACACTGCCAGAACCTGAAGGGATCTACCAGATAAACAGTTCTCTGCACCCAAATCCCATGGGAGGGAGAGCTAAACCTTCAGAGAGGCAGACACGCCTGGGAAACCAGAAGAGACTGAACGCTGCACACATCTCTGACACCAGAGGAAAACACCAAATGCCATCTGGAACCCTGGTGCACGGAAGCTCCCAGAAAGGGCGGCGCAGATCTTCCTGGTTGCCGCTGCAGCAGAGAGCTTGTAAGCAACACCCCACGAGCAAACTTGAGCCTCGGGACCACAGGTAAGACCAACTTTTCTGCTGCAAGTGACCTGCCTGGTGAACTCCAAACACAGGTCCACAGCAACAGCTGAAGACCTGTAGAGAGGAAAAACTACACGCCTGAAAGCAGAAAACTCTGTCCCCATAACTGGCTGAAAGGAAACAGGAAAACAGGCCTACAGCAATCCTGACACACAGGCTTATAGGACAGTCTAGCCACTGTCAGAAATAGCAGAACAAAGTAACACTAGAGATAATCTGATGGCGAGAGGCAAGCGCAGGAACCCAAACAACAGAAACCAAGACTACATGGCATCATCGGAGCCCAATTCTCCCACCAAACCAAACACTGAATATCCAAACACACCAGAAAAGCAAGACCTAGATTTAAAATCATATTTGATCATGATGCTGGAGGACTTCAAGAAAGACGTGAAGAACTCCCGTAGAGAAACACAGGAAAACATAAATAAACAAGTAGAAGCCTACAGAGAGGAATCGCAAAAATCCCTGAAAGAATTCCAGGAAAACATAAATAAACAAGTAGAAGTCCATAGAGAGGAGTCACAAAAATCCCTGAAAGAATTCCAGGAAAACACAATCAAACAGTTGAAGGAATTAAAAATGGAAATAGAAGCAATCAAGAAAGAACACATGGAAACAACCCTGGATATAGAAAACCAAAAGAAGAGACAAGGAGCTGTAGATATGAGCTTCACCAACAGAATACAAGAGATGGAAGAGAGAATCTCAGGAGCAGAAGATTCCTTAGAAATCATTGACTCAACTGTCAAAGATAATGTAAAGCAGAAAAAGCTACTGGTCCAAAACATACAGGAAATCCAGGACTCAATGAGAAGATCAAACCTAAGGATAATAGGTATAGAAGAGAGTGAAGACTCCCAGCTCACAGGACCAGTAAATATCTTCAACAAAATCATAGAAGAAAACTTCCCTAACCTAAAAAAAGAGATACCCATAGACATACAAGAAGCCTACAGAACTCCAAATAGATTGGACCAGAAAAGAAACACCTCCCTTCACATAATAGTCAAAACACCAAACGCACAAAATAAAAGAATATTAAAAGCAGTAAGGGAAAAAGGTCAAGTAACATATAAAGGCAGACCTATCAGAATCACACCAGATTTTCGCCAGAGACTATGAAAGCCAGAAGATCCTGGACTGATGTCATACAGACCCTAAGAGAACACAAATGCCAGCCCAGGTTACTGTATCCTGCAAAACTCTCAATTAACATAGATGGAGAAACCAAGATATTCCATGACAAAACCAAATTTACACAATATCTTTCTACAAATCCAGCACTACAAAGGATAATAAATGGTAAAGCCCAACATAAGGAGGCAAGCTATACCCTAGAAGAAGCAAAAAACTAATCGTCTTGGCAACAAAACAAAGAGAAGAAAAGCACACAAACATAACCTCATATCCAAATATGAATATAACAGGAAGCAATAATCACTATTCCTTAATATCTCTCAACATCAATGGACACAACTCCCCAATAAAAAGACATAGATTAACAAACTGGATACGCAACGAGGACCCTGCATTCTGCTGCCTACAGGAAACACACCTCAGAGACAAAGACAGACACTACCTCAGAGTGAAAGGCTGGAAAACAACTTTCCAAGCAAATGGTCGGAAGAAGCAAGCTGGAGTAGCCATTCTAATATCAAATAAAATCAATTTTCAACTAAAAGTCATCAAAAAAGATAAGGAAGGACACTTCATATTCATCAAAGGAAAAATCCACCAAGACGAACTCTCAATCCTAAATATCTATGCCCCAAATACAAGGGCACCTACATACGTAAAAGAAACCTTACTAAACCTCAAAACACACATTGTACCTCACACAATAATAGTAGGAGATTTCAACACCCCACTCTCATCAATGGATAGATCATGGAAACAGAAATTAAACAGAGACGTAGACAGACTAAGAGAAGTCATGAGCCAAATGGACTTAACAGACATATTTATAGAACATTCTATCCTAAAACAAAAGGATATATCTTCTTCTCAGATCTTCATGGTACTTTCTCCAAAATTGACCATATATTTGGTCAAAAAACGGGCCTCAACAGGTACAGAAAGATAGAAATAATTCCATGCATCTATCGGACCACCACTGCCTAAAACTGGTCTTCAATAACAATAAGGTAAGAATGCCCACATATATGTGGAAATTGAACAATGCTCTACTCAATGATAACCTGGTCAAGGAAGAAATAAAGAAAGAAATTAAAGACTTTTTAGAATTTAATGAAAATGAAGGTACAACATACCCAAACTTATGGGACACAGTGAAAGCTGTGCTAAGTGGAAAACTCATAGCTCTGAGTGCCTGCAGAAAGAAACAGGAAAGAGCATATGTCAGTAGCTTGACAGCACACCTAAAAGCTCTAGAACAAAAAGAAGCAAATAAACCCAGGAGGAGTAGAAGGCAGGAAATAATCAAACTCAGAGCTGAAATCAACCAAGTAGAAACAAAAAGGACCATAGAAAGAATCAACAGAACCAAAAGTTGGTTCTTTGAGAAAATCAACAAGATAGATAAACCCTTAGCCAGACTAAGCAGAGGACACAGAGAGTGTGCCCAAATTAACAAAATCAGAAATGAAAAGGGAGACATAACTACAGATTCAGAGGAAATTCAAAAAATCATCAGATCTTACTATAAAAGCCTATATTCAACAAAACTTGAAAATCTGCAGGAAATGGACAATTTCCTAGACAGATACCAGGTACCGAAGTTAAATCAGGAACAGATAAGCCAGTTAAACAACTAACTCCTAAGGAAATAGAAGCAATCATTAAAGGTCTCCCAACCAAAAAGAGCCCAGGTCCAGACGGGTTTAGTGCAGAATTCTATCAAACCTTCATAGAAGACCTCATACCAATATTATCCAAACTATTCCACAAAATTGAAACAGATGGAGCCCTACCGAATTCCTTCTATGAAGCCACAATTACTCTTATACCTAAACCACACAAAGACCCAACAAAGAAAGAGAACTTCAGACCAATTTCCCTTATGAATATCGACGCAAAAATACTCAATAAAATTCTGGCAAACCGAATTCAAGAGCACATCAAAACAATCATCCACCATGATCAAGTAGGCTTCATCCCAGGCATGCAGGGATGGTTTAATATAAGGAAAACCATCAACGTGATCCATCATATAAACAAACTGAGAGAACAGAACCACATGATCATTTCATTAGATGCTGAGAAAGCATTTGACAAAATTCAACACCCCTTCATGATAAAAGTCCTGGAAAGAATAGGTATTCAAGGCTCATACCTAAACATAGTAAAAGCCATATACAGCAAACCAGTTGCTAACATTAAACTAAATGGAGAGAAACTTGAAGCAATCCCACTAAAATCAGGGACTAGACAAGGCTGCCCACTCTCTCCCTACTTATTCAATATAGTTCTTGAAGTTCTAGCCAGAGCAATCAGACAACAAAAGGAGATCAAGGGGATACAGATCGGAAAAGAAGAGGACAAAATATCACTATTTGCAGACGACATGATAGTATATTTAAGTGATCCCAAAAGTTCCACCAGAGAACTACTAAAGCTGATAAACAACTTCAGCAAAGTGGCTGGGTATAAAATTAACTCAAATAAATCAGTTGCCTTCCTCTATACAAAAGAGAAACAAGCCGAGAAAGAAATTAGGGAAACGACACCCTTCATAATAGACCCAAATAATATAAAGTACCTCGGTGTGACTTTAACCAAGCAAGTAAAAGATCTGTACAATAAGATCTTCAAGACACTGAGGAAAGAAATTGAAGAAGACCTCAGAAGATGGAAAGATCTCCCATGCTCATGGATTGGCAGGATTAATATAGTAAAAATGGCCATTTTACCAAAAGCAATCTACAGATTCAATGCAATCCCCATCAAAATACCAATCCAATTCTTCAAAGAGTTAGACAGAACAATTTGCAAATTCATCTGGAATAACAAAAAACCCAGGATAGCTAAAGCTATCCTCAACAATAAGAGGACTTCAGGGGGAATCACTATCCCTGAACTCAAGCAGTATTACAGAGCAATAGTGATAAAAACTGCATGGTATTGGTACAGAGACAGACAGATAGACCAATGGAATAGAATTGAAGACCCAGAAATGAACCCACACACCTATGGTCACTTGATTTTTGACAAAGGAGCCAAAACCACCCAATGGAAAAAAGATAGCATTTTCAGCAAATGGTGCTGGTTCAACTGGAGGGCAACATGTAGAAGAATGCAGATCGATCCATGCTTATCACCCTGTACAAAGCTTAAGTCCAAGTGGATCAAGGACCTCCACATCAAACCAGACACACTCACACTAATAGAAGAAAAACTAGGGAAGCATCTGGAACACATGGGCACTGGAAAAAATTTCCTGAACAAAACACCAATGGCTTATGCTCTAAGATCAAGAATCGACAAATGGGATCTCATAAAACTGCAAAGCTTCTGTAAGGCAAAGGACACTGTGGTTAGGACAAAACGACAACCAACAGATTGGG
The DNA here is from genome assembly GCF_021556685.1 of Rattus norvegicus. NCBI lineage: Eukaryota > Metazoa > Chordata > Mammalia > Rodentia > Muridae > Rattus > Rattus norvegicus. The sequence goes on from NC_141538.1 coordinate 10,390,935, forward strand.
AAAAGATCTTTACCAATCCTATAACAGATAGAGGCCTTATATCCAAAATATACAAAGAACTCAAGAAGTTAGACCGCAGGGAAACAAATAACCCTATTAAAAAATGGGGTTCAGAGCTGAACAAAGAATTCACAGCTGAGGAATGCCGAATGGCTGAGAAACACCTAAAGAAATGTTCAACATCTTTAGTCATAAGGGAAATGCAAATCAAAACAACCCTGAGATTTCACCTCACACCAGTGAGAATGGCTAAGATCAAAAACTCAGGTGACAGCAGTTGCTGGCGAGGATGTGGAGAAAGAGGAACACTCCTCCATTGTTGGTGGGATTGCAGACTGGTAAAACCATTCTGGAAATCAGTCTGGAGGTTCCTCAGAAAATTGGACATTGAACCGCCTGAGGATCCAGCCATACCTCTCTTGGGCATATACCCAAAAGATGCCTCAACATATAAAAGAGACACGTGCTCCACTATGTTCATCGCAGCCTTATTTATAATAGCCAGAAACTGGAAAGAACCCAGATGCCCTTCAACAGAGGAATGGATACAGAAAATGTGGTACATCTACACAATGGAATATTACTCAGCTATCAAAAACAACGAGTTTATGAAATTCGTAGGCAAATGGTTGGAACTGGAAAATATCATCCTGAGTGAGCTAACCCACTCACAGAAAGACATACATGGTATGCACTCATTGATAAGTGGCTATTAGCCCAAATGCTTGAATTACCCTAGATCCCTAGAACAAAGGAAACTCAAGACGGATGATCAAAATGTGAATGCTTCACTCCTTCTTTAAATGAGGAAAAAGAATACCCTTGGCAGGGAAGGGAGAGGCAAAGATTAAAACAGAGACTGAAGGAACACCCATTCAGAGCCTGCCCCACAGGTGGCCCATACATATACAGCCACCCAATTAGACAAGATGGATGAAGCAAAGAAGTGCAGACCGACAGGAGCCGGATGTAGATCGCTCCTGAGAGACACAGCCAGAATACAGCAAACACAGAGGCGAATGCCAGCAGCAAACCACTGAACTGAGAATAGGTCCCCCGTTGAAGGAATCAGAGAAAGAACTGGAAGAGCTTGAAGGTGCTCGAGACCCCAAAAGTACAACAATGTCAAGCAACCAGAGCTTCCAGGGACTAAGCCACTACCTAAAGACTATACATGGACTGACCCTGGACTCTGTCCCCATAGGTAGCAATGAATATCCTAGTAAGAGCACCAGTGGAAGGGGAAGCCCTGGGTCCTGCTAAGACTGAACCCCCAGTGAACTAGACTATGCGGGGAGGGTGGCAATGGGGGGAGGTTTGGGAGGGGAACACCCACAAGGAAGGGGAGGGGGGAGGGTGATGTCTGTCCGGAAAAAAAAAAAAAAAGAAAGGGGGGGGGGGAGGGGGATGTTTGCCCGGAACCTGGGAAATGGAATAACACTCGTAATGTATATAAGAAATACTCAAGTTAATAAAAAAAAAAAAAGACTGGTAATACTTATCCTCAAGAAAATGCCCATATTTTTTAAAAGTCTATGATAAAATGTAAACAAGTTCTAGATTTTGTTTTCATTTAGTTACCAAGAAGAGAAAGAAGCAAAGGAAAGAATCAGAAAAGTATGGGAGGGGGAGGAAGAAAGGAAGGAAGGAAAACAGAAAAGGAGAAAGAAAATGGGAATTAGGACATATATAGATTAGTAGTCAGTCATGTGTTGCTTTGTCCTCTTTCTTTGTTTTGAGACTGTCTCACTCTGCAGCCCAGTATGATCATGAACCCATGATCCTCCTGCCTCTATTCTCTGAATCCTGGATTACAGGTGTCACCATGCCTGTTTAAATAGCAAATGTATCTAGACCCTTTTGTAGAGTATGTTGCCATATTTAAAACCAAACCTTCTGAAAACACCTCCAAGTATGAACCACACAGGATGCCGGCTCCTAGTGAGAGCTACCCATAGGTATTACATATTCTCAAATCAATCACTTGACATTTTTACAACATCACAAAATCTACACCTTTGCTCTAGCCTAAATCAAGAACAAAGCACCAGCCAAGGCTGTGTATATTACAGAAGCCTTGTAAATCAGCAGTTGCCTTTAGGCTCCAGGGGCCTCCAGATGTGACCAGCTGTTCTAAACAGTAAAATCTCATTAGTTCAATGTCCAACCACTCACCAGCTAGGCTCACTTCAAAGTCATAAGAAGCCAGAATCCAAAGAGAGAATAACCAGAAAACGTCTGTGTTTTTAAAAGTTCATTAAGAAGTTGAGAATTTGACTTCTCGTCAATAGGTAAGATGGTATTACAGGGGCCTTTCCTTCTAATTACCCTTCTCCTTTACTTTTATGACAAGACATTTTTGTTTCTTCTGGTGGAAAAGATTTGCTAGGAATCTGTGCCCTATTATGACTGAGGTAAGAAATTAAATGTTCAAATCATTTACTGGGGTTTCAATGATGATGGTTTGGATGTCTTGAAACTCCAGCTAAGCATCCTGTTGCCTGGAGCGCCAGGCTAGGAAAAGAAGAAATGTGCTTCTTCAGCATTTTAATAAAATCAGACAGCAACAGTCATCCAGGAACATGTCACAATGCACTGACATGGTTCTGTGGCCACCAAGTCCATTCTGATATCTATCAGATGCTGAAATGGATGGGGGATGGGCACGGGTGTTTTGTTTTGTTTTTACTTTTCCTGACTTGGGGTTGAGAGCTTTCATTTGAGTCCACTACATTCTGCACTTTAGTGAAGAGTGGATGGAGAAGATGCGGCCTCTGGTGTTCCTTTACTTTGTTCATGATCGCCATCTACCTAAGGAAAGAGTTTCAGATATTCTGGGGATTGCATACATTAGATGGAGGGTTTATGGAAGGAAGAGAGTCATCAAAGGTAGGGATGAGGCAGGGATGGGGTGGGAGGCAGTGAGCCTGGTTGTATGTCTCTCACTGTTGATCAGCAAACAATAAGTGTCTCTCCAACACATGTATTCCACTCTGTGATATCCACTAACTGGAAATAGACTGGAGCCAAGACTTGGAAAGGAGCACCCATCCCACATCTGGACAGACCAATCCGTCCTTCCTCACATGCATTTGCATGGTCATGTAGGCCTGTGCACACCCTGCTGCTGAGGCTTGTCTCAGCTCTTAGCTTGTGTCATCATTGTAAATGACACCTGGAAGACAAGTGGCACACCAGAGCCTTGGTGGTGTTACTCTTGCAGGAAAGGGAGAAGAACCATGTATCACCCAGGGAGCTTAGTAGTTATGATACCTTGCAATTCCATGAACACTTTCTCAGTTACAAGGTTTCACTAGACAAAGTTTGCCTGAAAGTATAGTCTATTTTGTAATCTTTATCATTTGTATAGGAGTCCTGTTGTTCATAGTAAGTATCAATAGATATTGCTTGGATGGATAAATGAGGTTAGTCTAGATTAACATTTTGTTGGCAAAGGTAAGCTCATTTGTTTTACAAGGTCAAATGTGTCCAAGTATGAATTTCTCAAAGACGATCCATTACTTTCCATAACCCTTCTCTCATATGATAACATTTAGTGTCCTGTAGGGATAGTATTAATTTGTTTGTCATGGGAATGCCAAGTACAATTGCCGCAACAAGAACAAGCAACCCAGCCGAGCACATTCTGTGTTCTCTAACGAAAGAACACCAAGCCCAGCACAGAAAGCCACTGTCTAAAGATTCAGCTGAAAATTCCTGTAGAACAATCGGTGCTCACTGGCAAATTTTCCAAATTACTAGAATGGTTTTGGAAACCAGACCAGAGACAACATTTATATATAAAACTCCGCCAGGCTCTCACACAAGCTTTTAACATCACCCTCCATATTTGAGACAGATGAAAGGGTAATTAGAGGCCTGTGGAAAATATGAGTGGTGGGGTTACAGATTCTTTCTCGCTTCTCACGTATCCCACATTCTAGAGGGAAGGAAAGCGCTTGCGTAATGCCATGGTGGTGTTGGATGACTATTGTTCCCATGTTCTACTAATCACCTCAGGCAGGTCCGGTGAAGATTCAGGCTCTTCAGCCAAGGGAACCACGAAAGTCACAAGAACCTCACCCCACCATCCCTCTCAAGTATCTAACCTGGACCGAAGACCAAACATACACACGTCCAAAAACCCAGGTCCCTCTCTTCCAAACCAATGATGTGCTTAACAGGAAAAAGGAAAGGAAAGGAAATTAAACAAAAACAGGTTTCCAAATGTACCATAGTTACTGGCCAACTTAAAGTCCCCCAAAATGTTAATACCCATGATTGTATCCTGGGTAAAGGATCATCTGAAATAGAAGCCACGTTAGGCCAAGATATTCCTTGAAAGGGAATCCCAGCCTCGAACCAAGTAGCTACAACCTGCTTTGCAGCAGGATAGAAAACCACACCCCTTACAGGCCATCAATCCATCAAACCAAAACCCTATTGCCATGCCTACTCCCCAGCTCAGGGCCGAGAGGAATAGGAGGCATGCAACTCCATCCCCAAATGTGTCCTGAATTCCTCTATGGAAACTTCCCATTTGAGTACTTTATGAACCATGCCTCCAAACCAGTGCGGAACTCCAGAACATGAGCTGACCTTTTGTTTATGTATTTATCTTCCTGGCAAGCCTGCTTTCTCGGGGCCAATAGTATATCATCTATCTGTCCCTTTGTTACTTTGTCATCTATTTACTCCTCTGGAGCCTGGGTGATTAGCATCTTTTATTTACTCCTATTACCTGAAGAATACCCAGCTTTTCTGGCCCACGTTGCCTTGGTTTCTAGTTTTGGTCAATTTAATGTAAGCCAGCATTATCTGAGAAGATAGATTCTCAGTTGAGAAAACGCCTCTGTAAGACTGGCCTGTAAGCAACTCTACCATTCATTTTCTTGATCGGCAATTGGTGTGGGAGGGCCAAGCCCACCTCTGAGCTAGTGGTCTTTCTTGTGGGCTGAGTAAGCCATGCGAAGCACTCCACCAGGCAGCACTTTTCTATAGTCTCTGCTTCAGTTCCTGCCTCCAGGCTCTGGCTTTGAGTGCCTGTCCTGATTTCTCTCAGTGATAAGAGTGTGATCTGAGAGTTATAGGCTGAAATAGTCTCTTTGCTCCCCGAGTTGCTTTTGGCCATATGTTTTCTGACAGGAATAGAAACTCTAAAATGCATGCTGTATCGGTTTGGATAAGAATGTCTACATAGACTCATATGTTTGGATGCTTAGTCATTAGGAGGTGACACTACTTAAAAAAGCATTCGAGGGTGTAACCTTGTCAGAGGAAGGAGTGTCACTAGGGAATAGGCTTTGAGGTTTCAAAAGACAGTGCTAGAACCAGTGTCTGTCTCTGTCTGCATGTCTCTGCCTGTCTCTGTCTTTGTCTCTTTCTCCTTTCTTCCTCTCCCTCTCCCTCCCTCTTTTGTCTCCCTCCTCTCTCTTCCCCTCTCCTTCCCTCCCTCTCTCCCTCCTTTCTCTGCCTACAGCTCTCAACAACTTTTCTAGCACCACCATGCATCCTAATCCTCCAAAACTGAAAGCCAGTCCCCTAGTCAAATGTTTCCCTTTATGAGTGTCACCTTGGCCTTGTCATCTCTTCACAGCAATAGAACACTGAACAGACACATGCGTACAAAGCTTTAATGTCTATTGTTCCTAACATCTTTGCATCAGTAACTTACACATTCTCCTGTAAATGTATGTAAACACAGAGAATTCACTCACATTAAGCTCAAGACTGACAATGAGAATTAGGTGTCAGACACGAACTTTGAGCAAAGGAAAGTGGGAGGGATTCGGTGTTTAATTCTCTTAAGTTTGTCATAACGACAAATGTACAATAGAAATAACAAATTGTATCTGAAACATTGTCTGGGTTTTGAAGTGTGAAAGACCATAAAATCCTACAACTTGTTCTGGTTGTTTATTGACTAAACTCCAAGAGGAAAAATGTGCTGTATTTAAATTTTATTTAAATTTCTCCTTAAGGTAGCTGGGAATTTCCTTTTAGATATTCAAATTACTTATTTAGATTATTGTTCTTTCTTTGTCCTCTTAAAGAGTCACCTATGGTATCTTTTTTTTTTTTTGGTCTTTTTTTCGGAGCTGGGGACCGAACCCAGGGCCTTGTGCTTCCTAGGCAAGCGCTCTACCACTGAGCTAAATCCCCAGCCCCCGATGGTATCTTTATGGAACGGACGGATGCTTCATCTTAGAGTATGGTAGTCCTTACATGATTTGTCACCTTTGAACTGTCCATTCTTCTATTCATTCAACAAATAGGTTCAGGCACCGATGTGGCAGGACTTAACCCCTAATGAATCAAGGTTACAAGGGACCAATCAGTGGGCGAGTAGGCAGGACTTCCGAATCAGGAAGAGGAAGAAGGGAGGCAGGGAAAGGATGGCCCTTTTGGACAGCAGGAGCAAGGGAGGCAGACAGAGCGTAGGGAGCCAGAGGCTGTGAGTTTGAGTGGCAGATCCACCAGTACCCGACACTTGAGGATTTTTAACAGGGATTTGTTTACAAAATTAGGATGCTAGGTTCTGGGCCAGCGATTGTGTTACCTGTTGATTCTAAACTAAGATCGTGTGGTGTTTTCCTTCACACATCGACTCCAGTGGGTTCCAGAAAAAAGGTACTACAGCAGAGTGCAAGTACCGAGCAAGAGTGCACCCCAGCCAGCCACGGGAATTTGGAAGCATGGGGCTGGGAGCGTGGGGCTTGCTTGACAATAGCCTGCCATGGGCATTTCGTGAGCGGGAAGGAGAGAGCGTTTTCAGAGCTCAGAGTCAGAGTCTGCCGGACTGAGAGCAGGTCGAGCTGGTGCTAGCCGGCGATAGTGTGGGATGCTTTTTTAGATTTACGCAACCCACCTATAGCGTGAAAGTTGTGTCACGTGCTCAGAGGGAATATTTAAGTTCTGTAGGAATTGTATGCTTCTGAGGCACAGAGACTACTAAAGAAAAGTGTAGATCCATAAGGCAGGCTGGGAGGATCACACTGGAAGGACAAAGACTGCTTCAACTGTTCAGAGAAATACTTTCAAGTAGAGGAAAAAGGTTTTGTAAATGTCATTTTGAAGGTAAAGGAGTAAGCGTACACGCATATGTACTGAATGGGTGTATATAAAGCATGCATTGCTCTTTTAAAAGATGGATTGTCATTTCTCACACAGACTAGAAGTACCCCAAGGACAAGGAGCAGTTCTATACACAACAGATTTTTTTCTCGAATAAATATAGTACCTGGAATGTGTTCAATAAATGTTTATTGAGTGAATAACTATTAATAATGGATTTGGTCACGAAGAAAATTCCAGGCAGTGGCCACAGACAGTCGTTGATTGTAGGCAGATTCTTTTGATTCCATAGTTTGGCAAATACAGAGTCCTTCAGCTATGAAAAGTAAAGCAATCTGTTTCTTACTCCATTTTTAAGTTTATTTGAAACAAACTTTCTTGTCTCCTCTGACTGTCCTGCTCCATGAACTTCTGGACATGACTGCACATGCTGAGAGATAACAAGGCTTCCTCAAGGTACAGATTTCCTTTTCTCACCGTTTCTCCAGCAGCTTCCCAGCTGACTGGGGGCTTCCTTTGCAACTCCTCAGAAATGTAGGAGTGCTTCCCCAGGGCTGTGCTGAGGAGTAGCCGCAGTTGAGAAAGTGTTAGGAGAGGTTTTGATGAAAGCCCCCATGGGCCTACAAGGTATTAATGCAACAGAATGTTTAGAAAAATCAGCTTGGCTCCATTCTTGAGACTGGCAAGGCTCTGTTTTGAAGTGACTGCTGTGCTGTCCTCCCATGGGTCACAGTACTGCTCAGATGGGACCAGTCTGAGTAGGAAGAGACTGGAAAGAAACCCTGGAGGCTGCTCACTTCAGCCTGTGTTATGGGGGTGGGGGGCACACCAATGTGGTAAATATCTAAATGAAAAGTGAGATTCAAAGAGCCTGGGGGCAGATAAAAGAAGAGTGACCGACTCTCCTTTTATGGCCTATTAGGACTGAACTGTACGCCCCCCCCCCCATGCTTTTCTCTCAGCCTTGTTTATAGATGTTAAACGACAATGAGGACTCTTTTATTGTTAAAAAGGTTCTTAATGGAAAATTCATTTGATCACATTTGAGAGGTGATTAAAGTTAGGTCAAACCTTGTGATCTCAAAGTCATTTTAATTAAAGATCCTAATGTTTGTCCCACAAATGTGGAGTGTCAGAGAATGGTGTTTTCTTTAGAACTCTTAATAAAGTCATATTAACCATACCTTACATCCAATGACATTTGGAGCTCTGCGTGTTCACATTATGAGCTATTGGATACGCACAGTGCCCTAGGAAGGTCATAAACCCAATATATTAATCCCCATATTACAGATAAAGCAATAAATTCAGTATGAAAAGGCAGATGAAAGTAACCCCTGGACTTTCTGTCTTAATGGTGGCCTGACTTGAAATGGGAAATTCATGTGTGGGGAGAAAGAATGAAACAGACTCACGGGAATCTGCTTTGCTGATTTCAGACTTGGTAATTTGTGATAGAGATGACGAACACGTTCTTTCACTCAGTCCTGCTCTCAACACACACACACACACACACACACACACACACACACACGCAGAGAGAGAGAGAGAGAGAGAGAGAGAGAGAGAGAGAGAGAGAGACATGCTCACATAGACACACAGACACACAGACACACAGACACACAGGCATACACACACAGATACACACACAGAGAGAGAGAGAGAGAGAGAGAGAGAGAGAGAGAGATACAGAGAGAGAGAGGCATGCTCACATAGACATACACATACACACACACACACACAGAAGCATGATCATTCCTTACTACAAAGGAGTCCCTCCTAATCAGAGCAAAACAAAGCGATGAGACCTGCTATGAAGAAGGTGAAGCAGGTGCTGTGTGAAGCTCTATTTTAGGGCCTTTAGAAACTGTCTGGCATTTACTGCTCAGTACAGCAGTAGACAAATGGCACTGGGCTCTGCTGCCCGTGCACATGCTGCAGACACTCCATGGGAATGGGAGTTTGGAGTGTTTGAAGTGAGTCACCAGGGCGTAAGCTCACAAGTGGAAAGAGCCTGTATGTTTTGAGTACATCAAGCACTCGTCAAGTGTTTACAAGAGTGACTGCCAAGATCCTCCTGCACTGTGCAGTTGGAATCCAATGATTACATCCTGAGAGAACCACCCAAGGACGTCCAGCTAAGAACTTCTTAACCCATGGTCCCGGTCTGAGCCCCCACTGTTAGAAAAAAAAAGATATATCAGTAGTGTAACCGTGATAGTCATAGTGAACTATGTACATGTATGTGTTGTCTGTAACCCAAAGAATCAAATGGCCCTCATCTAAACTTAAAGTGTTTACATATGGATTTAATGTGAACTCATTTCAACTGGTGACACAAAAATTATACATATTCACAGGGCACCATGTATTGCTGCAATGTATGTGTACATCATGTAAGTTTAAAGCAGGGTAAACATCCTATCTCCTTAAATGCATGTCATTTCTATCTATTTGCTTAAGAACAAGCTGTGTTATATGGACACGATTCCTTACAAGGTTTTGTGCAATCCTGCCATTAGCTGCCTCCTAGGGGATTTCTCACACTGCTATGGTGCCACTCAAACACTCTTCTCCTTCCTCTCTATCCCACTTTTAAAAATGTTAATTGATTTGCTCCATGAAATCCCCTGTAAAATGGCCAGATGTTGTAAGAGAATCTTGATAGTATGGGAATTCAGCAGGAGACGCCAACAGTGCAAAACGCTCCTCAGGTTTCTCCAGCTTTCAGCTGAAAAATGCGAAGGTTCCTGCTTTGCCCGGATTAAATCAAATCTCCTGGACTTCACTGGTAGTGTCTAAAGAGAAGAAAACCTACCCACCACTTACACCTGCCACTAAACATATTAAGCAAGCGGAGGTTTGTAAACACAGAAACTACCCCAGATGGTCAGCCAAGAGATGTAGGTTCATCCTGAGCTCCATGGCTGTCCAGCTCTGTGACCCTGGACCAGGCACACACTGTAAGTCTCACTCTCAGCTATCTAGATGGATGTCTGACATGGTGAGCATTCTTCCAATGTTATGCATTGTGCTTGGACCAATAGAGTCTAGCAGGGATAGGGATGTGTGACCAAGGGTAGACGGAAAGCAGTGAGTGACCGACCACACAGGATGCAGAGATGAGGATCTAGCAGGCCTTCTGTCACTCAGGAGAGTTACTATGTATGTGCTAACAGTGTGTCATCAGTGGGATGTTTTATGCCTAAACCATCAGATCTTCAATACAGGATAAATTGTCTTGGAAAGTAAGACTGGCTAAAGAACCAAATAGGAGTTGCCACCAAACATCAGATGAGACCCAGGGAGTCTGAGTTTAAAACATGGAGACTGAAGATCTTGAAGACATTCCTCGAAATGTTAAAAACTTCATGACAGGGGAAAAGAAAGAGGCTGAGAAAGCCGAGGTATCTAGTTTGATAGAGTAATTACATTTAGACCTTTTTTTCTTAATTAGACATGCATTAGAGTCACCTGAAGGACTCACTGTGGCAATCACTAGGGTCCACTTTTAGTGGACAGGGTCTAGAGACCTGCATTCCCACCGGAGACAACCACTGCTGCTCTGGAGACCACACGAAGAGAAGCCCCGAGATAAGACTCATGAAGGTCAGGGGTCATCTAAAGATAAGTAAGCTGATAGGTCTCCTTCTAAGTGCATTAGGAATGTGTGGTTTGAGGAACCCATGGGACATGTACTTCATCTCTTTTGTCTTTATCACGCCATGAATGAATGTTAAATAAATCCAGCTGACAATGATCAAAAGACAAATTGGAGTAAGTGCCCATGAATTCTGTCTTGGCCATGAGTGGCTTCAGAGGATTGATGGTACTACCCATATTTAGAAATTCCTGGGAAGAGAGAGATAGCTTGGTGGTTAACAGTGTGTGCTGTTCTTGCAATGGACCAGAGTTTGGTTCCTAGCATCCTCATTGAGAAGAAGACAATGGCTTCTAGCTCCAGCTCAGGAGATCTGATGCCCGCTTCTGGCCTCACCTGTGTGCACACACACATGCCAGCATATATACCTAAATAAAATTTTAAAAGACTCTGTAATAATTTAAGTGGTAAGTACAGTCCATACAGATGAGAACATGTGTGTTTACTTAAGAGTACTGAAACAACATTGAAGGAGAACCCGTGGGGAATATCAAAGGATTTCTGTACATAGACAGAAGCTGAACTAGGTAGTCTCTAACTGCCTTTATGAACTTATTCTATTACAAAGCTGTGACATAGGTGGGGATGAGAGCACCCATAGATTCATGTGAAGGTGAAGTGAGGGGTGCAATGCTTGAATGGACTACAGAACCCGCTAAAGCTTATTCCAAAGTGGGAGAGGACAGCATAACAAAAAATACAAGCACTAAGACACTGTGGGGGGAGATTCATGAGCCAAGACATTGTCACTCACACACACACACACACACACACACACACACACACACACACACACACACCACTTTTGTACACAGCCAGACACTCTCTTCTGGATTCTTCTTCATTAATCAGAAGTTAATTCACCTTTATGATGAAACAGAGCTCTTGTTTGTCAGCATGCCACGTATAGCCAAAAGACCCCAATTCCAGCTTCAGATGCATCAGAAAAGGCACGTATATTCCTACACTGGCACAGATCTCACAAAGGAGCACTCAGGCAAGAAAGCATCTTATACCTTGGCAGCATTCTGCCAAAAAATGTTTCAGCAGTGGAGGAACTTGATGCCCTGATAGTGACAGGACATGGCTCTCTCAAGTTAGAAGACACTTTTACCTCTGTGACTGGGTTAGAAAGCCCTTTGAAATACACAAAGGACTTAAAAAAATAGGAGTGCAGGGCCTCAGGGAGTCCTGCTAGTTTAAATAACACATGAAAAGTATTTATGAGCTCTTTTTTATGAGGTGGTCAAAGAAAAGACCATCCAGCATGTAACATAAAACTGGGCTGGAGAAGAAAACATTTTCAAACCGCATTGGAGAGTTAAGCACGAATGGAATTTTATTCCAGTCTCTGTTGCTTATTTAAATTAATGGTGTTTTCAGATGGGGCCTAAATGATAATGCAGATCAAGGCAAGGCTTGCCAGGAAGAAAATAGTCTATTATGCAAAGAATGTTTCTAGGTAATGTTGAATTCATGTGAAATATATAGGTTTAGCAGAAAGGGACTTCCTGGAAGGGGTAGGTGGTTGTAATATGCCCGTTTGTTTTGAATCCTGCGAGCTGATCATTTTTCTCAAGTCAGGCCTTTGGCATGACTCTGTGTTCAGCAAATGGAGCGCTTGTCTATGGCCGACATGGATCAAACCATTGTACACTGAGAAGCTCACCAGGCTGGAGTGTACGGTGTGAGGGGCTCCAGGAAGTCCTTATGTCACTTCTCAAGTATAAAACTGACCTTTCTGCAGAGCACGTGCCTGAGCTCTCTTCCAAAGTGGTGCGGGTCTGAGCTAATGCCCCCATTCTCCTTCCTGGACCTTTCTGTGACAAAGAACATGACCCGATAAGCCGCAGCTGGCAAAGGTTATGGGCTACTGGGGCAGCCACAAAGTAGAACAGAGATAACCGGCCCCTGGAGGCACCAAATCGAGGCCGTTGGCCCCATTAATCCGTGTGTTGTAACGAGCAGCTGCCCTGTGAGTTGTACAGTAACAAATTACCAGTAACGCGTTCTCGGACCGGTAGCTGACTGGGTCCTACAGCTGTATCAAGAGTATGAATGTAGTCAGTCAATGAAGGAATGCTACCTGCTCCAGCCCCTCACTTACGTGTCCCACAAATACTGACTGAGCCCCTGACTATACACCAGACTGCCCTAGGATGTAACCAAACTTCCATAATTTCCCATAGAACTGTTTTTGAAGACTACAAACACAAACACAAATTTCCAGTTAGTCATTCGTTTCTGGATCTGAAAAAAAATATCCGTTCCATTTAATAATTTAAAATAAGACCCATCAGGTTCCTAACCAGCATTCCTCTGCTGAAAACCTTAGTTCCAAGTCTAGAAACACCAAGCCAAGTTACATATCTTATAAATCCCATACTTACTGAAGGTACCACTGAGTTCAACTTAGAGAAGGAAACGGAATCTTAGTTCATCATCTTTATATCTACACAATAGCTTTAAAATAGTAGGGAGGTAAAGAGACCGGAAATCAGAATTGAGGAAACTTGGTTTTCAGCAAATTCAGTCCAACTATTAAATCACTTCTCATTCCCCTTTCTAGAACCAAACCAAATGAGTATAAAATTCCCTTTAAACCTCCACTTCCTTTTTCGCTTGCTCATCTGCCTTCCTCACCCCAGACTTTTGGTTTGTGGTGGACGGGACAGCTATGAAAATGATGGATGTTCACCACCATCTGCCTTCTGCCCACTTAGAAGCCAGTGCGCAGTGCAGCTTGGCGCGCGCGCGCGCACACACACACACACACACACACACACACACACACACACACACACACCTCCCACTCCTCTTGTGCTTGCCCTCCTCTTCCTGGTCCTCCGGCTCTCCTAGACAGATGAAATAGTAGTTACCAGCAGGAGGGAGCTTCATCCTGCAACTGCCTCTAGGCAAGGCCACTGGATACTTGAGAAGGAGGTGTCTCCATTCAGAACCTGTGAAGTGTGACAGGAGGTAAATGATTACCTCCTCCCCCAAGGGGGTAGAAGTAGGGGCAGCGTTAGTGTTGCTGTTGTTGTTGTCATTGTTGTTGCTGTTGTTGTTTTAAAGAAGGTAGAGGCAAAAGTGTGTTTTGCTTTAGTGAAGAGGTACTCAGGTACCAAGGAGATGGCCCTGACATTTCAGTTTGGAAAGTGCAAATCTTGCAAGCATGAGGACTTGAGTTCAATTCCCAGACCCCATGTAAGAAAGCCAGACATGGTGACACACATCAGTACAAGCAAGGCTGGGACAAATAAATTCACTAAAGCAGAGTAAAGTTCTGAATACACTCTGTCACATCATATACACATGAAATACGAACAAGAGTGCAGACCCCATTTTATTTGTAGTGGGTCTTAGCAACTAGCGGGACAATTCATTCCAAGATTCACTAGTCCGATGATGGGAAGGGGTTTTCCAGCCATATTTGAAATGCAAATGCTTTTTTATTATACTTGACCTAACTCACAGCTTGGCAAATGCTTTTTTTTTGCAAATTTCCAGTGTGTTTGTTTTCTTCCTCTACAACAAAAAGGTCAATACCTCACAGTTGCTTGATTAACTGGAGGTCACTCTACTAGACTGCTTGAATTCTTCATTTTCTTTTTAACAGCAGAATCCAAATGCTGCCTCAGTTTCCCTGAGAATACAGTGGATTACCTAGTTCTCACTCTATTCAGATTTTTAAAGAGGCTTAGAGGCTCATGAAATCTAATGATGTTTCCCGTGAGGCCTCTCAAGTGTCCTCATAGGGAAGTGACAAATACTACTTATGCAGTCAAGCTTCCAGCAGTATCAATTTGCAATCGCTGTGACTATGAAAAACACAGAGTTGCTCTTGGCTCATCTGAGAACTAAGTCTGAAATCATATTTTTTACATACAGTTTTCCACTTATAGATATTTCATAAATGAAAGAATTCCAGTCCCTATTCTTAGCTACTGATGGGCCATAATTTAGATACCATCTTCACATAATGCAGACTGCTTGTAACATGTCTCTTCTGCATGAAGGTTTTGGTAGATGCTAGGTTTTACAGGATGTGTGCTTTCTGAGGCAACCAGAGACCTCTGAAAATAGAACTACCCTTGACTTTTCTATATTTTCAAATTTTGTAATTTTGTAAGGGACTTTTCTAATTTTAAAAAAGACACATTAACCTGTCATTTAATCACACACAATGGTTTTCAAATTCCTACTTTGGAAGAAGCATCACTCTAGATCCTGGGACCGTTTGTCTTGTAGAAAAAGTGATTGCACTCTTAATGTGTTAGCATTTTCTCAAGATCTCACCACACTTTAGTACACCCAAAAGAATTACTGGATGCCTGCAACTGGCAAGTGTCCTTTTGTACTGCTCCAATCTACACTAGACTTACTGACACACATGGCATAGGGGGACTCATCCTCATGCCTTCTAAGGCATATTAATGTACAGCCCAAATGACATTGTGATGTGCTATTGGAAGTGTCAGATTTGAAGATGGAGTGTGGACATGCAAAACCATGCTGAAGGGTGTTGACTTCAGTTGATGTCTTCACAGCACATTTTTACACTCCCAGAAATCCATTCCCCAAGCACACTCTAGTCGTAGTGTAGCAAGTTATCTTAAGACCAATGGTCATTTATTATGCTAATGACATCCACAAACATATCTTAAAATGATAGAGAGTTTAAGGCCGATATTTAATGATTTTAGTTAAATCTCACCTGTTAAGTTTGGAGAGATGAAGAATAATATAAGAAATACTGATCTGAAATGTGGCTGTAATCACGTTGGCCTGACTTCTAGTCTCAGCTACATAGTTCAGTGCCTCAGCATTTCCTACCAGTTTCCTAATCACTGTCTCAGCTGGAGAAGAATTTTAATCCAGTAATGTGGCTACTCTGGCAAAGTATCAAATCTAAAGACCTAGGTATGTGTGATCTGGGAGAAATACAGACATGTCCTTAGGCCATAACTTTAAGCTAGTTTATAAAATAACGCAGTTATGTTTGAAAGTGATGTCTAGCTGAGGGGCAGAAAAAGTGATGAATCAGAGAAAGATTTGACAGAATGAGGTAGGATACACCCACCTCTCATGAGAACAGCACAAGAAATAGAAGTTGTTTAAAAGCAGCTCATGCAGAGTCAGTCAGTGCAGCGAGTACAGTACAGTGGAGCTGAGTTTGTTCATGAGTTCATGCAGCTCAGTGCAGGTCAGCAGGGGCAGTTGAATCTAGAGAATAAGAAGGAGACAAAAGATTAGAAAGAATTGCTATAGTTAGTTTGAGGCCAAGCAGAGCAATTCAGTGAGAAGCTAAGAGAAGCCAGATTGTATCAATCAGCTTAGCGAGGAGTTTGACCCAGAATAGTTGAGTTTAACTAGCCAGCCAGAAGTTCAGAAAGAAGTAAACACGGTGAGCTTATTTAGCAGTAAGTCTCCAAAATGAAAATTACATCTGGTGAATAAAACAACTTTGACACTCAGCAAACTGAAAGATACATATATAAGAAAACATCATAGTGAAACTGCCTTTTTTTAATCATAAAGTTCTAATTATGAGTATATATGGGAGGTTATATGAGTCTATGAGTATAGGTACTAGCAGAGTTCAGATACAGGTGTTAGAACTATTGAAATTTGATTTATGGGTGGTTGTTAACCATCTGCTACTTGAGGCCCTTTGCAAGAGCAATATTTATTCATTCTTAATTGCTGAGTCATCTCTCCAATACCAAACCCAATCATTTTAGCAAGTAATATATGCTAATAAAATAATTCATATAAATGTATAGAAGGTAGCATGTATAGAAATGTAATAATAACTTAGCAAACAATATTACATTTTTAATCCAAATTATACCACTCTTCTGTTATTAAAAGTAATTTCCAGACTTAAGAGAAACTTTTTAATTTGTTGACCATTCATAAATATATATTAAACATATATATTATATATATGGCATATATATATATATATATATATATATATATATATATATATATATAATGTCCCCGCCAGCAGGGACCCAGTTATGCAGGGTCCCGAAGAGGCTTTCTACCTGTGGGCCAAATGGGAGTGAAGAGAAGAAGACCAAGCAAAAGTTCTGTTGTCAAGATATTGGGGTGAACATTACAGCTTTTAAGGCTTTCAGGTAGGGGGAGTGTCCTTTGTGAAACACGAAGAATGGAGGGATGAGGGTATAGGCAGTGATAGCTGGAGGCAAAGAAGTCAGGCGGTAGATGATGAGGTCAGGCGGTAGATGATGAGGTCAGGTGGTGGAGACACCAGGTGTTGACTCAGGAGATAACTGGTATCTACTCGAGCTGAGGTATCCCTTGAATGTTATCTTCCTGTGCCGTAAATTCATGGGAGAGGCTTTATCCAACAATCTTAAGACTTATGGCAGTCATATTAGGGGTGAGTCTCTGTGGCCAAACAGCCTAGAGTCACCTAGCCACTTTGAGCCATGTAGTCAAAAAGCGGCCAGGCCCAAATCCAATATGGCTCCATATATATATATTGAATTTGGTCACTTTCAACCCCCTTCTCTTTCTTTTATCCTCCTTTCACTCCCATTGAAACTCTTCTTTCCAATAAAACAAACATCAGTTTAAGGTCTTTTTAAAAACTCCCACTAAGTTTAATTATGGTTGCTTATATGAGCATGAGTTGAAATTATTCACTGGAACAAGGGAACAAGGGCAACTTATCAGTGGCTACACCACCGCAGAGAATGATATGGCATCCTCCAGTACCCATGAACTGCCGTAGTCCCTCAGTGAGGGGTAAGCCTCAGAACCCCTCTCACTCACATGATGAACTGCCAATGGGTTTAGTCTTGTGCAGGATTTGTACAGTTACCCCCAGCTCTTCAATGACTCGAGTCAATATTAGCTGTATTGAAGAGAATAATGACTGCATTATATGTTATAGCATTACCCTCTGACTTTTATATTAAACCCCTCTTCACTGAGCCATGAAGGAGACTACATAGATGTCTAGTGTAGGGCTCGGCACTCTACATCTCTCCGTATTCTGCTTATTATCTTCACTTTGGCCAATTATTAAGTCTTTGTATTAACTGCCACTCACTGCCAAATGAAGCTTCTATGATGAAGGCTGCAAGGTTCACTATCTGTTGGAACTTTATGCTTAGAAGGTGGTTTGTCCATTTAGCAGAACAACAGCTATAACCCCTTCCCCGAGACTTCTGACCTCCCAGCTACATACTACTAGCCAGGTTTCCAGAATTAGGCATGGATGCCTAATGCCTAGGGGTTGCTCTCAAGTCTATAGATTCCTATTTTGATGACTAACTTGAAAAAATCATGTGAGATAAACTGCAAGAAAAGAGTGAGCTATGTTACATAACATGTTTTTAAAGACCTCACATGCAATGCTCATACCCTCAGGCTATCCTAAATCACTTTTTTTAGAAAGACGTGGCTATCTGTGTGGCTAAGTAAAATTGTAGCTTAGTTGTGTTAGAAGTCTGTCCCTTCCTCACTTACTAGAGCAAAGAACATGTATCCTCATACATGGCTGGGAAGTAACATGGCATATCTGGGCCAGAGGTCTGTAGTTTGTAGTAATAGGAGAGTCTGCATGGTGAGTGCATGCTGTGGTCGAATTTGTGTGAAAGGTGTTGGCCCAACAGGCACAATGAGCCTCAGGTTCTGTATTGTTCCAATCTTTTAACCTTAAATTGGGCATGTTGTTAGATGAAACGTTGAGTTGATTGCTTACCGCGTATTCTTGAGAAATAAAAAGATTGTTTTATACTTCCTATGTTTGTCCAGAATGTTGTTAAAAGACAGGATTCCAATCTCACAGTCAGAAAACGTGGGTTTAGGGTGGCAGTTATAATACTGTGACTATATTTCTCAAACCATAAATTGACATGTGGTCTGACAAGCATAAAGTGTACTTCTGGAGACAGTGGGATAGAATATTTGAAATCAGAACTGGAAAATTTGGGACATATGAAGGCTATAAATAGTGGGCAGAGACTGGGTTGTTTCCAGCAGAGCTCAATTCCTACTAAGAACCACATAATTAGCCAGCCCCCAGTTGTCATACATATAAATACTGGTGCATACAAGGAGCAATTTAAACCAGCATGGTAAACAAGCAATGCATGTGCCAGCAGCCTGCTTGGCACACATGCCTCTTGTTCTCAGAATTCTGCCAATCCATGTGCAGGATAAAGCTGCTCTTGAGCCACTGACAATGCAGCTGGGAAACATAGCAGCCATTAAGAGCTAACTATACACATCCAGTAAGGTATGTCCATTGATGAGAAGTGGTAGGTTTTAATTGGCATCTCCTCCTTCATGCAAAAGGAAGGGGAACTTATTTTACCCATCGAATTTTCAAATGCACGTGCTTTTTCTCTGGTGGGAGACTTTATTCTAATCAATGGTTCCAGAACAATACTCAGATTAGATCAGGAGAGGTCGTGCCAGGGACATAGCATTGGACAGCAGAGGTGGCAAGTAGTCACAGGATACAAGCTTTACACAGAGCCCCCTGCAGGAAGTTATATAATTTAAAAATATTGACACTATTGTTAAGAGTAAAGGGCAATACCATTGAGAATTATAGTAAGGACCAGGCAGTGACTTTTCCAACATAGAATGGCAGTGAAGAAAGACTGTGTAGAAAAGTACAATTCCACTGATGATCACTAGTCATAACTGGATCATACCAGATGTCTATTCTCTCCATGTCTTTCCAGCCACCATGGCCATCTTAGCCTTTCCATTTAGTACATGAAAGTGAAAAGCCAATAAGAGAAATATGCCCAGCTTCAGGGACTTTAATGTAGAGTCCCAAATTAAATCTGCATCTTTTAACTCCAGGCTCCTGACTCTGCATACAGATGATACAGGTACCAATACAGATACACATGATACAGATACACATGAGATAGATACAAATATACATGCTACAGATGCAGATTATATAAATACACATACACATGACACAGACACACATGACACAGACACACATGACACAGACACACATGACACAGACACACATGACACAGACACACATAATACAGACACACATGATACAGATACACATAATACAGACACACATGACAAAGATACACATAATACAGATACACATGACACAGATACAAATACTCATGATACAGACACAGATACACATGATACAGATACAGATACAGCAGGAGAAAGTATTTCCAGAAAGACTAGAAGAGAAGTTCTTCTCCCAGGACAATTCCTTCTCACAACATAGGTCTCACAGCCACTGGAGGGTGTTCTAGAAGAAGCTGAGATAGCTGGGCCCCATGCTAGATTTTCTGATTTAGAAACTTGATCTTAGTCTGAGGCTTTTGTATCCTGAAGACACTTCACCCACAGTGGTAAATCCATTCACACTGCCTGCTAGGAACTTTTTGACAAACACTTGTAGCTAAACCAATTTCTTCTCCTTCCTTCCTATAAAGGAACCAGGAATTAACAACTATTGCTTCTTTTTAGCATGTGTTGTTTTCTCAGTAATAACCCACCTCTGAAGATCATTAACAAGTGGCCCGAGAGCCCCAGTTCTTTAATGTTTTGGGAATTCTCCAAAACATTTCGAGATTTTTATACAACTCTAAATTGATTCTTTGGTATTTTATATTGGGTACTCACTCTTCGCCAGGGCTGATGTCTAGGTGCTATATTCTTGGTAATTATAGTAAATAAAACCAGGTTAAAAAGCCCTCTTCAGGTCTCAGCATGAGCAAATAATCAATGCCGAGGGGAAAGCCACAGAGAAGACGTAGGTGTAGTTATATAAGCACTATGCAAAGACTGTGCAAACATAGCCAAGTGGCTTTTGGCAAACAAAATATGTAAACTTAAATGTATAGCAGATATACTTAACTTTAAACATAAATATACATTTCTATACATTACTCAATATAGGAAAGCAGAAGAGACAAGAAAAATAGGTAAGTCCATTTCCAAAATCTTCATTTGAAAATGTTTGGTGTTACTGACATGGAAATGAATATGAAAAGAAATACAGACATATTCAAGTTTCATGTTCCTGAATAACCTGGATCTCAGAAGTTACCTGTGACTTCATGCCTCAAATGCACCTGAAGAATGTCATTTGAGATGTTAGCCTAGTTTGTGGACTTGGTCCTAGAAAAGAATATGGTAACTGGCGAACAACAGCTGATGTATGGATATGCCTGTTGTCCATTAAGAGACCTAAGTAGCATCTTGTCAGCTTCCTCACAGGATCTAAGGTGCTATGCTACTAAATAAATTCCTTTTTTATGTTCTGACATTTAGAGGTCAACACTATGACTAAGAAAACACTGCCAAAGGATCATGATAGTCAAGTAATATGACATAAGCAAAAATGACTGCTCATTCTTCACCAGGACTTGTATATGTATGTGTGGGTACATTGCCTTGTGTTTTAAGGTGGTGGAACGTTGGCCTGGAGATACCCAATTACACCAGGCTGCCTGGTAAGCGAGCTCTAGGTATCCACTTGCCTCCACCTTCCCAGCGCTAGGATGACAAGTACACAGCACCACCTCGTGCTTCCTGTGTGGGACCTGGGCACAGACTTCAGGCCCGCACCCTTGAGCTTTGTTATCTGAGCTCTCTCACCAGCCCCAGTGTCCAAAGTTTCAAAAGAGAGAGGGAGGGAGGGAGACAGAGACAGAGACAGAACTGCAAAATTCGAAAATAAAGGAATGTAAGATTCTCCTACTGAATAAAGTAATGAGAAATACACAGAGAGTTTCACTTGCTGACCATAACCTATTTCCTATTTCTGCTGATCAGAGAGGCATGGAAAAGACTTGGCTTCAATGCCCCAAGTTCCCAACCTGAAAAAGTAGGGAGGAGAAAGAAGGGGGCTGTGGGTAGATGAGAGACACCACATCTGTACAATACTTATGCTCTAATTGCAAACTACCCACAGTTGTTACATTCTGTTTCATGTCCTTTATATGAGTCAGATGCGGAATTCCCTGTGGTAGTGGTTGCTTTAACTGCCTAGAAACTTGAAGGCAACTTAGAACTAAAAGGAAACGAAAGAAATTGGCTTTAAGAATTAAATGTTTTGAATAGGTCCCTTCTTAATTGGTTCTGTGGAGGAAGGGAGCGGAGTCTATCATCATTGGAGGGCTTACAAGTGCATCTAATCACAAGCATGTGTGACACCAACAGTGAAGGCTAGATGTGCAATTAAATGCCGAATTACACTCAAGGAGGCCCTGCATTCTGGTCTGTGTGACTTTACCCTCAGGAAAACATACAGTAGCCTCCTGAGTCGAGAATCAGTTCCTTAAAACAAGTAAGTACCCTGCAAATACAAATAACTGTGCTTGCAAATATAAGTGCAATTTCAAGGTCAAATTGTGATGCTAGGCCTTCACATGCTGCCTATCTCTCCAGACCTCGGTATCAACTCACAGGAGCTTATTAACATGATCCCCTTGTCAATCCGGAGCTCCATGAAAAGGGTCAGGTTTATTAACCTGAGAGATAGCTGAGGGAGAATCAACCTTCATGTTTCTTCAGCAGATCTGTCTTTATTCCTCAAGTAAATGATTGAAAACTTTCCTTAGCTATTTCCCTAAAGTGTGGAGGTTGGTGATGTAGGCAATGAGAAAGGGCAGATAGGCACTCTTTCTTTAATTTTTCTCTTTCCAATGCAAGTCTTGGCCATTGCATGGAAATTTCAAGATACCAAGATACCAAGATAGATCCATGGCTAGGATCCCATAGAACATCTTCAGAAAATAGCATGTGGTAAGGTATTTGGAAGTCACACATTTTTGTCAAAAAATGTTATACTATCCTTCTAAATTTCATAAGTAATTGTTAAGTTAGTATCTCAGTGTTGAGATAGACTGATGAGAGATTCACATGGCAGCAGCTACATAGCCTGACAGGGCAGCCAAGAAGGGCAGGTACCAGCAGTGAACAAGATGAAGAAGTCATGCTGGAGACCGGCTGTGTACACTTTCCTGAAGTTATCTGAGGAAGAACAGAGTCATGGACTTCAGTGCCATTAGACAATCCTACATCTAGGCTTCACTGAGGGCTTTGCAAAGGATTTATGAGAGTAAGCCAGGAGAAAAAGTAGAAAAGAGATCAAACAGAATCCATGGTAGCAACCATGGATGTGGTACTTAGCAGGCAAACATTAGGGAGAGCATGGGGAAGCAGAACCGGAAATAGTAAATACAGGGAAACAAAGATGCCCCTCAGCACAGCTTCCGGTTCTCAGCTCTCACCCTGAACCACTCAGTAGGTTCCTGGTGATCTCATACAGCATTTCCTCTTCCTTATGGATACGCATTTCAGAGTAATCAAAAAAAAAATGCAGCCATTTGCCCATTCATGTCAAGGTTTAAAGATTGCTTTCAATGAGTAGTAATTGCAGTGACTAATTGAATTCAACACTTTGCTTTGATGGCTGTTACTCTTGTAAAGATCATGTAAGGTGGGGATATCATCCAGGCATTTTCCCCAAATGACTTGAGAAGCTTTCATATTCTCAGACAAATTTATCCTGTTTCGATCAGTTGGATCTCTCCAAACCCTTTCATTTCTTATGGTCAATAGAAATGATATGAAGTTTAATTAAATAGGTCCAGATTCACTCTGGGGTTCACCCTTGTATTCTGGCCCCATCTCTCAGAAAGTTTCATCACATTAAAATTCTACTTTACAGTGTTGAATGATAAAAAGTTACCCTTTAAATAACACCTTCCTCAGAATACCCCTGTACCATTAACATACACAGCATAGGTGGCTTTTCTCTTAGATTTCCAAGGAGCCCTAGGATATTCTACCATGGCCCATGACATCAAATGGGTTAGACAACTGTTTGGAAGCTAGAATTCTTCTCTTGTTCACTCAATATTTAAAATACAGGAACTCTGACTTCTCCCGCCCTAGTATTGTTTACAGAATTCACATATTTAACCAATGGGAAAGAACACAGAACGGCTTGCTGGGGCAGATATTCAAATGTCTACTATTTTTCTTAAGATTATTTTAATCCATTCACCTTCTGCTGGCCACAAACTCCTGAAAGAGGAATAGTAGGAGCTCCATCAACCACTGGACTGGACTATTTCTGTAGCTGGTCCAATGTTGATGCTTAATCTTCGTTTTCAGCATGACTGGATTAAGGAATGCCTAAGCAATTGGCCAAGTATACCTCTGGGTGTATCTGTGATGGCATTTCCAGAAACAGATTGTACCTCATCAATGGATTGTTCCCTTAAGAGATTCATAATATTATGGCTTTGTTACAAAGAAGTGGGAAGATAGGAGGTCACACTAGGCTGAGGGACTAGGTCACCAGAGAAGTGTTCTTATAGCTTGTGGTAGTTTCAATATGCTTGGCCCAGTGAGTGGCATTATTAGGAGTTGTGACCTTGTTGGAATAGGTGTGGCCTTGTTGGAGGAAGTGTGTCACTGTGGAGGTGGGCTTTGAGTCTTTTCCTGGCTACCTTTTGGTCAAGATGTAGAATTCCCGGTTCCCTTTCCAACACTATGTCTACCTGAATGATGGCATGATTCCAGCCTTGATGATAATGGAGTGAACCTCTGAAACTGTAAGCCAGTCCCCCAATTAAATGTTTTTCTTTATAAGAGGTACCTTGGTCATAGAGTCTCTTCACAGCAATGGAGTGCCCCTTCCTCCTTTTACCCATCTACTAGAAAATGAGTTAGCAATCCCTGTACACTCTGACTTCCTTGACATCTTGTCCAAGTACATCAGACTAAGGGACAAGAGTTTGTATCCTTTGAACACAAGAACAAGAATACATTGTCCCAACCTCTACTCACTCAGCCAAGTCTTTTGTCACAGCTCTGGAATGAGTGACTAACATGGACAGCCAGAACAGACACGTCTCTCTTCTCCTGAAGGTTCTTATGAGCTACGCACAACTCTGCTTTGTATCCCGCACCCCTCAAAGCCCACGGCAACTTCTCTTTTCCCAGTGTTGTGCCAGCGCCACTGTTTACATGCTTCAGAGCACAGTCCTTTAAACAGGACTGCTTCATCTTGTGAGCGCATTTTCCCAGGCATCTACTAGATACCATGGCCCCCATCATTACTTCATTTTGTGGTTCTAACTAGGAGCACCCCAAAGGAGCAATTTAGAAATTAGTGGCTGTGGCTTTAAGGGTCTCACAATAATTAGGTGCATTACTGGCCTTGGTGAGAAGAGTGACAGATACTTGTCCTCTGTGGTGTCTGGGCCAGTGCTGCACAGCAGATAATTGCCTCTTACCCTGCAGAACTTTCAGATGTCTGGCTTTATTTCATGTAGAAGAAAAACTTACACACACTTATGAAAAAGTGTACCAGCTTCCTACTGTGTGCTAAGTTCTTCTTTTGGGGATTCGGGATAAGTAATGTTCTCTGCTATCTGGGATTTATAAAAACATACTTAAATTTCCTGGGCATGGAATCTAACTTGATTTTTAACAGACAATAGTTCTGTGCTGTCTGAATAGCCAGTGTTTTCCTAAAATGCAGCCACCATGCAAATCAAGGGAATATGGTGATTTTTATTCTGAGAGGTTCCAAGAATTGCTCGCTGTATCAGAAAACCACATCTATAACCTATAACAGCCACACCACTAGTGCAATGTGTCTCTCTAATCCTTATGGATAGCTGTCACACCGAGAGGTCCTGAGGACTACTAACATGTTTTCCACTTCTGTGTTCTCCTCACATAGTCATGTCTATGCAGTTATATTCAGAAACAGCTATTGTAAATATCTGTCAGCCCCAGATGCTTTTCAGTATAATTTTATACTATTTCTTGTTTCTAGTATGTGTGAGGCCAGTTGTATTATCCATGAATCTCATTTTAAGATAGAAAGTGGATATAAAATTGTTTTTCAAACAAAGAGGGATTCCTTTACTGAGAAATTACAGATCAATTGCTTAATTAAATACCCAAGATGCTAGTCTTCAGTAATGATGTCCCCACAATGGCTAGTAAATTCTGAAGAAAGTAGGAGCTGTTTTAAATTCCCTACTTTATAAACTTTGGGTCATTCAGATTAGTGAATTTGAGGAATACTCTCTCCAGGAATACTCTCACCACAAAAATAAAAAGTAGAATTTGAATATCATCCCTCTGTCAGATGTAGAGTTGGAAGTGATCTAGGCTGCCATTTTGTCCTACTGATGATGTCCTTTGGCTTACAGCAAATGTTCTGTTCAGGAAGTTGTCTACTTTACCAAAGTGCTCAAGGCTATTTCCCACTTTCTCTTGTATTAGACATAGTGTGACTAGTTTTATGTTAAGGTCTTTGATCCACTTGGACTTGAGTTTTGTGCACAGTGACACACACACACCACAGTTACTGTGATTTCAAGCTTACTTCCTGAAAATCTCACACATTTCTACTTTGATGGAATAAATAATAAAAATATACTCACTGATGACTTATTACTTGTAAAATCAAAGAGCCCACAATAACCCCTAAGCTGTTTAGGAAGTTTCAAGACTTCATAGATACACGTGATAAACTAAACAGCCCTCTACTCTGCCCTGATAGACATAGAACTACTGGATTAGGTGGAGAACCCTAGCCCCCTGGAAGACACAGAGCAGTCTGGCAGGAAAAGGAAACCACAGTGTAAAATAGCAGCCTTGCCCCTGATGCTTGTTACCTGGCCTCCTGGGAAAGTTTCTTTCTATATCAGTCAGGGCTCAACCAGAGAAGAGAACAAGCAATAAAAGTGTGGTCATAGCGGCTGGCAAGGCAGTCTGAAATGCAGACCTTTGGGAAGTGCAAGCTGGAGACCAGGGCTCAAACTAAGCATGTCCACAGGAGGGATTTCTTCCTTTTAGGAAAGTCACAGATCTGACTGAATCATGCTGGTAGGGCTCAAATATGTCTCCCAAAGTTGTGTGGTGCAAAAGGAATTCCTAATACCTTGCTATTAGAAAGTGGAATCCAACAAGAGGTGGTGAGGTCATGAAGGATCTACTCTTGAGAACAGACAAATGCTCTTATCACGATGGTGCATGGATTACCACAAGTAAATTTTTATCAAATGCCAGTATGGCTTCCTCTTACTTTCCTGTTCAGTGGACCTTTCACCTTCCTGTGTGATGACCCATGCCAAGGCCTTGGACAGTTGTTGCCGTCTTGATGCTGATGGGCCAACCCTCCACAACTGAGAAACAGTTTTCTTTCTTTTTATGAATTACTCAGTCTGTGATGTTATATTAAAACCATACAGCATAGACAAAGACATAAGTCCACTCAGATTGTGGACAACAATCTCCCTTATTAAAGGTAACTGACTGCACTATGCATATCCATGAATACCTTTGAAGCAACATACAGATGTTTGTCTGAGTCCCTGGGGACTGCACCCTAAGCCAACAATGCCAAGAACAACCCACTGTTCTTGGCCTATCATGCATCTCCTTAAAGCAAACTTTTTCCAAATAAGGACAATAATAAAACCACACTCCCGCCTTCGACTTGGGTAAAATTCATGCATTTCCTATTATATCCTTGCTTCCATTCCGTGACACAAAATTCACTTCTATTAATAAAATTTAACTGGAAATTGAGGTGAAAACAACAGTGTTTCCATATGAGTACTGATGATGGAATAAGGGATACTCTGTAAGTATTACAATACTGTCCTCACCTGTGACAATAACAAGGCCCCTTGGACATCGTCCCTACTGGAACTACAGGTCACCAGCAGCCATAACATTGGCATCATTACCAAGAAGAAGCTGATAATAGTGTCAGGGTGAGGACTGTGACTCAAAAGAGAACAATTATCAGGTTTCAAGGAATAGAATAAGAATTAAGAAATGAATGTAGAAGTGAGTCTGTTAAAACAGGAATTACTAATAATCTATAAACAATTAGCCTTACCGCTTATAAAGGAAAGTTATCTCTGTAATGACTACAGAAGACCACAGCCAATCGATATACACAGTTGTGGAGCCCAACCCCTGTGGATACATCTACCACATGTCTACCCTAAGGCCCAAGTGAAAGCAGAAAGATCGTAGGAGCCAGAGGAGAAGGGAGTTTGCTCAGAGTGTGTCTTCTAGTAACATCAGAACTACACCCATAAAGTCTCATCACCCCAAAGGGGAGTTGAACAAGAATGATACAGTAGACCTGCCAAACTGCACAGGGCACAGCCCACACAGTCCTCAATCCTACACAAAGAACTATAGGCAACTGAGGAAAGCTGGGAATGGAAGAGGTGGTGGTACCTAGAGGACAGCACACTTGTTGGTTGTGCCAAATGGTCAGCCCTAAAGGCCATCCACACAAGTAACACTGAATGGCCTCAACTGGTTACACATACTCACACTCTAACCACTGATGGGGAAAGAGGTCATGAACGTGTGTGTGTGTGTGTGTGTGTGTGTGTGTGTGTGTGTGAGAGAGAGAGAGAGAGAGAGAGAGAGAGAGAGAGAGAGAGAGAGAGAGGCGGGTGGGGGGTGGGGAGTTATGTATGAAGTAGCCTGGAAGAAAGGGAACAAAGAAACTTAGCAAATAAAACACAAACTCAAAAGTAGACAAAATGGGGGGGGGGTGCGGTTAGAAAGTGGTTGTTCGTTTCAAAGGAAATGGGTTCTTGGACAGAAAGACTAAGTACCAGAAACATCCTGATTATTTTCTGAATGTGCTTGCAGAGGGGAAGGCCTCCCTTCAGGGAGCAAAGCTGATACTGACCTGTGAAATGCCCACATTTCACCTTTACTGAGCAATGATCCCTCGCTCCCTCTGTGTTTGCCTCTGCACCTCCAGCCAGCAGAAAGAACTCTGGGTAAAAACCAAAAGGAGGCTTGTGGTGATTTTTCAACATGAAGACTTTATTAGGAAACCGATTTAAAAAAAAATAAGACAAGTCCCACAGAAAGGAACATACAGAGATCCCCCCAAAAGACTGAGAGATCAAGAAGTAAATAAAGAAGCCTGGGGCTGAGAGACGTGAGGACCAAGCAGACAGAGCCGTGGCTGAGTGTAGACTGAACCATCAGTTCTCAAAGAATTCCCTGAAAATAAGACTACTTTGTTATACAAAACTAACCATAGCTGACTTCTCACCTGTATAGGAAATAATCTTACACATTATCAAGTATACATTGTCAACATACTATTATCTTAGTTGCTACATATACAATGATCTTAATTTCTATAAAACCACAGCATACTTTAGGAAGACCAGCTAGTAGGGAAATCCTAGCTCCCTCTTAGTCACGGAAGAAATGCTTACATTAAGTGGTTTTGTATTTTCCAGTTACAATAGTAAGTATGCTAATTTTTCATCATCAGAGAAAGTAATATCTTTCTGAAAGACATCCATTTTCCACCGCTGATGCTCAGTCCAGAACAGTGCTGGCTACTTAAAACCTACTGATACCACATCTGTTCACGAACAGCTCTCCATCCACCGTTTTCTTCGGGGCCTGTGTTTGCCATTCAGTTTAAGTACAAACACAGGGAATAAACGCATATAAACAGCAAAGCCAACATTTTCTTGTCTCCAGGTAAAAAGGAAAATCAGTACAAAGGCCAGAGATTCGGGTTTCCTCCGGACTCTGCTAAAGAATTCACAGCCTGACCCCTGCAAGAGGCAGTAGCCTGCCCTGCTATAAAAGGAGAGGCACGAGCCACACTGTCTCCCAAAGGCGCGTCCAGGACTGCCATCCTACCATTTATGTACTCCTTGGGGAAGGAACAGCAAGCAGGCCGACTTGTCCTCATGGCCCCGTGATAGAAATCACACCTCCTGCAATGCCCTTCTCCTCATTTCATCTCGCCCCCTCAGCCTGCTTCCTCTTGACAGTCATTTGGCAGTAAATCTTCTTTTTCACTCCTAACACTTCAGCAAATCCTGGCCGTTACTCAGATACTTCAGCTCTTTTTGGTGCTGTTTAGCTCTGGCACTCTAAGGGGGTCTAAATAGTTCCTCTTTTCTCAACTGCAACTTCTTCCAGCAAACCTTCGCCTCCCCCGCTTGCTGAGCTTGGCTCGCTTCTTCCCCATGGTCCTCGCTGCTATTATTAATAAGTACACGCGGAACCACATCCAGGCTCCCACTTTCTTTACAGATCTGAGCGCCTCCAAATCTTAATGCTCTCCTATCTACTTTCAGAAATGTAGTCATTTGTCCTTGGCTCGATTTTTTCCCAGAACTGACTGGCACAGGAAGCCTTTTTGGAAGGGCAGTTGGCACAAGGCTCGATTGGCAGGTTCAGGGGAATCATTTCAGTTACACTTTCATCTGCCAAGTGTGTATTCCCTGGTGACCCGGTTTGAATTTTAACTTTCCATCAAGACCACCTGCCTGGTGTTAATTAGTTATGGTTTTGTATTTTATATGCAAACTTATTTTTTCCCATCCATGAGCTGGCACAGCCCTGCCGGGCTTCTCTTACGGCTCGGCACAGGCGGCTTTCTCAAGGAACCCAGAAACATGCTGTAGTCAGGGCAGAAAAACACTCTCAGGAACTGGAGGACAGGGATTTGGGGATTACAGGGTTCAAGTCAATCCTAGCAAAGCATGCTTGCCTCTGTTACAGTACTTATTTGCTTGAGAATGTTGAGTTTATAATTTGGAGCAATTCTTCATTACCCTCCACATCACAAGAGCATTACCCTCTCTAGTAGTCTGCACAGCAGGGGGCCTTGCTCTCCTACTATGGACACAAATGTACTGATTTGAATACTGTCTTAGAGACCCGTGATCTTTCTACTCAGTCGTGGTATAGATAGCAATTAGTAACCCTAGTTGATTAGGATTCCTTACTTTATTTGGAACCAAGAGAAGAAATGACCTATGCTGCCTGCATGATATTAAAAGACAAATGTTCATTTTCTTCCAGGGCTGTGGGCATGCCAGAAGATGTGTTCTGACCAGATGACTTTCATTCAACTATCTGTATTAAGACAAAAACATACTAAGATGGTAGATGTTCTGCTCTCAAGAAGAAGAAGAAAGAAAGAGCTGATACTGACATATAAAGGAAACAGGATGTAAGAATACAGTTTTGCATTACAAGTTAAAAAATCTGAGAGGATAGGTCACTAAGCAGCAACTGTACGTTGAAGGAACATGGTGGTTCTGATGTCTGTGGTTTTCCCAGATTCATGTGCTAAAACCATCTTCCTCGCCGTGATATCACGTGGCAGTCTTTGGAGGCAATTAGGTTTTGAGGGTAAAAACCTCATGAAGTGAACATGCCCTAGAGACTCCAGAGAAAGACCAGCATTCCTGATGCCCCCACACCACAAACCAAGACTCCCATCTATGAACTAGGAAGCAGCCCCATGAGATGCTGAATGAACCTTGGACTTCCGGCCTCCAAGGTTGTGAGTTTACTTTTCTATTGTTAATGACCTGTTGGTTTGCGGTGTTTGTTGGAGCAGCTTAAATTGGGACAAGGCACTTTGTTTTTCCATCAGTTGATGTTCTGTATGTTTTTAAAACAAGATTTAACTGAGATAGAAGCATCAACCTGATATTGTTCTCACCTGTACACATACTTGAGTTGTCATACCACATCTAGAGGAGTGACAAGAAAGGATATCTTTATGGAAATACTGCCACTGTATCATGTAGCCTAGACAATCTGATTTTGTATCACACCACGCCAGCGTCTAAATCAAGGGCTAAAGTGGCTGAAAAAACAAGAGCTTGAAGGGGCTCGAGACCCCAAAAGTACAACAATGCCAAGCAACCAGAGCTTCCAGGGACTAAGCCACTACCTAAAGACTATACATGGACTGACCCTGGACTCTGACCCCATAGGTAGCAATGAATATCCTAGTAAGAGAACCAGTGGAAGGGGAAGCCCTGGGTCCTGCTAAGACTGAACCCCCAGTGAACTAGTCTATGGGGGGAGGGCGGTAATGGGGGGAGGGTTGGGAGGGGAACACCCATAAGGAAGGGGAGGGGGGAGGGGGATATTTGCCCGGAAACCGGGAAAGGGAATAACACTCGAAATGTATATAAGAAATACTCAAGTTAATAAAAAAAAAAAAAAAACAAGGTATGGAATTACTTTTCCATTATAATTTAATGGACAATTTTTTGGGTGCAAAGTACTAAATGGCTTTAGGAAATGATGGAAAACACTAGTCCCAGGAATTGGAGGGGTTCCATTCCGCCTTTTGTCCCTATAGACCTACAAATAACAAAGGATTAGCTGGCTACAGGAAAACCCATTGGCCAAGATGATCTGGCCTTCCCCACTGGGCTGCTCCCTACATACATTGCCCCAGGAAGCCTTTCAGTGGGGGAAGGAATGAGGCTGTGACAGTGAGTAAGATCACCCAGCTGGAGCCATGACAGATTGGACACTGGCTGAGGAACTTATCTAAAAGCAAAGGCCTCATGTAAATAGCATGACCCATATCAGTTTTCAGATATTGTGAATACTAATTCATAATACATAGTTTACACATTACAGATCTTGGAAATGATGTATTCTTCCAGAGGTGATGACAGAGTTTACTAAGCAGTTTCTTCCACTATGCTGCTGCTTGGCCATAGCTGTAGCAAACTCCAGCACTTACACACAGTGTGCTCTTCACCTAATAAGAATTTACAGTCATCCCTTTGGTGAATTCTTTCTAAAAAGCAGTACAGGAGTCATTAGAAAGAGTGAGCATTAGGTTCTAATTAGGTACTCTCTTTACACGATCAATGTTCTCAGGGTGGAGGCATAAGGCCGTCTCTCAGAGCAAGACATTAAACATCATCTTGTGGCCATATGCCAGGTGCAGCCATCTGACACATCCATTTCCTGGTTGCTCCTGCTGTTTTGAACTAAGCATTTCCCTTTGATAGAGGGAGAGCATCTTTGCAATAATGGCTGTTTTGCCATTAATTCTCATCCTAAATTACTTCATTTTCTAATGCACTGACATCAAACCCTTTATTCACATTGGCAATTTGTACATCCGTAATATCCACACTTCAACTCTGCTTTCACAACTTTGAGATGAAAGGAATCTGCCTTATTTATAGCCAGGCACAGTTCTATAATCTCAACACCCAAAGCACAGGTGCCGTGTGCTGAGGCCAGCCTGGGCTACATAGTGAGTTACAGAAGCCATTTTTAAAACAAAACACCAAAGGGTAGGTAGACAGCAAGATGGATGAGCTGTCTTTTTGAGACTCAGCACATTGCGTCTTCCCCATGGCTAAGGCCCACCTAGCCTCAGGGAGTCACCCTGAAACACACCTTAGCAACACTGAAGTGGTGATAAAACCATGGTGATAGTTTGAATGTGTTTGGCCCAGGAAGTGGCACTTTTAGGAGGTGTGACCTTGTTGGAGGACGTGTATCACTATGGGGGTGGGTAATGGGACCTTTCTCACATCCACACAGGAACAGTCTTCTAGCAGCCTTCAGATGAAGACATAGAACTCTCAGCTCCTCCTGCACTATGCCTGCCTGAACGGTGCCATGCTCCCGCTTTGACAATAATGGACTGAATCTGAACCTATAAGCCAGCCCCAGTTAAATGTTGTCCTTACAAGAGTTGTGTTGGTCATAGTGTCTGTTCACAGCAATAGAAACCCTAAGACAGGACTCAATAGGCTGTATTTATGTACCTGTGTGTGCATAAAAATGTAATGACAACAATTACAAAATAAGAACCCAAGAATTTGAGAGGAAGTAGGGAAGGGCTGGGTGGGATTGGAGGATGGAGAGGGATTTCTACAGTAGTGGATTTCTCACGTATATTTAAAGACAAAGAACCCCTAAGCTACATAAATAAGTTGTCCAATGTCAATTGAATGCTGATAAAGAAGAAAGTGAAATTAGAATGTGGTTTTCTGACAAACACTATTATCATAACATCCATACAGTTAGCAATAAGGCAGCAGGAGCGGGGAGGGGAACTGGAAAAGGAAGGAAATCTCATTGGCTGTAGATAGCAATTCCTTTTTAGCCTTGACTAGTTAGCTCAAAAGCAGCTGAGTATTAATCAGAACTGGAACTTGATATCTGGCAAGAGTCTGTGATTAGGACCCTAGCTTGACCTGGACAATGATTAAACAGTAATTGTTGCAAGGGTTACTGATTTTGGCTTTAATATTTATGGTTTCCTTAATTCTTAATCTGTCTTTATATACTGTCTACCTCTAAGTCCTAATTGTTAAATATTTGCATTTTTATAATCCTATTTTTAGATAAAAATGAAAATGGTTGCTTTAGATCTGTCTTCACCACAGAGAGGAAGACACCATGGCCACTGTGCTGCGTGTTCTCCAAAGCAGTGCATGTGGCTCCTTCCCACACAGGGAAAACCGTCCAGGACTGAGCTGACACAGCCGCTGGCAGGGATTATAGCACATAAAAGAAGCAAAGAGCTCACAGCCCATGACAGAAATCACAGGAGGCAGCACACACTTCCAGTTTAATGCTTTGATACTAAGTTACTAATAGTAGGTGGGCATTAAAAATATTTTAAGGGATGATTTTTTTTATCTATTACAAATTTTTAAGGTATATGTCCCTGGCTGGTAATCAATATTATATATTGTCAAAATAGCACCTCTTCATGGACTCAAAACAAACCAACCCAATGAGTTTAGGTTAAAAGTATTTTTTAATGTTATTTTCAGTGAAACAAAGATTTGTAATGTTTTCAATGGTGTTTACAGATTTTAAAAGAAAAATTATGTCAGAAGAATTACTATGCTTTTAAATATCCCAAGAAGAGTGTCTTAGGGTTTTATGGCTATGAGCAGATACCATGAGATACCAAGGCAACACTTATAAGGACAACATTTAACTGGGGCTGGCTTACACGTTCAGAGATTCAGTTCATCGTCATGAAGGTCAAGGTGGGAATGCAGCAGAATCCTGGCAGGTGTGGTGCAGGAGGAGCTGAGAGCTCTACATCTTCATCTGAAGGCTGCTAGCAGGATACTGGCTTCCAGGTAGCTAGGGTGAGGGTCTTAAAGCCCACACCCACAGAAACACAGCTACTCCAACAAGGCCACACCTCCTCCATCAGGGCCGTACATTCTAATAGTGCCACTCCTTGGGCGAAGCATATACAAAGCATCACATTCCACTCCCTGGCCCCCATAAGCTTGTTCAACCATATGAGTCCATGAGGGCCATACCTATACACGACACAATGCAAAATACATTTAGTCCAACTTCAAAAGTCCCCATAGTCTATAGCAGTCTCAACAATGTTCAAAGTTCAAAGTCTCTTCTGAGATTTATCCAATCACTTAACTGTAACCTCCAAAGCAAGACAGAGAAACTTGCTGGGCAAAGTCCAAACATCTTGTCTGCAGATCATAAAGCATAAAAAACTTTTTGACTGTTCATATATCAAAGCAGTCTTCAGACCTCCAACTCCTTTGTCATCTTTGTTGATTGTAACAAACTTCTTTCTCCTGGGCTGGTTCCATTCTCTGTCAGCAGCTTTCCTCAGCAGATAGCCCATGGCTCTGGCATCTCAAACATCTTGGGGTCTCCAAAGCAACTTTAATGTTACAGCTTTTTGTTTCAATGTCTGGGATTCACACATGATCTTCTGGGCTCCTCTGAAGGACTGGCGTCACTTCTTCAGCTCTTCCCTCTGTAGCCCTCTAAGCACATGTTGATCCATTCCACTGCTGCTGCTGTTCTTGGTGATCATCCATGGTACTGGCTTCTCCAGTATGCTGGGGTCTTCTACTACAACTAGACTTCACCTATAGCCTCTTACAGGGTCTCTACATGGTGCCAAGCTAAGCTTCAAATTCTTTGCATGACCCCTTCAGTCCTGGGCCATCAGCTGGATCCTCACTGGGACTTCTCTCATATCCTGTTGTTGTCCTGTGTCATGGAGATTCTACAGCTTTCCATCAGCAGGAAAGGTTACACCATGCATTCTAGAAGTTCAGAGATGGGGTAGATATGGGGGTTGGCCAACTCAAAGTCCTGGATCTGGGCCTGGGTGGTAGCTGAATTGTTCCGTCTGCCAGCTCTCCAGCACTGTCAGGGCTAGCTTACCCAAGCATAGCAGTTGGCAGGGGGCAAGGTCAAATCTCCTGCTCTCACATCCTCATGGAAGCTCATATACTTTGTGGCCACAGACCC
Organism: Rattus norvegicus; assembly: GCF_021556685.1. Taxonomy (NCBI): domain Eukaryota; kingdom Metazoa; phylum Chordata; class Mammalia; order Rodentia; family Muridae; genus Rattus; species Rattus norvegicus. The sequence continues at coordinate 10,426,795 of NC_141538.1, forward strand.
AGACATGGCCCTTGGTGGCAGCACAGACTGGGACTTCACCACGGCCTCAGGTGGCAGGGCAGGTTACTCACATTAGATTGTTCTTCACCATCTTTGAGTCTCCAGTTCCTCCTCTGCTCAAACTGTTTTGCTTCTCTTTCTCTCCCATCTCTCTACCACGGGCTTACATATCTTAGTGGCTCTGACTGCAGTCCTACACCAGGCAGACAGGTCCCTGGGTAGTTTCCATCTAACCTTGCTGCATGGCAGGCTTCTGTAGAGCCATTTTACGAGCTGCCTGTGCTGGTGTCTGGAACAATTTAGATTGATAAACACTGGCACAGGCTGAACATCTGTAAACCAAATTCTGGAATCCCAAATTCTCCCAAATATGAAATTGTTTGAGCACCACAGTGAGCCCAGCAGCGCACATTGCCATGACTGAGGTTGACACAAAGTCACTGTCAACATGTGAATCCACTAAAGATAGTCTGTAAATCACTCTCAGGCTGTGTGTAGAAGGTTCATAGACATGAAATGTGAGTGAGTTTGTGTTTAAACTTGGATCTCAGCCCCAAGATGCCTTATTCTGTATGTGCAAATATTCTACACTTAAAAAAAATTCAAACCATCCTTTCTGGAGCTTTTTAGATAAAACAGTAACTAAAGCAGCAAATGGCCAAGACACAAAGGATTCAATGGCAGGCAAACGCCTTATTTGTCTAAAAACCAGGGAGACAGAACATCATTGTGATCTAAGGACCATTTAGTTGTCAGAAGTTTATCCAGATTAACGACATCATATTGGATACACCAAAACTCTTGAGACCTTTGATTCCACTTATCACCTACACAAATCCTTAATCAGGCTTTAGAATTTGGCTTAAACTCTGGGTGATCTTACATTATGAAGAACTTAGTATGTATCTGCTTATAGCAACCATTCAACATCGAATTCACCATCTTATTTTAAGCCTAGCTTTTAAAAAATAGACATCATGTCTGCAGATCATAAAGCATAAAAAGTCCATTTCCCTAATATTTTTGATTAAGACCAAAACCATAATTTTAATCAACCTTACTAGAAATCAAATAATTTTCCAGGAACCTGGCCTAAATGTTCTACCTAATATACACAATCCACATGATCTCCATAAAAACCCAAGTAATATGTTTTATGAATAAAAGATTGATACAATATTTCTATAAAGCCAAAGTATTTTTTAAAGTCACTGTCACTAGAATTAGATTGTTTTTCAGCATTCCCTTAATTAGTGCTCCAGTGGGCCGGCTTTATCTTTTTATGAAAGGCATAAGAGAAAAATTTTGAACTATCATTAATCACTGTGAAAGTACTTACATGTTTTTTCCAATAAGATTAGAATACCTTTAAAATTTCTAGATTTTACAGAAATGAAAAGAAACATGGCCAAATTTGAATTTACTCAAAAAAACAAAAGTAGATGTGTGTGCCGCTTTGGAGTGTGTATGCCCACATCTTTGCCAGACTCTACCTGCTTGGCAGCCATCAATGCTCCAGAAATGTCATGCCAGATTGATTAGAAACAGGTTCCTCCAAACTCACTCTTTCCAATGCTCATAGAAAAGGCATAGGTTAGTTAGTATTGTTTGAAATAAAGGGTACAAAGCCAAACTGAGGCAGAAGGTTGGTACTGCTTGCTCTCTTTAGGGAAGTAAATTTCAACCTAGCATTCTCATGAGAATATATCAACACTGTAAATATTCTTTCTGATGCACACACCCACAAAAGTAATGGATTTCTAACCACATTCTTCTTAATCATATCATTAAATGAAGTATGCCAACAAAACAAATACTCCTATACCAGCATGCAAAATCCTAGAAATGCATGCAGAGAAACTCTGGAGATATCACAGACCATTTGACAAGGAGTAGAGGCCACAGAGGCTACATAACCTGAGTGGACAGGATGTTGTTGCATGTCTTCAAGAGCCACCAGCTTCCTGAAGACCAGGCAAGGTACACAAGCCCCTCCTACCCCGATATGTTCACAATTAGATGTAAAGGGTAACATGTACACAACACATTGAACTTAAGGAACATGCTGAATTTATTAGAGTCCTTGAAGGGAGTTACCACTGAGCCGGGGGCGGGGGGAAGGAGGAGGAGGAGGAAGGGGAGAAGGAGGAGGAGACAGAGGAGGAGGAGGAAGAGGAGGAGAAAAGGAGAAGGAGGAGGATAAGAAGGACAGGGTATTTTTAGATGGATAAGAAGTCAAATGATGAGAGAGACATCAGAAGGAGAATACAGCAGAGCTTAAAACATCAATTTCTTCATAAAAGGGTGACCCTTATCTTTGTGTACTCAAGGCTGTTTGTTGTACACATAACCCTAAAACTCCACTAAATCCACTAAAAATAAACAGTATGCTTGCCTCATCCTCCAACATTATACTCTTCTTCCAGAGCAAAATAATTCCTGAAACTCACAACAGGAGCTAGGGTCCCCTAAACTCATGGTTTCTTCAAGGTTATAAGACCCCATACATATTAAGCTTTGGTACTTGAACCTCTTGGAACACAAGGACAAGACAAAACAGTAGAGTCATATTGTTTAAACAGTTTGTGATGTTGTTCATCTGCCATGAAAAGCAAAAACATTCATTGCTACACCAGCTCCCTTGAACCTGTGCCAGGCAACTTTGCTGTCTGAAGATTAAAATTAAATCTCAGACTGTTTGCAGTTCTTGACAAATGGCTAGCATTACCACTGAGTAATATAGGAATGGATGGGAAATGATCTGGGAATTGGGTGAGCCTGGTTTAGTACCTGTTAGATTGAAAGTGATTATGGAGAAGAAGGTTCCAGGAGAATTACTTGAGTCAGTGACACATTTGAAAGTTACTAAAATCCATAACGAATTGATATCTTGAAGACAGAGAATCCTGGACAGCATCCATATTTAAGTCATAGACATTGGGCAATGGAAGAAGAAAAGTCTCTAAAGGAGACAGAAAAAAATCAATAGAACAGATGGAACACACAGCCTCTCAGAAGCCAAGAGCATTCATGGGATAGCGTTGGCATTGGTATAGTTCAGAAAAATCTAAGAAAACTACCCAAAACGTCACTGAATTTGTTAACCAGGAAGTTGCTGTTATCGTTGCTATGCTGGTCATCCTCAGAGTCACTCTTAGGCTTCCATGCTCTAAAATCCACATGTCTAATTTGAAGACTACGTCTTACAGGCTCTTGACATCCATGACTCCCAACTAGGCTGAGTTCAATCAACCAGAGACTTGGGGAAAGGACCAGAAAGGCCCTGCCTACTCCCCTCTGCCCTAGATGTTCCTTTCTGCCCTTTCTGAATTGCATCCCTTCTGAGACGTCCACTCCCATTGGTCAGCTCTGCCAATCTACGGTTCTATGACTGTGTAACCTACCATTTGTCCCCCCATTATCTGTGTCTTAACAACTCCCAGCAACCACTGTCTCTGGGTTCCCATCCTTCCCCTTTAGGTATCTTAGATCTTCCACCTTTGATTTAACTAGTTCCCCGAGTAATATTCCATTTACATGCTAATGAAGTGTTTTCCTTTTGTCTAGCTGGACTTCAAGTGGCATAAATAAAGGCTGAGTACTATGAGAGAAAGAACAATAGAAAAATTACCAGATACAAGAAGTATGAATTATTTTTCTAGTGACTTAGATTAAAAACAAGAGACACTCGATGTTTGTTAGCAGGGATGTAGGTCTTCTCACTTGGTTTGCAATTAGACAGGCTGAGAAGATAAGTCCTGTCTGTGAAGGGCAAGAGACTGGAAGTAGGGAGGTTTAAGCTTAACCAGCAAAACAAAGAGAAGATAGAAGACTGCAGTAGGCTTCAAAGAACTCTCATATGGGTTTGACCTTGGAAAGGGTGTGAATAGAGGGCAAACTGCCCAGAAGCGTCAACGTCATCTGGAAAGAGCGGGATGACGTTTCCCATTGCCCTCCATTTGTATGAAGCTGCACAGATATTTTCAGGAGACAGTGGAGGAGGTGGGAATATCAGTGACAAGTCTCTGAAAGGTCTGCTAGATGACACAGAAGTCCAAGCTGGAGGAGCATGTGGGTGACTGCAATGGTGCTAACCCACCTAGTTTTACAGTTTAGACTTCTCCTTCTCTTCAGATTCATTTCTTCTGACAGCAGATATTCAGGATAGTGTTGGAGTCTTACCAGAGAGGATCATGAGGGAAGAGCTGCAGGGAGCATAGGCAAGTAGGTTTTGGAAGCTTCTCTTGCAGCAAAGCAAGCAGAAAGAAGGCCCAGAGTCATCAAAGCCACCAAAAGTGGCTCTGCTGTAGTCCTAGCCTCATCAAGCGACGTAACCTGTTTAAGCCCAGTCCCCCAACTGAAAACATAGAGAGAGCATCCCCGAAGATGCCATGAGCTAGGTGAGGAAACATTTTTGGAATGTGTAGTACAGATGCTGTCCCAGAGAACTTAGCACAGCAAAGCAGATGGGGGATCCCATTGCCCAGATCTGCTGCTGCAGCCACGCACTGAAGCACATCCCTAGCACAAAGTTCTACATAAAGAAGTTAAGTTACTGGAGATATAGACTGAGGAAAGTATTGGTTCTCTAGCCCCTTCCTCCATCTAACCCCCTTTCCCCTCTTTCCCATCCTCTACCTTGTGTGGTAAGGAGTGGCTGCCTGAGGTTTCCATAGTGATCGATGTATTGCTCTACCACGTCCAGAAGTAACGGTAAAATTACCATTGGGTGGAAATTCTGAAACAGGAAGTCAAAGCAAACCTTTCTTCTTTGTGAGTGTTTCATCTTCATTGTGTCACAGTCTCCGTCACCATCATGGAAAGAGGCCTAACACCTGATCTCTGTTCCCTGTGGCGAGCTAGATTCCTCTATGGGGAGATGGGTCCTGGAGAACTATTTTTGCAGCTTCCCCGAGACATTCCACAAAATAATCTATCTCAGATTCTCTCTGGCTCTGACATACATGGACAATCCTGATTCTAATGAGACCTGAGCTACTCTCCTTTCGATAGAAGATAACTAACTGTGGGAAAGCCCTGCATTAAAACTAGAACTGTGTGGAATTTAAACCTCTAAGGAGGCACAGAGCAGGTGAGTCACCTAGAGTACAAACAAGTGGTCCTTCCTAGAAACAACTCTTCCTGGGGCAGAAGGCTCAGGTGAGCAACACGCAGAGGGAGGTATGGGGAAAGCCAATGCAGCGACATTCCCTAGCAGGACCACTTTCAGACCAATGGTGCTTTGGCTCTGAGAGTGGCTACATCCATACATTGGCTGGCTCTCTTGGTCCCCTGGGTGTTGACTCCTTGTTTCTTTTTTTATCCCTACAGATTTCTTTTTGCCTAGCAGATGGGAAAAGGCCCCACAGGGCTGCCATCTTCAGACAGATCAGGGGATAGGACACACATAGCAGCCTTTTTGTTTGTTTTTATCTTTAGCATAGTTAAAGGAGAAAAGTACTGTATCAAATGTGCCCTTTGGAAATAAGCTATGCAGCCATTTCATTCATAAATAAGCATCTTTGTTCTACAAATCACTATTATCCCCTGCCATCCATTGCCTAAGAAGCAACCCCACATTTGAAGTCCTATGGAGGGAAGAGGTGGCTGTCTTTATGCTGTCAAGGCATCACAGTGATATGAAAATGATGTTCATCATCTCTGATTTCCTGGAATCAGAGGGAAATATGCAAAGAAATTAGTTCAGAGATGAAGAAAGGGAACTGGTAATTGATTACTCTGGCTAGGGACGGAGACAATCAACAGAAGGGCTATGGGCCAAACCTCCTACCATGCTGCAAATGCTAAAAGCTCCACCCAGAGCCAACAAATGCTGGGTTCTGAGGAACAACGTCTTTGGGGACAGATATGTTACCCATCAGCGGGCATGTTTCATCTTACCGCTCATTGCAGGCGAGTTAAAGGAGGCTTTGTGTATCTGCTTTCCAACAGAAACTGATGTCTAGGCACAGGAAGGCTGAGCCTGCCCTGGGGCCCCAGGAAAGACAATCTACCCACAGACAGTGTGTGCACAGAGCAACAGGCATGCAGCACTTGGTTCAAGCACAGGCTTTGAGCAATTTCTCTACATTTTAGTTTTACTAAAGTGAAGGGCGACTGAGTTGAACACAGGTTGGGAATTTGTGCCTGGAGCTTTGCCTTCAATTCCCTGGTTTTCAACTCAGCAAAGTCAAAATGGCCTTTTTAAAAAGCACCTTGGGTCTCACTTTAAAGACAACGCAGTATAGAAATTGAAATTTTAGCATGACAGGTCCCTACAGCATGCCGAGTTAAACATTGCATTTAAGTATCATCTGAACAAAATGGAACGTTGTCTATTTTCTTAGCATGTGATGCCAAAAGCCACCAGGCCATTTGGGAACACTGATGAAGTCAGGCCAGGCAAGAGGAGTTCTTCCAACATCTTTGCAGGTTGCTAGGAATCCAAGGAGATATAATTCAAATTACTGCCCTGCAGGAATGGGCTACTAGAGGTAAACAGGTGCCCACTAGGCCTTGCCTGGGCCTCAGCAATGTGTTGACCTCTATTGCCTGCACCCAATCAATACTTGTAAAGACCCTAACAACAGGAACCTTCTGAAGAAGGGTTCTCAACTCTTTCAGAGAGATCACCTAAGGCCATTGGAAAACACAGGTATTAACATGGTATATAGCAATAGCAAAATTGCAATTATGAAATAACAGCAAAAATAATTTTATGGTGGGGGTCACCACAACAGGACGAACTGTATTAAAGAGTCAAAACATTAGGAAAGTTGAGAACCATTGTCCCAGAGTCTTTGCTTACAAGTCTCAGCATAGTCTAAAGTCCTTCAAGAGTTTTAACTCCTGGTTCTAAGAACCACTGAAACTAAGCAGTGTTTCAGTCAAGATTCTGTCTGTCTGCAATACTAAGGCCTGCAACATCAATGCCTTTCTCTGGCTTCCTTCCTTATATTGGAGAGTAAGGAGAAAACCTTACAGAGTCCTTCCCAGGACTACGACAGCAATACACTGACTGGTGCTACACTGAGTCTGCTGCTTTTTCTTCCCTTGTTAATGAGTTGTGGGGGTGGGGCTGAGGCCAGAGGTAAAGAAAAGTTTCCACACAAGTACACAGCATGAAGTCTGCCTGGCTGAATTTAATTTGCTGTGGCACTGGGACAATACTGAAAGGATGTCCTCAGTCGTGAGCCTTTCTGATTGTTTCTGAAGAGAAATTTGAGGAGGGTTTCTTCATAATGGTGCCCTTTTCACACAGCCGGCACTTTGGAATCCCACCTGTACATCGGGGAACTCTATAGGGATTCGTGGTCCCCGCCCCTTCTCTTTTATCTCTACCTCCTTTCAGTTATTTGAAAATAAAAATAGTCTTCCTAACACTTACATTTGAAAGCGGCTTGGGTTGCTGTGCTCTGACAGCAGCAGACTAATTCTTGAACAATTTGCTCACTGAAATTCAATCTCCAAGAACCCAGGGTCTGCTTTAAAAAGAAAAAAAAAAAAAAAAAAAAAAAGAAACCTCTCCATCCCAATTTGTGGTCAAGAAGATGCAAAAGTGGGTATAATATTAAATTAAATTTTGGCATTTCCTACATGCTACTCGGCTAGATTAGATGCATGCCATATGGTTGAAGGAATTCGTTTCCGTGTGCTGTTTACTTTCCTTAAACAACTTAACGTTGCCTCTCTCTAAACACAAACACGAAGTATTTAACTGCTGCTCACATAATTGAACATTATAAAATTATCCAGCTATATCGGTCTGCAAATACATGCTTCTCCCTCTCTTTGTGTGTATGTGTGTGAATTTTAAATTGAAGTCATTAAGTATTCTGGTTTTGGATCATAGGATCATGCTGTTTAAAGTTGTATCTATAACATGCATCCACAAATGAGCTTGTCATAATTTAATAATACTCACGATACAAACTGCTTTAATGTCCAACTCTGCTGGCTTGGTTAGTAAACTATAATATGTCTATATAACAGAGAGCTGCTCCTGAGAGGGAGATGAGTGGCTACATCAATATTCTATACCTGGAAGCATCAGAGTCAAGGCACACAGGAAAGTGCAAAGGAATAGATAAAATATTTCCTTTGTTTTCACACCTCATAGGCCAAAAGAATTGCTTAGACTAATAGCCATGACCTGCCAGTAACTACAGCATGACTGATTTTCACTTTTCAGTCTCCCCTTCCAATCCCCAAAATCTTATTAAAAGCATGTTGAAAGTTGTTAATTCTCAATAGTAATTACTTTTTAAGACCAAGGGGCAGAAGAGATTTCATACTAGCCACAGGCCCATCCACAGGCAGTACAAGCCTGGAACGAACGCTGAGCTAAGCAGTTGGGAAACGGTCTGCCGTGTTACGTGGACACGGTTGGGCTAGGGTAGATCTAATGCCACTTTCCGTCCTACGTTCTCAGATAGCCCAAGACGGGAGGCTCTAAACACAGCAGGGAAAGGGTGCATGAGCAGACTGTGCTCTTGACCTGAAGAAATGCTGTTCGTCAACACCATAGCCGTTTTGATAAACTGTTATGTGTTTAAAGTATGCTATTTTAATTTATTTTCTAGAAATCTATAAGCGTCATAAAATAATCGCTCAGTAGTTACAATGTAAATTATCTCTCAAGGTACATTTCTAAGTCAATGAGTATGGAATGTAAACATGAAAGAGGGGAAGGAACATTGTTTCTTTAAAAATAAAACCGAAGGACAACAAAATTCAAAAATACTAAGATAAACGGGCACGAGATTCTAATATCACAAAATATGCTCACACAAAAGAAGCCATAAAACTATTTTTTAGTTTCTCAGTAGCCAATATGATGGCTAGAGCAGAGTCATCATTTTAATTCAGAACGTTCCTCAGACAAAGCACAGTAGAAGCAGAGGGGCATGGCAAGGTGTGAGAAATGTCCTCAGGGTCAACTTGTGCAGGCATATGCTTGCTTTCAGGATCCATTTCCTTTACTGGTCCATGCACAGGCTGACCTCTGTGTCACCTCCCTTCATCATCCGTGTAAGCAATAGTTGGAGGGAAAAACAACGAACACAGCATCCCACATGTGCTCTTCAACATTCTGTCATGACCTTCAGGTGAACATTTGCATACAGAGATGACCTTTACCCTTCCATGGCTGCACTTAGGATAATCTATCTTTTCTGTGTTACGAAAGCATTCACACTCAGCCTTGAGCTGTCCTTGGGTTAACAACACACAGTACGATACTCTGTTGAAGTGCCTTGCTGCTCTCAATCCACAATCCAAGGCACTCTGAGGTAGATGAGAACGTTAAGTAGGCTGTCAAGATTCCTCGTGTTTTCAATTTACAGCAATGGACTAATCATAGAACCTCATCATTAAGTGAAGGGCATCTCTGCAGGGATGTATGGACTCTAATTTTTACATGTTCCATTGTTACTTCTGTTGGTATTCTGTCTAAGCTCCACCCCCACAGCTACCTGGCAACAGCCAAATATGCCCCTCCTCACAGTTGCCTGACAACAGCCAGCTGGGCCTGACTATGTGACTGTGCTCTCTCTTTTCTCTTCTGTGCTCTCTTAACCTCTCCCCTTCGTTCCCTCCCCCTTCCCTCCATGTGCCCATGGCTGGCTTCCTTTGTTCCTTCCCTCTTCTACTCTTCTTCTCTCATTAAACCTCTCCACATGGAACCATGTTTGCTTGGTGTGCTCTGTCCAGGAAGTGAGCCGAGGTTCCAAACCCCAACATTGGTGACCCATACACGGTGATTGATCTCCCCATGACTACATGGCCGGCCATCCCACCATGTGCCTCTGCCTGCTGCAGTCCCAGCCTGCCTTGGAGCCGAGGTTCCTTGGTGAGGAGAATGGAGCTGAGCTCTCCCACTACATCGCCTGCAGTTCACCCCCGGCCTGTGACCCGGTCACGGTTGCTTGCCTTGGGTCACGCGGGACAGAAGGAGATGCTGTCCACTTTTGTGCATACCACCTGATCACCACTGTGCATCCACTGCCATGGTACGCATCACCCACTGTGAGTTGGATTACCGCGTCATGCAGATTTCTGCAAGAGCCGCTGCCCTTCGTGGTTCACCACGTGGTGCCAGCTATTGCCACTTAGGCCCTCCCCAACCACACAGTTCCACTTTTCCTGCTACCAGATTGCAGCTACAATGTCCACACAAACACCTGCAGATTGATAGGTCTACTCCATTTGGCAAAGAGGACCCCGATTCCCCAGATAAAGCCTGGCCAGCTTTCCTGAGATCACAGGAATCCTGCTAGCTAACATACACAATAGGACCTCGATTATTGGGGGAAAATTCCCTAGAAAGCCGTTCCTTACTCCCCTCCCACTCCAGGCTCTTGCAGCCAATCACGAAATCCAGGGCCTGGGTAGGAACGCTTTCTGTCAGGTCTGGGACCCATCATTTATGGCCTCCAGGAGTCTAAATGATGACTCAGACACCTGGCCTGGCAGAGTGCTATTGTGACTGAGTTTAATCCTGGGATGCTGGGCGATAACTTCCTCTAATGAGCTATTCCTTATCTTCGGACATAGCTCCAGATTATGTTTTCTGGAGAATTTCAAAACTCTAAAACTAATAATGCCTTACCTGAGGACATCAAAGTTGATACACCTTTGCAGTAATGTCTGGACCAGTATTCATTAAGTAATGGTTCCAAATGGCTGCACAACGGCACGCTAGATTCCTCAAATGTAATGGGATTTTCATACATACTGCTAGCAGTCTGACAATCTGGTAAATGGAAACAAAAAAAAAAGTTCTTTATGCCCAAACATCCATATACCTTTGGTCTAACCCCTATCTGTGTTTCACTTCCCGTGGCATCCCGCTGAGGTACACCACCACCACAAGCCAGCACCTCAGCTGTGCATGCCTGTATGCACACACTCTAGCCTCTCCCTTGCTCTGCAGATTTTTCATTCCTACCCTACCTTGATCTATGCTCCTTACTAATAATTTACTTCCTGAGGAACGCTGGTGAGTTTGGGAGCAGGCAAGAATACATGCAGACGAACATACCCAATTGGATCTGAGGCAGTACCAAGATGCCTGATGGAATTATAATTCCCCAGGTGGTATTTTAGCCAAAGATAGATTCATGACTTGTCTCCTGGTCAGTCTTTACAGGACCATCTTATAACCTGTGAATTTTGAAAAACTGCAAGAGGTCATCTAGGAAAAACAGGAAAACCCATCTCAATTTTTAGAATGTCTTACAAAATCTTTATTATAATACACTAATCTAGACCCTGAAAATCCAGAAGGTAAACAACTTCTGATGGCCTACTTACTTTCCCAGAGCTACCCCAACATAAGGGACAAACTTAAAAAAGCTAGAGAGGGGGTCCCCTAACTCCACAGGCAGAAGTTTTGGCACTGGCCTTTAAAAGTGTACCATGGGAGGGATGAGAAGTCTTGCAGACAAAAATAGCATATGCTGGCAACAGCTGTCTGACCAGCCTCAGCCACTGCCCAGAATTCCTGGTCTTCTAGGGCTAAGGAACCACCAGGCCCCTGCTACAAATGGGGTCAACAAGGTCATTTGTCGAAGGCTTGTCCTAATTTCCGCAAGCCAAGGGGCCATGTCCTAGGTGTTATCAAAAGGACACTGGGCTGTCAACTTTCTCCGTGTTTTGCAGAACGAGGGGACATCACATCCTGATAACCCTCAAGTGGATCTCCTAGGCTTGGCTATGGATGACTGAAGGGACCTGAGTTCCCTGGACCTGACCACTCCCATCACCAGCAGGGAGCCCTGAGTAACCATCATGGTATGTGGGCAGCCCATCTCCTTCCTCTTGGACATTGTGGCCACTTACTGGGTCCTAACAGAGTCTTGGGGACCCACTTCTCTCTCCTGTTTCCTCATTGTCGAGGTAGTAGGTAACCTAACCTTCCTCACCAAACCCTACTGCTTAGTTACATTTTTAGGGGTGCACCTCTCACCCATTACTTTTTGGTAGTGCCAACATGCCCTGTCCCCTTATTGGGAAGGAATCTTGTAGCTAAGTTGGGAGCCTCTATTTTGCTCCATCCATTTGCCCAAACTCAAGCTCACTTGCAGCCCTCTGCTCCTTCTAACCAGCCAACCTACTAACACAGACATGTTGCTTCCTTTACCGGCTTCTTAGGTAGACACCCCCCCCCAAGACTGGGAGGTCCAGAACACCTCTGTTGCTAGACAGTCTTTCCTTCTCTGTCTGTCTTTTTGTCTCGGCAAACTGTTTTAAGACATACAAGACACGTTCTGTAGGACAAAATCTTCCTTCTGCTCCACAAAAAGCTTATCTTAAAGAATGTTCATGTTGTTAACTCATGTTGTTATCTCTTTTGTAAACTTATCAGCTACAGGAAATCCACCCAGATCTACCTCTCATGGACCAAATAGACTCCACCCAGATAAGTACGTCTGCCTAAAGTTCCCACTGACTACCTATTCCAAAGGGTGGGATTCCTCTGGGTTTCAAATGTACATCTAAGAAAAAAACTTTCTTTTCTCCCAAACATGCTTAATCTTATTCTCTACCTATAGTATATACATATATATGTATATGTGTGTGTATAGTGTATAGTGTGTGTGTGTGTGTGTGTGTGTGTGTGTGTGTGTGTGCGCTTACTACACCTAGGACAGCTCCAGAGAAGCGACCTCCAGATGTTCCAATCTCCTCTCACAGACACAGATGCTTCTGTTGGACCTGCTTCTTATGATCTATGCTCAGATGGCTCCACAGACCCTGCACAACAAGGAAACAGCCAACTCTTAAGACCGGACAAACATCCCCATCCCCACTTTTCTAGGTTCCCTAGAGACACGTCATCAAGAGGTAGTCAGACATCATGATGACCTTATTCCCGCTCCACCATCGCCTCTAATTTCTCTTTTTTAATTAAACCAAAATGGGGGAATGTTGGTTTTCTGTTTAAGCTCCACCCTCACAGCTACCTGGCAACAGCCAGCTGTGCCTGACTATAAAGGAGGCTGCTTGCCCCCTCCTTTTTCTCTTGCTCTCTCTTTGCTCTTCTCTTCTCCCCTCTCTTGCCCTCTCCCCTTCATCCTCCCCCACTCCTTCCCTCTACATGCTGTGCTCATGTCCGAACTCCTTTGATCCTCCCCTCTTCTACTCTTCTCTCATTAAGCCTTTCCACGTGGAACCATTTGGCTTGGTGTGCCCCAACAATTTCTGTTAATCAAAACTTTGAAAAATAATCTGTTGTATAGTCAACTTGGTATAATATTCTCTAATTCCAACTTGAAGCTGTTATTACAGTTAAAAGCATACCATGTATATTATGTTAGAATGCTAGGCTGCTATAGTTTTCATTTCATTTTTATTTATTCAATTAGTTAAAAATCAATTCAGTGCTCACCTATTGAGTGCCTACATTTCCCCCAGTCCTGATTCCTACTAGAAATCTAGTGAGTCCAGCAGACTTGGCTATAGTAACCTCATGTGAAAAAAGCAAGAAAATCTTCTTGGATTGGGGTCTATCCTATGCATTTGATGGGTAGCCTGAGCTCTCATCTACTTTTACATCTGAAGAGTAATTACACCAGTTGTGACAATGAAAGCTGTCTGCAGATGCTGTCAATCACCACTAAGAAAGAGGGAATTTATCACAAGTGTCATTAAGCCATTCTAAGACAAGAGCTACAGGATGCTGAGAGGGAGTACAAAAGAGAGTGTACTGGTATGGTAGCCTAGAAGACATCCTTGAGAAGGTGATGTTTAAAAGCAAAGAAGGGTGGGCATGCAAAACAATGGGTACTCTGTAGAAGACTAAAACCAGGGTATGTCTAAAGATCACCAAACTATGTCTGTAGAGGATTAAAACCAGGGTATGTCTAATGATTGTCCAACTTTTCCTGCAGAAGGGTAATAACTAGATGTGTCTCCAGATTGCCAACCATTCCTTGAGGACAGTCTCCATCTAAAAGCCGGAGGGCTTTCTTTCGGTCAATGAAAAACAAAAGCAGCCAGCATCAACACAAGTAGCCCTTTCAGGGAAATGAAATCTTGTATTGTCATTTCTAGGATCACAAAACACTCCCCTGAGTTGAATTTCAATATACACTAGCCAGGTAGGTGTCAGGATGAGTAAATTTGTACAAGGAACCATTATTAGCATACCATTTTTAAGATGGGTATGATTTTATTTAGAAATGTAGCATCAGGCAAAGATTCCTTGCTTTTCCATGTTTAAGCCAGGCTTCTGAACTGCCTTAAGCATCTCAGTGATTTAAAAGCTAGTTTGAGTAAACAACCCCTTACATGATGCTGATGTCTCCTTCCTCCCCTGCCAGCCTATCTGTTCAGCATGGACTCTACTGGTCAGTTTTTATCAGACCCTTCTTAACTCACACACTTTCTCACCCCCCCCCACACTCATAATACACAACCTTAAATAGTTCCTCTTCATTATTTCCTATTCATTGACTCACCCTGCCCCTCTTTAGCTATAAAAGCATATTTGCTAATCTGCTGCTCAGGGATGAGCTTGCTCCATAAATAAAAAAAATATCATCACACTTATCTCAATGGTTCTTACTTACCATTCTTTAACAAGTGTTGATGAACAAACACTTTTCTTTCATATATAAAACAAAACTTTCTACAAAACTATTGTATTAGCTAAAATTGCACCGATCAACTATCCTTGTATCATTACAAATGTCATTAATATGTTGTTTGTATTGCTATGAAAATCAAGAACTTCAATAGCATGGATGTCTAAATACCATCTTTTAATATTTTGAGAGTTTAGATCTTACAGTTAGGCTTAACTGTCAACTTGACACAGTCAAGAGTCAACTAGAAAAGGGAGTCTCAGTTGAGGAATTGACCAAACAAGATGGACTGTGGGCATGTCTATGGGGATTGCCATGACTATTAATTGATTCAGGAAGCCTCATCCTACTGTGGGCATTGTAGTTCCCTAGGTAGGTGACCCTGAGCTTTGTAAGGAGCTGAGTGTAAGCCTGGAAAGGAGCCACGCAGTAGTATTCCGCTGTGATTCCTACTGTATTGTGGCTGTGAATGAGTTCTCTGGCTGGAGGTAATGTTGTACGAAATATGGAGCAGGACTGCTTTAGGTTCCTGCCTTGACTTTTCTCAATGATGGACCATGATCTGGAAGGATAAACCAAGTATATTCTCCTCCTCTAAGTTGCTTTTGTCATGATGTTTATCATGCAACAAAAGGGAAACTAGAACACATCTAAACTCATTTTTCAATGAGAGATTCTTTTCCTTAAGAGCATATTTTTGTCATTACAGCAGAACAAACAACCTTATAAAATTGATTCGAAAGGATTACAGTGTTTAAAAATTTAGCAGAAGAAATAACAGCATCTAGTACATTTTTTCCTTCCAATGTTCTTTCCTACGCTGGTTAGTACTCCAGGCAAAGCAGGGTGGACATGACCTTGGCTTAAAGACCACAGGTTGTTTTCATCCTATGTTCTGATAATCAGACACTCTCCACAGGTATTTACCCAACAGGAGGCTAAAGTCTGCAACAAGTAAAGAACTTTATAAGAATTAGAAAAAGATAAATAATAAGCTAAAACTGGCAATAAAAGTATGGGCAAATGTTCTGAACACACTTCCAAAATTGCCCAAAGGGCCAACAAGTACAAAAAGAGTTGTACAGTGTTATTAGGTATCAGGGAGATGCTAACAGAACCACACTAAGACTCCCAGTTCACACTAGTCTAAAGGGCTCTTCACAAAAATAACTAAATAATAAACAGGTAAATAATAGCAAATGCAGGTGAGGATGTGGAGAAGACACATCCTTATATACCATTGGTGGGAATGCAGATTTGTGCTGCGACTTTGGAAATCAGTTATGGGAGTTTCTCAAAAAATAAAAAATATGAAACTACCATATGTTTCAGATATACCACTCCTGAACACACATGTAAAGGAAATGAGCCAGCGTGTAAAAGAAATACTTTCACATTTATCATTATTTATTGGGACTAAAATGTAGAATACGCTTAGGAATCTATCAACAGAAGAAAATATAGTATGTGTACACAATCAAGCATTATTAAGTCATAAGAATAATGAAATCATGTTGTTTGTAAGAAAATGGATAGAACTTGAAGATAACATACTGAGTAAAATAAAACAAGTATCTTGTGTTTTATCTCATGTGTATAAAACAAAGGATAAAGGAGCAAGGGGAGAAGAAGAGAAAAAAGACAGGAAGGGACCTGAAAGTGTGTGTGTGTGTGGCATTAAATATAAGAGGGTTAAGAGATAAGGCAAGGAAATCAAGGGAGAATGTAGATGAGATCAGGATGTGATAGACACATGTACGCAAGTTCTACAGTGGAACCCAGTAATTTGTACAATCAGTATGTGTTAATAATTATAACAATATAATATTGATACCTATAAAGCTTAATTTCTCTAAGCCAAAGATTTTATTTAGACCAGAGTCAAATCTATGCCCCCTGCAAAACTGAGATGTTGTAGAGGTGAGACAAAAGTCTCATGATTCAGCAGTACACGGTTCAGGAAAGGAAGGTTCAGCAGGAAACAGTAGGCACCAAGAATCAGCGTAAGAGCTCTGTGCAATAGAGGAAAAGCACAGCTCTATACCTGAGGGCCTCCAAGAACACCAGCTTGTACTTCATTAACAAGGAAAACACATGTGGTACATTTAACTCTCAAATCCAAGCATGGCAGATAGGACCATTTTCTCATTCTATAATGAGCAGATTGAACCCATGGGGATCTTGTTGGAGAATGGACTCTAATACAGGAAGGCTAGGCTAGGGTGGGGATTGAGAACTGTTATTTCTCATAAACTCCAGCAGGAGCCTGCTGCTGATACTGTCCAAGCCACAGACCATACTTAAATAACAACACCACAGACCCTTATTGCATGGCCTAGTGAGTGAGGTAGAGCCAAATGAAGTTCCAAGACCTCTTCCCCAGGGATGCTAAGCCCTAGATTTCCTTTAATGATAAGAGTACCAGGACATTCATCGTGGGCTCTAATAATCTTCAATTTGACAACATGAACTCAATTATTTTCCAGTCATAGGAAAGAATCTTGAGAAAATTATTCATTGTCTCTGAGCTTTGCTCCATATTCAGTAGAATGAGAGTAGCTGGGGCCTGTGGTAGTATTACATGTTTTTAATTTTGGTTCTCAGAAGGCAGAGGCAGGCAGACCTCTGTCAGTTCAAGGCCAATCTCACCTACAAAGAAGTATCCAGTAAGTCAGGGATAGAAAGTAAGACCCTGCTTTAAAACAATGAACATAGCAGTTAATTCTTTATTAGATTGTACTTTGGATCAAGCAGAAGTACCTATAGAAAGCATCTATGACATTAAGGGGACAGTTACTTTAATGGCATCAAGGTAATTGCAATGACACTCATTTAAATGGTAAAAAGCTCAGACCCAGAAGTTAACTCATGTATTCAAAACCTGCTCTTCAAGATGCGAACCTAATCCCTTGCCAAAAGCCAGGCTCATTTTACAATGCCAGATTTTACATACCAAGCTGTAGCTAGCTCAGCTGCCTTTATGGAAAACATCCAAGTCCACCTTTCCTCTGTTCCTACTCTGCTAGTCTGTCATTCCCCTCCTCCAGGACTTTGACCTCAGCCACTTCCTTACACACTGCTCCCAGGTCCATGGGATCTTGTTTCCAGGGCTTGACCTCCAAGGGCTCTCAATGGACCCACTGATTCTCCTGGTCATAGCTTCCTAGGGCACTGTCTGAGTCTTTCAGTCAGTGATAAAGACTAAACTGACCTCTGTCCAAATCAATGCCTTGCACATAAAGATGATAAATAGAAAACAAATGTCCTCTTATTTTAAAAAGGTGCACACAAGTGTCTTTGGGGGTCTTTGCATAGTGCACAGGCTCTGTCTTTGACCATTCTTGGTCCTTTAGGGAAAAAATTTAAAAGATAAACTTCAAGAGAATGTCAATCATAGCTGAAATATATCCAGGAGGGAAGATTCAAAATGGAATTATTTACCCACTGTACTCTAATCCAAGGAGGGAGATACAAAATATATTATGGCAGTAACAACACCCCATAAAATACATGTCAAGAGAAGACACCGATTTATGTTACTACTGCTCTGGCTGTAAAGCTATTTCTTGAGGGACTGAGACACTTAAAATGTTGGAAAAACTTAAGATCCTAAATAAGCAAATTGTTTTAGCATTTCTGTTCCAAGCAATAACATTCAATGACTGCATGGAGATTCTTTTCAATAGAGATTTTATGGGAAAACTGTTACTGGAAATAAAAGGAATACCCGAGCCATAAACATGACGTAGCTCTTGTTGCACATGTTGGTGATGACATTGAATGAGATCTCCGTGCAAAATAAGAGTTATGATGTGTGGTGTCAGCATAATAAAATAAGACTTTACCCTCTTCAAGGTCAATCTCGAGCTTCATAAAGATGTACAGGATTTCATAGCCTGAAAACTATGTCAAAGGGACTGAGAACCAGATGGCAAGAGTTTTTTTTTTTTTTAACAAAAGGAAAACAGAGCCTCATGGCCCCTACCTTAATTCAGTGCAACATAAAATCGTTGTTTTAAACTACCCATTTCAAGTCTTTTAAGGAATAAGTTCATAGACATAAATTCTCTTGAATAATGTGCCCATACAGGGAAAACCACTCATGCACATGAGAGCTGAGCTGTCAACTTGAACAGGCTCCATGGCTTCTTCTGTTTCTCTGTCAGTATGATCAACTTTATAGGGCCATTTATGTTACTTAAGCAGCTTTTAGCCTCCATTTACATTTTTCTACATTAGTACAAAAAAAGTAGGATGTAGGATTTTAAAATGGAGTGATCAGAGGTTAACTACAAATAAGACATCTCAGCTAAGAGAGTTCATGGTTAGTCTTAAGACTTTGCTCCCACACTGCCTCCCCTGAAATTCTGTACCAGTCATTCATAAGCTATTATGACCTGAAACAAGGGCTTAACTGGAGGGTCAATTTTCTCATCTGTAAAATGGGGGAGCTAGGGAGCTAAGAGAACTCCTGCCATCAATCAACAATATAATGGATAAAAAAATTGGCAAGATAACTGATTCAACCTGTCCCCTATTTTTATACATTCCTTTACATAGATCATGCACTGTACTTTTCACTCCACAAAGTGTACATGTCAGAGTTTTTTGACATCTCCACTTACTGAAAGCCATGTTGCCATCCCCACACTCAGCTTTGGAACACTGCAGAGATCTGGTTTCACATGAAAACATCTTGGTTGTAAACAGGAGTTTATACACAGGTGACCTTAGCTCATATTCCAAATTAAATAGGAAGAGAAACATAATAAAAACAGTTAGGGAATAGCATCTAATCTTCCCTCCCAACCAGACCTCAAACTCCTTCTCCAGAGTCTAGCCTGGTGAGTCTCCCTAACCTCCCTATTCATGCACTCTCCCAACATGCTAGATGTAACCTGGGTCTTTGCCCATATCCAGTGCCCCAGTGTAGTCTGACCATCCCAGCCTGCATTGTAGCCAACTTCTTGGCTTCCACCAGGACCCACAGTACCTGCAACCACTCACAGGTCCTGCTTCACAAGCAACATTGCCACTCACAGAGGGTCCCCACTTCTTTCTTCAGAATCTAACCCACTGATTCTCTCTGATCTTCTCATCCAGACCTTCTTTTCAACATGACAGATATAGCCTGGGTGCCTAAATCTAGACTGGCCTCCCCTGACCACACCACAATCAATCTCTAAGCTTCTGCCAGGACCCACTCTTATCTCCAAACAACAGCCCTGCTCACCTTACACCCAGCCTTTCCACCCAGCCAACCAGGATTTGACCAGAATTTACATCCTTTACACTAACACTGTCCCCTCTTTCCACCTGAATTCATTCTACTCAAGCCCTTTCCAACTTCCAGGCCTAACCTACCTGCACCTTCTCTCTGCCTCAACCTAAGCTGTCCACATCAGACTGACAATAAGAAAAGAGGTCCACATGCCCGGGTCTCTTTACCAAAATACAAACAATGTGAAGATCAAACCAGTATCTTCTCTCCAAAACCTATCATTTCATAAACAGAAATGTTTACCAGTGAATGTTACCTAAATAAACTCCAGGACACACAACTTAAAAGAACAACATTAAATTTCACAAAAGAATTCAAAGAGTTTAAAAACCCAAAAAGAAACAGCACAATGAAATTAAGTACAGGAACAAAGGAGAAAAAAAAACAAACAAACAACGACAAAAAACAAAACAGAAAACTACGGCTACCACCACCATCATCAACAACAAAAAAAAACCCCATCCGAGTGATGCCAAGAAAATATGAACATAAGGCTGATGAAAATGGTAAAGATAAACCTGGACCAAGAACAGAATTCAATCAGGATTAAAAAAAAAAAAAACACTGAAAATACTGAAGAGAGCTCATGATGAAAAGAAGATGGAATTGAAAAGCCCAGGGGGCTGGGGATTTAGCTCAGTGGTAGAGCGCTTGCCTAGGAAGCGCAAGGCCCTGGGTTCGGTCCCCAGCTCCGGAAAAAAAGAAAAAAAAAAAAGCCCAGTAACTAGAGAAGTCTTGCAAGGACTTGAAGATAAAGTAGAGGATCCAGACCAAATAAGCAATGAATATGAAAAAAATTTAAATGAGACACCATGGAATAAACAATTCTTTGACTTATGAGAATAGATGATGGAGAAGAATCCCAAGTCAATGGCATAGACTAGATCTTCAATAAGAACATAGAAGAAAACTTCCTCAGAATAAGGTAAACATGCAAGCCTATAGGTACAAGAAACAAAAATACAAAACACCAAATAGACTAGAGCAGAAAAGAAAATCCTCATGCTCATGGCCTATAATAGTTAAAATACTAAATATACACAACAAAGTGTATTGAAAGCTCCAAGAGAAAAATCGCAAGTCACTTATAAAGGAAAACCTATTAGAATAATGGGAAACTCTGAAAGTCAGAAAAGACTAGAGCAACTCCATGTCTTAAAAAACTGTGATGACCTACCTAAAGATTATACATGGACTAACCCTGGACTCTGACCTCATAGGTAGCAATGAATATCCTAGTAAGAACACCAGTGGAAGAGGAAGCCCTTAGTCCTGCTAAGACTGAACCCCCAGTGAATTAGATTGTTGGGGGGAGGGCGACAAGGGGGAGAGGATGGGGAGGGGAACACCCATAAAGAAGGGGAGGGGGGAGGGGGATGTTTGCCCAGAAACCGGGAAAGGGAATAACACTAGAAATGTATATAAGAAATACTCAAGTTAATAAAAAAAAAGGAAAAAAATATATATGCATGTTGAAAAAAAATTGTGATGACCAATCTAGACTAATATGTCCAGCAAGATCATCTGTCATAATTGAAAGAGAAAAACTATTCATAAAATAAACAACCTGAAAAATGCATATCCAACAACAATAACAAAAGAAAATACAGGAAGAAATATGCATGGTTGAAGAGAGGAATGAACATAGCAGAGAGATCATGTACAACAAGAGGAAGCCATGCTTATTAAAACACAAAGTGCCACTGAAGACACAAACAATAGTACCCCAAATCAAGAACAGAACAACCAAAATTAACACACACATCTCAATTATAACTTTAAATATAAATGGACTCCATTCTCCAATCAAAAAATGCAGGCTGACTGAATAAGAAACAAAATCCATTTGCTTGTTGTCTACATGAAAAACATCTCCGCTTTAAAGATTGATACCACTATGGAAGAAAAGTATTCCAATCAAATGGAAGCAGGAAGCATGCAGAAGTCACCGCGCTTGTATTTTCTTTAATAAACTTCAAAATAAAACTAATGAAAAGAGATCAAGGGGGACACTTAATTACAATTAAGCGAACAGTTGACAAAGAAGACATTAGGAAAACATATATGCAATAAATTGTAGTGCATTCAATATCATTTTAAACATAGTAATGTTTAAAGACATATTAAAATCAGTTCACTTAAAATGTATTACTAGGTTTAAGGACACATATTGCTTCTGGTCTCCATCTATGCTCAGAGCTAAGGCTGTACCACAGAGCTATGGTCCCAAATCCTGTGCTGAGAGAGTTGGTCTCCCAGAGTGCATTCAGTTTTGCTCCAATAACTGTCTACAGAGGGACACAGGGCATAGGGACTGCCAAGCAGCCTGAGACAGGGACCTTCCTGTCTGCATCTGTGCCCAGAGCTAAGGATGTCCCACAGCCCTCTGGACCCAAAACCTGCCTGGAGAGACCTGGTCTCCCAGGAGAGCTCTCGGCCCTAAGATCATAGGCTCACAGGCCAACAGGAAGAACAAGCTTCAGTCAGAGACAGCAATTCCAAGTAACACCAGGAATAACCAGATGTCGAGAGGCAAGTGCAAGAACTTAAGCAACAGAAACCACTTGACATCATCAGAACTCAGTCCTCCCACCACAACACAACAGGAAAGCAATATTAGTTTTTAAAATCACATCTCATGATGATGATAGAGGATTTTAAGGACATAAATAACTCCCTAAAAGAAATACAGGAGAACACAGGTAAAAAAGTAGAAGTTATTAAAGAGGAAACATAAAATTCTTTAAAGAATTACAGGAAAACACAACCAAAGAGGTGAAGGAATTGAACAAAATCATACAGGGTCTAAAAATGGAAATAGAAACAATAAAGGAACCACAAAGAGAGACAACCCTGGAAATAGAAAACCTAGGAAAGAGATCAGAAGTCATAGATGCAAGCATCACCAACAGAATACAAGAGACAGGGGCAGAAGATATCATAGAAAACTTTGACACAATAGTAAAACAAAAATAATGCAAAAAGCAAAATAGCTCCTAACCCAAAACATCCAGGAAATCCAGGATACAATGAGAAGACCAAACCTAAGGATAAGAGGTATAGAAGAAAACAAAGATTCCCAACTTAAAGGGGCAGTAAATATCTTCAACAAAATTATAAAAAAAAAAACTTCCACTAACCTAAAGAAAGAGATGCCCATGAACATAGAAGAAGCTTACTTCAAAGAACTCCAAATAGATCAGAACAGAAAAAAAAAAATTCCTCCCATCACATAAGAGTCAAAATACCAAATGCATTAAACAAAGAAAGAATATTAAAATCAGTATGGAAAAAAAGTTAAGTAACATATAAAGGCAGACATATCAGAATTACACCTGACTTTTCAACAGAGACTATGAAAGTTAGAAGATCCTGGGCAGATGTCATACAGACACAAAGAGAACACAAATACCTGCTGAGGCTACTATACCCAGCAAAACTCTCAATTACCATGGATAGAGAATCAAGATATTCCATGACAAAACCAAATTAACACAATGTCTTTCCACAAATCCAGTCTTACAAACAATAATAGAAAACTCCAACACAAGGAGGGAAACTGCACCCTAGAAAAAGGAAGAAAGCAATCCTCTTGCAACAAAACCAAAAGAAGATAGCCACACAAACATAATTCCACCTCTAGCAAAAATAACAGGAAACAACAATCAGTATTCCTTTATATCTCTTAACACCAATGGACTCAATTCCCCAATAAAAAGATGTAAACTTACATACTGAATATGTAAACAGGACCCAGCATTTGCTGCATACAGGCAATGCACCTCAGTGACAAAGAGAGATACTACCTCGGAATAAAAGGCTGGAAAGAAATTCCAAGCAAATGGTCCCAAGAAATGAGATGGAGTAGCCAATCCAATATCAAATAAAATTGACTTTCAACCAAAAGTTATAAAAAAAAGATAAGGAATCACACTTTACGTTCATCAAAGGAAAAATCTACCAAGATAAACTCTCAACTCTAAATATCTATACTCCAAATGCAAGGGCACCCACATTAATAAATGAAACTTTACTAAAGTTTAAAACATACATTGTACCATACACAGTAATAGTGGGAGACTTCCACACCCCACTCTCATCAATGGACAGATCATGGAAACAGAAACTAAACACAGAAACTAACAAGTTATGAACCAAATGGATTTAACAGATATCTATAGAACATTTCATTATAAAAAAATATATAACTTTTTCTCAGCACCTCATGATTCTTTCTCCAAAATTGACCATATAATTAGTCATAAAACAGGTCTGAACACATACAAGAAGATTGAAATAATCCCATGCATTCTATCAGATCACCATGGACTAAGGCTGGTTTTCAATAATGATAAAAACATAAAGGCCATGTACACATGGAAGCTGAACAATGATCTACTCAATGATAACTTAGTCAAAGAAGAAATAAAGAAATTAAAGACCTTTTAGAATTTAATGAAAACAAAGGCACAACATACCCAGTCTTATGGGACACAATGAAAGCAGTGCTAAGAGAAAAACTCAGGGCTCTGAGGGCCTCCAAAAAGAAACTGGAGTGCTCATACACAAACAATTTGACAGCACACCTGAAAGCTCTAGAACAAAAAGAAGCAAATACATCCAAGAGGAGTAGATGGCAGGAAATAATCAAACTCAGGGCTGAAACCAACCAAGTAGAAACAAAAAGAACTATACAAAGAATCAACAAAATCAGAAGCTGGTTCTTTGATAAAATCAACAAGATAGATAAACCCTTAGCCAGATTAAGTGAAAACTATTCTCAACAATAAAAGTACTTCTGGGGGAATCACTATCCCTGAACTCAAGCTGTATTACAGAGCAATAGTGATAAAAACCACATGGTTTTGGTACAGAGACAGGCAGGTAGATTCATGCAATATAATTGAAGATCCAGAAATGAACCCACACACTTATGGTCACTTGATCTTTGACAAAGGAGCTAAAACCATCCAGTGGGAAAAGACAGCATTTTCAACAAATTGTGCTGGTTAAACTGGAGATCAGCATGTAGGAGAATTCAAATTGACCCATTCTTATCTCCTTGTACAAAGCTCAAGTCCAAGTGGATCAAAGACTTCCATATAAAACCAGATACACTGAAACTAATAGAAGAGAAAATGGGGAAGGGCCTTGAACATACAGGCACAAGGAAATTTTTCTGAACAGAACACCAATGGCTTATGCTCTAAGATCAAGAATCGACAAATGGGATCTCATAAAGCTGCAAAGCTTCTATAAGGCAAAGGACACTGTCAAGAGGACAAAATGGCAACCAACAGATTGGGAAAAGATCTTTATCAATCTAATAGAGGGCTAATATCTAATATATATAAGGACCTAAATAAATTAGACTCCAGAAAGTAAAATAACCCTATTAAAAATGGGGTACAGAGCTGAACAAAGAATTCTCAACTGAGGAATACCGAATGGTTGAGAAGCACTTAAAGAAATGTTCAACATCCTTAATCATCAGGGAAATGCAAATCAAAACAAGTCTGAGATTGCACCTCACACCAGTCAGAATAGCTAAGATCAAAAAAGCAGGTGACAGCAGTTGCTGGAGAGGATGTGGAGAAAAATGAACACTCCTCCACTGTTGGTGGGATCGCAAGCTGGTACAACCACTCTGGAAATCAGTCTGGCAGTCACTCAGACTGAGAAAATTGGACATAGTGCTACCTGAGGGCCCAGCTATACCACTCCTGGGCGTATACCCCAAAGATGTTCCAATATAAAGATGTTCACAGCAGCTTTATTTATAATAGCCAGAAGCTGGAAAGAACTCAGATGTCCTTCAACAGAGAAATGGATGCAGAAAATGTGGTACATTTAAACAATGGAGTACTACTCGGGTTTTAAAAACAATGAGTTTGTGAAATTCTTAGGCAAATGGATGGATCTAGAAAATATTGTCCTGAGTGAGATAACCCAGTCACAAAAGAATACACATGGTATACACTCACTGATAAGTGGATATTAGTCCAAAAGCTTGGAATATCCAAAATACAATTCAAAGACCATATGAAGCTCAAGAAGACCAAAATTTGGATGCTTCAGTTCTTCTCAGAAGGGGTTGCAAAATACTCAGGGGAGGAAATACAGGGACAATGAGTGGAGCAGAGACAGAAGGAAAGGCCATCCAGAGACTGCTCCACCGGGGGATCCACCAAGCCCAGTCACTACTGCTGATGCCAAGAAGTGCTTGCTGACAGAAGCCTGACATGGATGTCTCCTGAGAGGCTCTGCCAAAGCCCTATAGATTAAGATGCTTTCAGCTAACCATCAGACTGAGCACGGGTACCGAAGTGAAGGAGTTAGAGAAAGGACTGAAGGAGCTGAAGGGGTTTGCAAAGTAGAGAACAACAATATCAACTAACCCGACCTCCCAGAGTGCTAAGGAACTAAATCACCAACCAAAGAGTATACATGGGAGGTCACCCATAGCTCCAGCCACATATGTAGCAGAGGACGGCATTGTCAGGCATCAATAGAAGGAGAAGCCCTTTGTCCTTTGAAGGCTCTTTTCCCCAGAGTAGGGGAATGCCAGGGTGTTGAGGTAGGAGTGGGTGGGTGGGAGGGGAACATCCTCGTACTATTAAGGGGAGGAGGGATGGGATAGGGGATAACATTTGGAATGTAAATATATAAACTATCCAGTAAAATATTAAACCAAGAAGTCAAGAATCTATAAAGTCCCCCAACTACAGAGAATATTGGATAGTAAATAAAAAACCTCTAGCTTAAAGGAATGGCCAGATGAATTCACAGAATTCTACCAGACACTCAAAGAGGACCACCAGTCCTTAAACTATTAATAAACAACATCAACAATGAGAAAAAACAGAGACATACTATCAAACTCATTCTATAAAGCTGATATCACTCCAATACCATAACCAGGCAAAGATACTAGACAAACAGATAGATGATAGATAGATAGATAGATAGATAGATAGATAGATAGATAGATAGATAGATAGATAGATAGATGACAGACAGACAGATAGATAGATAGATACATGATGGATAGGAAGAAAGAAAGGAAGGAAGGAAGGAAGGAAGGAAGGAAGGAAGGAAGGAAGGAAGGAAGGAAGAAAGGTAGGTAGATAGATCTACGGACCTTCTTAGTGTTTCTACTGCTGCATCAAAAACACCATGACCAAAAAAAGCAAGTTGGGGAAGAATGGGTTTATTTGGGTTTATTTGGTTTACCCTTCTATACTGCTATTCGTCCTTGAAGGAAGTCAGGACAGGAACTCAAATAAGCAGGAACCTAGAGGCAGGAGTTGATGGAGGCAGCAGAGGCGATTCTCTCTCTCTCTCTCTCTCTCTCTCTCTCTCTCTGTGTGTGTGTGTGTGTGTGTGTGTTTGAGTGTGTGTGTGTGTGTGTGTGTTTGAGGGGTGCTGTTTACTGCCTTGTTTTCCATAGCCTGCTCTGCCTGCTTTCTTATAGAACCCACGACTACTACCTACCCAGGGATATCACCAGCTACAATGGACTGGGCCCTCCCCAGTCAATCATTATGAAAATGCCTTACAGTTATATCTTATGGAGACATTTTTCACCATTAAGCTTCCCTCCTTTCAGATAATTCTTGTTTGTCAGGCTGACATAAGACTAGCCAGTACAACTGACCTCTTGTTACCTTGACACACAAGCACACCACTATTAAGCCACACTTTTCCTTTCTTATTCATCCACAAGATCTCATATTAAAAGTAGATAACTTTAAAAGTCCCGCAATCTTTACAAATTCAAACACATTAAAATTTCAGTCTCTTTAAAGTATATAATCTTGAGTTGAGTGATACTTTAATCTCAGCACTAGCAAGGCACAAGCAGGCAGATCTCTGAGATCTCTAGGCCAGCCTAGTCTACACAGTGAGTTCCAGAAAAGCCAGAACTACACAGAGAAACCCTATCTCAAAACAAAACAAAACAAAAACAAATAAATAAGGCTAGGGAATGGTGGCATCCACATATATCTTTAATCTCAGCACTTGGGAAGCAGAGGCAGGCAGATCACTATGAGTTCAAGGCTGACCTTGAACAGAGTCTATAGAATATACAGTCTACAGAGTGAAATCTAGGACATCCAAAGCCACATGGAGAAACCTTGTCTTGAAAAACCAAAGAAAGAAAGAAAGAGAGAAAGAGAGAAAGAGAGGAAGAGAGGAAGAGAGGGGGGAGGGAGGGAGGGAGGGAGAGAAGGAAGGAAGGAGGGACAGAGGGGAGGAAGGATTTTATTTCTATAAAAATAAAATTGCTTTTAAAAATTCAAAATCTTTCAACTGTAGTCTTCTGTGAAACTCAAAATTAAATTAAATAGCTTCTTCAAAAGGGAAGAACCAGGGCACAGTTATATCTGAACCAAGCAAAACCAAACCCCAACAATATGAACAACTCAATGCCCAAATATATGGGATTCATTCATGATGTTCCAAGATCCTTCAGGGAGCTTGGGTCCTTTTCCACTTCTACCCTCTGCAGCACTCAGGGTCGTCTGGGCTCCAGCTGGCTCCATTCCACTGCTGCTGATCTTGGTGGTCATCTCATGACACTGGCATCTCCAAAGCTGCTGGGGTCTTCTGCAACAGTTCTGTCCTTTCTCCAACAGTCTCTTTTCATAGAGCCAAACCTCAACTCGGCACTGGTCTTTCAACTACTGCTGAGGCTGCAGGCTCACCAGTGCCCTCTCTCAGTGCCAATCTTCTTTCTATGATCCCTAAAACCAGGATTACCAGGGTGACTATTATACTACCAAGCTCAGCTGCCAGCACAAAGTAAAACAACCTTGGTCACTTTTGGAACACAGATTCCCTGTGCTCTCAGGAAACACTCACCAGAAGATTAGACCTAGTGATTGATGCTGGTTTCTTCTTAATTTTTAACTTTCTGATTTTTTAACTCCAGCTGACAATTAACATAAAGGTTCGTTTGAGTGGTGTCAGTCTCTTGCTAATCACACGACTCTTCAGCCCCAGCTGACCAAAATGACAGAATCATAGTTGAAAATAGAAAATGGCCCTGAGAGAACCTATAAATTTCCTTCTAAAACTTCCCAAGCGTGGCCTCCATCTTCTGCACTGTTCTCAACATCACTATCTTCTAAGCTCCTACAAAAACAGCTCTCTGAGATTTCAACGCACAATGGCTTTTCTAGTCCAAAGTTTCGAAGTCCTTTCACAATCTTCTCCAAAACAGTCAGGTCTATCACAATACCTCACTCGGCTGGTATCAACTTGTCTTGGGGTTTCTATTGCTTCTTCAAAAACATGACCAAACACCAAGCTGGGGAGAAGGGCTCACTTGGCTTACACTTCCATATTTTGTTCATTATCAACGGAAGTCAGGACAGGAACTCAAACAGAGCAGGGACCTGGAGACAGGAGCTCATGAAGAGGCCATGGAGGGTGCTGCTTACTGGTTTGTTCTCTATGACTTGCTCAGTCTGCTTTCTCATAGAATCAAGGACCACCTGCTTGGGAATGGCATCACCCACAATGGTTTTGTCCTCCTATCAATCACTAATTAAGAAAATACTTTATAGCTAAATCTTTTTAAAATTATTTATGTACTTTGCATTCTGGTTCTCCTCTCTCCTGTCTTCCCAACCCCTCCCATTTACCTCCCTTCCCTCTACCCATCTACTGCTCCTCCTCTTCTCAAAAAAGTGAGGTCTCCCATGGATATCAATCAACCAACCTTGGCGTATCAAGTTGTAATAAGACTAGGTGCCTCTTCATGTACTGAGGCCAGACAAGGTAGCCCAGTAGTGGGAAAAGGATCCAAAGGCTGCAATGTAGTCAGAGACAGTCCCTGCTCCTGCTTTAGAAATTCTACATGAAGACCTACCTCTACAACTATTACATATGTGAAAAGGGCCTAGTGCTGTCCCATGCATGCTTTCTGGTTGACAGTTCATTCTCTATGTGCCACTATGGGCCCAGGTTAGTTGATGCTGTGAGTTTTCTTATGGTGTTCTTGACTGCTCTGGCTCCTTCAATCCTTCCTCCCTCTCTTCCACAGGATTCCCCAAGCTCCATTTGATGTTCTGCTGTGGGTCTTTGCATCAGTTTTCATCAGTTGCTGTATGAAACTTCTATGACAACAGTTATGCTAGGCTGTTGTCTGCAAATATAGCAAAATATCATTAATTGTGTCAGGGGTGGTCTTTCTCTCAATGGTATGAGTCTCAAGCTGGTCCAGTCATTTGTTGTTGCTTCCCTCAAATTCTGCTCCATCTTTTATCCCTGAACACCTTGTAGGCAGGACACATTGTGGGTTTAGGGTCTTTTGGCATTGGAAGTCTTGCTTGGTTTCAGGAAGTGGCTAGATCAGGTTCCATATCCCTGACTGCTATGAGTCTTAGCTAGAACTACCCTCATAGATTCCTGTTAGTTTCCATTGTCCAAGATGTCTAGCTCATCACAGAGATTTCCCCCCCAAATCCAATTGTCTCTTCCAGTACTCTCCCCCTGTTCCCATCCCCACTCATTCCCCACCCAGTTTCCTCCCTCCCTCCATCCCCAATGTCTAATCCATTTCCCCTTCTTAGTGAGATTTAAGCATCCGACCTTGGGCACTCCTTGTTACTTGGCTTTCTGTGTCTGTGGTTTGTAGCATGGTTATTCTGTACTTTATGGCTAATATCTGTGTGTCTCCCTTCTCCCTAGGAACATTGGCCACTGGTCCAGTCAATGCACAGGGTTTCAAAATGTTGACACATTTCAGGATCAGCTTTGGGGAGACAGATTGCCTTTA
Organism: Rattus norvegicus; assembly: GCF_021556685.1. Taxonomy (NCBI): domain Eukaryota; kingdom Metazoa; phylum Chordata; class Mammalia; order Rodentia; family Muridae; genus Rattus; species Rattus norvegicus. The sequence continues at coordinate 10,457,450 of NC_141538.1, forward strand.
TTTGGTATGAATCATGAGTTATATCATTTTGGAGAAGGAAGTAGGAATATCTAGGGTGGGCCAAGGTCATTGGCTAAAGGGTTAGGTACTGAGATGCCTCATTAGCCATTAGTGTGCAGTGAGGCATTCCGGGTGCTTGCTAAACTGGTTTTTATCAGGAGAATGGAGCCTGAGCCTGTAATCTAACCAAGGCTGCATGCATTCAGCAGGTAGAGGGTACAGGAGTTTTGAGTTCCCCAGAAAATGTCACAGGAGAAGCCCTGCTGGTAAAGGGAGTCTGCCATTTTGCGTGGAGTTCAGGGCTTTCTGGTAAAGTTAGTCTTCAACTCTAATTAACAGAATTTCTCCAGAAATATACTCTTATAATTTAGTACATATCATGTTTGTCTTTTGGGATCTGGGTTACTTTACTCATGATGATTTTTTTCTAGCCCAACCATTTGCCTGTAAATTGCCTGTTGTCATTTATTACTTTTAACAGCTGAATATACTGTGTGTAATTACTGCTGTGTAAATGTACCACAATTTTTTTATCCATTCTTCAGCTGAGGGACATCTAGGTTGTTTCCAGTTTCTGACTATTATGAATAAAGTTGCTATGGACATAGTTGAGCAAGTGTCCTTGTGTTATGGTAGAGTATCCTTTTGACATATGCACAGGAGTGGTATAGTGAGTCTTGAGGTAGAACTATTGCCAATTTTCTGAGAAACCACCAAATTGATTTCCAGAGTAATTGTACAAGTTTGTGCTCCCATGGGCAGTGAAGGGGTGTCTACTTTGTTCCACATCCTCCCCAGCATGAGCTGTCACTTGAGTTTTTGATCTTAGCAATTCCGATGTAAGATGGGGTCTCAGAATCATTTTGATTTATGTTTCCCTGATGACTGACGATGTTGAATATTTCTTTAAGTACTTCTTGGCCATTAAAGATTCCTCTGCCAAGAATTCTGTTTAGATCTGTATCCCACTTTTAATTGGGTTATTTGATTTGCTGAGGTCTAAGGTTTTTTTGGGGGGGCGGGGGTTGAGCTCTTTATATATTTAAGATATCTTTGTCACATAGAGTCAGTGAAAATCTTTTCCCATTGTGTAGGCTGCCATTTTGGCTTTTTTATGGTGTCCTTCAGCTTTTTAGCTTTGTGAGGTCCCATTCATTAATAGCTATCTTAGTGCCTGAGCTGTTGCTGTTCTGTTAAGGAAGCTGTCTCCTGAGAGAACTTGTTCAAGGCTATTCTCCACCTTCTCTTCTATAGCTCCAGTGTATCTGGATTCGTGTTAAGGTCTTTATCCTTTTGGACTTGAGTTTAGTACAGGAGATAAGACTTGATCAATTTGCATTATTCTACATGCAGACATGCAGTTAAACCAGCACCATTTGTTGAAGGTGATTCTTATTGTCCATTTTCGATTCTTTGTCAATGAATCAAGTGTCTATAGGTATGTGGGTGTACTTTCTGTTCTTTGACTTGATTCAATTGATCAACCTTTCTGTTTTGATGACAATACCATATTGTTTTTATTACTATTGCCTTATTATATCTTGAAATCAGGGATGGTGATATGCCCAGAAGTTCTTTTACTGTACAAGATTGATTTAGCTCTCCTAGGGTTTTTTGTTTTTCCATGTGAAACTGACTATTGTTCTTTCAAGGTCTATAAAGAATTGTGTTGGAATTTTGATAAAAGTTGAGTAGAATCTGTAGATTGCTTTTGGTAGGATGGCCACTTTTACTATTTTATTCCTATTGATCCACAAGCATAGAAGATCTTCAAATTTATAGCAAAATTTTAATGGAAACATTTTCTCAATTAAGGTTCCCTCTTTTCAGATAATTCTAGTTTGTGTGTCAAATTGACATAAGACTAGCCAGCACAAGGCTAAAATCCCTGATGAATATAGAAACAAAAACACTTAATAAAATACTTGCGAACAGAATACAGACATTTATCAAAAAGATTATCCACCATGCCAAGTTGAATTTCTTTCTGAAATGCAGGGTTATTTTAATGTATATGTATGTCAATAATTTAATGACCCACATAAATGGACTTAGAGACAAAAATTACAAGGTAATTTCCATAGATGAAGGAAAAATCTCTTGAAAAAATCCAATATATGTTTATGATAAAAATACTAGAGATTCTGGGGTTATATGGAACACACCGCAGAATAATTAAAGCTATATAAAAGAGACCCACAGCCAACTTTGTCCAAATTGGAGAAAATTTTGAAGCAATCCTGCTGGAGTCAGAATCTAGAGATATCCACTATTTCCACCCCATATCAATATTGTGCTCCAGCACTAGAACTACCAATAAGGTAGAAGGAAACATTAAAGGAATATAAATATGGAAAGAAGTCAAACTATCCCTATCTGCAGATGACATGATACTGTACATTAGAGATCCCGGAAATGTGTAGTAATCATAAATTCAGCATGCATGTGCCAGGATACAGCATCAACTTGCACTAATCAATAGCTTTTTTAAAGTTGAAAATAGATTCTTCTCTCATACAATACATCTTAGACACTCCCATCCCTCCACTCCTCATACCTCTCCCCACCTCCCTACTTTCCCAAATCTACTCCCCCTCCAGTTCCTCTTCAGAAAAGGCCTCCAAGAAGAGGACAGCCAAACAGGACAAAACAAGATACAATAAGACAAGGTAAAAGCCCTCATATCAAGGCTGGGCAAGGCAACTCAAAAGGGGAAAAGAGTCTAAAAGGCAGACAAAAGAGTCAGAGACACACTGGTCCCACTGTTAGGAGTCCCACAAAACCACCAATCTAACAGACATTACATATATCCAGAGTACCTGTTGCAGACCCATCCAAGTCCTTTGCTTCCCTGCTTAGTTGATTTTGTGGGTCATGATCTCCTGGTATCCTCCAATCCCTCAGACTCCAAAACCTTTCCTATTCTACTTCAGTGTAGTTCCCTGATATCTAAGGGGAGGGGCCCAGTGGATGCCTCTAATGTAGACTGTCTCTCTCTGTATATAATGTCTGGCTGTGGGTCTCTGAACACTCTCCCGTTTGCTACCAGAGGAAACATCTCTGTTGAAAACTGAACAAGGCACAGATCTATGACTATGGCAGAATATTATTAGGAATAATTTACCAAATTTTTTCTGAGTCATGTTTGGTTTTACCTTAGGTCTCTGGGCTTTTCTATTACATCAAGAATGAGGATACAGGAGAGGAAAACACCTAATGCTATCTGAGACCCCAGTGCACAGGGGGATTCCAGAAAAGGCAGCACAGGCCCTCCTGATTGCTGCCCTCACGGAGAGCTCAAAAGCAGCCCCACACAAGCAACTTAAGCCATGGGACCACAGGTAAGATCAACTTTTCTGCTCCAAGCAACCTGCCTGGTGGACTCAGGACACAGGCCCACAGGAACAGCTGAAGACCAGTAGACAGGAAAGACTACATACCCGAAAGCAGAACACTCTGTTCCCATAACTGGCTGAAAGAAAACAGGAAAACAGGTCTACAGCACTCCTGACACACAGGCCTATAGGACAGTCTAGCCACTTCATATCCATCAAAGGAAAAATCCACCAAGATGAACTCTCAATCCTAAATATCTATGCTCCAAATACAAGGGCACCTACATACGTAAAAGAAACCTTACTAAAGCTCAAAACACACATTGCACCTCACACAATAATAGTAGGAGATTTCAACACCCCACTCTCATCAATGGACAGATCATGGAAACAGAAATTAAACAGAGACGTAGACAGACTAAGAGAAGTCATGAACCAAATGGACTTAACAGATATTTATAGAACATACTACCCTAAAGCAAAAGGATATACCTTCTTCTCACCACCTCATGGTACTTTCTCCAAAATTGACCATATAATTGGTCATAAAACAGGCCTCAACAGATACAGAAAAATAGAAATAATGCCATGCGTTCTATCAGACCACCACGGGCTAAAGTTGGTCTTCAATAACAATAAGGGAAGAACGCCCACATATACATGGAAGTTGAACAATGCTCTACTCAGTGATAACCTGGTCAAGGAAGAAAGAAAGAAAGAAATTAAAGACTTCTTAGAATTTAATGAAAATGAAGGTACAACATACCCAAACTTATGGGACACAATGAAAGCTGTGCTAAGAGGAAAACTCATAGCGCTGAGTGCCTGCAGAAAGAAACAGGAAAGAGCATATGTCAGCAGCTTGACAGCACACCTAAAAGCTCTAGAGCAAAAAGAAGCAAATACACCCAGGAGGAGTAGAAGGCAGGAAATAATCAAACTCAGAGCTGAAATCAAACAAGTAGAGACGAAAAAGACCATAGAAAGAATCAACAGAAACAAAAGTTGGTTCTTTGAGAAAATCAACAAGATAGATAAACCCTTAGCCAGACAAAACAAGGACACAGAGAGTGTGTCCAAGTTAACACAATCAGAAATGAAAAGGGAGACATAACTACAGAATCAGAGGAAATTCAAAAAATCATCATACAAAAGCCAATATTCAAGAAAACTTGAAAATCTGCAGGAAATGGACAATTTCCTAGACAGATACCAGGTAACAAAGTTAAATCAGTAACAGATAAAACATTTAAACAACCCCATAACTCCTAACAAAATAGAAGCAGTCATTAAAGGTCTCCCAACCAAAAAGAGCCCAGGTCCAGACGGGTTTAGTGCAGAATTCTATCAGACCTTCATAGAAGACATCATACCAATATTATCCAAACTATTCCACAAAATTGAAACAGATGGAGCACTACCGAATTCCTTCTACGAAGCCACAATTACTCTTATACCTAAACCACACAAAGACCCAACAAAGAAAGAGAACTTCAGACCAATTTCCCTTATGAATATCGACACAAAAATACTCAATAAAATTCTGGCAAACCAAATCCAAGAGCACATCAAAACAATCATCCACCATGATCAAGTAGGCTTCATCCCAGGCATGCAGGGATGGTTTAATATACGGAAAACCATCAACGTGATCCATTATATAAACAAACTGAAAGAACAAAACCACATGATCATTTCATTAGATGCTGAGAAAGCATTTGACAAAATTCAACACCCCTTCATGATAAAAGTCCTGGAAAGAATAGGAATTCAAGACCCATACCTAAACATAGTAAAAGCTATATACAGCAAACCAGTCGCTAACATTAAACTAAATGGAGAGAAACTTGAAGCAATCCCACTAAAATCAGGAACTAGACAAGGCTGCCCACTCTCTCCCTACTTATTCAATATAGTTCTTGAAGTTCTAGCCAGAGCAATCAGACAACAAAAGGAGATCAAGGGGATACAGATCAGAAAAGAAGAAGTCAAAATATCACTATTTGTAGATGATATGATAGTACATTTAAATGATCCCAAAAGTTCTACCAGAGAACTACTAAAGCTGATAAACAACTTCAGCAAAGTGGCTGGGTATAAAATTAACTCAAATAAATCAGTAGCCTTCCTCTACACAAGAAAGAAACAAGCCGAGAAAGAAATTAGGGAAACGACACCCTTCATAATAGTCCCAAATAATATAAAATACCTCGGTGTGACTTTAACCAAGCAAGTAAAAGATCTGTACAATAAGAACTTCAAGCCTCTGAAGAAAGAAATTGAAGAAGACTTCAGAAGATGGAAAGATCTCCCATGCTCATGGATTGGCAGGATTAATATAGTAAAAATGGCCATTTTACCAAAACGGATCTACAGATTCAATGCAATTCCCATCAAAATACCAATCCAATTCTTCAAAGAGTTAGACAGAACAATTTGCAAATTCATCTGGAATAACAAAAAACCCAGGATAGCTAAAATTATCCTCAACAATAAAAGGACTTCAGGGGGAATCACTATCCCTGAACTCAAGCAGTATTACAGAGCAATAGTGATAAAAACTGCATGGTATTGGTACAGAGACAGACAGATAGACCAATGGAATAGAATTGAAGACCCAGAAATGGACCCACACACCTATGGTCACTTGATTTTTGACAAAGGAGCCAAAACCATCAAATGGAAAAAAGATAGCATTTTCAGCAAATGGTGCTGGTTCAACTGGAGGTCAACATGTAGAAGAATGCAGATCGATCCATGCTTATCACCCTGTACAAAGTTTAAGTCCAAATGGATCAAGGACCTCCACATCAAACCAGATACACTCAAACTAATAGAAGAGAAAGTGTGGAAGAATCTGGAACACATGGACTTCCACATCAAACCACATACACTCAAACTAACAGAAGAAAAAGTGGGGCAGCATCTCGAACACATGGGCACTGATGAAAATTTCCTGAACAAAACACCAATGGCTTATGCTCTAAGATCAAGCATCGGCAAATGGGAATCTCATAAAACTGCAAAGCTTCTGTAAGGCAAAGGACACTGTGGTTAGGACAAAACAGCAACCAACAGATTGGGAAAAGATCTTTACCAATCCTACAACAGATAGAGGGCTTATATCCAAAATATACAAAGAACTCAAGAAGTTAGACCGTAGGGAGACAAATAACCCTATGAAAAAATGAAGTTCAGAGCTAAACAAAGAATTCACAGATGAGGAATGCCGAATGGCTGAGAAACACCTAAAGAAATGTTCAACATCTTTATTCATAAGGGAAATGCAAGTCAAAACATCCCTGAGATTTCACCTCACACCAGTGAGAATGGCTAAGATCAAAAACTCAGGTGACAGCAAATGCTGGCGAGGATGTGGAGAAAGAGGAACACTCCTCCATTGTTGGTGGGATTGCAGACTGGTACAACCATTCTGGAAATCGGTCTGGAGGCTCCTCTGAAAATTGGACATTGAACTCCCTGAGGACCCAGCTATGCCTCTCTTGGGCATATACCCAAAAGATGCTCCAACATATAACAAAGACACATACTCCACTATGTTCATAGTAGCCTTATTTATAATAATAGCCAGAAACTGGAAAGAACCCAGATGCCCTTCAACAGAGGAATGGATACAAAAAATGTGGTGAACTACACAATGGAATATTACTCAGCTATCAAAAACAATGACTTTATGAAATTCATAGGCAAATGGATGGAACTGGAAAATATCATCCTGAGTGAGGTAACGCAATCACAGAAAAACACACATGGTATGCACTCATTGATAAGTGGCTATTAGCCCAAATGCTTCAATTACCCTAGATGCACAGAACACATGAAACTCAAGAGGGATGACCAAAATGTGGATGCTTTGCTCCTTCTTTAAATGGGGAACAAGAATACCCTTGGCAGGGAATAGGGAGGCAAAGTTAAAACAGAGGCAGAAGGAACACCCATTCAGAGCCTGCCCCACATGTGGCCCATACATATACAGCCACCCAATTAGATAAAATGGATGAAGCAAAGAAGTGCAGGCCGACAGGAACCAGATGTAGATCTCTCCTGAGAGACACAGCCAGAATACAGCAAATACATAGGCGAATGCCAGCAGCAAAACACTGAACTGAGAACGGGACCCCTGTTGAAGGAATCAGAGAAAGGACTGAAAGAGCTTGAAGGGGCTCAAGACCCCATATGAACAACAATGCCAACCAACCAGAGCTTCCAGGGACTAAGCCACTATCCAAAGACTATACATGGACTGACCCTGGGCTCTGACCTCATAGGTAGCAATGAATAGCCTAGTAAGAGCACCAGTGGAAGGGGAAGCCCTTGGTCCTGCCAAGACTGAACCCCCAGTGAATGTGATTGTTGGGGGGAGGGTGGTAATGGGGAGAGGATGGCAAGGGGAACACCCATATACAAGGGGGGGAGGAGTTAGGGGGATGTTGGCCTGAAAACTGGCAAAGGGAATAACAATCGAAATGTAAATAAGAAATACTCAAGTTAATAAAGATAAAAAAAATTAAAAAAAAAAGAATGAGGATACAGAGATGATGATTATGTCATATTTCAATTCACAATAGCCACAAAAAAAATCTAGGAATAAGCCTAACCAAAGAAGTGAAGGGCTTCTACAATGAAAACATTAAACCTCTGAAGAAAAAGAGAGAGAGAATAAAATGATATTCCATATGCACGGGTTGGTAGAAATAATATTGTAAAAATGACCGTTTTATGTAAAGCTATTTACAGGCTCAGTGTAATGCCAATTAAAATTCCCATCTCATTCTTCACAAAATAGAAAAAAAACCCTGCATCTTAAATTCATATAAAACCACAAAAGACCCCAGATAGCCAAAACAATTCTGAGTAAAAACAAAACAAAACATAAAAACAACAAACAATGCTAGAGGAATTACAATTCCATGTACTAAGATGATATTACAGAGTCATAGTAATAAAAACAATATGTCACTGGCACAAAAACAGACATTAGAACAATGGAAGGAAATATGAAATCTGTATATGAGTACACATAACTTCAGATATTTTATATTTGACAAAGATGTCAAAAACATGAACTAAAAAACCCAGAATTTTCAACAAATACTGCTAGAAAAACTGGATCACAACAATAGAAGAATGAAATTAGACCAATATTTATCACCTTTCACAAAGACTAACTACAAATTAATCAAGTACTTGAACATATAATCTGAAATAGTGAACCTGCTAAAAGGAAATCTAGGAGTCTAGGCAGTACCCTACTTGGTACAAGTATAGAAAAGATAGGATTTCATTTGCCATATATATATATGTATATATATAATGTGTGCATATGCATATATGTATATGCATATATGTATATGTATGCATATATGTATGTATATATGTATATGTATGCATATGTGTATATGTATGCATATGTGTATGCATATGTGAATATGTATATATACGTATATGTATATGTATTATATATATATGGAATAAAATTCTTCTCATGTTGGCTGACAACACTCCCTCTAAGAGTGAAAGACCGATTAACAAAAAAAAGAAACCCTAGACACAAGACATGGGAAGCCTGTTTTTGAGTTGTTGATCAGGATTGTCCAAGAGACTCCCAGAATATACTGGCTATCTCTATTGCTGTTAGTGGTCCTTCAAAGGAGAAGATAAGTCCCAATTACTGATGTCACCATGCACTTCAGACACAGACCTAGAGGACCTAAGCGGAAGTGGCCTGATAGCCACCTCCCTGAGGACTAGCTTTCACAATAGGAAAGAGGCAACCAACAGTCCTACCTAGCTATGATACCTATGACTTCTATCAATGGCCAACGTTGCAGAATAACCCTGAGGGAACTGCAGTGGTACAGATACCTTGCAAGTAACAAGTAATTCTCTAATTGTACTCAAGACCTGCTCAACAAGAGGGAGACTGTGCCTGGTACTGAAACATAGCCAACTACCCAGGACTAGAGAAGTACAGGTTTTGGAGGGCATTCTACAACCACCGCTTTACTACACATGCATAATTTCTGAGTATATGCAAAATATTTGTTTTTATATCTACAGATAAATGTAGCAGCCCTTTTCAAGAAAACTTCTTATTCCAACAGATAGAGACCATTATAGACAACCACAACCAATCAAAATGCAGAGTTGTGTACTAGTCTCAGTTGATACATCTACAAAGCAACTTCAGGATCTAAGGATCAGGAAGCATTGCGTATGTTCCAGAGGATCCAGGATTTATTGTCAGACTGTGTCTCCTAGTAATGTTAGAAGCTATACTCATAAACTCTCACCAGCATGACTGCCTAAACATAAGCTAAACAAAGACAAGAATAGGCATGCCAAAGTAGACCAGGCCACAAGTCCTCAACTCTACGAAAACTACAGAACAACTGTAGGTAACTAAGAAATGACAAAAGTGGAAAAACCAGTCTTCTCTGGAAAAGACCACACCAACTAATTAGTATCCAATACCAAATGGTCAGTCCTGAAAATGTACATACAAGTAACATTATGCAGACTGATAAGATTATATTTAATAATATATATGTATATGCATATGCATATGTTCAAGTAACAATAATGAAAAATAGATCATGAATTTGAAAAAGAGAAAGGAGAGATATTTGGAAGGGTTTATAGGGAGCAAAGGTTAGAAATAGTATGATTATAATCTCAAAAATAAAAGAAAAATGTAAAACAAACAAAAACCACATACAATTAGCTCATATGTCTCATGCTGGCCACTGAGGGCATAGCCCAGCGGTTTTCAACCTGTGAGTTGTGAGTCACATATCATATATCCTGCATATCAGACATTTACATTACGATTCTCAACAGTAGCAAAATTACGTTTGAGTTATGCTGCTAGGTAGGAAGTAGCAACAAAATAATTATATGATTGAGGTTCACCACAACATGGGGAACTCTATTAATGAGTTGCAGCATTAGGAAAGCTAAGAACCAGTGACCTACACCTTTTTGCTCACATAGGACATGTTACCATGTTGTGAGAAGTTTCTGGTCTGTCTATTCCAGTTGGCCATAGCAGACCTGTGTCTAGCTTAGCATATAAACCCTCTTTCTTATGTCTCAGAGCACAGAGAACCTCTGTCTTGCCAAGTTTTGCATCTCAGTTCCTAGTCAATCACGGTCCCTGAGCTTTCTCTTCTTCCCTGGCCTCACTATCATCTTATCCCTTTGGTATTGACTTTTGGCATGTCCAACAAAAAGAAAACAATATTCCATAGCAGTTCATTCCATTTCCCCCAAACCAACCCTTAACTGTGCCCTAAGCCCTACCTTCTCCTGTAGCTCTAGATAATCGTTTGTCTCCTTTTTGCCTTTGGGGATTTATATCTTCTGGATTATTTTCACTTAAGGTATGTAACATGTGAGTATGTAAAATGTTTTCCAAGATTATTGAACTTGTAGACTGTATCTGAACTGTGAGCTGGGATGTCCATCTTTCCAACTCTTGGATGCTGAGGCCCCTTATCTCTCATCCCTCCCTCCCATCAGCCCCTTGGTCCTCCAGTCAGCTTTCCCAGTGCCGGTGACTCCTCCTTCCTTTGTAGAACCACATGCTGTTCATAATTGTGGTGCTAATTTCTAGAACATGTTCTGCTTGTCTACAGAATCCTGACACAATGTGTAAAACTCAAGACTATTTTACCAACATTGATTTTTTTTTCTTTTTGGTTTTTAAAGACGTAAATAAATGGAAAGACTCCTCATGTTCATAAAGCAGAGGCCAGAGCAAGTGGCAGCATGCTCAATCTTACCTAAATACCCAACAACACCTTATCAAGTTCTCAGGAAAGAGTAAAGTGGTCCCATCACCTGTGCAGAACTGCTAAGCAAGAGGAACGGCCAGAGCAATGTTGTTAAGGTTTCTGATTTCAAAGCTCACCACACTATACAGTGCAGTGTGATGTGGTTCTGTGGATCAACAGAGTAAAAGCGAGCTCATCAATAGTTCTCTGAACATTAGGGAGAATTTGGGGCCTTTTGCTTGTGTGTGCTTTTCTGTGCGTATGTTGTTCTTCATACGGTCCTAAGACAAACTGTGCCCAGACAACTGGATATCTCCATGCCAAAGAGGCTGGGCCCTTTCCTCACACTGTATAAAAATGTAAAAATAATTCAAAATGAATCACAATCACAGACATAAATAAGAACCTCAACTATAAAATAGGAGGAGGCTGATAAAAAAGCATTCATGACTTTGGGGTCAGAATTGTTCTGTAGGTACAGCAGAACACAATAGGTACCAAGGGAAGTGGATGGGAAGACTAGATAAATCCGATGACTGCTAAGCATCTGCACTGTACCGAATGTCTTAAAATAAGACAGGGATTGCAGGAAGACACTTTCAAACACTATCCTGACAAGACACTTGTACATTAACAAAAATTGCTGAAACCGCCAACTATCCACATCCATTAAACAAACATGGTTTCCATCCCCTCCAAGGTTCTTTGTCAAAACTAACACTTTTAAATTGACTTAAAAAAGATGGGAGGAAAGCACTCTCTTTAAACTACAGGCACATGTCAGACTAACACAAATATATAAGAATCAGAGCTGGAGAGATGGATTAGCAGTTAAGAGCACTGGCTGCTTTTCCAGAGGTCCTGAGTTCAAATCCCAGCAACCATATGGTGGCTCACAACCAACTGTCATAAGATATAATGCCCTCTTCTAGTATGTTTGGAGAGAGTTACAGTGTACTCATATACATAAAATAAATAAATCATATATATGATTATATGTATGAATATATATATGCATATATATATAAAATCAAATGGCTGGAGATTATATGACATTTGTATCTACAAACAGAAATGGTGCTTGAGCTTCCCAGGGCTTGGAAAGATGAGCAACAGTAAATCAATATTTCTTTATTGTACAAATCAAAGTATCCCAGCGGATAAGTTGTTTGACTAGTTTTTTTGTTCCAGCCATAGCAACACTGTCAACAGACAAATTTCTCATTGTGAAGTTTAGTTATTTATTTTATTTTTGGCCGTGTTATGTGGAGAGGAAGGGTTTTGCCTGTGCTGGCTACTTCTCAATTTCTTACAACTCGAAGTAGCTTGATGCCTGCCTGAGTGGCATACTTTGGAGTGCTGTATTCTGGCTCCTGGCTAGCATGTCTGCAGTGCTGTTTTCTGAGCCCCCATACTCTCTTCATAACAAGGAACTCTAAATGAACTATGAACCCAAGTGTAAAATACAAGGCCGTACAAAGAAGGTGAGAGACTCTGCAGCACAGCAGAAATGTGGGCTGTGTGGTTGATCCTTCTTCACAACCACTGTTTTCATGTCTCCCCTGTTACTCTTTAATTAGTCAACCATTTCCCTGAAGTCTCAGCAAAGTTGTCCTGACAAGATCCAAGCCACTGGAGCATGAGAGCTCCCAGCATCTTGCGTAGCGAATGCACCCGATGGTTCTCCTTTCAACTACCTCCATGTTGGCGCCTCAAGACTAGAGCCTGTAGTGCTTTGCTTCCCTTCGACTTCATAACCATAGCCTGCTTAGCAGACGGTTAATATCCATGGCCTCACTAAAGTAAAGTTGAAGTTTCTAGTTGTATCATGTGATGCAGACTCAAATGATGTTTTACTGAGGCAAGACCCATGGGAGGACAGGATATGTAATGATTGGAGAAAGTATAAATAAGATCAATGGACAGTCACAGGGTGCTTACACAGCTAGGGGTGCAACACTCTGTCTGCCTCAAGTTTTCGTTGATCTTCACTTCATTGAGAGGGATGTCAGAGAACTCACGGCCTTCCTGAGGGACCTGGTTGCTTCAGCTGACTCATGTTTATTCCACGGATACCTGACAGTTTCTGCTGGATGGTGCTGCCACCGCTGATCCGTGTTTGGTATTCTGACATTACTGAGCCTGCCAGCTAGTATCCTGATAACTGAGATTGGAATTGTCACAAAGAACTATTTATAAACAGGCCACACCCCTTGTCCTACAGGCCACACCTCCTTGTCCTACAGGACACACCCCTTGTCCTATTTACCATCTTTTCTCCCCTACCTTTGGACAGTGGGCTAAAGGGTGTGGTTGATATTTGAGAACCCTTATTAAAGTACATTTAAAAAAAATGTAAACTGACACTAACTGGTAAGGTTGATAAGGGAACAAATTCCTTACTCTGGAAACATTAAATTGCACTTATTTCACTAGTCATTCAACACTCAACAGAACTGAAAGATGTGTCCACACCACACTTTATCTACTGCCTCTGTACCACTGAACCCCATCTGAGCTCAGCTACAAAACCTGATCTCCATTGAAATGGGAGGCTTCATTTCCAGTCATAAACATCCCCTGGTAGACAACCTACAGAGATGTAAGGATTTCATGGTGAATGTAAAATTAGACTTGTGGTAGCTCTCAGAAAGGACTGCTGTTTAAAAATTCTCTTTAGTTATTGCCAAAACTGTTAGCCATCACCCTTAAAATTCCTATCACCATCCAGAAAACAGCTCAATCCTTTAGGATACTTGAGATCTTAAAGCTAAAGGACTTCTCTTTCTAGATGGCTTGTGCTTCTCTTTTCCCTCTCTTCCCTACTCCAGTATCCACTAACTGAAAGCCCATGTACTTAAAAAATAGGCTTCAAGTTACTATGGTGCCAGGACTCCTTACATCTCCATGAAGTCCCTGTAGCAATTCTGTATTCTCCATAGCTCACAGCTCTACCAGCAGGGCCCCATCACAACTAAGGAAGACAGAGTTACATGTAAGAAGCCTGCATTTCACTCCCACGTGTGTCCACGTGTGACCATAGGCAGGTCAGCATGCCTCCCACTTCACACCACTGTAGAGTTGAAGTGCTCAAATGAGAGTGCAGGCTCCAGTGAGGCCTATGACCATGAGGCCCATGCTTGCTGGCAGCCTGCACAGTGGAGGTCTCAGGCCTCCCTCAGTTACAGCTGGAGCCCTTGACTGGCAGACTCTCTGCCATTCCTTGTCTGGTTGATCTGGGCAGAAGTCTGAGTGTGCAGAGGACAGTGTGCAAGTGTTAATCCCACCAACAGACATTAAAGGTCATTACCCAAATGGCTGTTCGCTGAAGCGGGGTTTGAAAGAACATCAAACATAGGAGAAAATGGGATTTACATAGCTCAAGAACTGCAAGGCTACAGAGCTTTCAAGGGTTGGGAAGTTTCCAGAGGAATTTTGGTTACACAGGAGCTTGGCAGAATATCTCACATTTCTCCAGTAGAACATCTTATCAAAGTGGAGGCCAGGGGATATGGTGTGGAACATGTCAAATTTCGGAAAACTGGGTCAAGACCTGGTCAAACCCAAGTTTTACAGAAAACAGGAAAAAACTTATTTTGACCCCATTTTGACAAAATGGCTTCTAATCTTAATATGGAACCAGGGCAGTGCTTCACAGAGAACAGTGTGCAGAGGGCATAGTTTGAAGAGGGCACAATGTTTTCAAAAGCCATATTAGGGGCTGGAGGAAAGTCAGAGAGCCAACCAAGTTTTCACCTGGGTATTCATGAAGCTCATTTTTAATCTGAAACTCATCCTGCAGTTGGCTTTTCACAAAATAAATTCTCTATACGTCAAACAAGGAGAGCTGGGAGCAACTGGAAAGCAGTAGATGAGGAAACAAGGAAAAAGCAGGTCCCCTGGGCTGAGGATGCCTGATGCTGGGGAAAGGCTGGCACTGCGCAGCTATGTTTGGCCACCATGACGTGTAGTAGGGTTCCAGGTTGAGGGTCAGAGACTAGCAAGCCAATCGTAAGAGGTCACAGCGGCCACCCATTTAAATGACAAGATAAAATGGTATTTTCAAAGTACAAATGGAGGATCAATTTGATGCCATTTTGATGTCAGCAGGCAAAGCACACTCTGTTCTTACTCAGAAATGCCTTACTTGTCGTGGTAATAAATAAAAAAGCCGCTCGGGCTCCCTTTGACCTGGGTGGACTGTGAGCCATTCCAGCATGGCAGCCTGCCACCCTGCCCTGCCCTCACTCAGGGTTCCTTGGCAGGTTGCCACCACACCAGGCATACTCATCCCAATTCCATGGCCAGCCCAGTGCATACTGCCATCACACTTTCTTAAACTCAATCAAGTCTCCACATGAAAGAACACATCATACAATAATCTCTGATCCAATTGATAAGATATAATTTGCCCATTGAGACAGCACAAAAATCCTATACACACCCATCTCTTAAAAATAGTCATAACAACCTGTATCTATGCACAGAGAAGAATCTTAACATCTGCCACCTTGTTCTCCCAGCTTCTTCTCCTCACTCTGGTGCACCCTCTCTCCTGCTTTTCCCTCCCTTTTAAAACCTCTGTTCTCACCTCCCTTCCTTATTGTACAATGACAGGCCTCCTTTTATCTTGTCTGCCTTCACCTGTATAATGACATCAACCTACACTTCACCCTTTCTGTCTAACTAAAAAAAAAAAACTTTTTTTCTCAAATATAAGCTGAGCACAACTGTTATCATTTTTCAATTTAAAAGTATAATATATACCTAACTCCCAGTCCAACATTTTATCAGTTAAACAGAACATTTAGTTATTTATTCCAGCTTAAGAGAGGCTTAAAGTCTATGTTATATCCTGGCTAGCTTGTGTACTATCTGATAACTATCTAATTAAATGTGTATTCTCATCATTAAACAGCCTGAGTAGGCTGTGACTATAACTTCTTTCAACCCTGTCAGAAATCTGAGAATGACCAATATTATCTGAAAATATAGAAAGCCTAATATGGCTCTCGAATTGAGGCTGGCTGAAGAGACAATTGTCTACTTGTACAGTTCCTGAAGTAACATGTGAGAGCAGGTCTTTAGCCTTCTGGCCTAGGATTATCTGACAGACTTTTGAAATACAGAATTTCAAAGGTCTGATCACTCTGGCTCAGCAGAAATTATCAGTTGACTATTCTGCAATGTTTCCTCTCTGGACAGTACTTCCTCTGTAGAAGAAACAGGCAATTTCTGCCCATTGGCTACCTAGTCAATGTATTACCTCACCTGGAGGTGAAGGTGTTCAATTTCTTCTTTGAATCCACTAAAGGGGAGCTGTTAGGAGCAGACATGTCTCAACAAAAGATAAATAACAATAAATGTCATATTTTGTGCATTTCTATCTATACAAAGTAATCTAGACTGTTGCTGTTAACTAGTCTCAGCTATTTCTGATGAGAATACTTTGAAAATACCCTAACAGTAAACTATAAAATCATCAATTTGTTATTTGGCCCTTAATTCCCGTGTTTAATCATCTCAGATTAGTTTGCAATTGTATTAATAAAAGGACTGGTTCCAATCCTTGTACTTTTAAATTTTTTGTAACAATAGAGGAAAGTTATGCCAATGAAAATCTTAACTTGTATCAAATAGACTCTATACCAATGTAAAGATTATAACTTTAGCTTTGTAACAAATGTAAGTATTTTTACCAAATGAGATTATGGCTGTACAATCAATTCAAGCTAATTCCTCCCTGTTAAATTATGACCATTTCTAAATTCTCTAGAAAGGCAACCTTAGAATAACCACTTTCAGCTTCCCAAAGTTTAGGGAATCAGGGCCATGACTCTTCAATAACTTCTTCAAGCTATATGTGGACATTGCGATGCCCTTGGGGGCAGGGGAAGGGGAAGGGAAAATGAGAGAGTTGTTGTATCCTGATGTCTGTCTTGACTGGAACTGGCTGAAAGTCCTTGAGATCAGGAATCCAATCAGGCCAGTTCAGCATTCTGATAATGAGCTTCACAAAGCTGCACATTCTGCAATATATAAATTTCAAAGCAGAATTTTAGTATCAAGATATCTTTTTGTTTGATTCTTTTGAATTTAGTTTGTCAGGTGGTCTCCCTTTATCAAATCTAATCAGTATAACTCTGGAAGGTGTCCAAAGCCTAATGACCCTTTTTAAAAACACAAAGACAAAACCTTTTCCCAAAATACCATGTTCTTTAGTCTGTAACCATAAAAGCTTGTATCTTGCACTCTCTCCCAGAGAAATAATATAACTACAAGACTCATAGTCACACCCACTATGAAAATTAAAACAATTTTTCAAGAAAGGAACTAAGTTAAAATATACTATATGAGCCTATTTAGGCTTTTCTAATCTGTCATGCCAGGAAATTAACCCAAAATTCCCGTGGAGCCCACGTTTAGAGAATATGAGTCTCCTGTTGTGGTAAATATCAAAAATAACCACAAATCCTCGCTAGTTGCCATCGACAAGCCATTGGCATTAGCGGGTTAATTTATAAAGCAATCTAAACATCTTTTTATTAATACCAATACCAATAAGAAGTAAGCAATTTGCAAACCAAGATTTTAGCCCAATATACATCTATTTATTAAGCTCTCTACCTGGAGCATAGAATTTTATTTATTTATAACTTCTATAATATATGTCTGTATTCACTCTGCCTGGTGTACAGACTTTTATTTATTTCTACTTATTTACTTTATCTATTTCTATTTATTTAGTTCTAAATCGTGGATGAAATTCCATGATTTGGACAAACTCCTTATTCTAAAAGCAAATAAACCAGCCTTTTAAATAAATAATATTCTAATCAACATCCACTAAGGAAGCAGGCAACTTCCATTTTTTAGTTCTCTGTGGCTAGGAGCAACCTGTTAGCTCAGTCTGAAGAGCCTGAGACTCTTAATGTCAGGGTGGTGGGTTCATGCCCAACTTTGGGTGCCACTTGTTGTGGTAATAAATAAAATGGGCGCTTTTCATGACCAGTTCCTGCGTATACTGCTCCGTGCTTTCTCTCCTGGGCTCCCTCTGACTTGGTCTGTCTAAGAACCATTCCAGGATGGCACTCGGTCACCCCACCCTGTCCTCACTCACAGTTCCCTTGGCAAGCATACTCATCCCAATTCCATGGCTGGCCCAGTGCATGCCGCCACCACACACTGTCTTGAACTCAATACAGTCACCATATGAAAAAAACACAACACACAAAAATCTCTGATCCAATTGATAAAATATAATTTGCTCATCGAGACAGCACAAAATCCTTAAAAATCCAACTCTTAAAAATAGTCACAGCAACCTGTATCTATGCACAGAGTAGAATCTTAACATCTGCCTCCATGTTCTCCCAGCTCCTTCTTGCTCCAGCGCTCTCTCTCTCTCTCTCTCTCTCTCTCTCTCTCTCTCTCTCTCTCTCTCTCTCTTGATTTTCCCTCCCTTCTAAAACCTCTGTTCTTGCCTCCCTTCCTTCTTATTCAATGACAGGCCTTGATTTATCTTGTCTGCCTTCACCTGCATAATAACATCAACCTACACTTCCTCATTCCTGTGAGACTCATGCCTCTCTGGAGCCTGCCCTATAGTTGAGGATACTCAAATTTATGATGGAATATCTTATATAAATAAGTGAAATCATAAAAACTATTTAGCTTAGCAACAAAATCTTTGAAATTTGTATGATTGGCAACCTCACATCTGCAAACTCTCACAATGAACCAATCTTTTATTGTGAGGTCCAGTTGTTTGTAGGTTTCAACCAAAACATTGCTGGGGAGCCCTCATTAACTGTCTTTAGAAATAGGAAACACCAAGACAAGATGAAGCTCCCTTCTCTCTGAAGCCTTGGTCCCAAATATCATGGCATACCAATTACCTTGTCTGTGCATGTGAGAGAGATTTTACTAAGCAGTCACAACTTGCCTATAACTTGTCACACAGACTAGACTAACTTCAAATGTCTTGAGAGACATTATTTACCTTGAAAATTTGTATTTAATGAACCCAGAAAACTGTGAAGAAGAGTATACTGCAGAAACAAGCCCCTGCCTGTACTAGGTTTTATTCAACATGCATTCCCATATCACTCTCCCCAGCTTGAACTTGTCTCTCTAAACAGCCCTTCAATGAGAAGGCCAGTTGACATCTCTAAAGTGGATTGCAAGATCTTCAATGACTTACTTGCAACACATGAAATGTGTATGCCAGCCCACATTTCCTGAAGTTTAGTGCAAATGATACTCTACTAAAAGGAAAACATAATCACTTTTAAGGCAGAAAGCAGCTTTCTTGGACACTCAAGAAAGATGAGAAATTACTGGTCACAGACAATGGCTATGTTGAGAATCATGGGTGTTTCATACTGGGTTACTATAACTGAAAGTTTACAGAGGCTCAACCTCTTCTCATGACCATCCCCTTTACATAAACCTACGTCAGTCAGCAGCATTTGACTTTCATTCTCTTGCTTCCACAGACTGCTCAGCCTCAGTCTGCCAAGCTTGACATTGATTTGTCCTTGTTAATGCTAGCATGTGAGCTAAAGAGTTAGCACGCAAGAACGGCATAGGAACAGCTGAACCCACCTCTGCTAAGGCAGGAACTGCCACCTGCCTCTCAGGCTTACACCCAACTCTGCAACAAGGAAATAGCAACAGTCTTAGCCTGATGATCTAACACTCTTCATCTAACTGTTGACACTACTGCCACCCTCTCACAGCAATTCCTCCTTTAACACATTTTGATTGTGTTAATAGGGACATATCATAACTTCTGAAACTATCCCTATTGGAAAACCTATTGCAATGGTTACAGTAACAGTGGTCACTATCCTAGCCAGAATTCCAGGCCTCTTACAACATTTTGCAGCCTCCATGAAGGGGTACATGCCAGTAAAATTTGACCAGGCCCACTAAAGAAAGAACTTAGAAGAAAGAGTTGATGACTAGGAAATTGGCATTCTTGTAGCACACACAAACACACACACACGCTCACACATGTACACACAGAGAACATTATGAAACATATATGGATAAACTGAAAAGTGAATTTCCCATCAGGAAATGTGTCCAGAGCAATTCAATAAGAAGTGAAAGAATGAAAACCATTAAAACAAACAATCAATCCAAACAGAATAGCCAGAGCAATGACAAGAAGCAAGCTCAGTTTATGGGTGAAAGAATGTAACCTCATGGTAATATAGAAGGAATACGACTGGTATCTTAAGAAAGCATGATCTTCAAACAAGATTATAGCCTTCCTTTTTGACAGGTCCCGTCAAATGCACAGACCAGCTTCCATTTTTCTGTGCACCACACTCTGACCTGAATGTTGCTGGTGAAGCATCAATAAATAAATGGGTTCTGAAATCTAAGCTAGACACACTTGCCTTACTGTGTTGCATGTTGATATCTTTACACAGCTTCAGTGAGTTTTATGAAAGCCACAGTGTCACTCAAAAAACAGTTTAACATCTTGATCTCATCCAGGTCAATGTTTTCTTTGTACTTTTGAATCAATAAAGTTGCTCTGTGTGTGTGTGCATGTGTGTGTGTGTTTGTGTGTTTTATAAAAAAGCTATAATGCTTTCCATCACCTTCCCCCCCAAATTCACATTCATGTTAAAGAACTCAGTGTCCAACTTCTCAGCACTTATGAATATCATACAAGCATAAGGAAATAAGACATCAGCAATATCACAAATGCAATGCTGGCTATTTAAATACAGTCAAATCTCTATCATTTACACAAATGGATTCAAATTACTAACATATGTTTGCATGTGGTCTCTCAGGTGCATAACAAATATTAGTTGGTGTAAATACCAAGTCAATTTTAATAAGTACTATTTGTACAGAGTCTGAATTGTGCTACATGCTAAGTACAAATTTGTTGAACTAATTAAAACTATAAAGTCACAATGCATACATTAACATAGCCAAGCAAAAGTGTTAGTATATCCTCTTGTACATTTTTTCTGTAAATATAGTATCAAGTTTGAGTGTCGATTGACCATCATGTTCACCAACCAGGCTGTTTCAATAACGAAATCAAAAAGTATCCATTTTAGGCTTTCTTGTACCTGTGCTTCAAGTGCTTCCTGAACAGGTTACTGGATGCTCTAAATGTGTTATTTCCATGTGTATGGTTCAGATTACTTTTAACAACATGATTAAAAGTGATTGGTTCAGGATAGCTTCAATCAATTAATCCATTAATTAATCGAGTTCATTAAATCCATCAAAAAGTTGAGTTCTCAACTGAGTGGACAATAGAAGGCAGGAGTCTAAGGGAGGGAAAGCTTCACTAGCAATCTGCCTTTCAGGGTATATTTGTCCTTGACCCCCTCTTGTTCTTTCTACTCAGCTGGATGAGGTGACCAAATCTGCACTTTCTTCTGCTTCCCACCATGAAGTTCTGCCTTCCTGGGGTTCAGAAACCACAGAGCAAAGACAAGTACACTGAAGTCCCCCAAATTGCCATTCAAAACAAGCCTGTCCTCTTTCTAGTCAGATATTTTGCCATCCCAACAAAGGCTAGCAAACACACCATGCATGGCCGCACACTACTCTAAACACACAATAGACTTGTCTCATGTAGAGACAGCGTCAGCCGGCTTTATTAGCCCATGTTACTAATATTCAAATTATAAAAATGAGCTTATTTCCATCTTTATTCAACAAGCATTCTTTGGATAACAATTGACTTTCTTTGTACACCAACGCACACTGGCACTTAAACAGACCCTAATTTTTAAAGTCTGTGTGGGACCAAGGCATTTGTTGCAAGCCTTGCTGGTGCTTACTAAAGTCTGTGTGACAATTACAGTCCTAATTGTCCATTAGTAAATGGCCGTTGTGGTTTATTATGAATAGATCACTCTCCCATTCACCTTTGTTCATTTGCTGTGGAGACACCTGGAGGGAGGATCATCTTGCAGCATCCTGATAGGCCATTGTTCATCGCAGGCTGACACATATGGTGCTAATGGCAGGAACAATTAAAGGCATAGATAAAGTCATGAGAGGTGCCTGGGAAGACAAAGCAAGTGCCATTATATCACTGGGTGAAAGAGAAGACTCTTTCATGAAGCAACAATGGAAACCAATATGGTATCCTTTTATGTTCCTCGCCAGGAAGAAGAAGCCAGAAGAGCTGAAACCAAGTTATGTATTAAGCAGAAAGGCAAGGAGGAAGAAAGAATGAAGGAGAAAGGGGAGGGAAGAAGAAAGAACCCAATTTCCAAAATTCTTAGTGACCAAGTAATCTTTCTTTGCTTTGGCTTAGTCATACTATATTTTGCTTTAAGGTTTACTGCTAACAGTGATAGATCTGTCATTTTAAATTGATTGGCAGCTTTCTTATCTCTAGTTCATATACAGTTAAGTTTCTTTTACATACAAACCCCATCTACAGAGGAAGAGCGAAAAGGTGTAAGAAAGCTCAGAACGATCTCTGTTTTGAGAAGCATGTCTTTACACCTCATTAGTAAGATCAGAAAAGTAGCTGGGCTTGTATTATCTCTCAAACTTTACATATGTGTGCATGTTAACTTAAATAGAAAGGCGATTAACATGTTGTATATGCTTATAATCAAATGGTGCATGTTAGACATAGTTGGGAAAAAATATATGACTCCATCATGACTTGGGAATGTTGGACGGCATGCTCCATGTTTATGGAAGTTCCCACTAGTAAACGAATTTAAGGGCATTTGAATTCTACTATGTGAGTTCCATATTGACATTTCCAATTAAGAGACATATCAACTATGGTTTCAAAGTAGAATATAACTCTAATCTATTTATAAATAGAACTCACATATGTGTTTATTCATAATAGAAGTCACATCTCCTAAGGTAGCAGATTATCTCCAAAATCAGTAAAATTCGATTTGTTCCTGAGGTGTCTATTCCCTAATGAAGGCAATAAATAGTATTCCCATCTTTTAGAAAAATATAAAGTTGATGCCTAATTTCCTCTTTCTTCCACCCATTAATCCCATAGCCTTTTGCCCATTGCTCACTAATTACAATTAGCATCTGAACATTATTGAATGCCACACATGAATGCAAGGAAGCAACAACTAGGCTATGACATAACCTTCTATTCTGACATTCTAATAAGTAGATGCATTTCAATTATTTATGATATACTATAACATGCCAGTAAATGCTTTCTAATGCTTTTTGTAAAGGCAATGAAGTGTTGATAATTTTAAAACTCTTAGGTCTTGTTATTAAGTTGTTCACTAGAAATGTAGTGAGAGCATGGATTGAATTATGAGAATTAGATCTCTGGAACTGCAATGTCAGAGCCATTGCAAGGTTACTATTTCTGTAACTAATTGTCCTAGGAAGGACTTCATTTTATCCTGTGCTGACATCATTGCTCTTACATTGCTCCTTAGAAGGGACTTCCTTCACGTTATCAGTAAAAGCCACATGCCTCTTTTATGTTCATTCCAGTGACTCACATTTTGGGAAAGAGCCTACCTCTCAATGTGCCAGTAATGGATTGAGTCCCTTTGGATCAGTAATTTCAGTTTTCTAGACTCTTGCCATTCGGAGTGTAGTTGGAGTTTAGGTTGTTGTTGGTGTCTGACATTGGGCACCCAAATAAGTGACTGTCCCATTGTGGAGAACAGCTCACTCTGACTTCTTGCTTATAGGCCTGTGGTTGGAGAACTCTTGCCGTCAGCCTAATGCCCCTGACCTGATCCCCCAGCTCATTACTAGACTTTCATCCTTACCTGCTTTAATATGTTCCCATGACCTGCCCAAGGTTCATTCATTCTCTATTCTGGACCCTCCCTTCCCAATCAGATCTTTCAGGGAAACCACTCATTTTGGTCCCATCTTGTAGAGTGGGAAGAAAATCTGATGAAAAAAAGAAAACACACACACACACACACACACACACACTGTGAGTTTTATTTGATTTATTCTTTAAATTAATTTCAAGACATTTAGAATATTATATTGATAAGTAAAAATAAGATACAAAACTGCCTAAATGAAAATTTATTAGTATTTGTTTGAAAAAGTAGTTCTTAAAATTGAATTAAAATCCAGCTGCTTAGATACACTAATAAGCTATCATTGTTTTAATAAGTGCACATAGCTAACATCTGCCACAGTGTATCACATACACCATCTGATTCCACACTGGAGAGGATGGTGAAGTATGTGCAACCTTACAGTCCCTTTTTTATTTGCTCCTAATAGCAAACTCTCAAAGCAGGGCATTGTCTTAGTGCTTTTCCTGTTACTGTAATAAAATACCCAGGCAAAGCAGCTTAAAGAAGAGAGGGTTGTTCTGGTATCCAGTCTGTCATGGCAAGAACATCAAGATGTTAGGAACTTCTAACTGCCGGTTAAATTGCTCTCCACAACCAGAGAGCAGAGTTAAAATTAGGTCATTAATATTCAGGATTTAAATCATCATCTTTCTGACTCTAAATACTCACTAAACTATGTCGTAAAATTATTAAAAAGGGTGTCTTTTATCCCCACTAGATCCGGTACCACAGTGCCCCATGATAGCTGATAGATATCTTGCCAGAAGCACACATTCCAACTCCGTGGCAGCCAGTGTTTCTGCCGCCACACACTCTCCCAAATTCTCCACAAGAAAGAACGCACAACACAATAACCTCTGACCCAATTGATAAGATATAATTGCCCACCTAGACATACAGAGCCCTGTACACATCCGTCCCTTAAGAGCATTCATAACAACCTGTAAATACAGAGTGGAATCTCAACCTCAGCCTCCATGTTCTCTCCACGGCTTCTCCTCCGTCTCCTTCCATTCGACTCTCCTCCTCTTCCCTCAAACTTTTCTCCCTCCCATCCTTCCTTCTCGTCCAGTGACAGGCCTCGTTCTATCCTGTACCCGCCCTCACCTGTATGACATCCTACAAAACTAGATTCTGAAGCATTAACACTGTGAGCATGTCCCTTGACATACAATTTTGTAGTGGATGACTTGTTTCTACTTCTTGACTCCATGGATGAGGCTAAGTATTTTAAGGTGTAATCACTAGTCACTTTAAGGTCTGCCACCAGAGGTGTCAGGTCACAATTTTGTTTCCTAGAAGAGTTACATCACATCTTTGGGAATCAATAGTTTAATGCTAAAATTATGAATAAAATAAGAAAAACTGAACTAATACTCTTTGACTCAAAGCTTTATGTATAATAGTCATTTTGCAAATAAGGGGAAGAATGGAGATGATTTGGTAAGTTGTTTCTGAACTATCCTCCTATGTTGAGCAGTGTCTTACCCTAAGCATCTTAATCCCTTCATTTCTACTAAATTCCTCCTTGATTTACTGACACCGTCTCCTACTCTCTTGATGCCTTATGCAGTATGGAAGTAACATGGTCTCCATGGTGTGCATGACCTGGTCATTTATACTGTCATCCGGAAGATGGCTTTGTTTTAAAGTAGCACTGGCCTTTGACTCAGATGCAGAGCTCGGGGTTGCTGGGATGGCAGCTTGATGGCGTGACACATATTCCAGACCTGCAGCTTACCTGTGCTACCAATTGTCTACAGTTAGAGCATAGAGCATACAGAAATTATTCAGGGGAGATGAATGTCTCATAAACAAGATTAACGATTCGCTTACAAAGTCACTGATTCCCCAAACCAAATTTTTGAATGATTTACTGAAGGTTTTGATGCCCAAAAGATGAATATTCAGTACCAATGTATGACTTCAGTTTGCACCCAAATTATTCTTCTTTTGATCACATTGGTTCTGCTTGGCCTCGCTTTAAAATTTGTTAGGGAAATCAGCACTGGTCAGTTTAATTTCCAAAACCGCCATGCCATGTGTTTGAGAGGTGGTGGTGGAATGGAGTTGCTGTTTCTCAACTGTGCTCACAAAATCCCTCCTCTCAGTGGGAACCCATTTCCACACAGAGTGGTCCTCAGTGTGATGTGCACACCCAGACATCCTGAAAGGGCTGACTTATCACCCTACACCCGGCACAAGACAATGAGCTCTGTGGAGGATTTCCCGCAGTAGCAGTTCTAGAACACAAAGACGGCAGAGAAAGGGGAAAGGGAGAGGGAGAGAGAAGAGGAATAGATTTTTATCTGTTGTTTCTTTTCTTACAACAAAAGATTATTAGCTAATATAGAAGTCTTTTTCTGTTTCTCTTTTTGTTGTTGTTGTTGTTTTGTTAGTCTTTTGAGACAGGCTCTCTCACAGTGTGGTTTATATTGGCCTCAAAATCATGGTAATCCATCTGCTGTCCATTTTGCTTGTCCCATTTCTAAAGAGAATCTATAACGATGTATTGCTGTGACAACTCTCTGGGGTGCAGGAAACCATTATTGCAAGGAAGTTCATGCACTGCTATCATTTAAACTCCTTTAACATGTTACACCTTTAAAACACATAAAGTAACTCAAGAATATGTAATATATAAAGTAGCTCCAGAACATGGCAACACTCTCCACCTACTATACAGGTGTACTGTTAACCCAAAGAAGCAAACATAAAATTTATAAGTTATAAATAAACAAAGACAGTAGTAGTTCTGATTGACTATATGTCAGGCTCTTACAAGATTTTTTTTCTCTAACTACATTCTTCTACAACCCTGTGGAGAAAACCTGGGGCTTAACCCATGCTAAGCAACCACCTTACCACCTCAGTCACACCTCTTGGCCAGATTACAATTTATTTTAAATTTAACTTTCAAGTCTTGTAAGAGCTTTCTAGTTCATCTGTTTATCTGTTTTTACTTAAGAAGATTATAGACTGTTTAAGGAATTATTATGTTTCACCCCCCCCACCCCCCCAGAGAGCCTAATGTAGTACTTGGTAAACAACAGATTAAAATTAACAAATAAATCACATCTCCCATCTTTATTTACTGGATGTACTTCAGGAATAAGGTACCAGAAAGACATGGGACTAATGGCTAGACCCCTGAAAGATGGGCAGAAGTTGAGGAGCGATAGCTTGTGTGCTCCTGTTCATGACAGGACTGTGTACAAATGATTGTTAGCAGTGCAGATGCTCTCTGCATTTCTGTCTCCCTCCCATGCCTTCATGTCCTACTAGTTAATTGAATAAAACCTGTAGGCCAGGCAGAGAGGAGTATAATTCAATTCTATCACTAAACTCTATCAGTAAAATTATATAAAATTATACTGCATTAACTCTATATTAATCATAGACTCAATCAACAGGATTGAAAGGCAAAGCAAAGCTAATCGATTTATTAAGGATATTTTATGCTTTTTGGACCTATTCCTTAAGCTTCTTCATTCAAAGCTAATTTGTTTGAAAGCTTTACCACTCTATCTGAAAGATAGTGGGCTCCGGGGTTCTCAGAGTCTGTGTATATGCACCCAAAAGTACTCACCACTAGTGGCCTGCTTATGAATGGACGAGGGAGCTTCACCCCAGCTAAATAGGCTTTCCCAGCTCTGACACTCTGAAGCCAACACTGTCGATGAAATGAATGAGACATAATTACATGTATTCCCTCGCGCCTGTGCGCACACAGCACACCTAACATGCACTTCCCCACTGAGACCTCTGTATAAATGCAGCTGTCTCTATATTTTGTATACATTTCAGAGGAAGATGTTCCATTGTAAGTCACCCTCCAACAGGAAGAACATAGGATTAGATCTTGTTGCTACTTTTATTTGTTGTATTTTTTGTTGGATTATGTTCTTGTATTATAGAGGAAAATATGAAGGACTTGGTAGCCTAGGTGATATTTCACTAAAAGCAAGCTAGCAAAAATATGTATTTATTTATCCAATGGCATGTATAAGTAATGGGAGAAAAAATGTCACCCTACTTGTACACTTCAGTCGGCCTCAGTGCACTCACAAAAGTTCAACACTTACTTACAATAAATGAAATACCAGCGGGGCCTATCGATGATACATGGACCTGAACTAGTATGTCAAAGAAATCAGGTTTGATATTTTAACCAGGATTATGATAAAACCTTTCACTGTTTGGGCTAAGAAACAAGCATTTAAAAAAAATAGATAGTCCTTAGAAAACACTGTTAAATCTCTCAAATCTGATGCCCCGTTGCCCATACCCAGCACCTGTGCCGTGACCCTGCAAGTTAAAGTCTCCAGGACACAAGGTGGGTGGCCAAGAGAATCCACTAGGCCATTGGGGTTGACCCCAATTATCTTTTATTGTAAATGGGCCATATGTCAAATTCCAAGATAAATTGGAAACATTTGATCCATCTCCTGTCCTGGATTGATCTTGGAGCTCACTTTCCATGCTTTTAGGCCTCTCATTTAGGACCCTTTGTCTTTGTATTTTCAGGAAAAGGCGCACTTGCCTTTATTGGCTGAAGAAGATCGTACTGTTAAGAATACTTTGAAAAGAAGAGACTTTAGAAGCTGGAGCATACTCTGTGGAAAAATAGCAAAAAATGGCCACACACAAAATTTAAATGGCCACACACAAAATTTAAGATTATTTTTACACCGACTTCTTCATTGGAATCTACAGAGAAAAAAGGAGAAAACAAAATTCATTACCATGCTCACCCATCCGTGATGGTGGCTTCAACAAATCTCCCTATTTTCCCAAGCAAATATCTGCTACCTTCATGCAAACCAATACAAATAAATACCTCACACAGGAAAAACAATGCCCTCGTGGGCCTTTAAGGTATATTTGGAACAATGTTTTCATAAGATAGCCTACTAAACCAGCTACAGGACTTTGATTTATTCAAAAATGAAAATAATATTAAACCAACATGATCCAGAAGCAAATAGATACTGCATGCATACTCCAGACGATATGATTTTCATAAAACAATTTGACATTAAAACTAAACAGCTTAGCAAAATAGGACATTCACGCCCCACCCCCCACCCCCAATTACCGTGGACCACAGCAACTCCACGTGCACGTCTAAGTTTTAACCACATATTTACTGTCTGAGGAAGGGCCCTGCAAAGCAATGCTTTTGACTTCAAATTAAGGACAAAATGAGATTTTTATTTTATCATCTAATTTGAAAGGGGTTTTGTCAACTTCATCAAGCACCTGCAATTAGAGAATGTGTACAGTTTATTAAGTGCGTTGTCTCTCTTTGTTTTTCTTTTCTATTCTTTCTGTTTTACAGGCTTTTCTATGGACATTAGCCTGATTGATTGCCTTGAAACACTATGGCCACATTTGTATTCATTCAATTATCGCCGAGTCATTGGTTCTGAAACCAGAGTTCTCATTTCTGCCCCGCAGAGGACACAAACAACTGCTTTTTGCAGTGGGAAGACAGCACAGAGCAGAACAGGGATGCAGTAAGAAAGCAGGAGCTCGGTGACCAAGACGGGAGCCGGCTGTCATAAGAGAAAGCCGAACCCTGCTCACTTCCTGTTCGACCTCAGGTGCTTCTTAATTTTGAATTCTGTGTCATGAAGGAGTGATGAGAGGTAGCTGTCATGCTAATGGCCTCACGTGCCCTCTGGGTGCCCTTGAGTCACCCCTAGTCATATCCACTGACTGCCTCCTCTCTGTTCCAGGCCTATTCCTCTCACGTGACCCTGTCTTCTTTCTGATGTGCTTTCCTTCTCTGGTGCTATCCTGTGTGTTATATAAACCCACAAAGAGAATCACTGGATGCTGAGGAAGAAAATGTTGAAACATTTAATTTACCTTAAAATGTACACACACACACACACACACACACACACACACACCTAATGGTTTTTCCACAGTAAAGCATTAATAATAAGAACGAAACAAGATCCTCATAGTGTCAGTGGTCATTAATGATGTATTCATTACCAAAATGTGTAAGCGTGAGACCAATGATGTATTCCTATACAAATGAATTAAAATATTAAATAGTGGGAATATATGATGAATTTATTTTCCTTAGCAAGCTGGCCCTTTTTAAGGACTTATTTCTGTGAATAGTATCTTATTTAGGAGACCTAGAGGCTTTGGCCACATGAGTCATCACAGTCCTTACACTGATGCTTTAAAAGGAAAACAAAAGAGAATTTTAATTTCACGAGAACGACAAGATAAAGTGACCATCATTGGGACATAAGAAAAAAAGTAACCAATTGTTAGGCTCCTAATTGTTTAGCCAGTCATGATTTCAATATGACCTAAAATACATGACATTATATGTTTATAATAGAAATATAAAATCTATTTTGAAAAGCAGTTTTCTGAAGTTTCGGGGAGAGAGTGAACTGGTTCATGCAGTAATTACTATCATCCTGACCTTTATCACCAACCGTGCCACGGACCCAGAGCCAGCATTTACGATGACCTCGAGATAGATGATAGGCTTATTATGCACATAGGCTCCTCAAGAAGCATTCTGAACCTTAGAAGCAGATTCCGTACTAGGAAAACATCCAGTTGGTGATCACAAGAACCCTAAATTAGAAGCTCCCACTCTGAGGTATGTACCCAAGGTGCTTCAGCATGCAGACAGGTAAGCCCTGGCTATTACACAAATGATTCCATCTTTAGGACCAGTCTTCATGTAGCTATGAGGTGAGGGTCCCTAACAGACTTACACTCCGAAAAACTATTGCTCGGTATAAATTAGCAAAGTGAATCAAATGATTTATAGTTAACTCAGTCATTATTGACACATACAACTTTTCAAAGAAATATTATGTGTTCCCTTAAGATTGAGGGACAACTTGTTTAAAAGGTGAAATATGATATTCCATTTACAATAGGCTAGAATCCTGTGTTATAGAAAAATAAGGGGAAATGGGGGAAAATGCAGAGAGGGCATGAAAGAGGAGAAAGAAGAGAAGGAGTAATAAAGAGGAAGAGAGAAAAAGAGGGAGGGAAAGAGGAACCAAAGGAGGGAGAGAGGACAGGGAGGGAGGGATGAAGAGAGGGAAGGGAGGGAGGGAAAGAGGGAGGGAAAACATCAGATAAAATCCAGAATATATTCTTTTATGGTCTCTGTTTTCTTGTGAAAAGTTGTGTTCAAACCTGTAAAACCATGTATAAACATAAGGCGTGAGAAGAGTCAGAGTCTGTTTAACCCAAGCTCCAAATGCTGGCTCTCCAGGTGCAAATTGCCACAATGACACCAGTATCTTCATTGTCTTTAGAAATACATTTTAAAATTGTAATGGCTACCCAAAGCAGAAATCTTATATTCTCGTCATTGCTATTTTATGACAATCCCTTAGAAAAATAAACTCTAATGTCCTCCCTCCACTATAACCTGGCAGTCTACTTCAGTTCAAAATACAAACTCATTTATTGAGCCCCAGCTCAATGTGCTCTGAGCAGAATTCCAAGGGTCAGGAAGGAAAAATGTGATCGGAATTTCTTGAAAAGGGAGAGAAGCAGCAGGTGGGTTTTGTCAAGTGGAGCACTGGACCCAGGGAATGGGATGATGAAGGACACAGGAAAGCAGGTTGAAGCTAAAGTATTAAAGAACACATATTTTGTGAGAAGAAACTGGAAGTTTAATTCAGCAAAAGAGAATTACCATCAAGATGTGTGTGTTTGTGTGTGTGTGTCTCTATCTGTGTGTCTGTGTGTCTGTGTCTGTGTGTGTGTGTGTGTGTGTGTGTGTGTGTGTGTGTGTGTGTCTGGTGTGTGTGTCAGTGTATGTATATGTATGTGTGTCTATGTGTGTCTATGTCTGTCTGTGTGTGTTTCTGTCCATGTGTCTTTGTGTGTGTGTGTATGTGTGTAAGTATGTATGTATGTGTGTGTAAGTATATGTGTATGTCTCTGTGTATGTCTGTGTGTGTCTATGTCTGTGTGTGTGTAAGTATGTGTGTATGTCTATATGTCTGTGTGTGTGTTTATGTATGTCTGTGTGCTTATATATGTGTGTGTGTACATATGTACATGTCTGCATGTATATGTCATATGTGTTCATTTTGCTCCTTGGTTGGCTTGTGGTCACTGGTTTTTTTCTTGCTGTTCATTTAGAAGAAATATGTTGAGGTTTGAATTGCTTCCTACATCCAAGTCTATCTAACTGACCTTTTAGAGTTGGGGAGTACAGTGAGGAGAAATAAAACCAGGAGTGAGGCTGGGAGGAAGGGACCGATGAGTGCTGATGATAAAGAGGACAGCCATGACAAATGAAGATACAGCTTGTGTGACAGCAGCAGAAATGGGGAAGAAGGGAGACAAAGAGAAACAGGTCAATGACACCTGGTCAATGGCTCAGACTTGAGGGTATAAACAGTGTCCTGATTTTGAGCCCTAGGCTAGGGCTCCCTGAACTGAGATATAGAAGCCTTTGAAGTAGATTTGGAGGGGACAGCACATTCCATTCAACGTATGTAACCCAAGGTTCCCCAGAGCACTCTAGTACAAGCACACTGGAAGCTTAAGAGAAGCAGAAACTAGACATGCAAATCTAGAAGTCTCTCCATAGCTGAAAGCCTTGACAAGGATAAAATGCCTTGATGATACGTTGATTCTGAAAGAAATGTGGAGATAGAGGAGGTGGACCTTAACTGCAGCTGGGTTTCCTGGATTTTGAGTGCACTTGTCCCAAGGTACCCAAACCTTCCTTTTGTTTTCCCCAACTCATTTATAACCCAAACACTCTTCTATCATTACCCCATTGGACACAGTTGTTATTCAGACATTCAGACAAGAATGAGTGATTACAGTTACCTTTGGCTTTTCTTGACCTCCAAATTCTAAAAACTGTTCTTCATGGATGTATCTTTTGGCAACTCCATCCCTGAGTAAAGGCCTCCACTATATCTGATAAGAGCTGTTGAGACCTAGCCCCAGGTGCGCTTAGCATTCCTGCCCCAATCCATTCTGTCTTAGGTTTTCCTGCTATGAACAGACACGATGACCAAGGAAACTCTTCTAAAAGGACCACATTTAATTGGGGCTGGCTTACAGGTTCACAGGTTCAGTCCATTACCATCAAGGCAGGAAGCATGGCAACATCCAGGCGGTCATAGCACTTGAGGAGTTGAAAGTTCTACATCTTGTTCAGCAATCAAACAAAAGAAGATTGATTCTTCCATGCTGGGTGGGGCTTCACAGCCCAGCCCTACATTGACCCACTTCTTCCAACAAGGCCACACCTCCTAACAGTGCCATTCCCTGTGTATGGGTCAAGCATATTCAAACTACCACACTTCTTTTCATCATTTCTCAGTTCTATCTTTCTCAGAGTGGAAGTTTGTCCCATGTGGTACCCACAGTAAACTATTCAAAGTGAAACTGTGGCAGAACTTCTTACACATAGATGTCTTTTCCTCCTGAATAAGTGCTGGTGGTCCAATGTCACTTATGGGAACTCCTCTGTGATATTGGGTTTTAACTATCAAATTGATATAACCTAGAATCAACTGAGGAGAGTCTCAGAAAGGGACAAGGGACATGCTTTCTCTTCTCTTGACTATGGATATATTATTACCAGGTGCTAACCTGAAATTCTGAGCAAAATTAAACTCTATTCCCCTAAGTTGTTTTTTTGGTATGGATATTATTTTAACACAGAAACAGGAATGAAACTAAGATTCTGTCTTCTTTCGTCTTAGTACTTAGTCTCTGCTGAGCTGTGGCCCTGTGATCAAAATGCCATCTCGAGGTCCTCAGCAACTGTAAGGAATCTTGAGTGGAGCTAAGGAATCCTGAGAAGCATGCTGAAGATCAATGGCAAGGGTGATGACGGGATCCTGATGATAACTGCAGAAGGTAAAGACCTGGAAAACAACAGCCTAATGTGATATTGCCCAAGTCCCTACTGTGCTACAAGAAAGGCCTAGATCTGCCAACTCAGAGCTTCTCTTCAGGCGTGCCATGACACACACCCTTGCTGCTTCCATTCAAGCTTCTAACTGGCTTTGTTAAAGAAACTTGAAGGTTCCTGATTTGTGGATCTCTCTCTGGATGAATCAGTCTTGCTCATCTCTGATCCACTGCTGAGAGCCATGTAATCACCATAGAAGCCTCCCTCCTGTAGGGGCCAAGGCCTAACCTCTAAAGCCATCTCATTAGCATTGCGTATACAGTTCCTAGGTTGTGCATATATTCTCCTGTGTATACACAGCTCCTGGGCTCTGTGTATATTCTCCCAGAGCCTCATATTTTCTGCCACAATCCTTATTGTTTTCTACATAATATCAACTATCTGCTATCTGACAATTTGCAGCAGTGGTAGATCTTACTAGCTACCCAAGTCTTATTGTACCTTATGGAAAACATTGTAGTTAAAACGTAATTAACAATATCATCCTGAAATGCAGTCCTGAAAATGTTTAGACCGCCCAAGGCAGTGATAATCTGTGAGCAAACAAAGATTTCAGAAGGTAGAACAAAGCTGTCAAAGTGTGTCCTTCTTCCAGGCTCAAAACACTTAGAGGATTCTCACAGAGTGAAGGCCTGACACTGTCACCATTTCTAATTTAAATATTTTTTATAATCATAGAACTTGTATGTTCGTAGGTAGGGTGGTCATGTGAAAATCATGCTCTGCCATTTCAGAAGGAATGCGGAGAAAGATGAAAGGTAACTCGGACATCCAGCTCTGCTGGAGTGGGAGGTGTTACCACGCCTTCTCCAGCTCACCACAGACCGGCTGACAAGAACCACAGGCTATATCACTGAAAGGGAGGAAGCCACAGAGCAGTGACACTATCTAGTGCTTTCTATGGAGAATAACAGAAAATGGGCAAAAGCATTGGACAGTGTGGGTCTTCCAGCAAAGCAAAGCAGGACAACAGTAGAGGAAAGGCAGGAGTGGAAAGAGAGAAGGGGGCTTCAGCTGGGTGTTGGCAGTATTTAGCTGCTTCAGAACAAGTCAAGAACAGCTGTAGTTGTGCCCAAATAGACATTGGGTTGATTTCTTGTATGAGGTAAGAATTCCTTCCCTCTACGTATACAGAAGCTTCAGAGTTTGTCGTACTAAAATGAATATTTCATACACATGCCCTTGACGGTGTAGAATATTGTGTAATCATAAAAACACAGTTGAAGCAACACCCAGTCTGCTTTCCACCAGAAAACAGCTAATGAGAAGACAGGTTACCAAAATCATTTGGCTGACCTATCACCACCAAAATTTTACTTCCGGGTTAGAGGGTTGAGCGTGGTTTGTTTTCTGAAAAGTACCATTGAGGTAGTTTCTAACAGGAGCATAAAACCTATTAGGTCTCCAGTGGTGCCTGAATGAAAGGTGCTGTGTACTAAAATTATCGAATTTCACCATATGCTCCACTCCCTCACAGACGTGAGAAACAGCTGGGTCACCTTTGGCAAGCAAAAACCTTAATTCTCTCAAATCAATAGCTTTTAGGAACCACATTTTATACCTGAAGAACTTATTTCTGACTTTTGTTCAGAGTGGCTATTTTCTATATTCTTACCTGCATATGTCAATTTTCTTTTCTAATGGCATTTAAACTATTTTGGAGGAAAATATAGAGCATATCTTTGTCACCTAAGGGAAACTTACCCATATAGGTTGGTACCATACTAATTCATCAATATCCAGAAGTATTATGAAGAAACTGTTTGAAAATTCTAGCATAGTACCAAAGTTTCATTCATTCACCACATGATTGATTGCATATACATGGCAAAAATGGATTCATATTTCAGAATACACGTTACTTTATATCCCTCAAAGACAAAGTACATTTGCACTCAATATGCATTTACAGGATAATATGACACAGGTGTGGCAATGTTAGAAAGGAGACAGCCAGCCATAAAGAAGAAAAATAAAGGCTTTCTTGAGAAGAAACTCAGATTTCAGAATGGAGTTCTGGATTTGGAAGCAGGAAAATAGCCAAGTGTGAAAGATGTTTTTCATATTAGAGGGAAACTTAGGCAACCAAAAAGTCTCATGGGCGAGCGTCTTAGCAGGACGGGTAACACAGAATTTCATTTATAGCATCTGAGGTGCTGAGTTAAGCAATAGAAGTCCAAAGACAGCTGATTAGGGAGCAGCTACTGCAGTACAGAGGGAACTTAAAGATGACATACTTGGGGAGATAACACACCCATTCCACCCCTCTATAGCACCCCACATGTCTACCATGTTAAGACGTAAGGTTCTGGTCTATTCACCATTCCACCCCTCTATAGCACCCCACATGTCTACCATGTTAAGACGTAAGGTTCTGGTCTATTCAAAGTTGATATAAAATTTTGAAGTGTGTCAATATTTATAGCTCACCCAAGTCCTTTTTATCATTATATTTATGCACATTCTTATGAACAGTATTGCTTCACGTTAATCTCTAAAACAGAACTCATTGGTCCTTAAGATCTGTTCATGCATCACACCTGTTAGTAATCTGTAAGATGGGAAAATAAATCATACTAGCCATTAGATCAAAAATAAAAACTACAGTGAATTTTTTCTGTCAAGATTAGAAACTGCACACACCAGAGAACCTCTTTCTGCAGTTGGAAAATGCCAGGAACAACTGTTTGAACTGAAAACAAGTGCATACTTGTGAATGAATCTTATGGGAATGAAATGAAAGATATACGGGAGACTGTTTGTCAATGTACCAGAGCAACAATGATGAACGGGACATTAATGAACAAGCATAGCATTTATAGAACAAAGTGGCTTTACACAGATCTCTTATTTAATGAGATAGTATTAGTTGTATGGATTTTGTATCTAGTTATTGTAACAAACCTACCAGGCAGATACCCTGGAACATATGTTCCCCAAAAGCTTTCGATTTGATGGTTAGCCAGTTAAGACCATGGGCTCAGGTTAAGCTAGTATTAGTTACAGTACTGAATAGCTGGATGGATTTAGACAAGCTCCTTAACGTTTCTATGTTTTTGTGATTCTTAGCAACAGGAGAAAAAGGTTAGAGAGAAGCAATGGTTACTACACCTAATCCATCTAGAAGAGTGCTGGAATATGTTGCACCTTCAAGCAGGAGAGTCATATGATAATCACCACCTTAGAAAGGTCAATCATATCTCACATGATAAAGACAACTTTGAGAGATCCAGGAACTCAAGGAGCCTGCAACTCTCAAGGTTCAGACTTGCGGATTGAATCCCTGCATGTGGAGTCTATAGCTGGATGAATATGAAGTCTTCACCAACTCTTTACATAGAAAAGGGCTGCCATTTACAGGGCTGGGTTTTATAACATTGAAGTCACACTTATTTTTAAATTTGAATCTGTATGCACAACTCTGTACATAGCTCTGACTGATATTTTAGGATGATGTCACAATTTTATTCAATACATAGAAAGTAAAATTCTAATTCAGCTTTCACTGGAATCATTTCTCATGACCAAACTTTCCTACCCTCAGTGTATGCAATCTCTGCCCTGTTACATGTTTCTCTGCAGAATATGAGATATCTAAAATATATCCTTCATCTCAAAAGTTCTTTTGGTGGCACAGAAAACCCCTTGCAGCCTTTACCTGGAAGGCAGAGTTGGTGTCTCTGCAGGCTTGGTGTAGCCAGACACCAAGTCCGGAAGTGATGGAAGACAGCAGCTTCTGTTGGCAGCAGTGGGGACTGGAAATAAGAATCTATGAGGGCGGACAGGGACACCTTCAGTACCCTCTATCAGGGCTCTTGCTGAATTTCAGGGTGTTTGACCCTTTTAGAACCTGCCCTTGACTGCTATGCCTCTTCTGTATTTCCATCCTTCTACAGTTTGATTTGACCCTGAGGCTCTTCTCACCTTTGACTTCTCACCTCTGACCCTATGGCTTAACTCTTAAGTAGACTGTAGCACTTTAAACAGCATTTGTTATCTGACCTCCATGCGTGCTCCCTTTACGTCCTCTTCAGCTGCCTGCTTCTACCTCAGTTTAGAGGTAGAGGCTCATTGGAAAGAATCCTTGACCTGTGCTGTTCCCCCTCCTCCTCCCCCTCTCCCACCCCTCCCCCTCCCCCACCCCCTCCTCCTCCCCCTCTTCCTCCTTCTCCTTTCTCCTATTGTAGGATTGGAATAATAGAACCTTCACTTGTCTCTGCTAGCTCTCAAAGGAATACCCACAAATTGTTGTAACAAAGCCGGAATAGTTCATGAGTTCATGTCAATAAATTCTGACATTGTGAAAAGACAACTTGTCTGTAGATGTTTCTGGCAGGGGCATACATGACAATTTGCAGAATCTAAACAAGAGGGTTTAATAGGCTCCACAGAGGCCATCCATTCTTTGTGTTGACTTCAGTTACATATTCCTTTTTGCACAGAACACTTCCTTTGCCTCCCAATGAGTTTTCTCTAAGGATAGGCTCTTCATATTTCTGATATCCTTTCCCATGAAAAGGACTGCTGGTTGTTTCTACATAATCTGCCCCTGACGGACTTGCCTCCCTTTATAGTCTGGTGGCCTGTAATTCTGTCATGTGCAGATGACTTTTCTACTAAGCAGATCACTCAAAGGTCACAAACACCAATGTACCTAGAGCACCCTACACAGTAGCTGGTGAATAGAGGTCCAAATAATTATAATGAAATATGAAGAAAGGAGTAATTTGTAGGCTCTGAAGTTAGATTCTGTTTCAGCCCTCAGCTCTGCATTGCCAATGGCAAATGTCTTGATCTCTTCGAGCTTCGATTTTGTTTTCTGTGAGAAGGGCATTTGAGTTTACTATGAGAATGCAAGCCATTCTAACACAGTATCTGTTTCAAGACCGACAGATGTTAGTTAACTCTCCATCTGTTTAGTTGTGGAATAAATATTTATCTAGAAGCCAGAAACCTATTGTATTTATTACCAATGAATTGTTATGAAAATTTTGTCCTTGGAGTATTTTTCGGAAGATGGCAGCTGTCTATGGGAAACAGCATCCAAGGAGAAACAGGTATAAGTTTAAAGTCCTCAGGAGTTTGGAGGTAAGAGGAGAGAAATAAGAGTTTAAGGAGTTAGGTTCTAGGCCCCTGTAGGTAACTTTAGCAGCTTTTGTAAGCCTATGACTGGATCAAAAAAATCAGACAGGAGCTATGAGCTGAGGAGTAACAATAACTCCTATAATTTAATAGGATAACTCCAGAGCCCAAGCTGATCCAAAAGTCTGGTGACTATTACAAAGCCCTATCAAGTAATAAAAATTACCCACACAAGCAGACAATTCTGTCTAGGGTATGAGACAGGTATCCAGAAAAGGATAGGGCTTGATAGGACAGCTGCAAGTCAAAGCACTTGCCTAGAATCTATTATCCTAATCCTTTAATTGGGGAGAGGAGGCAAAACAAAACAAAACAAAACAAAACAAAAGCAAAAATAAAAACAAAAAACCCCAGCTTAGATGATGTTATAGCTGAGTGAGACGGAGACAGACCATGGTATCCGTTTGGTATGAACAATGGCAAGGGGGAAAGTGGGAACCTGAGAACAGCTGAAGCTTATTCTGGTGTATCATCATCTGCACATAATATGTGCACTGTGGACAAGAAACCTACAGGGATATTTAATAACCTGGAAGACAATGAGCGTCATGCACCAAAACTACAGCTCAGCCACTTAGACGCAAAGGAGAAGTCGAAAGCAAGGCGGAGATGCTGAGCTGGACCTGGTCTTTAAAAGGATAACTTTGGCATCATCAAAAAGCATGGACATCCAAGTTAGAATCAAGAAGACTAATAAAGCCATCTAACCCTTCATTAGACTAAAAAGACTTTCTGCCATTTTTTCTACAACACAGAGAAGGCATAAATCAAGAAACACTTGGCCGTGAGCTTGACTGTATTCTGAACTGACGATAAGAGGAACGTGAAGCTGAAGAAAAGTCAAAGGGGCCAAAGGTCAGCTTTGGAATGGGTCACTTAAACAAGAACATGGTGACAAAAGATACAAGTGTCCATGGAGAAGACAGGTGATACAGATTCTGCTGAGTATGGAACTTTCTTTAGGGGTGTGTGTGTATATATGTGTGTGTGTGTGTGTGTGTGTGTGTGTGTGTGTGTGTGTGTGTGTGTGTGTGTGTGTGTTTCCAATAGGCTTTAGCAATCAGAAGCAAAGCTAGGGTTGGTCTAGAATTAACACTCATTGGACAGAAGAGACATCACGATTAACAGGGGAGGCAACCAGAAGATGTCTATAAACAGAACAGAAGGAAATGTTGGGTTCGGGGCCTGGAAAAAATGCAGAAAAGCAGAGGAGAAGTTTCAGAACTGCGACTGCAGCCCATGAGGACATTGACCCTAGAGAAGCAGCCAACAATGTCCCTGCTTAGGAGGCTCCAAGAAGACAGACAGATCACTGTGTGCTGAAGAACTGGGGTTTGAGAATAGAAGATAGCACACACCATCTCAGGGGAGGTGGCCAGGAAGCCCTCCTTAACCTGAGCTGGGAGAGCAACTTACACCTAATCCTCTCAGGAAACTCTTGCTCCTCGATGGTCCTGGTGGGCCATGAGTAATCTGGACAGTACCTCATAGGGAGGGCACAAAGTCACTTTTTATCTAGGTCCATGAAATAGATGGACAGCTGCAGCCGAGCTTCCTGGGGCAAGACCCTTGGCTGCACTAGGAACTTGTCTGCTCTGCCTTCTTTCCATGCTGGCAGGATGGAGGATGAAAGGCCTGTACAGTATTTAGTTGAGTCATCAAAGTCAAATGGGAAACATTTTTTCAACAATAAAATTTTAGTCAAGCCAGGAAAGCCAAGGCCCCAAGGGGAATAGCAAAGGCCAGTACTGACACAGGGTAAAGTTTGGATGAAGTGGGATATTGCTAACTTCATTCACATGGCTGCCTGTGTTTCTGCAACAATCAACGTGAGAAAGGAAAAGCCAGAAAGAGTTGAAGCACAGCCACCACATGGCCATGTCTTCCAGGCTGGCCGGCTTCATTTGGTCATGGAAGATGGTGGGGTTAAGAACAGTAATATACAGATTCCTCAACATTCGTGACACTGGGGAAAGCATCCATTTGACTTCTATAAAGATGTGCTGTTTCTCAAAATGCAGCATGTTGCGGGACACTTAAATGTGTGCAACTAGAGTTGGTTGCATCAAGAATCCTATTTTTGCCTCCCAGCGGAGAGCCTGCATTGTCCATCCGGGCACACCTATCCCTGTCCTTATTCATACATGGACAGACTGAAGGGATTTGGAGATGGGCTAGTTGCAATTGTTTTGCAGAATCAGGGGGTGGTTTTATTTCAGACCTTGCCTTTATCTTATTTCACAGCTTGCTAGCATGTGCTTCCACAGGAGCTGCACAGTTCCCGTGCATGAGGGGAACCATCCTCACTCACCCCATGTGGGTTCATCAATACCTCCCTTGGACTGCAGAGCCCTTAGCCATTTACCCCTCAAGACATTTCTCATCTAATACTTTGTATAGATTTTATACTTAGAGTATGTCTGTCTCTCGGCATCAACCTCCACGAGCAGGGTACAGAAATAGAGAGACCTTGTCACCTTCCCTTGATGCCACTAACCCTTTGGCAGTCAGCCTGACAAGATGAAACAGCCAAGTGAGTGTGGCTCGCTTGTATTCAGACAGTGATCTCACTGTCACTAGTCACACTTTACACACTGTCCTTTCACAAGCACAACCAGACTCTGTGACAGACATTCAATACGGTGAAGTCAACTGATGATAGCCATGCTTGGAGGTGTTCTAAAATGATATACAAGGTTGTTGTGTGTTGAGTGTAGAAGAAATTAGATTGGGTATCTTCAATAGCTATAACCGGATAAATGCGGGGAAAAGTCACCTTTGAAATTCCTCCCATTACAGGAAAAGGAGGTTCACTTAAGAATTTATTAGAATGATCGGAAGGTGTTCTTTCTACATCTGTAACTCTGCTTGGGCAGCTGAGCCTCAACCATGACTATATAGGATTATACCAGCGCCTGCTGACAAGATTGAAGAAAGTGAATACTAATACCAAGATGTAGCCAGTACCTGCTCTGGGGCAGACCCAGGGCTATATGTTGTGCTAAACCTTGCCCTACAAGGCAAGCAATTTTATCTCTGTTCCACACAGGAGGGAACAGAGCAGTTTATTCAAAAGTCATAACATTTGCAAGTGTTCCAGAACAGCTGTTTGGGGATTAGTTGTGATTGGGAGTTCAGAGTCCCCCTCCCAGTATAAGTCAGCATCGATCGAAGCTCTGCTTCACCATGGGTCTTCAGTATAGGGTCATTTATGTTTGCTCCATAAACTGGAAACATTGATATCCAAACAACCTGTTTGGAATTTAGTTCTAGTGCCTGAGCTCCCCTCCTTCACTCACTTCTTATGGTTTTGAAGTGTCTGCTGTAAATAAGTTAAGCAGTAGCCAACTGAATACCAATAACCACTCAGAGAAACAACCTTGCCTTTTTTATGCTTAAAGTTCTTGGGGGAGTGGTGAGCGTGGGGTGGGGGTGGGTAGGTTAGTGCAAATTCTCTGAAGTAGATTTCCTTTGAGTAATCTTAACTGCCAGAAGATGGTAGGGACAATCTAAGGAGAAATGGAAATCAGAGAAATGTCAGTCTGGGTGGCCACATGAAGGAGCCACGGTTGTGCTGAATGGAAAAGAGAGGTGGGGACCAATAGAAGAAAACAAACAAACCAGGTTGGTTGGTTATATTAGATATGAAAATTCTAGGGCAGTTGTAAAATGAAATTGAATTCTTTGATCACCACATCAAAGCTGGTGTTCTGCACCTCCTGTAACGAGCCTAGCGTACCCTAGGGCATCTATGTGAGAAGTGATGCTCTCCCTACTATAGCACCTTGACCAGCATTGGGATTCATAGCTGATACAGTCTTCCGGTTAGAGACTATTGAACATGCAAACCTCATCGTATTCATTCTTTGTTCACTGCTCCATATCCACAATAGCCTATCAACCAAATTCATGGTTTCAACTGTATATGTTGAGCTGCTCGGGACAATTACTGGAGACTAAAAATTCTGAGACACTTCTTAGAGTATCAAAGAGGGTGTCCACAGGTTTCATGAGGATAAGCTATTGCTTCTCAAATGGAGTGGTTAATATTTCTTGGCAGTCTCAACCTGATCTGGAATCACCATGAAAATACTCTTCTGGGTATTTTTATGAGGATAATCCCAAAAAGGTGTGAGACAGAAAGACCCACCTCAGGGGCACCACTGCTCACAGAGAGCTCAGAGGCTGCACCAGCATTCTTGGGTCTTCAGGACCCTGAACCAATTTGGTTTGAGGTTCAAAACAAATGTTCAAGTCCCATTGCAGACCTATAGAATCAGAGAGTCTGTTGAGAAGAATTCATACATCTCTAGTTTTCACACTCGAATTTGACTATTGCTGAGCTCTAATGATTGTAGCTGAGACTATAGCAATGTCTCTAGCAACAAGAAACATTGGGGGTTGGGGAGGGGGAGTGTTCATCCTTGCTTGTGTTACAGTGGACTAAGAAACCTGACCTTGGAAGAAGTAAGAAGCTAGAGTATTGAGGATATAAGGCAGTGGTTTTTAACCTGTAGGTATGACCTCTTTTGGGAGTCGGATGTCAGACATCCTGAATATCGGATATCCATATATTCATAGTGGTAGCAAAATTACAGTTATCAGGTAGCAATGAAATAGTTTTAAACCACTGATGGTTTGTGAGATATTTTAATAAAATCACTTTATTCTAATCACCACAGCTGATTTAAAGAGTCTTGTCAAGTGCCCACAGACCTAACCTCTATCCATCCCCGTGAGCTTTTCCTTAACTTAGAATGGTCATTCTGAAGCAATGGGACTTCAGTAAGAATTTTATAATCTCACTACCAGTTACTTAATGTTTTATGGTTTTTGCTAGTTCAATACCTAAAAAGCTGAATTCATTTATCCAGCATGAAAAAAGAAAAGACTATAACAGACCTGAAATTAGGACAAAACAAAACCTTTGTAACCACGTTGATGACTGCTGTGTCCTTTAGACCACCCGGTCTCTCCTTATCCCCCTTGCTCTTTTTTCTAAACCTCACACATACCCACTTACTGTTTACAGAGACACATGTTATATTACTTTGGCAGTACGATACAAGACTGTAGTTCTCCTAGAGGCTCCCCAGTTCAAACTCTGGAATATCCACCCAAAATCAGAAGAGGGAGCTAGGTATTCTTGTACACTAAGTCAAAAATTAGTTCATCATAAGGCTGGAGATATGGCTCAGCCTTTAAGAGTACTTGCTACTCTTAAAGA
Source organism: Rattus norvegicus (assembly GCF_021556685.1). Taxonomy (NCBI): domain Eukaryota; kingdom Metazoa; phylum Chordata; class Mammalia; order Rodentia; family Muridae; genus Rattus; species Rattus norvegicus. The sequence continues at coordinate 10,501,717 of NC_141538.1, forward strand.
GGACGTGCTCCACTCCCAGTACCCACATGGTGGCTCACAACTGCAGTGCCAGGGAGCCAATGACCTCTTCCAACCTCCTCAGGCCTACATGTGGTACACATACATCCATAGAAAAACATTCCTATACATAAAATAACTAAATATTTTTTAAATCAATTGGTTCTGCTTTTCCAGAGGAATGTTATAAGAAATCTACGCTTTTTTTAAAAAAAAATTAATTTTGATAGCTGTTGGAAACAAACCCTGAAGGTATGTCTGTCCACCAGCACTTGCTATTGTTTCATGTAGCACAATCAGACCCTCGGCTGTGGAACTTGCAGTTGTAGACGTCTGATGTGTTTGTGTTTTGTTCTGAGATAGTAAAATATTACTATGGGAAGGAGAATTATTATCTCCTCCTTGGCCATTCCTGTGTTCCCCACTTACCTCAATAGAGCCCTGTTTTTCAGGGAGGTTCCAGTGTGTTCAGTTACCAAGAAGTAATATGCAAGCACATTTTGCAGCCCCCCTTCTATCATGGAGTAATTACATGAAATAGTTCAGACAGCAACATATGAGTAGAGAGAACAAAACCACACTTCAAATATATCATGTGTTTTTAGTTTTTTCCCCGATTGTACAGGGATACTGTAATGAATTACATTGTACATAACAATGATTGTAGACAAGTAATGTAATGAGTGTAGTGGTTTTATTAAGAAAATAATACAATAGCACTAGTGAATGATCAAGGAGGAGAGAGGTAACACTGCCGGGTCCCAGTATTATTGTCAAATGCTCTGCTAGCCGTTTAGTGTGAAGATCTCAATTACCCTGCAACTCAGACATGATTTTTTTCCCATTTTTTTCAGGGAGGAAAACTGAGATTCAAAGGAACATGTAACCATGTAACTGTTCTGAGGTCATGGGAGAATCAATGCCACTTTTTGTTTTTAACCATACCACCAAGGAAAGCAGGTCTGAGGATAGACTACTGCCGTCCAGAATCATCAACCGCTGGGGCTCCTGATCAGCGTGCATTGCTGTAACATCACATTGGCAGGTCAAGAAATAATGCAAGCCACAGGGTTGATAGACGATGAGCCAGACGGGCCATCAGGAAGTCAGTGGCAGCATTCTGAGCCAACTTTAATGATGTAAGGGAGTGGAGACACCCAGAATGGCTCTTCTCACCCTAGGCCGCCCTCTTGGCACACAAATCTCCTACTGCCATCATCTTGCAGAGGACTGAGATTTCCTTCCGATAGCGTCTTCAGCTCTGGAGCACACATGAGCAGCCGGACCACCTTTTAAACACTCCTATGGATGCTAAGGGGAGTTCAGAGATGTGTAGGAAGGTGGCTGAGCTCAGAGTCAGCCTGAGGTTCCAAGGCTCCCTGCCAAGTTTTCACCTATATCAAATCATTCAGCAGGCTTAAGCGCTCTGCCTTTACCCCAAGGAAAAGACTTAATGTGATTTAACTACAGTTAGGAATTCCAGTAGACACTTACTAATGCGGCATAATGCCTTCCATGAGTAGATGAAGAGCCGTCATCTTGCTGACCTCAGAGCTCCACTCACAGAACAAATCTGGGCCACTTAGGTAAAGTTTAAATGTATTTCGTATAAAAGATGCAATTGTGGAAAACTCATAGATTTATAGATCTAAGGTCTCAAAAAAATTACACAGCTGAGTTACATCAACCAGGTTAAGTCTTTTATAAAACCATTATAACATCTTGCTCATAACTTCTCTTTGACTTCATCATGTATGATATTTAATAACTTGAAATGTGTGATGGGGGTTAAGCTGCTAATGAGAAGAGAAGGGGGAAATTCCTGAAGCAAAGGGTAGGGGTGAGAATCTCTGGGATTGTAGGACTGTATGAAAGGAGAGAGGGGTCTGGAAGAGAGCACGGTGCTTGCTAGAGCCGTGGGACTTCAGGGTGTGCGATTATAGCTTGCAGTTTGTCTGTGATCTCTTGCCAAAGTTAGATGACTTAGCAATAGTAAGAATAAAGCAAGGACTTACCTTACAACCAATATGACAGGAAAATCACTTTACAGTATTTTTTTGCAGGCAATGGGATATTAAAGACAATCACCCAGACGTAAAATGGAAAGGTAGCCCTGTTTATACTGAAAAGCTAGAGCAGGGAATTGGGGCAAAGAACACAAACGAGAAACAAAAATCAAGACCCAAACTTCAAGTTGCTATCAAGTGCATCTACTTAGAAAAGCATAGGCAAACATTTCAGCTTAAAAGACAAACTTAGGAGCTACTGCTTCAGGTAGGATGGTTTAGTAAGTTGTGACTTCAAAGTGAGTCTTATGGAAGTTGAATGGGGGCAGATGCTATGGATTTTCTTCAGCAGGAGTGGTGGAGGAAAACAGGTTGTGGCCATCAACTTGCCTGCCTCCTTGGAAGGATGGTGTAAACTGTATTGTATGCTATGAGTAGACTTACGGAGGTCTTTAGGGATCCAGGTTGGTAGATGGGGTATTTTATTAGTAACATAAATGACCACAGGACAGAAAATTCTTCAAAACCAGCCATAGATGATCAAAAGTCAAGAGCTTCCAAACTACACAGAATCTTGCTTTGTAATTGGATGAATGAGGGACAAAGGACAACTGGAGACGGGGGAATATTGATTGGGAGACTTAATAGCTGAATTCACTCCATGTTTTGTCACTAGTATAGAGAGGAGAATAGAGTTGCCAATTACTCTCCCTCCAAGTCTGTTCCATTCTCCCCATTTCCCTTTCAGTAGATCCCCATGTTCTTCAGGGTAGTTTCAACATCTTTCCAAAAACAATGATAGGCAAACACAATTTTCTACCCTAGCCTTACACAGGGGAGCAATCACATGAAATAGTTCAGAGAGTAGACATATGAGCAGAATGGAATGGACAGAATTTCCAAAGCCCTTGGAAGACTGCAACTAGGAATGGGTGTTTTGCCCCTCCCCTTGCCCTTTAGACACAGATGAGACCAACAAGTACACACTGAGAATGGAGAAGAGGAAACCCAAGTTCACTTTTCTAATGAAGTTACCATGGTAACCCTGGACCACATTCCTCCAATCTGCCTTTTCCTAAGATAAGAAAGATCTCCAGTATGCAAGTCAGATGTTGGTAAAGGGAAGAAACTAGGGTGTGTGGGTCTCTATTCATCACAGCTGTGCAATTCCACACTTGCTAGAGTATAAGGTACGTATTTGACATTTCCTGTACTCTGGTTGCACATTAATCCTTAGGGTTTAATAAGTCTCAAATATTCCAAATGTAAAATTTCCAAGCAGGATCGTGTTAAAATGGCTGGAAGCACCTGATCTTATTCTCTCTAAAGGTAACTATGTATCTAAAGGAAAGAACAGGAATATTAAGTTAATAGAACACCGCTTAGGCCCTCTCCCCAGGGAGGCTGCTTAGGCCCACTCCCCAGGGAGGCTGCTTAGGCCCACTCCCCAGGGAGACCGCTTAGGCCCTCTCCCCAGGGAGGCCGCTTAGGCCCTCTCCCCAGGGAGGCCGCTTAGGCCCTCTCCCCAGGGAGGCCGCTTAGGCCCTCTCCCCAGGGAGACCGCTTAGGCCCTCTCCCCAGGGAGACCGCTTAGGCCCTCTCCCCAGGGAGGCCGCTTAGGCCCTCTCCCCAGGGAGGCCGCTTAGGCCCTCTCCCCAGGGAGACCGCTTAGGCCCTCTCCCCAGGGAGACCGCTTAGGCCCTCTCCCCAGGGACGCTGCTTAGGCCCACTCCCCAGGGAGACCGCTTAGGCCCTCTCCCCAGGGAGACCGCTTAGGCCCACTCCCCAGGGAGGCCGCTTAGGCCCTCTCCCCAGGGAGGCCGCTTAGGCCCACTCCCCAGGGAGACCGCTTAGGCCCACTCCCCAGGGAGGCCGCTTAGGCCCTCTCCCAGGCCCTCTCCCCAGGGAGACCGCTTAGGCCCACTCCCCAGGGAGGCCGCTTAGGCCCTCTCCCCAGGGAGACCGCTTAGGCCCACTCCCCAGGGAGGCCGCTTAGGCCCTCTCCCCAGGGAGACCGCTTAGGCCCTCTCCCCAGTGAGACCGCTTAGGCCCACTCCCCAGGGAGACCGCTTAGGCCCACTCCCCAGTGAGACCGCTTAGGCCCTCTCCCCAGGGAGACCGCTTAGGCCCTCTCCCCAGGGAGGCCAGGGACAGGCAAGGTACCATGCTGGGGCTTGCAAGTGGACCACTGTGAACTGATTGTCATTTTTACAATTACAGCTGAAGCACACTCAGAAAAAATAAAATGCTATTTAAAATAGTTATGGTACAACACAACATAAAGTTTTAGATACTTTTCAATGAAGTAAAAAAAAAAGGAAGACAAGAAAACAAAATTCTTCCAGAGATTTGAGGAATATTTTTAAAATAAATAATTTCTATAAAGACATTATACAAACAAAAGAGAAACTAAAAAGGGAGCCATTACTGTAAGATGGTTCAATGGCTTCATTTCTATTTTACAAGTTTGTATTTTAAGATTCTGTGTTTGTCACACATGATATGTACTCACCAATAAGTAGATATTAGCCCAAAAGTTCTGATTATTCAAGATACAATCCATAGACCACATGAAGCTCAAGAAGAAGGACGACCAAAGTGTGAATGTTTCAATCCTTCTTAGAAGTGGGAACAAAAATATTCATAGGAGGTGATACGGAGACAAAATTTGGAGCAGAAACTGAAGAAACAGCCATTCAGATCCTGCCCCACCTGGGGTTCCAGCCCATATACATATAGCCACCAAACCCAGACAATATTGCTGATGCCAAGAGGTGCATACTGACAGGAGCCTGATATAGCTGTGTCCTGAGAGGCTCTGCCACAGCATGACAGATACAGAGGCAAATGCTAGCATTGAACTGAGAATAGGGTCTCCACTGGAGGAGTTAGAGAAAGGATTTAAGGAGCTGAAGGGGTTTGCAACCCTGTAAGAACAACAATACCAACCAACCAGAGCTCCCAGGGACTAAACCGCCATCCAAAGAGTACACATGGACAGACCCATGGCTCCAGCTGCATATGTAGCAGAAGATGGCCTTGCTGGGCACCAATGGGAGGAGAAGCCCTTGGTCTTGCCAAGACTGTACCCCCAGTGTGAGGGAATGTCAGGGGGGCAGGAAGGGGTGTGTGGTTGGGTGGGGTGGTTTATGGAGAAGAAACAGGAAATTTGAAATGTAAATAAAAAATATACAATAAAAAATTGTCCATTGAACTGAGAACAGGAACCCCGTTGAAGGAATCAGAGAAAGGACTGGAAGAGCTTGAAAAGGCTCGAGACCCCATATGAACAACAATGCCAACCAACCAGAACTTCCAGGGACTAAGCCACTCCCCAAAGACTATACATGGACTGACCCTGGGCTCCAACCTCATAGGTACCAATAAATAGCCTAGTAAGAGCACCAGTGGAAGGGGAAGCCCTTGGTCCTGACAAGACTGAACCCCCAGTGAACGTGATTGTTGGGGGGAGGATGGGGAAGGGAACACCCATATAGAAGGGGAAGGGGAGGGGTTAGGGGGATGTTGGCCCAGAAACTGGGAATGGGAATAACAATCGAAATGTAAATAAGAAATACTTAAGTTAATAAAGATAAAAAAATTTTTAAATTTTGTGTTTGTGGAAATTAGAAAGAAGCTTGGAAGTAACTTCAAGTCACTTTTCTGAGCTATTCTGTGGGTCTTTGAGTTCAAAATATGAATTAAATGCTGCTCTTTCCTAACTGAGTTCCTCTGTGCAGATACTACAAGCACCTCTAGAGAACAGGTTAATGGAGATCTTACTTTAAGAAAAACCCAAAACCATGACCAAGTAGGCTTCATCCCAGGCATGCAGGGATGGTTTAATATACGGAAAACCATCAACGTGATCCATTATATAAACAAACTGAAAGAACAAAACCACATGATCATTTCATTAGACGCTGAGAAAGCATTTGACAAAATTCAACACCCCTTCATGATAAAAGTCCTGGAGAGAATAGGAATTCAAGGCCCATACCTAAACATAGTAAAAGCCATATACAGCAAACCAGTTGCTAACATTAAACTAAATGGAGAGAAACTCGAAGCAATCCCACTAAAATCAGGGACTAGACAAGGCTGCCCACTCTCTCCCTACTTATTCAATATAGTTCTTGAAGTTCTAGCCAGAGCAATCAGACAACAAAAGGAGGTCAAGGGGATACAGATCGGAAAAGAAGAGGTCAAAATATCACTATTTGCAGATGATATGATAGTATATTTAAGTGATCCCAAAAGTTCCACCAGAGAACTACTAAAGCTGATAAACAACTTCAGCAAAGTGGCTGGGTATAAAATTAACTCAAATAAATCAGTAGCCTTCCTCTACACAAAAGAGAAACAAGCCGAGAAAGAAATTAGGGAAACGACACCCTTCATAATAGACCCAAATAATATAAAGTACCTCGGTGTGACTTTAACCAAGCAAGTAAAAGATCTGTACAATAAGAACTTCAAGACTCTGAAGAAAGAAATTGAAGAAGACCTCAGAAGATGGAAAGATCTCCCATGCTCATGGATTGGCAGGATTAATATAGTAAAAATGGCCATTTTACCAAAAGCAATCTACAGATTCAATGCAATCCCCATCAAAATACCAATCCAATTCTTCAAAGAGTTAGCCAGAACAATTTGCAAATTCATCTGGAATAATAAAAAACCCAGGATAGCTAAAGCTATCCTCAACAATAAAAGGACTTCAGGGGGAATCACTATCCCTGAACTCAAGCAGTATTACAGAGCAATAGTGATAAAAACTGCATGGTATTGGTACAGAGACAGACAGATAGACCAATGGAATAGAATTGAAGACCCAGAAATGAACCCACACACCTATGGTCACTTGATTTTTGACAAAGGAGCCAAAACCATCCAATGGAAAAAAGATAGCATTTTCAGCAAATGGTGCTGGTTCAACTGGAGGTCAACATGTAGAAGAATGCAGATCGATCCATGCTTATCACCCTGTACAAAGCTTAAGTCCAAGTGGATCAAGGACCTCCACATCAAACCAGACACACTCAAACTCATAGAAGAAAAACTAGGGAAGCATCTGGAACACCTGGGCACTGGGAAAAATTTCCTAAACAAAACACCAATGGCTTACGCTCTAAGATCAAGAATCGACAAATGGGATCTCATAAAACTGCAAAGCTTCTGTAAGGCAAAGGACACTGTGGTTAGGACAAAACGGCAACCAACAGATTGGGAAAAGATCTTTACCAATCCTACAACAGATAGAGGCCTTATATCCAAAATATACAAAGAACTCAAGAAGTTAGACCGCAGGGAAACAAATAACCCTATTAAAAAATGGGGTTCAGAGCTAAACAAAGAATTCACAGCTGAGGAATGCCAAATGGCCGAGAAACACCTAAAGAAATGTTCAACATCTTTAGTCATAAGGGAAATGCAAATCAAAACAACCCTGAGATTTCACCTCACACCAGTGAGAATGGCTAAGATCAAAAACTCAGGGGACAACAGATGCTGGCGAGGATGTGGAGGAAGAGGAACACTCCTCCATTGTTGGTGGGATTGCAAACTGGTACAACCATTCTGGAAATCAGTCTGGAGAATCCTCAGAAAATTGGACATTGAACTGCCTGAGGATCCAGCTATACCTCTCTTGGGCATATACCCAAAAGATGCCCCAACATATAAAAAAGACACGTGCTCCACTATGTTCATTGCAGCCTTATTTATAATAGCCAGAAGCTGGAAAGAACCCAGATGCCCTTCAACAGAGGAATGGATACAGAAAATGTGGTACATCTACACAATGGAATATTACTCAGCTATCAAAAACAATGACTTTATGAAATTCGTAGGCAAATGGTTGGAACTGGAAAACATCATCCTGAGTGAGCTAACCCAATCACAGAAAGACATACATGGTATGCACTCATTGATAAGTGGCTATTAGCCCAAATGCTTGAATTACCCTAGATGCCTAGAGCAAATGAAACTCAAGACGGATGATCAAAATGTGAATGCTTCACTCCTTCTTTAAAAGGGGAACAAGAATACCCTTGGCAGGGAAGAGAGAGGCAAAGATTAAAACAGAGACTGAAGGAACACCCATTCAGAGTCTGCCCCACATGTGGCCCATACATATATAGCCACCCAATTAGACAAGATGGATGAAGCAAAGAAGTGCAGACCGACAGGAGCCGGATGTAGATCGCTCCTAAGAGACACAGCCAGAATACAGCAAATACAGAGGCGAATGCCAGCAGCAAACCACTGAGCTGAGAATAGGACCCCCGTTGAAGGAATCAGAGAAAGAACTGGAAGAGCTTGAAGGGGCTCGAGACTCCATATGTACAACAATGCCAAGCAACCAGAGCTTCCAGGGACTAAGCCCCTACCCAAAGACTATACATGGACTGACCCTGGACTCTGACCTCATAGGTAGCAATGCATATCCTAGTAAGAGCACCAGTGGAAGGGGAAGCCCTGGGTCCTGCTAAGACTGAACCCCCAGTGAACTAGACTGGTGGGGGGAGGGCGGCAATGGGGGGAGGGTTGGGAGGGGAACACCCATAAGGAAGGGGAGGGGGGAGGGGGATGTTTGCCCGGATACCGGGAAAGGGAATAACACTTGAAATGTATATAAGAAATACTCAAGTTAATAAAAAATATAAAATATAAAAAAAAGAGTAAATAAAAAATCTGTGGCTCCTGGTAAAGAGCTTACTTAAAAAAAAAAAGAAAAACCCAATAGCCTTGTCGGGCATCAGTGAAGGGAGAAGCCCTTGATCCTGTCAAGGCTTGATTCCCCAGTGTAGGGGAATGTTAGGGCAGGGAGGTGGGAGGGAGTGGGTGGGTGGGTGAGGAAGCACCCTCATGGAAGCAGGGGGAGGGGTATGGGATAGCGGGTTTCTGGAAGGGAAACCAGGAAAGGGGATATATCCGATAAAAGAAAAAAAAGGGTTGGGGATTTGGCTCAGTGGCAGAGCGCTTGCCTAGGAAGCGCAAGGCCCTGGGTTCTGTCCCCAGCTCCAAAAAAAAAAGAACCAAAAAAAAAAAAAGGAACAAAAAAAAAAAAAGAAAAAAGAAAGAAAAATCCAAAAGAGGAGAAAAAAGTTCAGAGGTATCTGGAGATATGCCATCACTGTCTTGCCCTTCCCCCCACATCAGCTACTTTAAATGAAGTCCTTTATTGATGCTGACACCAAACATCAATTCAATTCTACAAAGCTGATTGTGGTAAGGTTAAGGTAAAGAAAAATTCAGTTCCTAAGAAATCAAGTGAATAATTGAACCCACCCCACACTCCTATGGAACACTGACTTACAGTAGAGAAGGGGACTGTGGCCTTAAATACAGTCTCTCCAAAGACATCAAAGTGGTGTCGAGGCATCTCTGACAGCACTAATCACTGGGGAAATGCAATTAAAACTAATGTGAGCTATGACATCACATCTGTCAGGAGAATTAACTATCCTGATTGGTGTTGGAAAGAGTGGAAAAGAAAAGGAAACCCAGGCAGCATATACTAGCTGGTCTAACGTCCCTGACAAATATACAGCAGAGACCTGCCTGGTCTGGCCTTGATGAGAGAAGTGCCCCTAACCTGTAAGAGACTGGAGGCTCCAGGAAATATAGAGGCCTGGTGGGGTATGGGGACTGTGAGGATGTGGGGACATCGTTTTCGAGATGGGGGGAGGGGGGAGGAATGGGATGAGGAGCTGTTGGAGGGTAGATCTGGAGGGGGATAATGAATGGACTGTAAAAAGAGGTTAGAGATTAATAAGAAGAAGAAGAAAAGGAGGAGGAGGAAGAAAAAGAAGAGAAGAAGGAAGAGGAGGAGGAGGAGGAGGAGGAGGAGGAGGAGGAGGAGGAGGAGGAGGTTGAGAAGAAGAAGAAGAAGAAGAAGAAGAAGAAGAAGAAGAAGAAGAAGAAGAAGAAGAAGAAGAAGAAGAAGAAGAAGAAGAAGAAGAAGAAGAAGAAGCAGAAGAAGAAGAAGAAGAAGAAGAAGAAGAAGAAGAAGAAGAAGAAGAAGAAGAAGAAGAAGAAGTAGTTGCTGCTTCTTCTTCTTCTTCTTCTTCTTCTTCTTCTTCTTCTTCTTCTTCTTCTTCTTCTTCTTCTTCTTCTTCTTCTTCTTCTTCTTCTTCTGGGACAAAAATGGAGAAGAGACTGAGGGAAAGGAGGTCCAGTGACAGGTCCGAATCTCAAGGGGAAGCTTCAAGATCTGACACTATTACTGATGCTATGGTGTGCTTACAGATGGGAGCCTGGCATGGCTGTCCTCTGAGAGGCCCTACCAGCAGCTGACTGAGACGGAAACAAATACTTACATCCAACCATTGGATTGAAGTCCAGGACCCCTATGGATGAATTAAGGGAAAGATTGAAGAAGCTGAAGGGAAGAGCAACTCCTTAGGAAGACCAGCAGTCTCACCTAATCTGGACCACTGAGGTCTCTCAGACACTGAGCCACCAACTAGGCAGGGCTGGTCCGAGGCCACTGGCACATATACGGAGGAGGACTGCCTGGTCTGGCCTCAGTGGGAGAGGATACATGTAATCCTCGAAATATTTATGGCACCAGGGAAGGGGGAGGTATCACCATACCTCCTCTGAAAGGATCCTCTCAGAGGTAAGGGGGAAATGGAATGAGGAACTATGGGAGGGGGACCAGGAGGGGTGCAATGACTGGAATGTAAATATATAAAATAATTTTTAAAAATATTACAAGGTGGAAAGGTGGTCATTCATGTTCTAAGCTGGCAAAGAGCTGGCTAAATTGTGCCTGTCTCCTGAAATTATGAATAATTTACAACTGAAAGAAAGAAAGAGAGGGGGAGGGAGGGAAGGAAGGAAGGAAGGAAGGAAGGAAGGAAGGAAGGAAGGGCAGGTGGGGAAGAAAGAAAGAGAGGGAGGAAGGAAGGGAGGGAAGGAGGGAAGGAGGGAAGGAAGGGCGGGCAGGTGGGGAAGAAAGAAAGAGAGGGAGGAAGGAAGGGAGGGAAGGAGGGAAGGAGGGAAGGAGGGAGGGAAGGAGAGTACCCATATACAATGTTGGAAGTGGATTCTTCCAAAAGCTAAAAATCCACTGGCCATATGATCAAGCAATTCCACTAATAGGTATTCATTCAATAGACTTGAAATGAGACTCCTTGTGCTCAGGACCAGCCTGCAGACTCAGACCATTGCAGAAAGCCACATCTGATTAAAAGATAGAGAACTGGCCTCAGGGTGCTGAAACCCAGTTGTACTTGTAGGCAGGACTCCTCCACCTAAGGCTCAGGGATGGACATCAAAGAGTGGAAGGAAAGACAGAAGAGCCAGAGAGCCAGGGAGTCTCCTGGGTGACTGTGTCTTCTAGCTATGAAACGGAGGCTACAGCTATGCAGGCTCAGCCACAAGGCTAGAAATGGCAACACCAACTGGCATCACTGTGTCGATGAGGGAGATCTTACAAAGCCCCGAGTCAACTGAGTTGCAAACTCAGTAGTGTGTGACCTTCAAGGGAGTGTAGTCAATGAAATAAGTTATAAAGTAGAACAGAAAACTAATGGCTTTTCTTTTCTTGTTGCTGTTGGTATTGTTTTGGTTTAGTTTTTCCAGACAGGGTTTCTCTGTGTTCCCTTGGTTATCCTGGAATTTGCTCTGTATATCAGGCTGGTCTTGAACTCAGAGATCTACCTCTGCCCCTGCCCCTGCTCCTTCCCCTGTCCCTACCCCTGCCCCTGCCCCTGCCCCTTCCTCTGCCTCCCAAGTGCTGGCATGAAAGAAATGTGCCAGCACTGCCAGACTTGTTCTATTACTAATTATGCTGTGGAATTTTTCTTTTTCCGATTCTTCTTCTCCTTCCTTCCTTCTCCTTCTCCTTCTCCTTCTCCTTCTCCTTCTCCTTCTCCTACTCCTTCTTCCTCTTGTTTTTTGCTTCTTTGTTTTCTTGTCAGGAGATAAGTACACAAAAATATATAAAATAATGAAAATGTAAAATTCAATGTAAAACTTCACAGTTTCAGAATGGCTACTCACCACTCTGCCGTGTGTATGCGTGCGCGTGTGTGCGTGTGTGTATGTCTGTCCATGTGTTACTTTTTTGTGTGTACATGCAGTAGAAGTGCATGCATGCTTTCATGTATATTGCTGGGCATATACATGCATACGTACACATGCTGTGAAACTTAGAGGTTGATGTGAGATGTCTTCCTCACGCACTTTACCCTTTTGTCTATTGTGAATAGTTATTTTTTCATGCAGTATATTCTGAGACAGTCTTCGATCCTCCAGCTCCTCCATAATCCTCCCCACCTCCCTTCCCATTCGAAGTCAAACCCTTTCTGTCTCCTGTTAGCAGCCAGGCATTGAAAGAATAATTTTAAAAGATGAATTAAATAAGATAAAACAAAAACAAGCAAATCAAAATAGGATTACTATATTTTAAGAGCAGGAGTATCACTATGCTACCCAACCTGGAAAACATCATCCAACTACTGATCAGCACGAGAGGTTTGATCTACTCCATTTCTGACCCAGCAATTCATCCTTCCCTTATGAAAAGTGGTAGCTCCCCTGTTCCCTGGAGATTGCCATCCTTATTCATGCTGAACTTACTGTGGACATCTGATCTGCACAGTACACTATAAGCCTAGAACTTCGGGACTGGGGCAATCCTCCTGCCTCAGCCTCTTGAGTAACTAGGACTACAGGGATGCACTACCATGCCTAGTTCCAGTCTTACTTTTTGAGACAGAGTATCTAAATGAGTCAGAAGCTCACCAGTTCAGTCAGGGTTTATGACTAGCAAACGTCCATGATCTGCTTCCCCAACAGTGGGTTCCAGATGCACACACACCCAGCTTTGTTACATGCTTGGTAGGAATCCAAACTTGGGTATTCATGCTTGCCTCAAGCAGGCATTTTATTGACTAAGCTGCCCCCAGCCACATTACCTCTCAAAATCCCCCACAGTGTCTCTTCTGGAAGACATTTACAACTATGGAAGAAAAGAATTAAAGTACCAAACAACTGGAATAGCAGCTAGACTTCCTTCCACCATGGAGAGCAGTAGCACACCATAGGCATCAGGTAAGCACCATCGTAAGCAAGCACATAGACACCAGGTTGGACTGCCTGGGATGGAATTCTATTCCTACAATGAACTGCGAGCGGAAGTTTTGCAGGCAAAACTCTCACTGTCCTGTGGTCTCAGGAGAGCCATCGTACATGCCCTTAGGAATTAGCTTTCAAAAAGCTGAAAGGCAAAACCAATTTGTATTCCTAACATCCTTTGCTTTAAACCAATTTTGATTAAACACCGTTTTCTAAAGACGATTTCATACAGTGAAGGTGGAAAGACAGCAGTTGATCATGTCAAAGATGATCTGTGTTCTGTGTGGCTACATAGCATCTACTTATGTCTGTCTTTGTGTGTAGCCATCAATCTACATATTTTTTACAATGACTATTCTCTTACAGCTTGTGTGGTAGGAGGACACTGGGGCACATTGTGACATCGCCCCTGGGAAAGAGCATGACCATCCTGCTTCAGCAGTCTTACAAGACCCTGCCTACAGCAAAGGGACCTTCTGGGAATGAGAGACACAGGCCCCTCGGGTGACAAGCTGTGACCAGTCTGCTCTCACATGACCTCAGGAAACCCTTCAAGGAGGCCAAGGTGGGGGGAGATTCGCTACAGACTCTGAACTAGAGGGTAGGATCAGGAGACAAGGCATCTGCTCACTTTATATATTGACCCTGAAGGGGGAAAAGAGGGACAGAGAGGTTAATTCCTGTGCCTCTTCTCTTGCCCTGATAGACCTCCGTAGAAGTTAGGGAAGAAAATGTCACTTACACAATGTACTTTTCCCCCTCCCCCAATTTCTGTACCAAGGGATTTTTTTCACATGACATTTATATATTTATTGTAGAAATTTCCATCAGGATCCATTCTAGTAACCACAAGTAAGACTTGCATTTTGGGTTTGGAGTCAATCATGTGGGCAAACCCCAGCATTTGTACAAGCAAAAGTGAGGGTAGTAAGGAATGCGGTCTCATTCCACTAACGGTGGAAAAACCCATCTCATGAGATCAACATCCGCATAGCGGCGGCGTCAGCCTGGCAGTGAACGGCTGCGCCATGTTGCTTCAGGCAGACGGCCAAGAGCAGGTGTCTTTCCTTCAAAAGCCTGTTAGTGCATTCCACGGACAGAATTGGACCACTCACAAATTATTCCAGGGAACAAAATTATTTCTCAAATTACCAACATGTGGAGATGGCTCCAAACTGGGTCATGGCCCCATGGGATGACTGCCACCACGGTGCTTTGCTACTAAGTCCGAAAATGAGAATGTGCTATTAGAGAAAAAGAATTCTCTAACTGCAAAATGATTTTTCTCTCTAAAGAGAAATAATCCCATATTTAAAAGAAATCATACAGCTGTCCCCAGGCCCCACATTCTCTTTCTATAACCATATGATGATTTACCTTTTTACCAACTATGACTTAAGGGATATTTTCATATCTGTGGACAATCTCTGGAGCACGGTGATCCCTACAGTTTAATTTTAAAGATTCATTTTAAGAATTCTTTTGCTCCATGTGGGTCACTGAGTTTCTCCTCACAAAACCCTTGATTCAAATCCATAGTTGCTCTCAGGACTCCTGTATGAGAGGCATCCTTCAAATTGGACCTCAACAAATAGCCAGGTCTGCCCTGTTCCCCAGCCAGGAAATGGCCATTACCAACTTTCATTCCGAGTCTTTTCAAACGTATACTTTCAAGTAAATATTTCCCTTGTCAAGAAAGAATGTCAGTGTTTCCCAAAGAAGGTTATTTTTCCTGCATGTGACATTTTTCAAGAAGCAGAGGATCTAAGTTTACCACAAGTGTATCTTTTGAAAGCTGGACACACTATAATTATGCATGACTTATGGAGTGCGTTAGGCAACAGTGTGCGTAAGCAAACAGAGGGGCCCTCAGCTCTGTGACTCAGGGTCTCGTGGGGAAGACCACAAGTTCCAAATAGGTGGTAAGCACTTTGCAGATGACAGAAAAAAGAAAGCATGGTTCTGTTTTCAGATTAGCTGAGCAAATCTTAGATTTGTTAGGAAAATAAAATTTGATGAACAGTATCACACCTGTTTGCCTCTGCACGCGGCTGGAGGACTTTTCTGGATGAGAGCCTCCACTACTCTGCTTTGGCTTCTAGGTACATCTCCGCAATGTCAGCCTGCTCTCATGGAGTGTTCTGACCTTCTGGGTCTTTTTGTCCTGCCTTGTATAAGTCATTGGTTTATGACCAGTGCACCTCAAGGTCCTCAACTGCATCTACAGAGACTAAAAATCCTGCTCCCATGTACAGGTACTTAGCACATATTGACATTCAAAGTTATTGCAGCCATGCCAGGTTGAAAATAACCAAAGTATCTTCTAAAGGTGGGAAGTATAGACATCTTGAATTTCTAATTGTATTATCAATCTGTCTATTGAAGTTATGAATAAATCAGCTTTAACTCTCAGCCAATTACAGATAAAAATGAACTCTTGGAAAACCCGGTGGTTTCAGAGAATGCCAGAGGAAAATTAGCAGCCTGCCTTCCAGGTAAACAGCATGAACTATTTTAGACAGTGGGCTTAGAGCAATTTAAAACTTGTGCTTTCCCACAAAGCCCTTCTCAAGTATTTCCACCTTCCTTGTCTCTTCGGGGAAGCGAAAGCAGTCATCGAACCCAGATGCACTGAAAAAGAAGGTGCCTGAACACAGCCATGGCTCCCCACTTGTCTGGGTCCACAGTCACCACGGTGGCTGTCGCTCCTAAAGCTTTCCTGCTGGCGGACCAATGTTCTTCCTCTATTGCATTGTGTCAAATCTTCTTCTACTTCAAGACAAAACAATTCTTCAAGTCTTCTTTCGCTTGCCGTAGAGAGGATGCCATTTTACACTGATTGCATTTACTTCCACTCTTTAAGTGACCATAACAAAATCTGTTCAGCTGTGGCTAAAATAGCACACTTTCTTCCCATTGTAGTGGAGGCCGGATGTCCCAGAGCAGGGAGTCAGTGTGGTCCAGGTCTAAGTAAGAGTCTTCATCCTAGCCCACTGGTGTTCTCACGTGGCCCTCTCTATGTGTGTAGAGATAGGTTTCAGTACTGCTGAGATTAGGACCCCACTTCTACGATCTCATTAAACCCAAAGACTTCCTGATAAGCCCTATCCCAGACATCTACCCTGAGACCCAGAGCTAGAATTCTGTATGGATTTTGGAGTAGCACAATTAGCGTGTCTTCTATTACCTCATGTCGATAAAGAGGATCACACATTTCTTTCTTAAACTTTAATAGCAGGGAAACTGAGGTGCATGTGAGCTGGATGACTTTGGCCAGCCAGCTGACTTCGGTGAGCCCCAACTAAATGTCCCAAGTCAAAAGTTATAAAGACAAGCAAGGTGCAAAGGCAGTTGTAAAAAGCATACCATTCGACACATTTGCTCTCTCTCAGAGATCCTTCCTCCGCATTGAAGACGACGTTGGTATTGCTCACCTTCCCACAGTGTCTCATAAAGCATCCACAGATGGCACAAAAGCACGTGGCTTCTAATAATGTCTTAATGTCTTGATTCACATGAGCTATCTGCACACTAGTTACTTGAAGCTTGAGGAATGGAAACAGTTTAACATGGCATCTCTTCTCGAATGCACTGACTTGAGAGGAGGAGAATCAGCTGTTCTCATAGAAAGCTGTCTAGTTCTAAACCAGAGTCGTTAAGGAATACACAATTATTCCTGGTGCCAATGGCATGCGCATTTATGAACAAGCAAATGATAGAATAGGTGGGGATGGGTGCAGATTTGTGCAGTGAGCTTCTCATCAAAGCGCCCAGCATCAAATATGAAAGCCGCATCCTTCAACTTGACATACCAAGATTTCCACAAATATAAAAAGTACAGTGAAGGTGAGGGAGATGGCTCGATCTGTAAGCGCTTTCCATGCCAGCACAAGGACCTAAGTTTAGAGTCTCAATGCCCCTGAAAAAGCCAGGCACAACAGCAAACATGAAATACCAATATTACTATGAGAGAATTATATCAGAGATATAGAAGTAAATACATAGAGGCAAGATACAGGTCTGTGGTCACCTGTCAAGTACTTCAAAAACTAAACGAATATGCTCTTCTGTCATGATGAACCTCTTATTTTGTATACTAGCCAAAAACTTTAGTAAAAAAATATTAAACTAGTTGTTTGTTCTCCAGATCTACCAAGAAACTTAGCCATCGTAGATATAATCAATCTATAATTGGTCCTTTGGAACACCTTACCTTCTATATTTCTCTGTCTAAAGTAATGTCTACAATTACTAATTCACACCTCTCAGAAGCAAGCACCTCTGCTGCAGCATTTAATCGTGTATGGTTATCTGGTAGTGTCTGAACAGCAGATATAAAAAGACATGGGGAAAATGTAATCACAAATCTGTTTAGAAAAACACTCCGCTCTTCCCATTCTGCTGCTGCGAATGCACATTAACTGAAGGAATAGTCAGAACGACATGAATTCTCCCCAGCTTCAAAACTGACAAAAAAGTTATTGGATGGGTCAGTTGGATTTCAGCAGCTGCCCTATCCATCTTCTGACCCAGGGTAAAGGCCAGGATGTTCCTTCAGGGGAACTTGGTCCAGAGCTCGCCAATGTTAAAAGCAGGATTCAGGTGGGGCAGAGAACAGCAGCAAACACATCTACACTCTGTATAGATGTCAACATAAAGGACTTGCCGAAAGATTAGCCAGTTCTCGGCATGCCTGGCATGGTGATTAGGAAGCCAGAGGAGTTTGCTGTGGTGTTTGGTTGCTTGGCTGGTTCGTTGTCAGAGTGCTTAGCTGTTTGTTTCTTTCCTTTTCCTTTCCTTTTCTTTCCTTTTTCTTTTTTATCATTTTACACGCCCCCCCCCCAAGATAAAGTACAGGAAGCCAATTCAGAGCAGCTAGTAAATTCAGTCATTTAAAGAGGCCCACACTTCCCCCTCCACCCCCTCCGCACAGTTCTTTTCCCCACCCCCATCCAGGGGAGGGGCAGCCAGCTGGAGGACAAAAGTGACCTTGGGTTTAAGTGGTGGGTTTAGCCTTCCTGGGGGCTCTTATTCAAATAAAGCTTCCTGTTTAACTACTCCTGTGAACGATGTGAGTACGTGAGGAGTCCAAACACCAAGAAAGCAAATCTGTCACACTCCGGTGCCCTCCCCTGGCTCCTGGGACGCCATCTTGCCTCTGGAAGCTATTAGTCGCCATCTTCCAGTTTGCAGTTATCACAATAAATTTATTATTTTATTTGACAAATAAGTCTGCAATTGACCTTTCAAGATTAGAGAATTTAAAAACATGTGGGGTTAGAAAAGATGCTAACCCTTATGACAGAAAAGAAGACTGAGCCTCCCCTTAGAGGACGAAGACAAATGAGGCGCACGTAAGTGGAGGGCACATCTGTGAGTGCTCACGCGCTCACACAATTATCCTGGGAGTCCAGAGGAGAAAATATGTGGTTTCTACCTGGAGTATGGAGGGCCAGAGACAAAAGGGCAGTGTAGTCAGTGGCCGGCACCTCAATTTTAGGAAACAGAAATTGCAGATATAATATTTTCCCGTTAATAAAGAAATAAGTGTTTCTTTTTTCTAAATGCATTACAAAAAAATTGCCCTGCCCTGGAAATAGCTCACTATTAGCACCTGGCTCCACGGCTCTCTGGATACTCAGATATATTTCCCCACTAAATCTCTTTGCAAAAACCAAGTCTGTTACCACCAACTCCACTGCTGAAATGTGGGGTTGAAAGCGTCAGAAAGCCCAATTTGAATAGACTTAAACAAGAAAGGATCCTGGTCCAGAGGCTTAACAATGTCTATGCAGTGTCTGGGATACTTGCCGTCCTGCTTTCTCACCACCGGGCTCCACTTCTGCGGGGTTAGGAGGTGATAACCTTGAGATGGTGATTAGGATGTGAGATTCCAAAGCCTCAGAAGGAGATCAGTACCACTGTAAAGCACCCAGTGAGTCACTGGTCCTTTCCAACACTTCAAGAGATAGTGAGACATGGTCACATGGGAAGCAGGCCCACTTCAGACCCAGAGATCTTGGACACTCCACATCCAGATGTATGAAAAGCACATTTCTGTTGCTCCCCAGACATCTGTCATAGCCATCGTAACCATCCAAGTCTCTGTCCCACATACTCTGCCTTCATAATGGCTCCCCTAGTTGTCAGGTAGACAGAGATACGATGAGCCACAACAGCAAAAACTGCTATATCCTCTGAGACTTAAATCGCCAAGGAAAGAGGCCCCACCTGCTGCGTTTGCACAGGACGAGGGGCTGGTTCCGGGTGGTTGTTATGGTCATCTTCAAACACTCTAGTTTGGCCAGGAAAGATAAAGCACTCTGGAATGAAAGATGACCGGAAGGGGAAAATGTCTATCTCTGTAGGTAAGTGTGGCAGCTTAAAAGAGGTGGTCCCCATAAGCCTCGGATATTTGGATATTTCATTTCCAGTTGGTAGCTGTTTGGAGAGAGTTAGGAAGTGTAGCTTTGCTGAAGGAATGATGTCACTGGGGTGGGCTGTGACAAAATACTGGGCTATTTCCACTACCTGTCATTTGAGCCCTCAGAGAACGATTGTTGGCCTAACCAGAATCGCCAATAGTAACTCCATGTTGATTGGGGCCCCAGCGACATAAATGTAAACACAATTCTTACAAGCCATGCATCTTGCTATTTCCAGTAAAGAAACCAAAGGGTCTGTTATAGATTAATGATATGTAAGACAAATAATTCTGTTGCTAGATCTGGACGACAAACCACCAGCTTAATATTTTTATTAAATTTTTTATTAGTATAGGAATAATGGATTTCATCATAATTCCATGCACATATCCCTGTCCTCAGCTCTTACTCCCTTCTTCCTTCCAACGTGGTCTTGACCGAGCTAGTTATATTTACCAAGCCTTGGTTTATCTACAAGAGGACAAAAGTAAAGATTGAATAAGTGTATGTCTTGGCTGCAAGTGTTTTACTTACATAGTACGACATTTGAACAGTTCCCAATTGACTTCTCCCAATTCCTTCTCAGAGAGAAAGAAGATATCCACCAGTTGTACTTCCCACTACAGACAACTGAAATTCAGTAGTCAGAAGACAAGCCCCTTAGCTTAAAGGCAGTATTCATTGTTAAATATAAATGCTCTCGTTTGAGGATGTGAGTAGAGGGAAGGGGACGAAAGAAGGGAGCCTTCAACAGATATCTCAAGTCTCAGTGACATCATTGCCTCAGCAGTGGAGGAATCTGATCTCTCCCTGAGCCTGAAGCTGGTTCTTCCAAATTAATTAGTCAAGGGCTTCCACCCTCCGCCGTTCAGCTCAGCATCCAAGAGATCTCGGAGCCTCAACTAGCCTCCAGATTCTGGGCACAATACATCCACAACGGAGCTAGTCAACTTCAATATCCACAAACACTTTCTTTTAGTTTTTGGAAAAACTAGCCTTTAACATAACAAGACCAGTCACAATGAAGATGACTTAAGACTCTCCCTATAGCCCTAGCAATTCTAGTCCTTTGTAAACAGCATTTTAATAGTGATAGAACTCCTCCTTTTGGATGTACGGAAACTAGAAAACTGAATAATTTCCTAAGACCACAACACACAGGGGTGACCAGGACTGTACCAAAATAATGGGATATGCTTAACCCAAAGCAGTCTCCAAGTTATTAGCAGAACCAGGTTCCCAAGATTTTGTCCCCACAAAAACTGAGACATGCCGTCCCTGAAGCATGCTTTAAAAGTCAAGCAGACTGCACAATGATGACACAGGACAAACTCTCCCCTTGCCTGGTAAAGGGTGAAGAGGTCGAACTGGTTATTCCCAGGTCTAATTTCCGTGCTAAGTGATCCCTGTTACCAGTGGGTGCTTCGCACTGATTTTCGGTTTTACTGTGGCTTCATCGGCTCCTAGGCACAGCCCTCCTTTCAAGCCACTGGAATCATCTCAAGGAAGACAGTAGACTAAGGAACTCCAAAGGCTTCCTCCCTGTCTCCTCGGTAGGCATTGACCAGGGCCAGTTTCTAAGTGCACAAACTTTTGGCAGAGCAAATCATTTGGATTTATTTTTCCCAGGGTTCAAACAGGGAAAGGTACAACAAAGAACTTGTGAGCAGGGCGTGGGAGGCGATGGGATATGTGAGGTGGGTAGCTCATCTCCTCATCTCATACCAAGGGGCAGGCCACCACTGCGGGACAAGTTCACCTTGTCAGCAGCTTCTGAGACAGCAAGTTTGAGGTGTGTGGGCGTTCGTTGGGCAGGCTATCAAGCCTTCGCAGCTACTCTTTGCAGCAGGTAAAGAAGAGGGCCGCTCCTGCTGGCAAGGTTGACTCGCCAGGTTTTTGTTTAGTTTGGCGGCCTCACCCCACTTTGGAAAAGCATTAATCAGCTCATACCGGTTCTTCTAAGGCATTTGGGCTTTCTGTAGGGATATTTCTCAATGAATGTAGTCAGACAGAAAAAAAACAAAAAACAAAATAATTGATGGTTTTCTTTAGATTTTATCGAAAGAAGTAGAATGCATCCAGATAAAACCTTTACTCACTAGATCCTAACTACTTTGGTGATGGGGTCAATCCTTCAAGGGTTCCAGTTTTCATAAGTGAGATTCAAATGTTAAGGAACAAATGCTATACAATAAGGATGTAGCCAGGTCTTTGGTGTCTTTTGTCACTTTTCTGAACAAGGTGACTCTTCCAGGCAGCCAGCCCCATTTCTCCATCTGAATAAGAAAGACTTCCAGCAGAGGGCCTGCCTTTGGATGGCCTATGTCTTGGGGTATTTATCAAGAATTCTATATGTAAGAAATAAACTCTTCTTCTGTTTTTTATGCAATAGGGCTGACGCCAAGAAGATAACAGTGTGTGTCACAGGCAACCCTGCTGGTACACCAGTGACGTCATCGTTGGAGCTGCGTTCAGAAACCTCACAGAGCTCAGTGATCATTCTCGCTAACTCTCCAGCCGACCTAATTGTTTCCTTCTCACTCTCTGCCAGTTTGTGAAGAAGGAGGGCATTGCCCAGCCTCCTGGGAATGTGGAACAACTGTTCTCCATAGGTGGAAGGTGGGAGAAAAGGACTGTCCCTGCTCTCTGTTCTCACACTGCAAGTGCACAGGGTGTGAGAGGCTGACCTTGCTCCAATGCACACCCTGAGGTGATGCACCGTATACACTCCATATTGCAATGCCCATTTCCTTAACTGGCCTAGAGTCATCAGCTTTTAGAGACCCCACAGGACCCATTTGAAATGCAATTTATTAAAATTTATCAGTAATTTATTAATATTTCTTCCATTTTATAACTCCCAAGAAGGGGTTGGGGATTTGGCTCAGTGGTAGAGTGCTTGCCTAGCAAGCTCAAGGCCCTGGGTTCGGTCCCAAGCTCCAAAAAAAAGAAAAGGAAAAAAAAATAACTCCCAAGACTCTCGTGCCTAGCAGCTCATTCTTTTCTGGAGGGAAGGGTGCCCAGGAACCATGGCTTAAGACTGGTGAGTGCTGTGTCACATGATGCTAATCTGAAGCAAAATCAAAAGGTGACAAATGGATGTTTCTAGGATTAGTTCTCAAAGAGAACAAGAGGAAAAATCAAAAGCCCAGGCGGAAAAAACTCCCCAAATTAAACTTTTTCTACTTTTCTTTTTAAATTTGTGTGGTGCTCTCTCTCCATCTCTCTGTCTCTCACTTTCTGTCTCTGTCTGTCTCTGTGTCTCTGTGTCTCTCCATCTCTGTCTCTGTCTCTCTGTCTCTCTGTGTCGCTCTCTCTGCCCCTCTCTCTCTCTCTCTCTCTCTCTCTCTCTCTCTCTCTCTCTCTCTCTCCCCCTCTGTGTGTGTCTGTGTGTCTGTGTGTCTGTGTGTCTGTGTGTCTGTGTGTCTGTGTGTCTGTGTGTCTGTGTGTGTGTCTTCCTCTACTACTCTCTCTCTCAAGTTTTCCATCCACTTGGATTGCTGGCCAGCAAGCTCCCATCAGTGCTGGACAGCTTGACACACATGCTTATGCCTAGCTTTTAAGTAGGTGCTGAGATCTGAACCAGTAGTTCTCCCAGTAGTCAATCTTACATACTAGATCGGTGGTTCTCAATTTCCCTAATGCTGCAAGCCTTTAACGCAGTTCCTCACGTCGTTATCTCACTGCTACTTCATAACTGTAATTTTCCTACTGTTATGAATCATTATGTAAATATCTGATATGCAGGCTATCTGATATGTGACCCGAAGGGGCAGGAGCCAGAGACTGAGAACCCCAGCACTAGAACATCTTCACCCTATTTTTTCTAGAATTCAGTTAAATCACCAGTACCCTTTAATGGTAACAAAGTAATCTCCTTAAACGTGGTAAGCATCGACTCCAATCCAGCACCTTTCCTGCAAAGAAATTGCCACAAAGCAATCAGATGGTACCAACCACGCTGAGGGAACATGGGAGGTATCCTCCATTTCTTCTGGGTCACAGGGGCTGTTTCTCAGGCAGCATTCAGAAGACTCGGTTGTGCTGACGATCAGATGTCTAGCCTGTCCGTAGTGCGTGTTGTCCAGCCTCATATTCATCTCACTGATTTTTAAATCAACACACAAAGCAGTGCAGGAGTCTCCATACCTTGTACTCAGTTTTAGAAAGTGGTGCTTTCCAGCCCAGCTCGGGGTTTGTGCCATGACTACCATGTATGCTGTGCGTGTATCCATTAAGACTGCCGCCTTAAGCTGCTTTGCTGACAGCCAAGGGAAGAAGTGGTGCTGTGCTCTCTTGTCTGTCATTACTGAGGAAACAGCTTTGGTTCAGAAACAAAAGGAAGAAGATTCTAGAGCATCTCTTCCATGCAGAAAGGTATAAGAGGTGACCCAAGCTAGAATCTACTCAAGGATTGGTATAAAAGAACCTGAGACCATGAGCCAGCACAGCAAGAACAATAGGTGGAGTTTCATAGTGGGGATAATTCTTAAAGTCAAATGCATAATTTGGGGAACTAAACTTTTCCATCAACTTTCTTAGTACCTAAAAGGTACTAAAAAACACTATGAAATAAATGTCAAAAAATAAATAATTTTTCTTTTTTCCCCCCTTGGAGTAAATAAACTTTATCATGGGGACTTTTTGTGATAAAGAGAACAGTTATTAATACTTATCAAGAACTTAAGGTTTCACTACACGCATGATATCACGCTCTAACAAGGAGCCTTGCAGCCATTCTTGAGTTAAGTCCTATGACTAACTCTAGCTGACACTAGAGTGCAGAAACTGGGCAAAGTGCTTCACTTCTGTATGTCTTGAGTTTACACAGCTTGTAAGTGCAAGAGCTATTGCTTAAGCCCAGGAAATCTGGCCCCACAGCTGGCCCGCTTAACTGTTCAGCACTGTGCCTCCTCAAAATTTTACACTATAAATACTTGTGTAATTTGGCCGGACCCATTATATCCATTAATATTGCCTCCATAAACTGAATCACTGTGCCAATGTTTCTTATTCCTCTTTCTTTTGAGGAAAAAAAAAGGAAAATGTAAAATTAGAACAGCCTCCTGCTCTGTTTCTCAGTGAATGACTTTATTATCATGTCAGCCAAGATTGAAATCCCCATTTCAAAAAAAAGTCACCACCACCCACATTACCTCCATTGTTAATATTTATAACATGTGGTGAAAGGGTTTAGAACTCGGCTTCATTGTTCCAACAAAAATTCAAATCCTTCCAAATTGGCTAAAAGGTTGGACTCCTAAGATCCATTCCTCGGTTGTAGGCCTCTTGCCAGTGCTTCAGACAGAGTCTCGAAATCTGAATGTTATCAGAGCATCTTTCAGCTGGCTAGGAAGAGCTCCAAGTGTCAAACGACCCCTACAGTGCATCTCCAAAGCGTATGATTCCATCACATCTGTCTGTAGAAATTTAGCCAGATGTCACTGTAAAGAGAAGAGGCCAATGAAGAAGGGTCTGTTTATAGTCCACTAAGAAGGTTACCAACTTCAACATAATTCAGAGGAGCCCAAACCCGTGCCTTCAGAAACATCTAGCCATAATTCTTTAGCACTGGCACTTAACTTCATGAATATGAAACCCAAAATTTTGGTTAAAGTGGGAAGAGTGATTCCCCACCTCCCAGTGTTTCTATTTCTCAAAGAGAGAATCAAAACAAGCCAGTGTCTAGGAGGATTAATCCATGATCAATCACTGTGATACCATAAGAAATAGTAATCAATTAGTAGGATGCTTTCTGCTCTTATTTCTCTATCCCAAAGGATAACATCAAAGAGGGTTCTGTTTCAGGCGTAGAGAGCACTTCATTTTCTCATTAATCCTTCAGTGTCTGGATGTGCAAGAAACATGGATGAGCTGCCTCTGTCAGTCTCTCAAAGCCACATACAGGAGAAGCTCGCTGTCTGCCAATGTCCTTGGTAGATAATCCGTTTGGTAGCCATTCATGGAAGATTTGCTTACTCCTATTGTTCATCCATTGGCCATCTCACTGAATGCATGTGTACATATGTACACATATACATATGTATCCTCACATGCACAGCAAAGAGTCCCCGCATTCATCATAAAGAAAGACACGCTGTCCTTTTAGAAAAACAGACAAAAAGGAAGTTGATGTGGATGGTACTCTTCAGAAATAATCTCAAGACACTAAAAATAACAAAGACAAAACCAAGTCTGCCGCCTACCTAATCAGTCCTGATCTGTCTCCAACATGTGCTTCAGCTTGAAAAAGTCTATCATAACTGCATGCTAAGGGCAGCACATCCAACTACACGCCATCATGTGATTAGCTACCCAGGCTCATAGGATACAAGTGTTTCAACATGAACAAATCTCATACAGAGTTCAAAGAAGAAGTTAAATAATGTAGCTTGTAATCCAAGTGAGTATAAATCTACACGCATGTCCTTATTACAATGGTGAGCCACTTTCTTCAGTCTCCATGGGGACTGACAGGGACAGCACCAGTTGCCGTGGGATCAGGAGCTTCTTCAGCAGTGGAGATGTCATCAGATCCAAACTGGGTGGCATTCCTACTCTAGTTTACTTCCCCTGCCTTTGCTGGGATCAAATGTAGGGCCTCTCCATGCCAGGCAAGTGTTTTCCCTCTGGACTATATGTCTCCTGTCGATTTCTGCTCCACTCTAGAAGGGGGCTGCTATCAGCAGAATGCCCAAGACAATTCAACTTGTGCCTAAGCCCTTAGATAATAGTCCGAACACAGTCTCCCTCAGCTCATCTCAGTCTGAACTGAAGAATGGACACAGTGCTGCTTTCCTGCGTTCTTTTAATTAAAGGAGTCACAGGTTCAGTTGAAGGTTATGACTGAGTAAAACAGGAGGCAGAAGGATGGAGAAATAATGTTTGCAGCCTTCCCTAACCTGTAGAACCTTTAGACTGCCTCCAGGAAGACATAAAACAGCCAAAACAGGACTAAATTAGCACAAGCAAGTGGGTTAACCAGGACAGGATAGAAGGAGACAGAATAAAACGGGATCTGGCCGGGAAGATGTCCTTAGCTGTAGTTGTGCCTTAGGCTGCTTTGGGCCAAAGCTACACTTTTCAGACTCACGTTGAGTCTCTGTACAGCAGATATAAGTACAATAGCTTCTACTTCTTTAACGAAGCAACCGATAAATTTTTGTGTGTGGGTATGTGTGATGGCACATGTGTACCTGTTTGTGTTCATGCATATGTGTATGTGTGAATAAATGTATATATACATACATGTGTGTATGCATGTGTGTGTTTGTCCGTGTGTGCCTGTGTGTGTGTGTGTGTGTGTGTGCGTGTGTGTGTGTGTGTGTATGCATGCATGGGCAAATTCAGGTCATCAGCTTTGAGCAAAGTGCTCTTTCCCTCAGAGCCACCTCACAAGCCCCTCCCCAGTGTCTTTGCATTGTCACACTGAGTGGGATACACAGACTTCATCGAAGGGTACCACTATTCTCTTTCTCTGCTTCATTTTGCATGTGCTTTTTATTTAAAAGCTAAAACACTGTTTCCTCACATAGAAAACTAATAACAAATTGAGTCACCTAATTGTTCGGGTTACCTGCCTATGGCTGTGAGACTAAAGGTAAGTATAACCCATTTCGAAAGTTATCGCTGTGGCCTCCCTTAGGTGAAGTGGGGCTAATTGTGATGGTACAACACCAGCTGTTGCATAGGCCAGCCTAGGCTAGGGCTGCTGCCTTCTCAGAGTCTGGGCTGTCCCAAAGAGTTGTGTAGGACCTAACTGTCATAGGACAGTTAGACATAGGAGCCATATGCAGGCATGAACTCTCCACAAACAGCATTTCCATGCTCAATATGCAGAATCCTGGCTTCTAGTGCTGCAGAATCCAGGTACTCGGGGAGAACCTAAAAGCCAGTGGGCAGGCAGCAGGCCAGGAGTGTGCCTGCTGGCAGAAAGGAGAGCTCGAGAAATCCCATCTCATAGATATCTGGCCCGTAGGAATGAGAGCCAGGCTGAGTGGGGACACTGGATTTCCTAATGACTAATGTGAACACCGTCTTTCAGTGCCTCAGTTTCCCCCAACACAAAACAGTATCTGAGTCCTAAGCCACGGGAATGAGTAAGATAAGACCTGAGGGTTCTGAGGACCATGTGTGAGAGCTATATAAAGATAGAGGGTATCACAAACGCCTTCCCCGGGATAAAAGGTGGCCTACAAAATCTTGCTCCCACTCATTTGAGGGATAAGAAACCAAAACTTGTGTAATGATACTAACATGCACCAACTCTAAACATTGGTCCAGTTGGGATGCTGACACTTTATGACAACACAGTATACACATCATCAACAGCAAAAATAATAATTCTTCCTGCTTCTCAGAAGCTGGCCTTGCTGAGCAAACTGTTTTCTGAGTCGGTCAGACAGCAGGCAGCAGAGTTTCTTCCTCGGCTGCCAGCCGTTTCTACAAAGCCATGTGTTTTTTTCAGAGCAGCCTATGGTGACACGGCACCCCAGACATATGGTGTCATTATTCAGCCGACACAAATTTGACACTTAAGGGAATTTATGATATTTTGCTTTGCTCCTGGTGCCTGTGAGGCTCTGCCACTGTCTCTTCATAGAGCTTGTCACAGATGTTGATGTATTTTCCTCCTCCACAGCCAGGTTTTACTGCGGAAACTGATACAACTTCACGATAGAATTTCTACATGAATTATTCACGCACTGCACGCTTTCTGCACATCGGGGCCTGAAGAAATGCACACAATTTCATCAATAGTCTTCCTAATCCTCTGTCCCTGCACAGTTTCTCCTGCTTTTAACTGTTTCTTTTATTGCCTTTGTAATCATAATGTCTTGCATAAAGTATTTCATAGTTAACTACTGAGGCAGTGTGATGAAACTGACCCCTACGCGAATAAACCAGAGAGGCTAAATTCTCATCAGCTAAACTCTCACTCAGGAAGAAGAGGAGGAGGAAGAGGAAGGAGAGAAAGAAGAGAAAGAAGAAGAGAAAGAAGAGGAAGAAGAGGAAGAAGAAGAGGAAGAAGAAGAGGAAGAAGAGGAAGAAGAAGGAACGTGAAGTCAGTTCTACTTGTAATGATTTATTGAGACAATTCCTGAGATATCTCAGTGTTTGTTGTTTTAGACGGAACGGGTCTCTCTTAATGCTAATACCGTGTGTGGAGATGGGTTTTTAATTGAAAAGAATTTTCAACATGATGGAAAAGAGTTGGATGAACTCATCACTAGCCTCAGAGTAAAGATTAATGAAACAAAAACACATCAAGCTGCTTTACTACCTGGAAAGCTGGAAGGAAACCTCGGGTGACATTATGGGCTGTGCTATATGGGAGTGAACAGCCTTACCAGGACACAGTAAAGCCCACTGAAGAATTAAGCGCTGTAATTAAAGTTTTTAAAGCACACTGCCCTACTGACCTCTAAGATTTAAGACTTTGCCTTGGGGTCATTTCATGACCTACTTTTTGTTTTGCTTTCTTTCATCATTTAAAAAAAAAAAGCTCCCAACTGAAATGATTTTTTGACATCATTCAGATAAATCTAAGTGTCTGGAAAGTTCAGCTCCTCCGCTTCTGTCTTTGTAATTTAATGACCTGCTCCAGGACACAGTTTCAAGTAAGAGAGCTCCTTTAGAATTCACTTTCTACTTACACAACACCGACATCCTGACTTGTTCCTAGAACAGATGGCAAAAGAACTGCACAAAAGCACAAAGAAAGATTAAATTCTAGCTAATGATGATTATTATTTGAGCAAATATAGACTAAGTGCAGTCAACCTCATTTATGAAGCTTTGAGGTCCATCCGTGCATAACTTCCCCATTAGTTGTCAATGGTCCCAGACTCTTTGCAGTCTCTGAATACCTCCGCCTCAAAGTTGTATCCAACTACAAGTGCTTACGTGCCCAACTTTATACCCTGACTTCTTTGAAATATGCCTCCCCTTCAAATTGTGTGGCATTCATCTGTCCGGATCCAAGATCCAGTGCGTTTATACAGATATTCATGAAATCAGGTATACAGAAGTATCCATACCAATCTCCTCTTCCTCTCCCTCTGCTTAAAAATCTCTGGTGTTCCTTATTACCTTATGAATAACCTTTTATTTATGACTAGGTGAGTCAGATACTAGATGAACGATAGATTGACAGATGGATGGGTAGGAAGCTATTCTAATTCTGACATTTTAAAATACCAGTTCATTGAATTGCCATAATAGTTCTGTGGGACAGTAGCTCCCACTTCCCCCTTTCATAGACAAAACACAGAGAAGTTAAAACATCTGTTCAACCAGGCAAAGAATGGTGAAGCCGTGATTTCAACCCAGCCTTTGTCCAAGCGTTATAACATGAGGCCACAACCTAGAATAAGTAGCACCCATATGACATTTTATGTTTTTAAATATTTTAAATTTATATCTGATTTGGCCCAAAACTTCAGTCAGTTGCTGATTATCCCTAAATTAATTTTATTTTCTTACATTTCAGTATGAGACTCCCTCTTTATGCAGACTGCTTTCCTGTGCCTCTGGTCCCATTGTTTGTGATGCTTTTCTTGCCAGGCCTACTATCCCATTTCCTTAGCTTTGGCACTCATGTATCAAGACACACAGATCATAGCATTTAGCAATGTAACACTTAAATCTCTTGCAGACTATGACACAGCTCTTCAAGGAAAGATTGTTTTCAAGCAATCCCCTTCCTCTTCGCCTTCTCAATATTTGTGAAGACACATGGCAACTGACTGCACTCTCTTCCCCAAAGCTCCTCAAACTCCTATGTTTTTCTGAAGCAGGTTCTCACAGATGGTGTGTCAACTGTGTTCTCATGGTGACTGAGGTGGCTTAAGAGAGGTTAATTATCATACCTCACCTCACAAACCCTCAGACCCATCGGATTATCAGTTCTTCAAAGGCAGATTCTTTAAACCTTTTCCTGTATTATATAGTGTGGTAGACAACATGTGTTAGTTTTTGTCAGTTTGACCCAAACTAGAGTCATCGGAATAAAAGGAATCTCAGTAGAATTGTTTCCATAAGATTGAGCCATGGACAAGTCCACCAGGATATTGTCTTGATTAATTAATCATAAGAGAAGGCCCGCCCTCCATGGGTGGTGCAGCTTCTGGTCAGATGGTACTGTGTTGTATGTGACATCAAGCTGAGCAAGCCATGGGGGAAAGACAGTAAGTAGAATTCCTTCAAGTCTGCCTCAGCTCCTGCTTTCACTTCTCTTGTAGACGGGTGTAACCTCTCAGCCAAATGAAGTTTTTCTTCTTCAGGGTACATTGGTCATAATGTTTTCTCACAGTCAAATGGCACTGCCACCAGATGCTTTTTTTTCATCTATTCATGCATTCA
Source organism: Rattus norvegicus (assembly GCF_021556685.1). Lineage (NCBI taxonomy): Eukaryota > Metazoa > Chordata > Mammalia > Rodentia > Muridae > Rattus > Rattus norvegicus. Next base: position 10,532,600 of record NC_141538.1, read on the forward strand.
TTCAAAGACAGTCCTTCGTTGTTGCCTAGGCTGGTCTTGAGTTTTTAGGCTCAAAACATCCTCCTGCCTCAGCCTCTTAAGTAATGTCAACTATGGGTCCATGCCCTTAACAGAAAAATTTAATACATTAATATACAGTTAATCATCATATAGTTCTATTTTGCTTTTTACGTGCTGGCTTATTCTACTAGGTTTATTTTCAATCAATATTGTAATTCAATAAAAACAGATGTTGTTTCTTCTTTCCTTGCGTTTTTCATCAAACCAAGCACAATACAATACTATACGATCAATCCCCACTAAGTGTTTGCTGTGTGAATGAGTGAGTTATTAAAATTTCCTCAGGAAATGAGGATCTGTGGCCTGAATTGCCAAGTGTTAAAAATGGCACCACTCAAAAATATATAGTCAACCACACATTAAAAAGTACTAAGAATAACTCAATATTTCTTGTATGGAATGGTTGCATTTACTTCTTGGAATCCATATGTTAAAGTCTCCCTCTGCTTTTCCCATATGAACACTTAAATGCAGGGCTCACAGTGTACCTGGCTTCCAACCAAGCACATTAGTTATTTTGGAACTGTAGAATTAATAGTCATTCTCTCACTTGCAGATCTACCTCAAATAAAATTATATTTCATTTGGATTAAGGGTTATAACTCATAAACTCAGCCTCAGAGCTCTCAACCGACACAGCTCTGGAGCGTGAGTTCCACTGTTGGGCTTCCGGAGCTCAGACAATTACGATGAGCTTGTCTTGCTACACAGAGTGTGGAGATATAAATGGGCCTTTTCCTTACACTAAACCCAGGATTGTGCGGTGGTAATATGACTCTCAGGCCAAAAGCCAAAGCCATAAACAAATGCTGGAAAACATTCTGATAACTCCAAGATGAAAGTGAAACTTCAGAAAAGATTCAGAGCACAATATACAGTTATCAAATAACTCCAAGCTGCTGAAATGAGCAGTAGACTGTCGGAAGTTAGCGTTATCCAGAACTAAGTCTATTTCTACTAAAAAAAGAGAAATATTGTTAACAAATATATTTTGACAAAATGTGTAATATTATATATGTATATCTACATATATATGGTGGGGGTGTTTGTATGTAGGTATACATGTGTATGTGGAGGTTAAGTCAAAGTCACATATTTTACTTTATCTCTCTTCACCTTGCCTTTTGAGATGGAATTTATCGTTGGGCTTGGAGCCTACTTATTCCACTAGGTTAGCTAATGGGTGAGCCTGGGGTGTCCACCTATTTCTGCGTCTCAGTACTAGAAGTCACAGATACATTTTGCCATACTCAGCTTTTACGATGGTGACGAGGATCTGAATTTGGGTATCTTTAGCCAACACTAATTGCGCTATCTCCTCTCCTGACTATGATGTTAAAATAGAAAAAGGATAGATAAGAAACCACACTTCTGCTACATGTATACTATAGTATGAAACACTATTTAGCTATAAAGAAAAATGAAATCATGGAATTTTCAGGTAATGGATGGAACTAGGAAAGATCGTACTGAGAAAGACAATCTAAATCCAGAGAGGTGGACACCTTGTGGTGTCTCTCATCTGCAGATCCTGGCTCCAAATCCTCAGAGATAAGTATAGACCTTTCCCTGTACCAGAGACCATTCCAGAAAACTGCAACTGATAAAATGCAGACTTGTGAAGCAACTGCAGGGTGGAAACTTTGTAGGGTTTTTGGTTTGGTTTCGTTTGGTTTGGTTTGGTTTGGTTTGGTTTGGTTTTTGTCAGTCATATTTGGTTCTATCTTTGGCTCTGAGCTATTCAGCTCTGGTTCCTGACCTTCTGGGCAGTGCCAGGAGTAGGCTCCTTCCCATGGCATGGCTCTCAAGCTGGACTAGTCATTGGTTGTCCACTCCTACCATTTCTCTGCCACCTTAACCCTAGCACATCTTGTAGGCAGGACAAATTGGAGGTTAGAGGTTTTGTGGCTGGGTGAGCATTGCAGCCCCTCCACGGGACATCTTGCCTGGTTATAGGAGATGGCCAGCTCTGTATCCCCCATTACTAGGAGTCTTTGCTAGGGTCACCCTCATAGATTCCTGGGAATTCCTACCTCACCTGCCAAATGCCAACTCCAGTTGTCTCTCCCTGCCCTCTCATCCTCCATCCTCCCCAGACCTGATCCAAGTGCTCCCATACCCACCCACCCCCAATCCACCTATGATATCTCTTCTAATTTCCCTTCCCAGGGAAATCCATATGGTTTTATTTCTTAAGTTAGGTATACCAAGGAAAGATAAATGGTAACAGATTCCTTACATAGCAGCCATAGTAAAAAAAAAAAATCATGATTCTCCATCAGGGAGCAGATAACTGATTCTTTCTATCCCTCCGATCACAGTGCACTTGAGACTCTCAGGCACCTTTTCAGAGTGGAAGAGGTCATGGAGACAAGGCCATGTCCTGTGCTGGTACCGCAGCCAAGTTAAAGGCCAGTAGGTTATACTGATAGTTACCATGTTAAAAAAGTTGTCTCGAGTTTTATTGCAATCCAAGCTGGTGGCTTTTAAGTGACTACACTAAGGCAAACTTGTTTGCAATTTAAACACGTTTCCATAGTCAAATGAGTAGATTTTTTCATAAGAATGACTGTCATCAAAAACAAACAGAACAAACAAAAAGACCCTGCAGGAACCTGTTGTTTGTATACTGACCATGGGCAGTTATAGGACCTAGAGAAGGTTCCTGCCCTCCAGAAGCTCCCAGGCCCATAGAGAGCACAAGTAAACAAACCCAGTTTAAAATGAGAGGTAAGTGTATTTAATTCAGTTCATAAGTCACTTTCACAGAGTGAGATGTATCTCCCTAAAGTGATAAGCCTAAACGTGTATTAGAGCGGCTGATGTTGGCCTGGACAGTGCCAGGAGAGGGGATGATGTCACTTACTGAATTTGGCTACTCTGGAGGTCAAATAGAATAGAGGAGGAGGTGTGGTTTCAGGCACATACTTGGCATGTGGGGGCAGAGGAGCTCTGGTTAGCTAGCATAAGCATGCAAAGCAAAGACACTCCAATGCTCTCTCTTGGCCGCTGTGCCCTGCATGGAGATGCTGCAGGCAGTAAAAGGGAAAAGCCATGCCCTTCAGATTCCCAGTCTGTAATTTTATCATGTGGTAAACATCACACGTGTGCCATCCACATCACAAGACAGGCCAGGGTTTGGTTACACGCTGGGATCTCTAGTTTTTCCAAAAACAAGCAGGAATTGGCCCTCTGCACAATTGTTTTATGGTTTCTCCACTTGCCTGTATACAGACGAAAACAACATCCAGAACAACGTAATCACCCTGGGAGAAAGAGCAGGACACAAAACCATATATCTCGGTATTTGTTGGAAATTCCATTTAATCTTGCTTTATAACCAAATAGGCTTTGTGTCAGAGGCCACGGTCTTTTGTAGGAAACTTGCTTTTACAGCTTTTATAGACAGTTAGGGATGAGGAGAAGTCAAGGAAATCAACCATAACGTGAAGGTGTCCAAGGTGTGGTTCACAATTCAGTCTTTCCCTCACAGGATCCTATTTACAAGATCTAAAGAAGCACTCGGGGCTTCCTGCCACTTGTCAGACCATCTCACTAAAAAGTAAATCTCACATGCTGAGGGTTTTCACTCTGACCTGTGGAGACAATGGTTCTACCTCTTGTCAGTGCTCAGTCTATTGTGATGGTGATGGTGAGTAGTGGTGATGGTAAGTGGTGATGGTGGGTGGTGGTGGTGGTGGTTGTGGTGGCGGCGGCGGCGATTCCTATTAGCCTTATTTTTGATATCTGTCTAGGCCTAGTGATAACCATTGGATTGTTACAGAGTAGACAATAAAAAGGAAAGGACAAAGTACATCAGCTTTGAATGTTGGTAGATTCTGACTTGAAAAGCAATTTTACCATGAATGAAGAGGACAGAGAAGACATACGTGTATAGAGGGCACAGGTGTCTGAAGTACTTCGGCTGAAGGAGGGACTTCCCTCAGATAGTCCAACCCTGAGTCACTGCCCTCTTAGACCCTGGCTCGGGCTTGTCTTCAGAAATAATTCGCCAAAAATACGCGCACTTCCATTCCAGGAACGCTTTGTCTCACTCAATGCCTTCCTTATACAAATTCTACTTTCAGGGGTTATTTTCATGAGCATAAAATGACTATAATACAGAACATCCTCTTCCAGAAAGTGTGTTAGACAATATGGTTGAAACATAAAATGTACTGTGCAGGCTCCTGTGAAGATTTAGGGGATGAGGACTTGCCACAAGAAGTAAATCACTGGGGGTGGGCCTTTGCTGGGCCCTGTGACTGCCTTGCTTTCTGCTTCCTGTCCAGCATGACGTAAGCTTTCCCACCGTACCTCCTCCGCCATGGTAGAACTTTCTGAAACCAGGAGTTTACATAAGCCTTAAACCTTTAAGTTTTTTGGGTCACCATGATCATAAATAGCTAAGAGAGAGACAAACTTGAGTTTGTATGTGGAAGTTAAATCACAAATCACTGCTGCGTCTCTAGCTTCATTCTACAGAATTTTCCCCATTCACGTGGGATGTCCGAATGCCCTCCTCCTCCAATATTGCATAGCTCCTGGTTTCTTCTCCTGCTGTTGGGATGAGTGAAGCCTCCTGTCATGTTTGATGGCATCAGCCCCCATATCCTTGCCAGTCTCATTAGTGTGCCAGCCACCAGGGCAGACTGTGGTCGTTTGAATGAAAATGGCCCTCAGAGGGTCATATATCTGTGTACTCAGTTCTGATTGGTGAAGTGTTTGGAAGGATTAGGTATGTCCTTGTTGGGGTAAGTGTGTTGCTGAGGTGGGCTTTGAGGTTTCAAAAACTCATGCCGGGCCCAGTCTCATGTTCTCATGTCTGCTGCCTAAGGATATAGACGTGAATCTCTCGGCTACTCCTCCAGCACTATGCTTGCCTGCGTGCTGTCCTGCTCCTTGCTATAATGATAATGGACTCAGCCTCAGAGGCTGAAAACAAGCTTCCAATGAAACACTTTCCTTTATAAGAGCTGCCTTGGTCATGGTTTCTCTTCACAGCAGTAGAACACCAAGGTCCACGCATTATGTCAAAACTGCAACTTGCCAGTTGGTCACATATGTCCATATGTCACCACAAAGCACGAAGTCTCCTCTACTGAAGTAGTGAGACTGCCTTTCCTGAGAGGCCTTGGTTAGAGTTAGCATGTGATTGATGTTCTCTGAAGCTGTTCACACCATATGCCTTGCTCCATTGTATATGGGGGTCCAACTCTGTTACCCTTTCTACCAGTTCAGTATGGTCCATAGCATCTTAGACATTTTCATCTAATGTTTGGATGAAAGTCCATGTGTAAGAATGCTTGGTCTCTTGCTGGACAGTGTTTGGTTTTTACAAGCTGGAGCTTCAGTGGTAGGGTGTTACAGTGCTATAATCTGACCGTGGTTCTAACCCTAATCTTTGCTTTCTTACTTGCCTAGATATGAGAAGATCAACAAATAGTACTGATATGACAGCTGCAAGTCACTCCCACGTGCACTTTCCAACCATGAAGTGCCCTCAAAGCATGAGCTGAAAGAAACCCTTCTTCCCTGAAGTTCTTATAAGTGTTTGATCACATTGATGGGAAAAATAACCAGTCCAGAAACTGATGCCTCATGGGTTCCTTTCCTCAAGACAAACCGTGTTGCCCTTATACAAAATCAGAGGCTCATCCTGAATGGTGGTACTCTCTTTCAGAGAGGCTCAGTCTGCTCTGTTTGAGATTTCAAGTTCCATTTTAACCAAGTTCACACTCCTTTCCTTATTAAGCTGCATCACTCTCCAATTCTTTCTCACTGTAAATTTGGATTAATTCTATCAGCAATAATCTTGCCTGAAAAACATTGTCTGAAAGTTTCCTCTTCCAAACAAATGAGGCTATGACTTTTGAATTCAGAATTTAGCCTCCTTTAAATCAGACACTGCCGGAATGTAGACTGACTGGCCTCCATCCATTACGAAAAGTCTTTGTCCACCTCTGTATCCCTGGGAGCCCAGATGTTACTGCCTAAACTATGACTTCCCACTCTAGGAATTCTCTACCCTGCCTTCCAAACCCTCGATTTCTCCCACCCGACCAGTTCTAAAGTCCATGGAACCATGTGGTTGGGCTGATCATGGCGTCGGAAACAACCCAATCCATCCAACAATAAGCAATTCCAACCTTTCTGGAATGAAGCAAAACGTGCTGAGGTGTTTGCTGAATGTAGAGGTGGGTATAGAAAAAGTAGTTGCGAATATTAGTTGTGGCCATGTGACCAGGTATATAAATTATGAAAACAAGGATAAGAATAAAGAGTATTTCCTTCCTATTTTGTAAAGAATATGCTTGTATACACACACAAAAAAAGCATCTATTCACTCTTTTCCTATTCCTTTGTCATATACTGTAATATGAACTGAGAACTTGAGGTTTGTTAAATTTACATTATTATACCTACATTACGTGACCTCAAAAAAACAAGTAGGAGCTGCACTACCTATTTTGGGGAGAACTCTGGTGTGTTTTTATTTGTATCTGTGATAGTCTTACATCAGGAAGAATTTTGACTTCTTTATTGTCCATATTTAAAAATCAATCAAGAGGTAGAATATGTGGTTGGGTATCAAATTACCAAAGAGAGGATTTATGAAGTTAGTCTCGGTTGTAGAGCATATTGACTAATTTACTGTGGGGAAATGGGTGACTTTTAGGAGACAAACCTTGGGTATGTATTTGACAGTATTTTCAGAGAGAAATCAAAAGGGGAAAGTACATTCAATATAAGTGGTGCCTTCCAACAAGCAGTGTGTATGCAAAGAGGTCTGAGGAAAGGATGTGTGTAGTAGGCCTGCTCTTGTGTGAGTGCCTCTTGCTCCAAAAGAGGACTTCCACTCTGTTAGATACTACCTTGGTCTTCCAATGTGAACTCCTTACCAGGAACTCAACAGGGTTCCATCAGGCTCTCAGCAAAAGACTTGATTGCTGAAGTGTCTGTCCTTTTTCTTGGGCTGAGCAGAATTCAGCATGTAGACATCCATTGTTGAAAAATCCAGTCCCTGTAATGAAACTCAAACCTATAATAAACCCCCTTTCATATTCTCTGACTCCCTATCTCTATGTCTCTCTGTTTCTTATCGCTCCCTCCCAGCTCTGTTTCTTTCTTTAATTATTTTATTTATTTACATCCAAATGCTGCCCCTCCCAGTCCTCCCTTACAGACTTCTTTCCCCCCTCCTTCTCCCCTTTGCCTCTGTGATGGTTCCTCCCAGGTATCCCCCAACCCTGGGGCATCAAGTCTCTACAGGATTAGGTGCATCCCGACCCACTGAGGCCAGGCAAGGCAGTCCTCTGCTACATATGTGCCAGGGACCTCATACCAGCCCGTGTGTGCTCTTTGGTTGGCGGCTCAGTCTCTGGGAGCTCCCAGGGGTCCAGGTTAGTTGACACTGTTGTTTCTTCTATGGGGTTGCCATCTTCTTCAGTTCCTTCAATTCTTCCCCCAACTCTTTATAGGGACCCCAGACCTCCATCCAGTGCTTGGCTATGGGTATCTGTATGTCTCAGTCCACTTAGAGAACTCTAAAACAAGCTCTCTTGTTTGTTTGATATGGTTCCACTGGGGTCTATAGCCCAGTCTCTAAGAAAAAGAAGCTCACTGCCCCAGTTTTATTCTTTTTGTTGTGATAAAATGGCCTGTCAAAAAGCAACTTAAGGCAGAAAAGGTTTATCTTTCTTATGGTTCAAAGTCTCAGCCTATTATCATGGGGAAGTCAAGTGAAGAACTTGTAGTCACATCCACATTCAAGAGCAGAGAGAAAATGAGCACAGCCTACGTGTGCTCAGCTGCTTTGGCACACTAACATAGGCAGGACCCAAACTCAGGAAATGGTGCCACTCACAAAGAGTACTTTTCCACCTCTATTAACACAATTAAGGCAACCCCACAGATGCTCTCACAGATTGACTTGATACAGACAATCTCTCATTGAGACTTTTCCCAGGTGATTCTACATGGTGTCAAGTTGACAATTAAAACTAGCCATCACAGGTACTACCAGTACTTGGACTGAAATATTTTCCAAAGTTTTGGGCAGAAACAGCTTGACCCTCAATTTAGCAATGTTCAAAGGCGGGACTTACAGGAAGAGTTTGCTTCATGATGGTTCTCATCTTTTTAATATGGGTTCATAATTTGATGGGCTGTGGTTGGGGTACCTCAGAAGTATAGTGCTTATAAAGCAAGTGTAAGACCCTCAGTTGGATCACCAGAACCAGAAAAATAAAAGAACATAGCTGAATTGCATCTTGGTAAACAGTGGAAGCTAAAGCTGGAGGAGACTAGGGGAAAAGGCAGGTCCAGAGGTGAGCCCATGACAAGTTAACTCTGTCCCATGTGAGCCATCTAGTGACTCTCCCATGCTTTCCACAACACAACATTCTACTTTACTAGAGACCCATAGCAATCAAGTCAGCCAACCAGGAACAGAAACCATGAGCTACAATAAATATTTCCTCTTATAAGCTGTTTTTTCTCAAGTCTTTTCAGAGCAATAGGGAGTGACTGAAACAAGCCTAGAGAAAACAAAGACAGACAATGCACACACAGAGACTGCTCTGCCTCCTCCAGCCAAACGTTGTTCTCCTCCCCTTCTGTGCCACAGAATGAGTCACCCTTTCTCAGGAGGCTTCCTGGACTTCTTTCCAACACTTCCCACACATGTGCATCACGAACTTTTCAGATACACTCAAATCTCAGAGAGTGCATAATGTGAGTTCGCACGGAGGGATAGAAATGTGTAACTCACAGCTTCTTCATAAATCACTTTAACAAGTGTTTAGAAATAGAAGAGTACTTTGCTTCTTAAAAATTCTGTTTGTTCCTCCTCCTCCCCTCTCTAGATGTATAACCCATTTTTAATTCTTGTCATCCTTACCAAAACTAAAAAGATTGATTTGACTTGATTGATATTCCATACCCTATAAACATTCAATCTACAAATTTTCAGCCTACAGAATTTTTTAATTGGTTCCCTATAAGCAGAACTTTCTTTCATCAATTGATAAAATGTACAGGGTACACTAATTTGCAAAAATAATATAATTTGTGGAGAAAACTTACTGATATCCATGCCAATTTATTTTGACTATTAACATTAAGGATAATTCATGTCATAAAGCCTTTATTCGTAGGAAGACATAGAGGCAATGACATCAAACCCTTGCAGTAATGGTAGTGAATGCTAGTACATGCTAGATTGTCTTATTAAACTGTTTCCTTCAAACTTAGCCCTTTAAAACATAAATGATTATATTATATTTAGCTATACCCACAAGAGAGGACACCAGAGCGTGGAAGAGCTCTTTTAACAACTTTAGTTGGTTTCTAGAAGGAGTGACTTACACCCTGCTTCTCTCGGGAAATTTGTTTTTCATGGTACTCCAGTGAGTTCTCCAGTTGTCACTAGTCCCTCCCAGCACCTACTACAGCTTCTCATTGTCCTCGGTGATGGGTTATTTTGTGCTTCTTCTCCCAGACAAAGAGCTGCCACCAACTGAATGATCTCAACAGCCACAGGACAATCTGGCCAAGGTCAGTTTAGAAATCACTTTAGAAGGAAGGACCTCTTTTGAGTAGATTTAATATGCTTTGTGGCAGCCTCAGCACATGTACAGAGGACAGATTGAAAGACCTATGCATATGGTGCATGCATGACAGATTTCAACTAAATAACCCCGAAGGCATATGCACACTCCTCCACAACTCCAACAGTCTTTCCCACTCACTCCCAATGAGTTTTCCCATGAATCCATGAATTCTGATGAATCTTTTCAACTTGAACTTTGCAGGGTTTTTTTCTTACACATGCTAATAATATTCATGGAATCCAGTAAAGTCTTGTTTAACCTCAAATCATTTTAAAGTAATTATATCTTCTTAGTTTTTAAGAGTCCATTTTGCTGTCGAAAGATAACATTTTGACAGCAAATGTCAAAATCAATGTCATGTGTAAACTTTGTGCTTTTGCTTTTATACACCAGAAAATATTAAAGGAAAATGAGAAATCAGTGGGACTTTTGACATCTTTTGACATCATGAGATGCTTCCTTTTGAGACACCAGGACAGAGAAGCAGTTGCCCAACACACCAGGCAACGGAGTCCTAATTCTGTGATCTATTCTCTCTGTATGCTCTGCTCCCACTGCCTATTGCTCCCAAAATGATGGCACCAGAACCAGACATTCATCCATCATCCATCTTGTTTTATTAGACACAGAACTAGTAGAATGACATCAACCTTGGTCTCTGCTTGCTTCAGTACATTCAAATAGCCATGTATTATTCATATGCCTTACAAGAAGCACATAGGGATCTCCGAGAATGCCTATGGAAGGATAACTGACCAGCACTGAGTCACCTCTAACAAGCCATATATGTTAAGCCAAAACCCCATGTAAACCAGCGGTTCTCAAACTGTGAAGCAAAACTCCTTTAGGGTCACACAATCCTTTCACAGGAGTTGTATATTGTTGACATCCATGCCAATCTATTTTAACTATTAACATTAAGGATAATTCATGTCATGAAGCCTTTATACGTAGAAATACATAGGAGACAATGACATCAGACCCTTGCAGTAATGGTAGTGAATGCTAGTACATTCTAGAATGTCTTATTAAACTGTTTCCTTCAAATTTAGTCTTTTATAACAATAAAAAACAATAGAAAATTCATAACAATGGAAAATTACAGTTGTGAAGTAGCAACAAAAATAATAATTTTATTGTTGGGGATTGTCACAACATGAGGAACTGTATTAAAGAGCTGAAGTATTGGGAAAACTGAGAACCACTGATCTAAACCAAAGCACAAGCTGCCTGTTATTACGTCTTTCCTAAGAGGTAAAAATTAAAACTTATTCTCTAGAAAATTCCTTAAACACAGGCTAACCCTTGGTCTCCTTTTTCTTCATTTCCTCAAGGCAAAATACTATAAAGAGGACAAGGAGGAATCCTGTGAGCCTGGACAGTTTAGTTGTTTTGCTATCTGCTTATTCAAAGGGGTGCCTCTCAGAAAAAGCAAGGTAGGCTTTTGTTTTGTGTTTTTTTGTTTTTTGGGAGGGAGTGGAGGATGGACAGAAACAACTCCAAACTCCTTTTCTCTGTGCAGATTACAACATTGCATTATCCCTGAGTATGGTTTTGGACCACCCTGTAGACAGGCCATTTAAAGAGAGCTTTTTTTTTCCTTTTTCGCATATCCTGTGAATGATGAGGAGTCAAACTTCATATACCAAGGAGTATTGAAAACAAAGAGATTTGTAGTTGACATGTATCAAGAGATTTTTCTGTGCTCGGACCATTTGACCAAGTAATCTCACTTTGGGGATCCTCTCCTAGAGAAAGAACCTGAAACAACAGAAAAGGCTTTAAGCACAGACTCGACTGCCCAATTGGGCCTAAAATCCAGAATGGCTAATAAACTATCCACTTAAAGGAGTAGTTTATGGCCTTGAAGTGTAGTTATGAAAATTTTAGATCATGAAATATTTCCCTCACGTTGATTAGAAAGTGAAAACAAAAACTATGGGTTTGAGTTAGTAATTTTTTAATAAAAATAAGGAACTTTTGAGAGCAAGGAAAAAAACAGAAGAAAACATGAGAACTCACAAAGAAAAGACTTTGGAGATTATTCTTAAGAGTTGTAGGACTCAACCAACCAACAATGAGGAAAATAAAATGACCGAGGCCCAGACCAAGGGACTCGAGCTGGGCCTTCAGTTTCTCTCGGTCTCTTGCATAGACAGCACCAGTAAATGCTTCTTTAGAATAGGAACATGGGTGTTTCTCATTGGCCCACACATTGTAGCACATGAAATTGCTGGTATTTTACCATTCTGACCAATAAAAACCAGCAATTTTATATGCTTCAAATAGTCAAGGAAACTTGACTCTACGTGTCACACAAGATCAGGATGAGAAGACCCACGGGGAGCTTCCTAAAGCTGTCCCTTCTTCCCCTCACTTTCTCTTCTCTCCCTCTTCTCCTAATGTCTAAATAAACAACCTGAAGAAAATCCAACTGGATGCTTGACACCTATTTCTAGGGTGATAAAATAAAAACAAGGCCCACGACTGACTCCCCCTCCATGCACACACATGTGGCCATCATCATATAGGCATCCTACAGGGCTTGTACTAGGACACTTGGGATTCACCTCTTCTTTATATGTCACTAACAGCATCGTGGGGAGAGACCTGAGAAATCTGCTTTACTACACATGACACCTGGTGAGAAAACCACCAGGAGATTTAAAGATTGCGAAGGACTTTTCTATCAGAAGTGACTGAGATTCTGTTTCAATAACCTGATACCACACCTCATGGTCTCCCAACTCACCTTCCTTAAGTTCAGAGTAGAATATTCATTTTAAAACACTATCTTTAAGTTACCTATACAAATATATCTTCACATAATATCTTCAAATAAATACTACCCTTAAAGCTAAATCTATAGTTATACCGTAGATAAAACACATGCATCACAATGTCTAATCACCTCTGTGGGATGCCTCGGCCCTTTCAGAATTTCAGAGCACAGTTAGTCTTAAGTGGGCTTTTAAAATTAACCCCCAAAGGAGTTGTCTATGGCAACTGGACACATGTGTGCATGTGGTGTGTGTGTGTGTGTGTGTGTGTGTGTGTGTGTGTGTGTGTGTGTGTGTGTGTGTGTTCATGATGGTGCTGAAGTGAGGCTAAGAGAGGGCATTGGCTGCCCAGAGTTCTTGTCCTACACTTAGGAGCCAGTGAGTGAACTTAGGTCCCCTTGAATAGCAAAGGGGACATGACCACTGAGCCACCTGACTCACCCCTCATTTACTTATTCAAATCGAGAACCTAATCTAGGATAGTTACTAGTGAGGATTACTGCAGTAAGACAAAGGAGATTTTCTTCAGTTTTGTGACACAGTTCTACAACCAAAAGATGAGGACCACATATGAAACATTAAGAGATGGCCGCTTTTACTGCCGGATAAGGGCTCAGCAATAAGCCAGCAGTACATTCTGTTCTGCCATCGCTTCATTAGCAAAGGGGATTTGTACATCGTTTCTAATAACATCTTGTTGATGGGTGGAACTAAAAACAAAGTTTAACCATTTATATCCAGAAAGAGGGAAAAAAACCTGTTCTAAACACATACCTGTTTTTAGTATCTATTTAAAAAGCAATATAAATTTCTGTGCATGAAAATATATTTAATTTTTACCAACGTTTCAAGACAGATGTATGTTTTAATGTAATGGATCCACGAAAAGAAACAAACTTTTCAATGTTTGTTTCTAATGTCCCCATGAATTTACTCCTTTGGTTATTCCCAATGGCACTGCTCACATTGGCCTTAGAGACACAGCGGAAAGGACAGGAATGAAAATAAAAGTATCGCCATCGCCTGAGGCCTTGTCATTAAAAAAAAGCATTGTTCTAGTTAGGCCTCTACTGCTGTGAAGAGACACCATGACCACAACTCTAAACAAAACAAACAAATCTTAAGTTGACTTTAGACAATGTTATAGTAATTATATTCTCATTTTCTGGGTATTATCAATACATAGAAATTTTAAAATTCCAGGCTATAATAATAGCATCAGAGGTGAGAATACATTCTGAAACGTCACCTCTGAAATTGACACACACACAAAAGACAAAACATGAGCTTCCTGATCCTCCCAGTGACTCAGTGTTTGAGGCAGTTTTCACAGCTGTGGGCCTTCACTAACAGTAAAAAAGGGAAAATTGGATCCCTACTTAGCAGCATGAAGAAATTATAAATCAAAAAAATTGAACTCTGATAGGTAGTAAAAACCGTTTATGGTACTGTCCAGGGAAACTAAAATCCCAATTCTGAACACTTATGATAGATATCAAGAAAGATAAATTTGGATTGCATTACTGTTTATTGAACACCTGTGTACCACCCACTGTGGTCATCTTTCATATGTTAACCCATTTACTTCCTCAGAGCTCTATAAAATGTAATAACCCAGATGAGGCTCATAGACATCCAGGGGATATGTAGGATCACCCACTAGAATCCCAATTCTTATTATTTTGTTGCTCTTTTAATGGGGACTGGTCAGTAAGGAATCCATTTTCAAATGTCATAAGTTTGTGCTCATAAACAATTTGTCTTTCACTATAAGATCAATTACAAATGAATTTGTACATACATGCATACATACACACACTGCACTTATGAGCAAACATACAAACATACACATACATATACATATGCATACAAATGCATGCACACATGTATAACACATATGTACCTGTACACACAAACACACACATATACCTACTTTCACTCAGGTACACACTTAGACACACACATAAATGCATACACACACATGCACAGACACCCAGTTCCACACTGAGTGTGATGGGGAAGGATCTGGTGGTTAAGAAGTCAGGAATGACTGGCATGACCTGTCTGATCAGTCTTAAAGAAGTTGTATTCTTCTATGGCAAGCCAGGGAGGCTCTCAGCACTTGTGTTACATCAAACAAGACAAAACTGGCTTCTTCTTCTTCTTCTTCTTCTTCTTCTTCTTCTTCTTCTTCTTCTTCTTCTTCTTCTTCTTCTTCTTCTTCTTCTTCTTCTTCTTCTTTTTTGACTTTTTTGACTTCAGAAATGACTACACTGGTCAAATCCTTCTAAACCTACACACCCAAATGCAAGGGATGAGAAACTTAACTCTTGCCTCCTAACTTTGGCTGACTTAGTCTGCTGACCGGCTTGTCAAATGATGGATGAACAGGATGTATTGAATTCAGAAATTATTTAATACATTGTTCTGTTCATAATAGAAGCTACAGCAGTTATGCTTCCAAATCCATAATGTTTCAATATCAAAATACCAAAGCAATACAGGAGAATTTACAAATTTAGCCAAGAAGAGTGGAACTTGTTATGCTTCCGAATATCTGCTGTGACCAAGTGTATGAATTAGGCCTGGTCTGCACAGCTTCTGCACGGTTTCGGCTCCCTCTTCGCCCTCTTGTACTCCTTATGCTCATGCGTGGAGTTCTCCTGAGTTCCCCTATAACCTTGGTTCTCAGCCTCCCTAAAACTGCAGCCCTTTAACACAGTTCCTCATGCTGTGATTGCCTCCCCACTAGAAAATTATTTTTTTGCCACTTCATAATTATAATTTTGCTGCTGTTATGAATCATAATATCTGTATCTTCTGATAGTCTTCGGTGACCCCTGTGAAAAAGTCATCAACTCAAAGGGGGTTGTGACCCGCAGGTAGAGAGCCACTGCCCTGCAGGAATACAAGTTTCTGAAACTGTCTTGTGGGAAGAAGAGAAAGCTGACAGTTTTAAAGTGATTTCTGGAAAGCATAGAAACACAGAGCCCTCTGTAGACGTCAGTAGAGATCGTGAGGCTTCCGAGCCTCCTATTTCACTGATATCACCTTCAAAGACATGGCCGTGGGTTATAAAACAATCCTACGTACTTAATTAGTGTGTGGTAGTTCTTCAAAGTCCACACCGATGGCTCAGCTTTGACAGGTTCTTTCTACATGATTCTTGGTAGGAAGTAAAACTTGTACATTACAACATTTCCATCAAAGCCGTTTACAACACTCTAGCTAAGTGATTCTCCGTTCATGCATTTATGTGACAAGTGAAATCATTGTAGACAACAGAAAGAAGTTGTTTAAAATATACTGCGTCGTACTGTGTAGGTGCTAGTCGGTGCAAGCGAGACAAGACTGAGTACTGAACAGGACAGAAGGGCCTGCCGTGCTTACTGAGTTAGAAGTCGGTATGATTACAGTATGATGATAACGGCTTTGTAACAAACTACCGCCCACACTGCTTAAAAAGGCAATCATTTTATGTGTTTAAGGAATACGAGGAATCTGTGCATAGATAGCAAAACTGTCCCCTCTTAATGATGCCTTGTTCTCTGCTGAGAGGACATCATAGCTGGAGGCTTTGGAAGCCTTCCTTCATAACCAGCACTGGAATTAGTGGCTAGGGACTGTTCTCCAGAATGCTACACTTGCCTATGCTTTTCCTGACTTTTCTGAGAGCACATGGCATGGTGGGCTTGGCTTTCTCCCAGCACTGAAGCCATGGAGTACTTAAATTCTTCTTCAGCCACTCAGGGGGACAGCACTGAAGCCATGGAGTACTTAAGTTCTCTTCAGCCACTCAGGGGGACTGTAGTCACAAGTGCCCTTCAATAAGAGCAGTAGCGCTCCTTCTTGACTAGGGTTCAGAAGACGCCATTGCATTACAGTTGCTGAGCTGAAGTGTTCTAAGCCCACATGCCCAAATTCAAGGAGAGAGAAACTGAATCCTCTCCCCTTGAGCACCCTGGGAAGCAGCAAGGGACTGGTTAGAAGCTGTGCGGGAGAGGTTGGGATCTCTCAGGGATATGATCTGTCGCGGGTCATCTTCGCTATCACTTATCGTGCTTATTGATAGTCAACGGGAAAATAGAAAAACAATTGCAGCAAAGTGCACTTTACTCTTGCAGGTGGCTGCTCATGGTGTTTTCAAACCAGCTGTACAAAGAATCCTCTGACACCTTTGTTAACTCAGAGGCTTCCAAGAAAAGGCCTGGAAAAATCCAAGCTTTGACTCAACGCTGTAGTAAAGGGAGCAGTATTTGCTACATGGTGGTAGCTGTGTGCGCTCTCTCAGATCTGTCTGGCTATCCTTTTCCCTTTTCTCTCCATAGCTGTCAGAAAGCAGTCATCTGTGTAATTAATGAGTCTGTGTGATCAGGAAGTACTTCTTACAGTTAGGAAACATTGAGAGCTGAAGGAGTCTTGGGAACCCAAGATACGAGTTATCACAATAGGGTTACAGAAACATCTGTGGTGTGGTCAGATACACGTAGGATGGTAAGCAATGTCATCTTTGGAAAATATGAGTCCCAATGTTCAATGACACTAGGATTCAATTGGCAAATATAAGACAGTAACGGGACAAGCAATTTCCTCCCTCTTCAGTTCAATAAATAAGATTTAATATCTAAATTATAAGCAGAGGTTGATTTGAAATATGAAATGGTTGTGTAATTTTACTTTTAATCTTCTTTTTATGTCTATTTTTATCTTGGAATATAAAATTATTATGTTTTTTTCCCAGATTGGAAAAGAAAATTATAATTATAGACAGGTAAGAAATGCTGAGGATGGGAGAAATAGTCCTCCTCAGGGAAGAGCACACCAACTGGTTATCCAAAATCAATAGTCAGACCTGAACAAGTATATACAAATAACATTACATAGACTGAACTGGCTATATCTAGGAATGCATGCATATGTAAATAACAACAATCAATGAAATAAAAGAGGCCATGAATTTGAAAAAGAGAAGGGTTTACGGGACACAAAGGGAAGGCAGACATGATAGAACTATATTAGAATCTCAAAAAAAATTAAAGAAAAAAGAAAAAATCTACCAGTTTTACCTTAAAATTACCTTCTTTGGAGCACATTTTAGGATATACAGCACTAAATATCAATATATAAATAACTTTAAACCCAACCCATGTGGCCAAGTGCTCTACACTGCATCATTGTCCTCTCTGTTCTGAACACGAGGATTTAAAGCACTGTCGGCCTTTGCTTGGGTTTTCATAGCTACGATGCCTCAGAGTTAGAATAGTGTCATAAATAAATAAAATAATAAATAAATAAATAAATAAGGCATTGAAATGGCCTTCATACTAATAAAGGCATTCAGTAATGCCGCATACAAACATACCTTAATATTTAACCACAGAGTTGAATATATATATTACATTCTATATATCCTGTGTGCTGGGTGTTGGGAGGGTGCCACTGCATACGTGTAAAGGTCAGAGGATAGTAGCCTGGGGGACATCCAGTTTGGTGACAGGCACCTTTATACACTAAGCCCTCTCGCCAAACTCTAGCCATGGAATTTCTGGTCAAAACCTACTTTACTTCAGCCCATGATGTCTTCATATGTGGAAGAAAGAGGGAAAGCCATTAAAAATGTTTTAATTCTGTAAAGGTCAGTTAGAATATGGAATACAGTCAGCCTTTGTCTGAAAGGCACCCGACAAATTCTCTACATCGGATCCAATTCATCTAATGTTTTCTAAACAGCTAGCATTAGCACTTCCTTCTCACTTTCAGAATTTACTGCTCAGCTTGTGAGGGCCAGGACAGAGCAGAATCCACATGACAAGAAGAAGGTGTGCCTTCCTCCTCCCCCAACATCTCACGGTGTAGCTCTGTCTGGCCTGAACTCCCAGACATTCACCTGCCTCTGCCTCCTGAGTCCTGGCCTTTAAAGCACCTGCCACCACTGCCCAGCTCCCTCTGCTCTCTTTTTTATTTAGCAAACTGTGCTAATAAGAAGAAACTATTGTTTCAGACAAGAAGGCAAAGACGTAATAACTGGCCATCATCAGTATTATCTAATATTTATTAAATTATAGAAATTCCAATTTCATCCAATGAGAACGAAGAGTCACCTGTCAGTTGATAAAAGACAATGCTCTAGTCCATACTAATATCTTTAGAAATTAAATTCTTTAAAATAGCACTTGGGAATCACTAAAGTATTCAGTCGTGTACCGTCTTCTCCACTTCTAAGTGGAGAGGCAGGACGGATGTCTCTCCCTGTGCATCTCTACATGGCCCCTGGCTAGGTTTTCAAGGAGACTGACAACTCCATCATTAAAGTCTCTCCTGCAGGAACGGGAAGCACGGGCTTACTGTCGGGCTTCATTTGCCCCATGCTTCAGATTGAAATGTTTTTACATTTTGCAGTCTCCACATTGTGAGTGGAATACTGGACCTCAAGGCCCCTCCCACACTTCCAAGCAGCTTCCGTTAGGCGCTTCCTCCTTTGACTGTGAATACAATGCCTCTTTTGCCATACACGGCTCTTACAGAGGCTGTGGGAATCATATATTGTAGGAAATGCGAGAAAATGGGGACCAGAAGGACTGAATGATGCTAGGAGACTCCATCTATTCTCTGAAAACAAGTCCCTCTCCTCTCCGCAAAAGTCCAAGAGCCTTAAGCAGATTTGCCCACTGGGTATTTGTCAGTGCATCAAGAATTCGCCAGTCCTGGAGATGCCATGCACACGGTCTGCCTGCCAACACTTTCAAGTCTAAAGAAAGGCTACAAATGGTGCCCTGGAGGGGTTCCAGGCCTGAATCCTATATAAGTAAATCTGGGTTCTAGTCGTGATGATTTATGCATATCCAAGAGATCCCATTTATTTCCTTATAAGAGGGGTTAATCGTAGGCTATTAAAGATACAGAGTGATCTGGTAGCCTCCATCACTCGGCAATGAGGCTGGAGAGAGTTCCACAAAGTCCCATTTGGCAACGTTGATTTAACACCTCATAAAAAGCCCAGGTCTTTAGAGGAGCGCTCTGCCTCTCAGACTGGGGACAGAGTGAGAAGAATTTAAAATAGGTCAATTAGCCAGCATTGTTTTAACTCTAAAAGCTTGTCCAGAGCACAGTATGGCAGACTTTTAGATGTTCAAAGAGAGCTAAGAATTTCTTGCCGGCACATCCAGACAACTGGGTTCCATCAAAACCTTGTTTTGCCTCTACATGTCTTTCAGTGTTTTACAAAATTGATATCCAACTGTTGGGTTGTTTATAAATAAAGCTTGAAGATGTAACTACCTTTGTTCTATTAATAACATTATATTTTCAAAATAGTTCTCTATGATTAATTAAGACAATGCTGAAATACCATTTAGGTTCCAGAAAAGCCCTAAGACACAATATTAGATTTAAAAGAAAAAAATTAAACCTCCTACTGCAATATACTTTCTAGAAAATCAAGGGAAAAAACTGAGAGTTTCATTATATTGATAATAACATCCCTTCCTGAATGCAGTTGACAAACTGAAAATTCCCCTCAAATCTACTCCCTTAAAAGTGCTTTCAAGGATCCGTCTACATAAAAATAGTTGAAATATTTGTTCCTTTTAATCTTTTATCCAACACTTCATGATTACAAGGAATAGTAAATATGCCAAAGTAACAGAATATTGTAAATTAGGCACAAGACTTTTTAAAAGAACACTTTTATATTTCCCAGTTCTTGGAACCGAAGACCATGTCTCTCATCACAGCTCCTGGACCTGTAAGTGCCCATCTCTCCTGCCGCAGGAAAGCTGTCTGAAGTCCTGGAGACCAACGGGAAGAGAACTGAGCTGGAGGGAAGGATTACACAAGAGGCCTTGTCTGTGTGGCCAGAGGAATATGGCCTAATGGAAACCATCAGGGCCGTGATCACCCAGGAGTAGGCCGGCTCTTCAAAGCTATCCTAAATCCTTCACATTCCTCTCTGTCCCTCCCCCTCCTCCCACATCTCCAGAACGTGCCCATCTCCTGCAAACCGGAAGAGCTCTCCTCTCCATTCCGTGACTACTGAGTTACATACTGTTAGTTATGTTAATATCCTCGTTTCTTAGATGTCTTCTCATTTGTATTACGTCAATAAATTATAGCTACATGAAGCCAGTATGAAATGCTGTCTTCAACTAAATGTATAATACAAAATGATTAAATCAAGTCACCTAACATATCCATCACCTTTTTTTTTCAAATATCTCATTGTAAAAGATCATCTTTCAAAATGAGATATTTGAAATTTACTCTTGGTTACTTATGTATAAAATACAATAATACACTATTGTTAGCTGTGTCACTCTGCTACACAATGAACCTCAAAATGTTCTCCCCACCCCAGCTCATTGAAACTTCCAGGATTCCACCCTTAACCTCTACAGTGTGCCCTAGGGGCTTAGCTTTTTCTTATTTGACTTATCAATTAGATCATGTATACACACACGAATAAAACACTATTCAAAGAAGAAATTAAGAAGAGAACTTAATTTATAATAACAACCAAAATAAGTGAGACAAATCTTCAATAAAATAAATAAATGAGTAAAATACTAAGGTATACATTTAACCAAGGAAGTAAGAGACTTCTACACTGTAAATCATAGGGAAAAAACCTCAAATTGTAAGCTATCCCATGTTTATGGACTGATAGAATTAACTTTGGAAAATTACCCATGCTATACAAACACATTTGAAACTTATTCAATGCAATCTCTACTAAAATTACAAATTTATTTCACATACACACAAAGACACGGGGTGGGGGGTGGCACAATTATTAAACTGGCGTGACTCAAAGCAGGCGACATCACTGCCTTAGGTAAGTCTCTGAAACTGCAGAACTGGTTCCTCCAATTCCTGAAACCCAAAGCTGCCTGAGAAAGTTCTCCATCCAAGAAGTACCCCGCGATAGCCTCCAAATGGTGCTTTAGAGGCCATCTTTATTTGCTTAGCTGCTTGCTGGTCAGTTGTTTTTGTTAAGGAACAATCTCACTATTCACATGGCTCAGGCTGGCCTTAGACTCAGCTTTTAGCAATCCTCTGCCTCAAACACCCGAGTGCTGGGATTGCGAGTGTGGACCAGACAACCTAACTCGAGAACATCTTTTAGAATAAGTAAAATACCAATCTTTCACGATTTGTACTGGAGTAGAAAAATATAGCAAATGAGATAAATGGAGACAGTGCTGGCAGAGGAACCACAGCTATAGACCTCGATTACCTTAAAATCATAATATGCTCTCAATTCCACTCGCTCTGTAGTATTGGAGTTTTTGTTGCTCTTTTTTTTTTCAGTTTTAACAAAATCTGACATACAATAACAATGTAATACCCTTAATCCCTGAATATAAGACTATTTGGATTGTTTTAAGACAATAAACTACATTTCTGCCAATCAGTAAATTAAAATTTAAAAAACTAAGCAGCCCCATTAAAAAGCAATGTATGCTCTTAAATATTCTGTTGTTGTTCTAGCAAGAACTTGTTCTAGCAAGATCTAAGTCAGTTTTGAGTGGTTCTTTTATGTTAAAATTTTGTATATTTTCCTTCAGTGGTATGGAATTAGAGTGTCTCCAAATTTTATGGAGCAACATAGTATAGAAGAAGCAGTTTTATATGATTAAATTAGGACTGCCAAGAGGAGAGGCAGATCAAACGTAGAATAATAAATATCATTTCCTTTAAATCTCAACTCCTAGTGAAACAGGTTGATTGGGATACTGCTCAGATATTTATGTTCCCAGAAAATGGCAATTGTGTTGTGTGAGAGAGTATAGCTCCCCCAAAGCATCTGGCTACTCACGTTTATTCATCGTGCCAGCAGTACATTACCCTCATATTTCTGTACCTCAGAAATATACCATTGAAGACTTTCTCTCTAACACTGGTCACACTAGCAACATCTTTCCTACTGCTTCTCCTTTGAATTGAAAAACCCTGAAAAAGGAAAGAAACCTAATTTATCAATGTGTCTCTAGGCTAACATTTGACACATAAAAGATTCACTATAATTTTGGATGAAAGGTTTCAATAATGACAGAACTATAGTTTCAGGCATTTAGAGAGCTTGTTTGGAAGTTCATGCAAGGAAACCAACTGTTTGTATACCCTTGACATCAGTCCAGAAGGGGGGGGGGGAGATCACTCTCTTCAAAACAGCATACATCTTGGGGAGGGGTGCACATAGAACAGTGGGGAAGGAAGGGCCACCACCTAGTCAGTCATATCAGCCCAACCAACCTGATATCTGAGGTAGCAGATTTCATAGCCAAAATAACTCAGAAAGAATCCGAAAACAATGTTTAATGATACACATTGGACTAAAAATGATAATGCTATAAAATGACCACACAGTATGATGACTCTAAATTGTGCATATGTGTTCATGTGTGTGAACTGGGCATGGGGTGGTGGTGGTGGGGTTAAATGTGCAGGTGCACATGCTTGGGAGTGCATGAAGAACAGAGGTCAACAGAGTCATCCTTCTGTCTTTCTTTTCTTTGGAGACAAAATCTCTCACTGACCTGGAACTCACAAATTTGGCTAGACTGATTGGCCAGCATACCCAATGGGGAGCCAGAATGGTCTTCCTTTTGCACTATGGCTTGCAAGCTAAGAAACAGGGTACTGTGAGAGATACATCTTAGAGGGCAAACAATTTTTTCAATGACTTGCTATCTAGGGATTGAACTTTGGCTTTATAGAGTCATGCTTCCAGCCAGGTCACCGAACTTAAGCAGGAAGCTGCTTCTTGATTTCGAAGTCTGGAAAATTCATCTACTTCTCAACTCTCTGGGCAAGATTGGCCATAACTACTAAATGTAACCATCATTTAATCACTCTGAGGATTCAACCAGTGTAAATAAGAACTCTAGTCCAGACTCTAAGTCTACCCCAGTACATGGTTGGCATTCAATAAAGAAATGCACTCCAAGCTGACTGATTGCTGATGCTAAATTCCTAAGCACATTCAATAAAAATAGTAGCCTGCCAAGCCATCAAAATAACAGCAAAGTAGAAGGTATGTCAGTATTTTATATGGCTCTGCCTGGCCAGTTAAGAACCAGGTGTTCAAAGCTTTAACTGTTACTATATATATGGTTCAAGACAGACTTTTATATGTGCTTCCCTGAAGGTAAAGTGCTCAGCTTTGAGTCAACTTTATAGTCCCTTTCTGCTTTCACCTTAATGGATAACATCCGTCCACAAATTTGTAACATCAGTGAATTCAAATAATGACTGGTGAGAATTCCATTCCTATTTGAAGGTTAAGTCATTTTCAACTTCATTTCAGAGTGTGCTTAATCTAAAAGTTAATCAATCTCAACTTAGAGATTTAACAAAAACATAGGAGAATAGCTCTGAGACCAACCTGTTTCCCTAAAGACTCTGAGGGAAGGGAAAGGGGTTGATCTCTTTATTGAATCCAGCGCAGACAGGCAGCTATTCCTCTGACCAGCTGGTACAAGCCTGGGAGGAAGGGTCTCCAACTGTGCAGGTAGAAAAGCAGGGAATGTTGGTCTTCTTATTTCCTAGAGATCAATCCTTCAGGAAACATTGGAACTGGATTTATTCAGTATGTAATCTGATGTCCTTCTTGCTCCTGTCTCCTGGTGCTGAAATGTTTCCAAGGATTTCACTCAAATTCTACAGACCTTGGGTTTCTTAATCTTCCCTTATCTGCCTCTATCTATAAATACCTGGAGGAAAAGACAAAAGAAAAAAAGATGGAGGAAGAAAACAAGAGGAAGGAAGAAGAAACAAAAAGGAAGAGAAACTTTTCACTTGGGTCACATGAAGAAAAATCATATTCTGATTTTTAGAAAGTTGATGCAAGGGACAAGTGTTGTGTACTCCCAGGGGAAACCCCAGGTAGGATGGAACTGCCCATGACAGATCTGAATGACAGCCATATTTCTACCATTTTTGTTCCTAAATTTTCACTCTATTCTCATGAGTATGTTTTAGATAGAAAACATGATCCAAACTGTAAAAAGAATTTTCTGAAAAGGAATTTTAGAGTTAACTTTCTAGCAAGCCTGCTCTCGTCTCTATTCCTTTCCTGGGGTCTAGCAAACACTTCCCCATCCTTGCTGATTGTGTCTAATGTTGTTGAACCATTACAGATTACTCATTCTTGAACCACCCTGTGCACCTATCTATTACATGCCAGGAGCTGGGAAGTCAATTTACCTATATGTCAGGGCTGCCAACATGGACATTGCTGCCTGTTATGCCTTGATTAGGTCCCTCATTATTTAGAACTGGCGTTATTTCACTGAGCTTTCTTTAGGTCTCAAAGAGTCCACAGATTCTCCATTGGGAATCTCTTTCAGAACTTACTAAGTCTTGCCAGAAACTCTATCCTGCACACATAGTGCAAGAAACCTAAGCCTGTATCTTAGTGTCTTCCTGGAAGGTGTTTCTCCATAAGTGCTCAGATTTGAGCATCAGGCTTTTCCCAATACTTTTGCTTTTCTGGTAGTCTTATAAAGGACATCTTCCACCTTTTCCCAAAAAGCTTCTATCCTTGCTTCCCCTTCTCCACTCTACTCTGCAACTTCTCTGATGCCTAACCTTTCCTTTCTAGATTCAGGAAGTGAGGCAAGGAGGCATTAGGCTTGCTATGTGTAAGTTGTTCATTCATACACAAAAGCATACCAGAGGGCAAAATCAGATCCCAATCTCTGTTTTTAAAACCAAAAGCTACATGTCAGAATTTTCAAACCTAAAATCCTCTTTAATTCATAAACTTTTGGACTAGTCGCCCATCTGACTAACTAAAACCAAGCTATGCTCTGTATGATGGATAAATATAGTCCTATGTCAACTTGACAAAAGCTAGAGTAATTTGAGAATGGGTGTTGTCATCCCTGGGCTGGTGGTCTTGGGTTCTACAAGAAAACAGGCTCAGGGCAGGACCCCTGCGCCTGAGACACTGCCGGAACCTGAAGGAAACAGACCGGATAAACAGTTCTCTGCACCCAAATCCCGTGGGAGGGAGAGCTGAACCTTCAGAGAGGCGGACACGCCTGGGAAACCAGAAGAGACTGCACTCTGTGCACATCCAGGCGCCAGAGGAAAACACCAAACGTCATCTGAAACCCTGGTGCACGGAGGCTCCTGGAAAGAGCGACGCAGATCTTCCCGGTTGCTGCCACAGCGGAGAGGACTTAGGCAGTACCCCACGAGCAAACTTGAGCCTTGTAACTGCAGGTAGGACCAACTTTTCCCTTGCAAGAAACCTGCCTGGTGAACTCAGGACACACAGAGGCAAAATTCCTCTAAGGCCGGGCACTTCCTGTGTTTACCGGAAGTCCCACACCGGCGGATCCCGGACCGCAGCAGCTCTCTGCTCCCAAACCCCGTGGGAGAGAGACCTCACCGCCTGATCAGGTGGGCACTCCTGAGGCTGCAGAGCGGAGGAGACCACCAACACTGCCCACCCCTGCCCACATCCCTGGCCCAAGAGGCAACTGTATAAGGCCTCTGGGTTCCCGTAGGGGAGGGCCCGGGAGCGGCAGGACCCCTGCGCCTGAGACACTGCCGGAACCTGAAGGAAACAGACCGGATAAACAGTTCTCTGCACCCAAATCCCGTGGGAGGGAGAGCTGAACCTTCAGAGAGGCAGACACGCCTGGGAAACCAGAAGAGACTGCACTCTGTGCACATCCAGGCGCCAGAGGAAAACACCAAACGTCATCTGAAACCCTGGTGCACGGAGGCTCCCGGAAGGAGCGGCACAGATTTTCCCGGTTGCTGCCAAGGCGGAGAGGACTTAGGCAGTACCCCACGAGCAAACTTGAGCCTTGGAACCACAGGTAGGACCAATTTTTCCCCTGCAAGAAACCTGCCTGGTGAACTAAAGACACAGGCCCACAGGAACAGCTGAAGACCTGTAGAGAGGAAAAACTACACGCCCGAAAGCAGAACACTCTGTCCCCATAACTGGCTGAAAGAAAACAGGAAAACAGGTCTACAGCACTCCTGACACACAGGTTATAGGACAGTCTAGCCACTGTCAGAAATAGCAGAACAAAGTAACACTAGAGATAATCTGATGGCGAGAGGCAAGCACAGGAACCCAAGCAACAGAAACCAAGACTACATGGCATCATCGGAGCCCAATTCTCCCACCAAAGCAAACACGGAATATCCAAACACACCAGAAAAGCAAGACCTAGTTTCAAAATCATATTTGATCATGATGCTGGAGGACTTCAAGAAAGACATAAAGAACTCCCTTAGAGAACAAGTACAAGCCTACAGAGAGGAATCGCAAAAATCCCTGAAAGAATTCCAGGAAAACACAATCAAACAGTTGAAGGAATTAAAAATGGAAATAGAAGCAATCAAGAAAGAACACATGGAAACAACCCTGGACATAGAAAATCAAAAGAAAAGACAAGGAGCTGTAGATACAAGCTTCACCAACAGAATTCAAGAGATGGAAGAGAGAATCTCGGGAGCAGAAGATTCCATAGAAATCATTGACTCAACTGTCAAAGATAATGTAAAGCGGAAAAAGCTACTGGTCCAAAACATACAGGAAATCCAGGACTCAATGAGAAGATCAAACCTAAGGATAATAGGTATAGAAGAGAGTGAAGACTCCCAGCTCAAAGGACCAGTAAATATCTTCAACAAAATCATAGAAGAAAACTTCCCTAACCTAAAAAAAGAGATACCCATAGGCATACAAGAAGCCTACAGAACTCCAAATAGATTGGACCAGAAAAGAAACACCTCCCGTCACATAATTGTCAAAACACCAAACGCACAAAATAAAGAAAGAATATTAAAAGCAGTAAGGGTAAAAGGTCAAGTAACATATAAAGGCAGACCTATCAGAATCACACCAGACTTTTCGCCAGAAACTATGAAGGCCAGAAGATCCTGGACAGATGTCATACAGACCCTAAGAGAACACAAATGCCAGCCCAGGTTACTGTATCCTGCAAAACTCTCAATTAACATAGATGGAGAAACCAAGATATTCCATGACAAAACCAAATTTACACAATATCTTTCTACAAATCCAGCACTACAAAGGATAATAAAGGGTAAAGCCCAACATAAGGAGGCAAGCTATACCCTAGAAGCAAGAAACTAATCATCTTGGCAACAAAACAAAGAGAATGAAAGCACACAATCATAACCTCACTTCCAAATATGAATATAACGGGAAGCAATAATCACTATTCCTTAATATCTCTCAATATCAATGGCCTCAACTCCCCAATAAAAAGACATAGATTAACAAACTGGATACGCAACGAGGACCCTGCATTCTGCTGCCTACAGGAAACACACCTCAGAGACAAAGACAGACATTACCTCAGAGTGAAAGGCTGGAAAACAATTTTCCAAGCAAATGGTCAGAAGAAGCAAGCTGGAGTAGCCATTCTAATATCAAATAAAATCAATTTTCAACTAAAAGTCATCAAATAAGATAAGGAAGGACACTTCATATTCATCAAAGGAAAAATCCACCAAGATGAAGTCTCAATCCTAAATATCTATGCCCCAAATACAAGGGCACCTACATATGTAAAAGAAACCTTACTAAAGCTCAAAACACACATTGCACCTCACACAATAATAGTGGGAGATTTCAACACCCCACTCTCATCAATGGACAGATCATGGAAACAGAAATTAAACAGAAATGTAGACAGACTAAGAGACGTCATGAGCCAAATGGACTTAACGGATATTTATAGAACATTCTATCCTAAAGCAAAAGGATATACCTTCTTCTCAGCTCCTCATGGTACTTTCTCCAAAATTGACCATATAATTGGTCAAAAAACGGGCCTCAACAGGTACAGAAAGATAGAAATAATCCCATGCGTGCTATCGGACCACCACGGCCTAAAACTGGTCTTCAATAACAATAAGGGAAGAATACCCACATATACGTGGAAATTGAACAATGCTCTACTCAATGATAACCTGGTCAAGGAAGAAATAAAGAAAGAAATTAAAAACTTTTTAGAATTTAATGAAAATGAAGGTACAACATACCCAAACTTATGGGACACAATGAAAGCTGTGCTAAGAGGAAAACTCATAGCGCTGAGTGCCTGCAGAAAGAAACAGGAAAGAGCATATGTCAGCAGCTTGACAGCACACCTAAAAGCTCTAGAACAAAAAGAAGCAAATACACCCAGGAGGAGTAGAAGGCAGGAAATAATCAAACTCAGAGCTGAAATCAACCAAGTAGAAACAAAAAGGACCATAGAAAGAATCAACAGAACCAAAAGTTGGTTCTTTGAGAAAATCAACAAGATAGATAAACCCTTAGCCAGACTAACGAGAGGACACAGAGAGTGCGTCCAAATTAACAAAATCAGAAATGAAAAGGGAGACATAACTACAGATTCAGAGGAAATTCAAAAAATCATCAGATCTTACTATAAAAACCTATATTCAACAAAACTTGAAAATCTTCAGGAAATGGACAATTTCCTAGACAGATACCAGGTATCGAAGTTAAATCAGGAACAGATAAACCAGTTAAACAACCCCATAACTCCTAAGGAAATAGAAGCAGTCATTAAAGGTCTCCCAACCAAAAAGAGCCCAGGTCCAGACGGGTTTAGTGCAGAATTCTATCAAACCTTCATAGAAGACCTCATACCAATATTATCCAAACTATTCCACAAAATTGAAACAGATGGATCACTACCGAATTCCTTCTACGAAGCCACAATTACTCTTCTACCTAAACCACACAAAGACCCAACAAAGAAAGAGAACTTCAGACCAATTTCCCTTATGAATATCGACGCAAAAATACTCAATAAAATTCTGGCAAACCGAATTCAAGAGCACATCAAAACAATCATCTACCATGATCAAGTAGGCTTCATCCCAGGCATGCAAGGATGGTTTAATATAAGGAAAACCATCAACGTGATCCATCATATAAACAAACTGAAAGAACAGAACCACATGATCATTTCATTAGATGCTGAGAAAGCATTTGACAAAATTCAACACCCCTTCATGATAAAAGTCCTGGAAAGAATAGGTATTCAAGGCCCATACCTAAACATAGTAAAAGCCATATACAGCAAACCAGTTGCTAACATTAAACTAAATGGAGAGAAACTTGAAGCAATCCCACTAAAATCAGGGACTAGACAAGGCTGCCCACTCTCTCCCTACTTATTCAATATAGTTCTTGAAGTTCTAGCCAGAGCAATCAGACAACAAAAGGAGATCAAAGGGATACAGATCGGAAAAGAAGAGGTCAAAATATCACTATTTGCAGATGACATGATAGTATATTTAAGTGATCCCAAAAGTTCCACCAGAGAACTACTAAAGCTGATAAACAACTTCAGCAAAGTGGCTGGGTATAAAATTAACTCAAATAAATCAGTTGCCTTCCTCTATACAAAAGAGAAACAAGCCGAGAAAGAAATTAGGGAAACGACACCCTTCATAATAGACCCAAATAATATAAAGTACCTCGGTGTGACTTTAACCAAGCAAGTAAAAGATCTGTACAATAAGAACTTCAAGACACTGAGGAAAGAAATTGAAGAAGACCTCAGAAGATGGAAAGATCTCCCATGCTCATGGATTGGCAGGATTAATATAGTAAAAATGGCCATTTTACCAAAAGCAATCTACAGATTCAATGCAATCCCCATCAAAATACCAATCCAATTCTTCAAAGAGTTAGACAGAACAATTTGCAAATTCATCTGGAATAACAAAAAACCCAGGATAGCTAAAGCTATCCTCAACAATAAGAGGACTTCAGGGGGAATCACTATCCCTGAACTCAAGCAGTATTACAGAGCAATAGTGATAAAAACTGCATGGTATTGGTACAGAGACAGACAGATAGACCAATGGAATAGAATTGAAGACCCAGAAATGAACCCACACACCTATGGTCACTTGATTTTTGACAAAGGAGCCAAAACCATCCAATGGAAAAAAGATAGCATTTTCAGCAAATGGTGCTGGTTCAACTGGAGGGCAACATGTAGAAGAATGCAGATTGATCCATGCTTATCACCCTGTACAAAGCTTAAGTCCAAGTGGATCAAGGACCTCCACATCAAACCAGACACACTCAAACTAATAGAAGAAAAACTAGGGAAGCATCTGGAACACATGGGCACTGGAAAAAATTTCCTGAACAAAACACCGATGGCTTATGCTCTAAGATCAAGAATCGACAAATGGGATCTCATAAAACTGCAAAGCTTCTGTAAGGCAAAGGACACTGTGGTTAGGACAAAACGGCAACCAACAGATTGGGAAAAGATCTTTACCAATCCTATAACAGATAGAGGCCTTATATCCAAAATATACAAAGAACTCAAGAAGTTAGACCGCAGGGAAACAAATAACCCTATTAAAAAATGGGGTTCAGAGCTAAACAAAGAATTCACAGCTGAGGAATGCCGAATGGCTGAGAAACACCTAAAGAAATGTTCAACATCTTTAGTCATAAGGGAAATGCAAATCAAAACAACCCTGAGATTTCACCTCACACCAGTGAGAATGGCTAAGATCAAAAACTCAGGTGACAGCAGATGCTGGCGAGGATGTGGAGAAAGAGGAACACTCCTCCATTGTTGGTGGGATTGCAGACTGGTAAAACCATTCTGGAAATCAGTCTGGAGGTTCCTCAGAAAATTGGACATTGAACTGCCTGAGGATCCAGCCATACCTCTCTTGGGCATATACCCAAAAGATGCCTCAACATATAAAAGAGACACGTGCTCCACTATGTTCATCACAGCCTTATTTATAATAGCCAGAAACTGGAAAGAACCCAGATGCCCTTCAACAGAGGAATGGATACAGAAAATGTGGTACATCTACACAATGGAATATTACTCAGCTATCAAAAACAACGAGTTTATGAAATTCGTAGGCAAATGGTTGGAACTGGAAAATATCATCGTGAGTGAGCTAACCCACTCACAGAAAGACATACATGGTATGCACTCATTGATAAGTGGCTATTAGCCCAAATGCTTGAATTACCCTAGATCCCTAGAACAAACGAAACTCAAGACGGATGATCAAAATGTGAATGCTTCACTCCTTCTTTAAATGAGGAAAAAGAATACCCTTGGCAGGGAAGGGAGAGGCAAAGATTAAAACAGAGACTGAAGGAACACCCATTCAGAGCCTGCCCCACAGGTGGCCCATACATATACAGCCACCCAATTAGACAAGATGGATGAAGCAAAGAAGTGCAGACCGACAGGAGCCGGATGTAGATCGCTCCTGAGAGACACAGCCAGAATACAGCAAATACAGAGGCGAATGCCAGCAGCAAACCACTGAACTGAGAATAGGTCCCCCGTTGAAGGAATCAGAGAAAGAACTGGAAGAGCTTGAAGGTGCTCGAGACCCCAAAAGTACAACAATGTCAAGCAACCAGAGCTTCCAGGGACTAAGCCACTACCTAAAGACTATACATGGACTGACCCTGGACTCTGTCCCCATAGGTAGCAATGAATATCCTAGTAAGAGCACCAGTGGAAGGGGAAGCCCTGGGTCCTGCTAAGACTGAACCCCCAGTGAACTAGACTATGCGGGGAGGGTGGCAATGGGGGGAGGTTTGGGAGGGGAACACCCATAAGGAAGGGGAGGGGGGAGGGTGATGTTTGTCCGGAAACCGGGAAAGGGAATAACACTTGAAATGTATATAAGAAATACTCAAGTTAATAAAAAAAAAAAAAAATTTAAAAAAAAAAAGAAAGAAAACAGGCTCAGCAAACCATGGAGAGCAAGACAGTAAGTCACACTCTTGCATGGCCTCTGCATCAGTTCCTGCCTCCACATTCTTGCCCTGACTTCCCTGGATGATGTACTACAAGTTATAAGATAAAATAAACCCACGAGTTGCTTTTGGTCATGGTGTTTTATCAACCCAGTGGAAGCCATAGGCACTACAGAAACATTTTAAAATAATATCGAGCCAACTGTGGTGATGTATGCCTATAACGTGGGAGGTTGGGATGCAGGTGGATCAGGAGTCCAAGTTCTGCCTGAAAAAAAAAATAAATAAAAAATAAATAAGAAAAATAAAACCCAGTGGTCCCAGTAGTAAAAAGACCAAAACTGTGAGCAAAAGACCATGAATTCGACTCAGTTCCAAGTAACATCACTACCAAGTCACGACAGATGCCCACTCATCTGGGTAGACCCTTCACTAACATCACCTTGGGGCCCCCAATTTCCCTGGAGACTATCACATACGCTTGTTATTTTGAAGGCATCCTTAGGGTTTCAGAGATATCTGCTAAATTAGCAACACTCTTGGAACTGGGCCTGCTTTCTGCAGTGCCCACCCTCCAACCTCACCTTCTGCAGTGCCCGCCCTCCAACCTCACCTTCTGCCCCTCTGTGCTCTCAGACTCCAATACCATCCTACTTCCCTTGGCCAAAACCCCCAGGAATGGCATTTTTTAACTAATCCCAACAGGAATTACAACATCAGACAGAATAGTCCTACAAGTATCATAACTACTTTGAACTGGTCAGCAATTCCAAAAGGTAGTGTTCGAGATACAATCTCATAATTGCCTAAGATGTGCACATCTGCTAATGATCCCTTCCACATGCTATTCCTTGTTCCTGCATACAGTGTGGGAACCAGAAAAGGCATGCCTACATCCTAATACCCATTCTTCTTGCTCCTTGTTCCCATTCTCTGGCCTTCACCTCACAAGAAATGCCAAAATGCAGTACCAACAATGATTCAAAGTCCAGGCATGAAGCTGCACATGTTACACTGACAGTTTGCTCTGATGTTTGTGGATGAAGTTATTCTGGCACCATACAAGTCCTGGAGTATAGCTACAAAATACAGCTATTAAATAATTGCACGGGTCTTTCAGAGTTTCCCATCTGAAAACACCCATTCAGATTGGAATTCCATATTCATTATGTCCGTGCCTGCATTTGACTTTCGCAACTCTTCAAGCCAATGGTTACATAACTAGAACACAGAGCAAGTGAGCAATGAATGCAAGTGAGCTTTATAGACATTGTACCACAACTTCCTTTAAATTCCCCCATTTCGTTGTTAATGCCATTAAGAAATTTATGAAGACTGTTGCAAATGACCTCCATAAATCACTTGAAGTCTGACAAATTGAAATACGTGACTGGGGTATCATATCTGTAATGTATTTGACTCAAGAAGAGTAGCTGTGTTTTCTATCAAACTGGATTTGGCAGTTCACAGAGGCTTTACAAATCTCTGGTGTCAGCCCTGTGCGAAAGCACCGTTTGTTTAGGGCCGATTTGAAGAACATGGGCAAGTAAGAAGGAGTAGGTCCAGATGTTCTGCTTAAACCCAGGTGTGTCAGTTGGCCTATTTCAGGCTGAGGACTTTTCCAGAATGCAGGAATGAGCACCTGAACAAGATTATATGCAGATCTAAAACCCTCCAGCAAACCAACTGCCTTCCGTCTAATCTCCGAATTCAGTGACTTAAACAGATCTTAGGTGAAACTGGCCAAACTACAGACTCCATCAGCTACTGCCTGAACTGACTGAAAAGGTTCACAAAAGCCCAAGGTGCAGTTTGATCTTTTTAAATGAGAAATATCATTCATCAATATAATTAAATCAACGTAAAGAGCACTAAAGTGACTGAAACTTGCCAAATTAACCTAGTCAGAGTTTGATTACATATCCAAATAAATACACCCCCCCACACACACACACATCTATATATCTATATATATCTTATATCAATTCAATACTGAAACCAAAATCAAGAACTGGATTGCTAAAATAAACATGGCTGATTTTGTGATGTTGTCCATGATAGTTCATGGGTACTCTACAGACTTTGGCTGTAAACCAGTTTGGTGTGTGTAGATGACTTTTGGCTGCATTATTAAAGGAAAATTCTTCCAGTAAAAAATACACAGGACCCCTTTTGATATAGTAAACAGATGTTAGCCTTTTGTTGTAAAGCGCTTTTGATTCAGTAGATGTCAAATATGACTTTAACAGACAGTTCCTGTCTACAAAGAATACTTCACATTTGTAAGACGCAGGTAGTGACTCAAAGGTTTTGAAGGTTTGGACGTTTTCTTTTCTTTCTGAACTTAAACAACTAATGAGGCACCATTAAAATAAATGGCTTTGGAAGTCTAGCCTTGACACTTTAATTTAAAGATGATCTCTCTACCTTAAATTTTCTCTGATGAATGATTTTGCAATGATAAAAACTCTAAAGTTAAACGTGTTTATCCAACCTAGACACCCACCCAGAAAGTCTGTTGTGCTTTCTCGGTCTGTTAAGTTCTCATTGCAGCTGCAGGCTAGAAGTGTTGAGTGATGGAAACCACAGTTATACATAGGTGGTTTCTTCAAGGAAAGCTGTTTTTCTGTGGCCAAAAGAATATGTCAAGGACTGCAAAGGAATCGTTCTTTTGTGCCCTAAAGTTTTATCTTTAAACGTTTTTTGATAGAGCACATTCTAGGAAGAAATCCTGTTAAACAAAATCAGAAGCTACCTTCAAAATGTCTGACTAAAGGGCTATGATACAAGATACAATATCATGTTCTTTCACTGACTTAAATAATCTCTGTTGCAGCCTGGGCAACCTTCACATCCTTCTGGATACCTTACCTATTTAATTATTTAGGGTGTCTTGAACCCAAGGCTGACCTAGAATTCACTAAGCATCAGAGGCTGCCCTTGAACTCCTTATCTTCCTGCTTCTAATGTTGAGATTACAGGTGTGTACCACCATACTTGGCTTATATCATGCCGGGGATTAAACCCAAGGCTACTTTATGATGATAAGCAAAAGTCCTGCCAGCTGTGCTCCATCCCCAGCCCTCTCCTCCCTGCCAACAGCATTAAATGTTTCTCCCTTGTTTTTACACCAGCCCTTAGCTAACGTAGCTCTGTGGGAACTGCATCTTCCCATTATTTTAAGTAGTTGATTCCACATCAGAGCCAAAGGAAAGGTAGAATCATTATTTAGGGTAAATAATAATAATAATTAATTAATTCTTTTCAGTTAGCCTAGAATTTTAAAATGTATTGAAGTTGGAATTAAGTCATTCTGTGTCTTAGAAAGTACAGAATATGGTGCATGAACTCTTTCCTGGGGAGAAATGAATAAACATCTGCTCCCCTCACCAAGCCACACTTTAGTAACAATTCCACCCAAGTCCAACTTGGTGTGTCAGGGAGTTTACCGAGATTTCTTACTGTGCATGGATGACTCCAAAGCAGCCACATCACCAGACATCTTCACTCCATCCACGGCTTTCCGGGAGTTCCATAGATGAAGTGCTCTCCCTTTCACACTTGGTGTCTGTCCTCTCTAGCACCTCACATACCACACAAAACTTGGTCATAACGACCTAGAGCTGAGAAGGAGGTATAAGAAGTAGCTGGAATCTCAGGTACAAGTCTATGACCCTCACCCACCCTGTCTTCTGTAGGGAAGGCCAACAGGTCCACTCTTAAGTTGCTCAAACATTTACTTCATGACCGTTCTGATGAAGATGATGATGGCTGCCGTGCTCAGAGGGCAGCGATCACAACAAACATGATATTGGCTGTTGTTATTTTGTTTTGTTTATTTTTATATTCTGACTGCAGTTTCCCCTCCCTCCTCTCCTTTCAGTCCCTCCCCTCAACTCCTGAGCCATCCTCCCCAACTTCTCCTCCCAACCAAATCCTCAAGGACAGGCCTCCCATGGATATCAGCCAGCCATGGCATACCGAGTTGTAGTAAAACTAGGTACCTCCTTTCCTATTAAGGCTGGACAAAGCAACCCAGGAGGAGAAAGGGGTCCTAAAGCAGGCAACAGAGTAAGAAACAGCCTCTACTCCCACTGTTAGGAGTCCCACAAGAAGATCAAGCTACACAACTGTAACATAGATGCAGAGGACCTGGGTCAGTCCCATGCAGGCTCCCTGGTTTGTGGTTCAGTTTCTGTGAACCCCTGTATGCCTAGGTTAGTTGATTCTGTAGGTGTTTTGTTGTTTTGTTTTGTTTGTGGTGTCCTTTACCGTCTGGCTCCTATAATCTTTCTTCTCCGTCTTCTGTGGGATTCCCCCAAGCTCTGCCATCTGTTCATCTGTTTCCATTAGTTGCTGGCCGAAGCCTCTCTGGTGACAATTAGGCTAGGCACCAATCTGAGTATAGCAGAAGATAATTAGGAATTCTTTCATTAACTCCCTTCTCCCCTCCTTTTTGACAGTTGTATATGGTTCTATCCTAGGTCTATGGGCTATCCAGCTTCTGGGTCCTGGCCCTCTAGGCAGTGTCACAGAAAGGTTCCCTCTCATGGCATGGGACTCAGTCTGGACAAGCCATTAGTTGACCACCCCCACAATTTCTGCGCCACCTTTACCCCAGCACATCTTGTAGGCAGGATAAATTGTAGGTTGAAGGTGTGGCGGGGCTGGTGTCGAATCCCTCCATAGGAAATTTTACATGGTTATAGTAGATGACTAGTTCAGGCTCTGTATCTCAGTCCCCATTACTGGAAGTCCTAGCTGGAAATTTCCACTCCACTAAGTTTCTAGATCTTCCCTGAGATGCACCCCCCATTCTAATTCTCTAAGTATTCTCTCCCTCTACTTTCCCCAAACCTGATCCCCACTGTTCCCACCTCCTCACCCAGACCCTTCCGCCTTCCACTCCCCCATCCAGTCCCTTCCCCCATCTACTCATGATGTCTATTCTATTTCCCCTCCATTCATGTGTCTGGCCTTGAATCTCTGGTATGTAGCTTCTTTGGGTCTACCGATTATAGCATGGTTGTTCTTTACAGCTATAAGTGTGGTACATACTATGTTTGCCTTTCTGAGCCTGGGTTTCCTCACTCAGGATGATCTTTTCTAGTTCTATCCATTTGCCTGCAAATTTCATGATGTCATTACTTTTAATAGCTGAGTAATACTCCATTGTGCAAATGTACCATATTTTCTTTATCCCTTCTTCTTTAATAATATCTTAAGTTATTTCATTTCTAACTATTACGAATAAAGCAGTGCTATGAACATAGTCTAGCAGGGGTCTTTGTGGGATAGTGGATCATCCTTTGGGTATATACCCAGGAGTGGTATACCTAGGTTTTGAGGTAGATTGATTTTCAGTTTTCTGAGGAACTGCCATATTGATTTCCAAAGTGGCTGTACAAGCTTGCACGCCCACCTGCAATGGTGCTCCACATCCTCACCAGTATGAGTTGTCACTTGTGTTTCTGCTCTTAGCTTTCTGATAAGTGTAAGATAAAATATCTAGGTCACTTTGATTTGCCTTTTCCTAGTGACTAAGGATTGTAACAGATATTTTTAAACACTTGGTATATCTTGTGGTGGAAGAATATAATCACTTTTAAATGTACCCTATTTAGAAAGTATGAGTAATAGCATATTTAATGAGGTCCCTCATATGTCCATTTCCTCACAACTAACACCTCAAATTGTACCTTAATTTACAAAATGTTTATTGAGACATACAATTCAATTAAAGACGTAATCCTGGGTTATGGAAGGTGTTTAGCAGAAATCCAGTGAGAAGGGTCCTTACAAGAAATACAGAGGTAAACTCAGAAAGGTCAGACCACATGAAGTGAAAGGCAATAAGTGGTTTGTAAGTTAATACATTGGACTTTATGAAACATTCTAGGTGAACCCCAGGATTGTAATATACATACACACACACACACACACACACACACACACACATGCACACACACATGCATATATATATATATATATATATATATATATATATGTATATATATATATATATTCTTCTCTTATCCCTGGCTACTTAACTTAGATTGTGATACAAATGGAGTTACAGAATGAGTCTTAACCCAAATTCATTTCCAAAAATTTACTACTGGGGAAGAGATTGTGTACAAAGGCATGGAATGAAGATTCATCTCTAGCCTTGGAAACCAATGAAGAACTGGGTCTTAGTAGTGAAAGGCTAATTACCTTGCATTTTACTACATACAGACATCAGACTCCTACAAAGTATAAAAACATTAACTCCTATCTCTTTAATCATGAGATGGCTGAAGTTAGACAGCACATTAAAGTCACTTCACAGATGCAGACCATGCTATGAAGTTTTGGTGGTTTAAATGAGAATACACAAATACAGAGAGAGAGAGAGAGAGAGAGAGAGAGAGAGAGAGAGAGAGAGAGAGAGAGAGAATGAAAATAATATATTAGAATGTTATGGTTACCAGGAAGTGGAACTGTTTGAAAGGATTACAAGGATTAAGAAGTATGGCCTTGTTGGAGTAGGTGTGGCCTTGTTGGAAGAAGCATGTCATTGGGTTCAGTAGTTTGAATAAAAGTAGCTCCCATAGGCTCATATATTTCAATGCTTAGTCATCAGGAAGTGGCACTATTTGAGAAGGATTAGAATATGTGGCCTTGTTGGAGAAAAATGGTTACTGGGTGTGGATTTTGAGGTTTCAGAAACCCATGCCAAGTCTAGTGTCTTACTCTGTTTTATCCTATAGATCAGAATGTTGCTCTTCTCCAGTACCACATTTGCCTGCCATCCTGTTCCCTGCCACCATGCTCCCTGCCATAATGATAATGGCCTAAACCTCTGAAATTGTAAGCAGGCCCCCAAATAAATGCTTTGTTTCATAAGAGTTGCCTTAGTCCTAGTGTTTCTTCACAGCAACAGAACATTGACTAAGACAGATGTTGGTTCCAGAGTATATAGTGTATTGCTGTGATAGGCTTGACCAGGCTGTTTGTTGGAAGACACAAGAAGATATTGGAAATTTACAGTAGAAAGCAGTTGAATGACTTAAACATGGCTTAACCAGCCATATTATGCACCATTTTGATGACAGTGGTGCTAAAAGCATGTAAATAATGACGGCCCAGTTCAAGAAATTTCAGAGGAGAAGATTATTAGTAAGGGGACTAAAGACCTTTCTTGTGGTATTTTGGCAAAGATTGTGACTGCTTTCAGCCCCACGCCTGGCTAAGTCAAAGAGTTTTTGATTAATGGCATTGGCAGAGGAGATTTCAAGATATCCTTGTTTTAATCTATTGTGTGGCTTTTAACAATCACTCTTGTGCAGATCTATGATGAAAGGAACAATCTGGACAAGGAGAAATACAAAATGTGCAGTTTGAGAAGAAAAGGAGCACCAGGAAAGTTAACAGAGCTAAGTCATGAATTCAAGGAGATAAAAAGCTTAAGACAAGCCTGAATACAGGGAATGATGACCTCAGAGGAAAATATCACGCAGTTAAGCTTACAAATTATGAAAAGGAATTTTAAAAATATCTTAATCAGTAAAGGAAACCATTGACAACAGAAAGCTAAATTTACTCTAAGGAGGGAGCCAGCTTCCAGCCCCAGCGGCAGTAGAACTTGGGAACTTCAGTCCTACAGCTCTAGCTTTAGAGTCAAAGGGTTATAGAACAGGATTATAGAAAAGGATTATAAAATCTCCTTCCACAGCTAAGAAAAGCCACTGGGGCCAGGTATATGTCAGCTCTCCCCGTATGAAGGCCTAGAGAAGCCATTGAATAAAGCCATGAAAGTGAAGCCTGGGTTGCCTTGGAAATGCCAAGATGTTAAAGATCCCAGAGCTGTGATTTGCCAGTCAAGGAGAGCTGCTAACAGGGAATAGAACCAGCCCAAGAGAGAAAAATTATGTTCCAGTCAATAAAGCTAAATAGAGTTGAATATCTGAAGAGAACTTTGACATCACACATAGAGATTCAGACTCTGGAGTTTGTCCGGTATTTTGTTTTTGGTCTTGCTCTGTTCCCGTATTTCCTACTGTGCTCCTTTCTTCCCTTTTGGAATGGTAATGTATATTGGAAGCATGTGCTTTGCTTTTTATTTTTATTTTTCAGTTATAGTAAGTAAGTGATTGCCCTAAGTCTCAGAAGAAATATTGGGCTTTAGACTTTTAGGCAGTCTTGAGACTAAAAGTCTATAGGACTCTTCAAGTAGGCCTTTTGTATTATGATGTGGCTGCAAGCCTATGGGGGCCAGGGAGTGGAATGTGGTGGTTTGAATGAGAATCCCCCCCCATAGGTTCATATATTTGAATGCTTGGTCACCAAGGAGTGGAACTGTTTGAAAGAAGTAAAAGAATTAGGAGGTGTGGCCTTGTTGGAGTAGATGTGCCATTTTTGGAGGAAGTGTGTCACTAGAGTGGGCATTAAGGTTTATTTTTTTTTCATCTTTATTAAATTGGGTATTTCTTATTTACATTTCAAATTTTATGCCCTTTCCCAGTTTCCGGACCAACATCCCCCTATCCTCTCCCCCTTCCCTTCTACATGGGCTTCCCCTCCCCATTCTCCCCCCCTTATTGCCCTCCCCCCAATAATCCTGTTCACTGGGGGTACAGTCTTGGCAGGACCAAGGGCTTCCCCTTCCACTGGTGCTCTTACTAGGCTATTCATTGCTACCTATGAGGTTGGAGTCCAGGGTCAGTCCATGTATAGTCTTTAGGTAGTGGCTTAGTCCCTGGAAGCTCTGGTTGCTTGGCATTCTTGTTCATATGGGGTCTCGAGCCCCTTCAAGCTCTTTCAGTCCCTTCTCTGATTCCTTCAACGGGGGTCCCATTCTCAGTTCAGTAGTTTGCTGCTGGCATTCGCCTCTGTATTTGCTGTATTCTGGCTGTGTCTCTCCGGAGAGATCTATATCCAGTTCCTGTCCATCTTATCTAGTTTGGTGGCTGTATATGTATGGGCCACATGTGGGGCAGGCTCTGAATGGGTGTTCCTTCTGCCTCTGTTCTAAACTGTGCCTCCCTATCCACTCCTAAGGGTATTCTTGTTCCCCTTCTAAAGAAGAAGTGAAGCATCCACATTTTGGTCATCCCTCTTGAGTTTCATGTGTTCTGTGCATTTAGGGTAATTTGAGCATTTGGGCTAATAGCCACTTATTAATGAGTGCATACCATGTGTGTTTTTCTGTGATTGGGTTACCTCACTCAGGATGATATTTTCCAGTTCCCTCCATTTGCCTATGAATTTCATAAAGTCATTGTTTTTGATAGCTGAGTAATATTCCATTGTGTAGATGTACCACAATTTCTGTATCCATTCCTCTGTTGAAGGGCATCTGGGTTCTTCCCAGCTTCTGGCTATTATTATAAATAAGGCTACTATGAACATAGTGGAGTATGCGTCTTTGTTATATGTTGGAGCATCTTTTGGGTATATGCCCAAGAGAGGTAGCTGGGTCCTCAGGTAGTTCAGTGTCCAATTTTCTGAGGAACTTCCAGACCGATTTCCAGAATGGTTGTACCAGTCTGCAATCCCACCAACAATAGAGGATTGTTCCTCTTTCTCCACATCCTCGCCAGCATCTGTTGTTGCCTGAGTTTTTGATCTTAGCCATTCTGACTGGTATGAGGTTCATTGATGAGAGTGGGGTTTTGAAATCACCTACTATTATTGTGTGAAGTGCAATGTGTGCTTTGAGCTTTAGTAAAGTTTCTTTTATATATGTAGGTGACCTTGTATTTGGAGCATAGATATTTAGGATTGAGAGTTCATCTTGGTGGATTTTTCCTTTGATGAATATGAAGTATCCTTCCTTATCTTTTTTGATGACTTTTGGTTAAGAATCGATTTTATTCAATACTAGAATGGCTACTCCAGCTTGCTTCTTTAGACCATTTGCTTGGAAAGTTGTTTTCTAGTCTTTTACTCTGACGTAGTGTCTGTCTTTGTCTCTGAGGTGTGTTTCCTGTAGGCAGCAAAAATTCTGGGTCCTCATTACATATCCAGTTTGTTAATCTGTGTCTTTTTATTGGGGAATTGAGACCATTGATGTT
Organism: Rattus norvegicus; assembly: GCF_021556685.1. Lineage (NCBI taxonomy): Eukaryota > Metazoa > Chordata > Mammalia > Rodentia > Muridae > Rattus > Rattus norvegicus. Next base: position 10,574,886 of record NC_141538.1, read on the forward strand.
GAGAGATATTAAGGAATAGTGATTGTTGCTTCCTGTTATCTTCGTATTTGGAGGTGAGATTATGTTTGTGTTCTTGTCTTCTCTTTGTTTTGTTGCAAAACGATTAGTTTCTTGCTTTTTCTAGGGTGTATCTTGCCTCCTTGTATTGGGCTTTACCCTTTATTATCCTTTGTAGGGCTGGATTTGTAGAAAGATATTGTGTAAATTTGGTTTTGTCATGGAATATCTTGGTTTCTCCATCTATGTTAATTGAGAGTTTTGCTGGATACAGTAACCTGGGCTGGCATTTGTGTTCTCTTAGGGTCTGCATGACATCTGTCCAATATCTTCTGGCTTTCACAGTCTTTGGTGAGAAGTCTGGTGTGATTCTGATAGGTCTGCCTTTGTGTCACTTGACCTTTTTCCCTTACTGCTTTCAATATTCTTTCTTTGTTTTGTGCATTTGGTGTTTTCACTATTCTGTGATGGGAGGAGTTTCTTTTCTGGTCCAATCTATTTGGAGTTCTGTAGGCTTCTTGTATGTTTATGGGCATCTCTTTCTTTAGATTACGGAAGTTTTCTTCTATGATTTTGTTCAAGATATTTACTGGTCCTTTGAGTTATGAGTCTTCACTCTCTTCTACCTATTATCCTTAGGTTTGATCCTCTTGTTGTGTTCTGGATTTCCTGTACGTTTTGGGCCAGTAGCTTTTTCCATTCTACATTATCTTTGACAGTTGTGTCAATGATTTCTATGGAATCTTCTGCTCCTGAGATTCTCTCTTCTATCTCTTGTATTCTGTTGGTGATGCTTGTATCTAAGGCTCCTTGTCTCTTCCTTTGGTTTTCTGTATCCAGGGTTGTCTCCCTTTGTGTTCTTTATTGTTTCTATTTCCATTTTCAATTCATTCACCTGTTTGATTGTGTTTTTCTGTAATTTCAGGGATTTTTGCGTTTCCTCTCTAAGGGCTTCTACTTGTTTACTTGTGTTTTCCTGCATTTCTCTAAGGGAGTTCTTTATGTCTTTCTTAAAGTCCTCCATCATCATGATCAAATTTGATTTTAAATCTAGATCTTTCTTTTCTGGTGTGTTTGGATATTCAGTGTTTGCTTTGGTGGGAGAATTGGGCTCTGATGATGCCATGTAGTCTTGCTTTCTGTTACTTGGGTTCCTGCACTTGCCTCTTGCCTTCAGGTTGTCTATGGTGTTCCCTTGTTTTGCTATTTCTGACAGTGGCTTGTCCATCCTATAGGCCTGTATGTCAGGAGTACTATAGGCCTGTTTTCCTGTTTTCTTTCAGCCAGTTATGGGAACAGAGTGTTATGCTTTCAGACGTGTAGTCCATCCTATCCACTGGCTTTCAGCTCTTCCTGTGGGCGTGTGTCCTGAGTCCACCAGGCAGGTCACTTGGAACAGAAAAGTTGGTCTTACCTCTGGTCTCGGGCCTGTAGTTGCTCCTCATGTTTTAGCTCTCTGTGAGGGCACCAACCAGAAGGTTCTGCCCCTCCTTCTCCTGGGTCCCTGTGTGCAGGGGGCCCAGATGGCACTAGGCGTTGTCCTCTAGAGTCAGAAATGTGGGCAGAGAGCAGTCTCCTCTGCCTCCCCAGGTGTGTCTGCCCCTCTGAACGCTTAGCTCTCCCTCCCACAGGATTTGGGTGCAGGGAGCTATTTGACCAGGTCCGTTCTGATCCGGGCACAGTCTGGACTGCAGGGTTCCTGCAGTTTGACTGCCCCTATCTTCCTGTGCTCAGAGGCCTACAGTTTCCTCTTGGGCCAAGGATGTGGGCAGAGGTGGGCAGAAGTGGCGGTCTCTCCTGCCCTACAGTCTCAGGATTGCCCACTCATCTGGGTGAAGAGCTCTCTCTCCCACAGGATTTGGGAGCAGGGAGCTATTGGCCTGGATCAGCGAGGTTCGGGTGCCTGAGCATTAAGGTTTTAAAAGCCCACGCCAGCCCCAGCATTGCTCTCAGTCTTGGTCTGTGCAGATCAGGATGCAGCTCCAGCACCACACGTGTCGCCATGCTCTCCACTGTAGTATAAATGGACTAGACCTCTGAAGTGGTAAGCAAGGCCCCATTTGCACGCCTTCTTCTAAAAGAGTCTTCTTGGTCATGATGTTTCTTCATAGCAGTAGAACAGTGACTTGGATGAGTTTTGAGCTAGGCTTTCAGAAAGTACAAGGGATTCTGAAATCCTTGAAGCACTGATTTTGAGTCACAATTCTCATTGTTTTACCAACAGATGGCAAAGTGCAAGCTTTAGAGACTAATAATAAAAAAAAAGCTGATATTCTTTAATGCACTTATGTGAGCACGGTACATTCAGCCACCACTTAGATTTGCCAATCCTCCTTGAAGACTCTCCCATGATCCACTCTCACCTAGCAGCAATCTCTCTAGCTCCTTTATAGATTTTAACAGGTATGAAACAAAGTTGTAGGGTCACAAAAGGTTGCCTTCAATCTCCTGGAAATCCCAGTATCTTCTATCTTACAGGATTAGCTGAAAACCCAATGTCACAATGTCTCTAAATCTAGACTCTTTCAAATACACTCCCATCACAAATAGTGACTGGATGCATGTTACATGGGCATTAAAAGACCCTAATATTATAGGCACCACAAAATATTTTGGTGGCCCCTTGTGGGGATTATCTTCTCAAAATCTAAAGATGCAACTTTATTCATGCTGTCTCTTCCATTTTTCTATATACCCTTTCTATATAAATAGAGGCTGCCTCAATCTTGTTTTCTATGCCAGCAGGCCATTCTTCAAGTGACATGGCCTGAAGGGGAATGACTGAAAGATGAGAATATAAGGAAGATAGGAAAGCTGTGGTCAGGAGATATTCCATAAACTATTTCTTATGCCAACTAAATTTATTAAGAAGTACAGCTTATATACCATTAGGGTTGAGGGGAAGAGTTATGAGATTGCTACTGTGCAATTATACAAAGTCAGTAGGAAACTAATCAAGCAATATTACACAAAGAGTATCTCAAGAGCATCAGAGATCAAGTCTCAAGTCTTGGGACTAATAACCTTATCCCCCTTAAGGTGGGAAGACTTGGGTTCTCAGGAGTCAAAGCCACATCTCACCCAAGGTCCTGGCCCCAGGTCATTACTGGTTCTCCCAAACTTGTTCCTGGTTTTAGCCAAGGAAGTATGTATCTTTTCCATACTTTAGTTCCTCAGGGAAAGATTGAATCAATCAAACCTCAATAGTTTCATTTCTCTGCTGTTACACAGTTTCATCATTAGATGAAGATACTATAGAAGTTAGTAGAATAAAATGATTTCTTATCAGTCCATGGACTGGAAAATCTAACACCAAGATACCAGCCCCTGGAGAGCACCAGCTGCTTCATCATTCTCAGTGAAAGGGAAAAATCAGAGTGAAGAGTGGAAAAGAGACAAAGCAATAAACTCTATAACAAACCCACTATGGCATTGGTTCATTCATAAAATTGGAGCTCTGATGACCTAATTATCTCTCTACTTTATGTATTTTTGTTTCAAAACAAAATAAATAATGACAAAGCCCACAATATACAATATTTGACCTTGTCAAATCAGGAACAGATAGACTTGAGTGCCTAAGTTACTAGCCTTATGTATACGAAGAAGGGAGGAAAACAAAGCTAAACCAAAGGCAATAGATAACAGCAGAGAAAACCAAGTGGGAAAGAGGCACTCAGTATTTCTGTAGAGTTATTGTACACTATAAGTTGTGGAGCAAGAGGAGCTCTAAGATAAAGGACATGGAGGACTCTAATTACTGTAGAGTAATACACTGTAAGTAGAACTCTGAGATAGGACGACTGAGCCAACTGATGACCATTTATACAGACGTCTTCAAAATCTCCTTTGTTCTCCTATGCCTTCCATATTCTTCAACAACTGAGACCAGACATTTCTACCAGATTCTTCAAACTGGGTGTACAGTGCTCATCAACAGGCTCAGTCATATCCTATTTTATAACTTTCTGACTCCACAAAGACAGAGTTAGCCACCTGCCTTTGTTCTTATTAATAATAGAGTAGATGGTTTTCTGAGGTTCTTTCATTAGAGAAACACTTTCTGATAGAAGAGTCATCCCATCTCCAGACCAGAGGCATGGCAGCAGAGTAGCTTCAAGTCATAATTAGTAGAGTTACAATAGAATCCAAGCTTCAGATGTCCAAAGAACACTCCACAGAATTTGTTGTAGTGGCGTTTTGTTTGTTGGTTGGTTGATTTTTGTTTTGTTTTGACTTTTTCTTTTCTTCTGTTAGCTTTTTGTCAATGTTCTTGCAGATGACTTTCAAGGCTTAGCTTCTGCTGGAGCATTTCTCAGAAGAGATTCAAGAACAAGTCCTCAAGAACAACCATATTATAGATAAAGCTGAGGTATTCTGGTGTTAGTTCATCACAGTTGACTAGGACAAAGTGATGTCATGAACATAGACTGTAATATTATTTTTCCTGTTACTCAAAAGGTTGAAGAAATCCCACCAATGATGAGTAGCAATTTCTTTAGTTCCAACAGCATTTAGCATTGGTAGTGTTTGACTACCAATGGTTTTGCCATCCTTGGTAAAAGAATTCTCTGCATTTCTCCTTGGTAAAGTCATCAGAATTTCTAGTTCATGCTTTATTGATAATACTTACTTCTTCCCAATCAACTTATTTCTCCTTAAATTTCTTGATTTCTCTTTATTTCTGTTGTCTCCCAAACCTGTATACATCTTTGTTCTTCCCAATCATGTTCCTTTTACTTCTCTCCTTCACCTTCTCCTTGTCACCGCCACTAATATCTTTCTCGAATACAAGGTGTACTAGTTACTTTTCTATTGCTGTGATAAAAGCCTTAGAAAAGGCTTATCTGGGTTTATGGTTCCAACCTCTTATTAAAGTCAGTCATATTCATGGCAAAGTGACATGGCAGCAGGCAAGTCTGGTGGTTGAAGCAGGAAGTTGATAGTGCACACCTTAAATTGCAAACATGTAAGAGAGAGAGAGAGCTGGAAACTCCAGAGGTCTTTTAATCTTCAAGCCAATTCCCACAGTGAAACCCTTTCTCCATCAAGACTGCACTACTTAAATCTCCCCAAACGGTACCACTAACTGGAGAAGCAATGTTCAGGTATCTAAGAACAAGAGGGCCATTGCTTACTCAAACCACCACTCAGGGTAATTGGTTAAGAAATCCAAGTGACTCTTCACACTTTGCCCTACTTCTTCTCTCAACATGAAGGTCAAAGGTCACTTGGGTACTTCAGTGTATTTAGTAGGAGAACTCCAGCAGAAGAGTCATAGGAAATCTGTTCACCATCATTACGGTGCCTAGAGGAGGCAAACACTTTCCCTGCCACTGGGTGCCAGAATAAAAGCTGATGCTGAGTTCAGTCTAGACACTGTCAGTACCAGCCTGAATAATCTCCACACATGCTTTGATAGCATATTGGGTGATCGTTCTCAAGAGATCTAGGTCACCTTTGGTCACACCTATGCCTGTGTGCACCGAAGTCATGGTGAAATTCCTGAGGGTTTTAAATAATGTCCAATTTACTACCGTTCAACTTAGAAGAGTCAACTTTCAAAGTAATTCCTGTTGAAAACATGAGAAGTATTAAAAATCAACTCTGGAAACCTTCTACATTGAAATAAGAGGTACTGATAAGAAACGTTAGTTTAGAAATTTTCATATCTCCTTACTGCATTTCTTTAGGCATTCTGAAGGACAAGCTGCAAGTACCAGAGAAGAGAAAGAGCCTGGACTGTCTGTGTCTGATTTGCACACAGCATCAGGACTGCCTAAGGCTTACTCCCCAAGTACCACTAAAAATCATCTCTCTCTAGACTGAGTATAATAATACTTGCACGCAGTCTCAGAACTCAGGACACAGAGGCAGGCACATCATAGCAAGACCATGTCTTAAAAAACAAAACAAAACAAAACCTGTTCACTGTGGGAAGAGGATCAAGGATGGGGAGAGAGAGAGAGATGACAGAGACATGTGATGAATGCCAGGAATCAGACTTTGCAGATGAACATCAGGATGAAGATCTGAATTTATTGCACAGTGCATAAGGAACTTATACATTGTATGTGAGCCAATCACAAGCCCGTAAATACTCAGCCAATAATTTCTAGCCACACCTTCATCCTGCCCCAGTGAGAGCCCTGCCTGATGAGGTAACTAAGAAGAGGAGGGGCATCAGCACCTGCCAGGACCTCTGTGAAGCTAAAGAAGCAGCCACCATCTCAGCCTCAGCTCCTTTTTGCTGCCTCACCTATTTTCCAGGAGCCATCTTAGACCTAAGATCTAATGTGTTGTAGAGCAAATCAGGACTCTTTGAAGAGTCTCAGGAACCTGTGGTACCTCACCCTCCATCATGCTTTTCTCTTCACACGGTTGACCTCCACATCCCCCACAGATCACCACACTTTCACTTTCTCCCCTTTTTAAAAATACCAGCAGAAGTTCTATGGGAAAAGCTAAGACTCCCACCATTCACCTTCTTGTTCTAGCACCCAGTCTAGGGCAGGGAGCACCCTTCCCATCCTGCTCTGCATCCTTGCACACAAGAGGAGAGTGTGCTCAAAGGTAAACGCAGTTAGAATAAACCAAGTTTGCACTGGTTCCAGTTTTAGGATTTTAGTAACTCTGGTTATGCACCATCTTTTTTTCTCATTGAGTATCCAAGCATTTCCTTGGGTTTATTTGTCATTAGCAGCATGCATCTAAGCAGTGGTTCTGAATAATAGCTACCGGACACCTAATCAAGCATGTGGGTTACTGTTCATGTTGCTGTGACACAGAACAGTTCAATGTGGGAATGGCTTATTTGTTCTAATAGTTTGAAGTTGCAACCCATCAGGCTGGAGATAGCATGGTGGCAACTGGTCACACAAAGTCTGCAGCCAGGAAGCAGAAAGAGGTACATGATGATCAAAGCTTGCTTGTTCTCTCACCATTACTCAGGCTTGACTCCAGCTGCAGAATGAAAGCACCCACTTCAATTAACCACAGCTAAGAAGTCCTCTCAGACATCCCAGAACTTATCTCAAAGGTGGTTCTAGACCCTATAGAGACAATGTGAACCATTAGACCAGGTAAGCCTCACTTTGATCTTTTTCAAATTTGGAAAAATGGTACTTGCCTCAAAGGGGAATCAGGGAGGAATACAAGTATTCAGTTCACAGCCTGGTCCACAGAAGAGCCAGGAAGGTAGTTGTCAGTACCTGATCTAAAGACCTGAGAAGATCTTATCATGGTAAACCTGAGATCACACATTCACACATGGGCAGTGTTTGTGACTGCAGTCTGTCTCGGCTGATACTGACCTGACTGAATAAGAGCTCAGACTCAAGCTCCTAAGTCAGAAAGGGTGTCCTTTTCCCCAGAAGACCTCCATCTCACCTCATATACCATCTCCAATCCTTCCTGAGAGCCTATCAGCTAGACACAGTTGATCACGGGTTTTCTCTCTACCCACCTTCCTGTGGTGATGCTTCACCCATTTGTCTCCTAGTGCTTTCTATTCATCCCTTTGTCTTTGTTTCTTTCTCAGATGTGACTGACTCACTGAAGAAAGGGAACTTGGCCTGAAGATCCCACACAAGTGCTTCCGTGTCTCCTTGCTAGTTAAGAGTGTTTTTATTTCCTTTAGATAATATATGCAAAAAGAGTGCAGGGCAGTGTAACATCCCTCCCTCCAAACAGTACACCCACAAGCCATGCCTCCTGTGAAGTTCTTACGAGAAGTCATTCGTGCGCGTGAGTGCATGCGTGCGTGTGACTCCTATCTGGTATATTTGGTGAATCTATGATTAGCCAATTACTAACTTTGCATTTCACATATACTGCAAATTGTTTATTTTTAAAGTCCATTATGAAACAGGCTGACCACATAAATTTTGTATTCGTTTCTCAGCTTTTTAGTTTCAGCCAAGGATAGGGGAAGAGTGTGGTTCAGTCTGTAGTATCAGAAGAGAAAAATGCAGAGAGATTCAAATAAAGGAAAAAGAAAACTTAGTCCAATTCATAAATTCTTTCTTAGAAAGGGCACAATGGCCATTTTAGTGGATCCCAGATTCACAGCTTCCCTCAGTGACATTGCCCCTCCATCATCTGACTGGCTAAATCCAACACTCCACTCCACACGAGATGCTCAGGCTTGGTTCATTTGGATCTCAAAAGCATGAACGAGATGAAAGAACAAAGTGGAGAAAGAGTCGCCATGCTCGCACTGAGTTTCATCTTTTCGTGATTATGCCTATAATAAAAGTGGAAAGTGTTTGAACTTATGAGACTGAATGAAGGCAGCAGCAGACTGGTACCTCACTGCAGCTGTGGAGCCAAGACAGTCCCTGCATCTTTGTAAGCACTGTCAGGTGCTCCTGCTTCCAGGGGAAAATGGTAGTACAAAAATTATGCCCCTGCCCTCGGGGGAATGAGAACCACATAAACTGTCTCCTATAAATCATATTTTTGCCCATCTAAGTAGATCAGACAAGGGAGAAGGAAAAAGGGGCTCTCTATGACAAGAAGCTTTGATCATTCTGATCAAACACAGACCACCTATCAGCCCTCCAAAGTGCCACTATGCCTCGTACAAGTTTGCAGTGCTGTGTTATAATAGCTACCAGTCATTGTCGCTGAGATCTTTTAAAAGGGGGTTGTAATTAAACATATGATTGGGTCCAGACATTCTAATCATCCATCTATCTCTGCTGCCAAGTGGGCCAGCAGCCTTCTGGAACCACCCTGGGACACAATTTGCATGCTGACTGAATTCATGGATGGAGCAGATTCACTAGGACATCTGTTGCCGATTGTTTTGGTCCTCTGCTTTTCAGACTCAGATAGGAAAATACAGAAAGTAAAAGGCAAATTATGGAGCCCCGGGCAGGCATTGATTGATATTTTTCTTTCTCTCACCAGCTCCCTGGAGCAGTACAGACACTAAAAACACCCAACTTTGCAATCCCCTTGGCCTTGAAATGACACTGCTTCCCAGCCGATTCTCACTTAATGCTATTCACTTTGGCCTTGAAAGAGATCTTCACTCCCATCTCCAAAGCCTACAGACATGAGACAGTAAGAAAGGAAAGGAGCTGCCTTGACCAGGATGCTGATGTGGGAAAGAGACAAGACCCCAGAAGATCCCATGTTCACAGGGAACCTGAGGGACTCACCTAGCAAATCTCCCTCCTAACTCTTGGAAATCTTAGAGGAATGAGATATTAGAAGCATGAATGACAAATGTTAGAGAAACATGTAAGGGATCATTACCGATGCAGTTTCCTCAAACTGGCTATGGACAAAACAGCGCAGACATGGGATCACCTGATACCACCGTGGATTCGATTCCCTCAGCTGTACCTCAGGTGAGGGGTGGGGAGAGAAGCAAGAGTTGGGAATACACTGGAGCTTGTACTCAGTGGCATCAAGATTATTGTCGATTATTGCTTTTCAATCCTCTGTCCTAGAAGATGTGGACTGATCTTACGCTCCTCTTAGAAATGCACCTATAGTTCAAAAACAGGAGTCCGTTGTGACAGCTACCCAGCCAGCACCCTTTACCCTCCAACGCCTGTTCCCAGGCTGCTCTGCACCCTGTGTCCCTCTCATTGGGACCACATCACAGTTTTTTCATCACACAAAAAACTGATCAAATTGAGGAAGTTCTGTCCTCTGCGTAGTCTGTGAGACTGAGCAGAAGAGCAGCAACATGACTGCTTCAGTTTTTAAAATGGTCCTACTTGAATTAGCTAAGATTTGTCTGGAGCAAATATGGAAACCCACAGTTTGAGTTCTCCCCTGAATCTCAGTAAATTCAGCCAGCAGGCCACCGGGTCAGTGTGGCTTTTTTTCCCACTATATACATTCCCATCCTATATAATAAGTGTGATATAACCCAAGAAGTATGAAAGCTGTAATCACAAACATATAGAAAGAATTGTTGCTAGGAAATAGGAAACTAAAGGGAGGCATATGTTCCATTCTGGAAGGATCCTCTAGGTAAAACTCTGAGTTCTAAAAAAATCATCTGAGAGAAGTGAACATTCCCATTGAAAAATCCACCATTATAGGCCCCATACCTACGTTGTGGAATCCTGAATCCCTTGATCACTAAAATGATCATCACCAATATGAGTCTGTTTGTCTACACAGGATTCCCAAAGACCTTCCGGGTGTCTGAGTATTCCCTTTACCAAGAAATCAGAGAAAAGTTTACATGGAGCAAAGGCTCTACATAGGTTTTAGAGCTCAAAACAATGGCTAGCTCCTCCTCCTCCTCATACATTTCTGTGTTCACCCCAATGTCCTTGATTCACAGAGAACTGAACTGAATATTTTCTTGCTGTAAAGCAAGATTTCCTTCAGACCTCCAAAAATCACTCAGAGATCATACTACTACTTTCTATAGTCAGTCACCTGCATTCCAAGTAGAAGCCTGTTAGGAAAATTCATTCTTTTGTTTAGGTAAAAGTATCTGTTTGACCACCACAGTCACTAGTAACCATAACCATAACATCTCTCTAGACACAAGCTGAACACCTGAGTCCCTGGCCTCTCCTCATACATCCTAACTCTCTAGTTTGGGTAAACTATTATCAGCCATTATTTCTTCCTTATGAATTTTTTAATCATTGTATTGCTAGGAGGCCTGAAGAATCTTCTTCCAGAAAACAAAAGCAAAAACCACAAAAACAACAAACAAACAAAAACAAAACCATGTAGTCATCTCATATTCCTGATTATCCTAGACTTCCCATTTCAGGCCAAGCCACATATCGAACATCCCAAAGTCATTAAATGCTCCAGAAAGTTATACTAGCATTTCTTCTGTGAGAAGAGAATAAAATCCTGTAGGTAAAGTTTCAATCTTTCTGGACATAAATAGCAATGCCATCTTGACAGCTATAAGAGAAAACACATCACAGAGTCTAACGACAGAAGGACACTCTCATGCCAGGCTCTTGCAGATAGGTGACACTAAGTTCTGACTCTCACAGAATGAGGCTTCCTTTGCCTTGTTGGTGTTTCCCCCTAGTCAGAGGCCCATCATACGCTTTGATGTTTGTTCTCAATTAAAAGCCAAGGAACATCTCATGTTTATCTGACACTTCCCAGATTTTCCATACCTAAAAGCAGATGAGAACTGTGCACAGCTGATTAAGTCATACATTTTGACACATGTCTTCAGAATAGATATCATCCCATCCTTTTATTTCACAAATAAAGAAACTGAGGCCCTGTGACGATTTGCACTTGCTTGGCCCAGAAAAGTTAAGTATGTTTTCCAACACCATGGCATCCAGAGGGAAATAAAAATCCACATCATAGTAATCCCAAACCAGAGCTCTCCCCTAACCCACAGACCTAATTCTTCCTGCTTTCAGTGGCATTTACCCTCTATCAACCAAGGGACATGCCACTGTCTGAGCCTAGCCAAATGCAGCTGTCAGTTTTTAGTCTAACTTGGACCAAGCTTCACCATTCCCTGTGAGCTCCAAAGTGAGACCTGGAGCAGATTTAGAAACTGTCCAATTACAAACACAAGACAACACAGGAGCATGACTTTTCCAGATTGTCACACTTATTTTTACCAAGACCTACCTCGGAGTTCCACACCGGTCTGTCTCCCAACTAAAACTATAAGCCATGTGATATCAGTGCTCTGTCTTTGTTTACCCATCTTACAGTTATTGGCCTGTTATACTCCTCTTTATGGTCCCTAAATCAAACATTGATGGCCCAGTTTCCATTATGCACTGTGGGGATGTGGGGCTCTGTTGCCTGGGGCTCTCCACAGAGATCTCTGGCCTGGCTAGCTACATGGGTTTGGGCAAGGGGGAGAGAACTCAGGCAGGGATGGGGAACAGCTTTCGCTTCCCCCACTGCTGATCCTTCTCCTTTCTGCTGCTGCCACTTCCATTGATTGAGCTGAGCAGAGCCAGCAGGAGACTGACTAACTGGCAAGAGGTGCAGAGGGAGAACAGATCTCTTCTCCAAGAGACAGTGTTACAGCTCTTATGACAGAAGTTCTAAGACAATGGAATAATTCCTGCACACTTTTAACCATGAACATGATTCTTTTTTTTTATCCTTATTAACTTGAGTATTTCTTATTTACATTTCGATTGTTATTCCTTTTCCCAGTTTCCAGGTCAACATCCCCCTCCCCTTCTATATTGGTGTTCCCCTCCCCACCCTCCCCCCATTACCGCCCTCCCAGCAACAATCACGTTCACTGGGGGTTCAGTCTTGGCAGGACCGAGGGCTTCCCCTTCCATTGGTGCCCTTAATAGGCTATTCATTGCTACCTATGAGGTTGGAGCCCAGGGTCAGTCCATGTATATAGTCTTTGGGTAGTGGCTTAGTCCCTGGAAGCTCTGGTTGGTTGGCATTGATGTTCATATGGGGTCTCGAGCCCCTTCAAGTTCTTCCAGTCCTTTCTCTGATTCCTTCAATGGGGGTCCTGTTCTCAGTTCAGTGGTTTGCTGCTGGCATTCGCCTATGTATTTGCTGTATTCTGGCTGTGTCTCTCAGGAGAGATCTACATCTGGTTCCTGTCAGTCTGCACTTCTTTGCTTCATCCATCTTGTCTAATTGAGTGGCTGTGTATGTATGGGCCACATGTGGGGCAGGCTCTGAATGGGTGTTCCTTCTGCCTCTGTTCTAATCTTTGCCTCCCTATTCCTTCCCAAGGGTATTCTTGTTCCCCTTTTAAAGAAGAAGTGAAGCATCCACATTTTGGTCATCCCTCTTGAGTTTCATGTGTTCTGTGCATCTAGGGCAATTCAAGCATCTGGGCTAATAGCCACTTATCAATGAGTGCATACAATGTGTGTTTTTCTGTGATTGGGTTACCTCACTCAGGATGATATTTTCCAGTTCCCTCCATTTGCCTATGAATTTCATAAAGTCATTGTTTTTGATAGCTGAGTAATATTCTATTGTGTAGATGTACCACATTTTCTGTATCCATTCCTCTGTTGAAGGGCATCTGGGTTCTTTCCAGCTTCTGGCTATTATAAATAAGGCTGCGATGAACATAGTGGAGCACGTGTCTTTTTTATATGTTGGGGCATCTTTTGGGTATATGCCCGAGAGGTATACCTGGGTCCTCAGGTAGTTCAATGTCCAATTTTCTGAGGAACCTCCAGACTGATTTCCAGAATGGTTTTACCAGTCTGCAATCCCACCAACAATGGAGGAGTGTTCCTCTTTCTCCACATCCTCACCAGCATTTGCTGTCACCTGAGTTTTTGATCTTAGCCATTCTCACTGGTGTGAGGTGAAATCTCAGGGTTGTTTTGATTTGCATTTCCCTTATGACTAAAGATGTTGAACATTTCTTTAGGTGTTTCTCAGCCATTTGGCATTCCTCAGCTGTGAATTCTTTGTTTAGCTCTGACCTCCATTTTTAATAGGGTTATTTGACTCCCTGCGGTCTAACTTCTTGAGTTCTTTGTATATTTTGGATATAAGCCCTCTATCTGTTGTAGGATTAGTAAAGATCTTTCCCCAATCTGTTGGTTGTCGTTTTGTCCTAACCACAGTGTCCTTTGCCTTACAGAAGCTTTGCAGTTTTATGAGATCCCATTTGTCGATTCTTGATCTTAGAGCATAAGCCATTGGTGTTTTGTTCAGGAAATTTTCTCCAGTGTCCATGTGTTCGAGATGCTTCCCCACTTTTTCTTCTATTAGTGTGAGTGTATCTGGTTTGGGTAAGTACTTCCCACTGGTTTGGTCTGAGAGTTAGGGAAGGCCTCACCTACATATTCAGGGGCATGGTCCTGTTTTTACAACTGATCTGTCTGTGGTCATGTCCTCACCTGTGGAGGACGACCTTGGAACATTGCTCTATGCGACTGGTCTGTCTCAAACCTCTCTACAGGGGTCTGTGGGGGCTGCAGCTAGTGAGGCCTTGATCTCCTGGAAACTGAGAATGCACCTGCCATCCCTTTTAGGGTCCCTGGGGATTCAATCTATCTTGATCAGGAATCAGGGTACCTTTCATAGCCTGCTGCCCGACAATGCACCTTCCCCCATTCATCCTCCTGCAAGGCACTGCTCATCTCTGCTACATTTGCTTTGCATATATTCCTAATACACTTCCTTTCCCTTACCTGTGAACTACACTTGTGGACCAGACATATTACAACTCCTCTTTCTCACACAGAGCATGTTCACAAAGTCTCCATATGACTGTATAATGCCATTATCTACTTATAAGTTTCACTTCTGAGGAAATACTTCTGAGGGCATTATTCTTGGAGAAACCAGAGACTTAAAGAGCTAGTTATCACGTCAAGGCTGATAGTCATCATATGCTAACTGCCTCCTTTATATATAGTGGATAACCTTGTTCCTCTCGCCTATAGCTCTTCATTTTATATAGAAAAGAGATATGTGTTCAATCATTTGGCAAGTATTTATGCAGTGCTTAATACATGCTGCTTACTATCCAGGCATTGGAGCTACAGCAATAAATTAATGTCCAAAGCCCAACATAGAAAATTGTAAAGAGCTTTTATGGCCATGCCATGACTAAATCATAGCTCAGAGTAAGTTAGGCCTTAAGTCCCATTCTACTTTGCTTTCTGTTGCCATAATAAATCACTAAGCAAAATCACCTTGGGGAGGATAGAGTTTATTTGGCTTACATGTTAGAGTTTATCATTAAGGAAAGCCGTGGCAGGAACTTGGGGGCAGGAACTGAGACAGAAACCATGGAAGAATATCATGTACTGGCTTGCTTCTGCCTGGTTTTGCATAGCTACCTTTTTTACCTCCTGAAGCATGGTAATACCCATAGTTGACTAGGTCCTCCTACAATAATTGGTAATTTAAAAAGTAACTCATAGACAAGCCCACAGGCCAGTCTGGTAGAGGCATTTTTCAGATGCTTCCTCTTGCCAAGTGGGTCAAGTTGGCAGCCAAGATTAATGCCCCTTCTTTGCTTCACAACTTCAGTTGAAAATTTGTGGAAACATGAAAGGAAAAAGACTGGAGATGCAAAAATCTGATGCTAACGTAAATAAGATCCATGCTCTACTCTTGTGTCTATCTCTAACTGCACTTATTTAAGTAGTTTGAATCACAACCTGAGTTGTAGGAAGACATGATGAGGAACTGTTCACATTGTGTGACACTTCCTTCCTCGCTCCTCATGAGCATCTGGCTTTGTAGCTCCCCAGTATGAGAACATTTCTATTCTACTCGAGTATGTGCTGCCAGTGACTTCTAAGCACTACGAGTTTTATGGAGTTTCTGAAGACCAATTCCCTCCATGAAAATGTAGCAACACTTTCCAAGCACCACAAAGGACTTGAATATAATTTATTCACTAACTTGAAAATTGTTAAATGTGTTCACTGTTCAATGTGAGCACTGAATATAGCACAGATTAAATATCCCTAATCTAAAAATATTAAACCCAAAAATCTAGGTAGAAAATTTCATATATACCCTGAAATCTTATTTTGTATACAAAATTACCTTAAAATATTGCATAAAATGACCTTTGGTTTATGTATATAAGGTATGCATGAAATATAAGTAAGATCTCATCTATAAGATCTCATTATTTAGATGCAGGTAGTTAATTCTAAAATAACTACTTGGAGCAAGAGAGGAAGGAAGGAAAGAAAGGACAAAAGGGAGGGAAGAAGGGAGGGATGGAGGGAGAAAGGGAAGAGGAAGAAGGGAGGAAAAGATGGGAGGGATGGAGGGAGGGAGAAAGGAAGGAGGGAAGGAAGGAAGGAAGGAAGGAAGGAGGGAGGAAGGGAAGAAAGGAAGGAGGGAAGGAAGGATGGGAGAGAGGGAAGGAGGAAGGGAGGAAGGAAGGAAGAAAGAAAGGGAAGGGAAGGAAGGAGGGAGGAAGGAAGGAAGGGAGGAAGGAAGGAAGGAAGGAAGGAAGGAAGGAAGGAAGGAGCATTTAAGCTGACGGCTCCTTAGGACTGATGCTGAAGTAGTCATTTGGCTTCCACATGCAAGTGCCTACATGGGAACACTCTCAGACACAGGTTCATATTAACAAGTCCTTACTTTTTTGTTTGGATGATATCAACCCAGACTAGTCCTAACATTACAGCCATCTTCCAGCCTCTGCCTACCAGGTGCTGCGATTAAAGGTGTATGTATTTAATTTTAGTTATAATTTAATTCATAGGCATCTTCCAGCTTTGCTAATTTCTTGGTCTTCAGATTCAAAGTCCCAGTGGAGTGTTAGATTATGCTGGCTCAAATGTGAACTATGCTGGGACAGGAGACCTTGTGAGGGGCAGATGCCACAATTTGCTCGGCCTCTGCCTGTAGTACCCAGACTGAGTTAGCAGTGAAACTGTTAATATAGAACACTAGAGGACTGAAAGAAAATCAAATACCAAATTAAATTAATAGCTATATTTAATATAATAATTACCTATAATTTAATTATAATTATAACTTCATGCATTTATTTTTAATTAGAAAAGATTCAATACTCTGAAGGCAACTGATGTGCTTATTAGCAGTTCCCAACACCAGCCTTCACAGTGATGTTTGTTTGGTTGTTGTGTAGCAAATGACATGGGCGGTTTTTTGAAACCATGTTCTTCTTAGGTTACAGTCCTGCTTCCCAAAAGGGAGAAAGGTTGGAGTCTGAAACTGGTGACTCTTCATTAAATTAATTTGACAGTTTCAATGGTCTGCATTCGTAAATGACACAGAACAATTATTACAGGAATGATCAACTCTTGTTACTCTGCGGTTTCTGTGTCTCTGTGACAAAAACCATTGCAAAAAGTGACAGCAAGCACGTTAGGAGTTTTGTTTTGGCTGGGGTTTTTTTTTTTTGGTGGGGGGTGGGGGGGGGAGGATGGGGGGTAGGGAGGGTCTACCATGAAGAACAGATCAAAAGGATGCCTGGTAGTTACAGCTGTCCTTATTTCTGCTTCTATAGTTATTAATCTATTGGGTAGAATAATGGCATGGTACTGTTTTCTAGGCTCATGATTCTATTACTTTAAAAAAAAAAATGATTACTGTCCCAAACCCCAGCAGTACGGCTAGAAGAAATCAGCCACTTTGGTAGTGATAAAAACTTTGAATTAAGAGTGACATCCAGGGGGGAATTCATGCGGAGGTCAGAGTGGAAACAGGTGTGGGCGGAAGCAACAGAAGCAGTCATGGCTGCCAAAGTGTTTGAGTCCATCGGAAAGTTCGGCCTGGCGTTAGCAGTTGCAGGAGGCGTGGTGAATGAACTCTGCTTTATATAACGTGGATGCCGGACACAGAGCTGTCATCTTTGACCAATTCCGTGGCGTACAGGACATTGTGGTAGGGGAAGGGACTCACTTTCTCATCCCTTGGGTACAGAAGCCAATCATCTTTGACTGCTGTTCTCGACCACGGAATGTGCCGGTCATCACTGGCAGCGAAGACTTGCAGAACGTAAACATCACACTACGCATTCTCTTCCGGCCAGTGGCCAGCCAGCTTCCAGCTTCCTCGTATCTACACCAGCATTGGCCAGGACTATGATGAGCGGCTGCTGCCATCTATCACCACAGAGATCCTCAAGTCGGTGGTGGCTCGATTCGATGCTGGAGAATTGAGTACCCAGCGAGAGCTGGTCTCCAGGCAGGTGAGCGATGACCTCACAGAGCGAGCGAGCAGCAACATTTGGGCTCATCCTGGATGACGTGTCCCTGACACATCTGACCTTCGGGAAGGAGTTCACAGAGGTGGTGGAAGCCAAACAGGTGGCTCAGCAGGAAATAGAGAGAACCAGATTTGTAGTGGAAAAGGCTGAGTAGCAGAAGAAGGCGGCCATCATCTCTGCTGAGGGGGACTGAGCTGATCACCAACTCACTGGCCACCTCTGGTGATGGCCTGATCGAGCTGCGAAAGCTGGAAGCTGCTGAGGACATTGCTTACCAGCTCTCCTGCTCTCTCATCACCTACCTTCCAGCAGGGCATCGTGCTCCTCCAGCTCCCCCAGCAGGGCCAACCAGGCCATGGCCTCCATCGCTCTGAATGACGCCTTCCTTCTGCCCCACCCCAGAAATCACTGTGAAATTTAATGATTGGCTTAACGTGAAGGAAATAAAGGTAAAATCACTTCAGATCTCTTTAAAAAAAAAAAAAAAAGAGTGACAATACAAACCCACACTCAGAAGTGCCTCGCCTGTGCATGAGCTGGAAGACGCTGCAAACGACTTCCCTGTAGAGTATCTCTACAAAATGAGAGCAAAGCTAAAACTTTAAAATCAATGAAGAAAATTCTTTTCTCACTCTGATACCTACCTACTCCATGGTCTGTTCTCCCAGAGCTCAACTGATACGTTGGTACTCTTGTCATACATACTCAGTAACCTTTAGGAGCTGTGCGCACAGAATAATAAAATTGGAGAATCATAAACAATGAAGGAAAAGCTTGGCCAACAACTGTGTTCAGAATAGCAGTATCCATGGCCAGGAGTGCACAGAGATGGCCATCTCACATGCCACACAAGTGATTCCTGGAGATGGCTTGCCCTGTTGCTCAAAATGGCTGCATGGGACAGCACTGGGGTGCTTGCGTTACTTTTGTTGTATTCATTTGGTCGGGTAGGTTAGACTAGGGGAGATGGTAGCTGATGTTTGTTTGTTTGTTTGTTTTTTGAGACAAAGTCTGTCACATCCAGACTGGCCTTAAACTCCTGATCTTCCTGACTCGGCCCCCAAGTGCTGGATTTCCAGGCCCAGATACAATGCCTCTCATTTGTCAGTTTCTGGCTTTCCTTTTCTTCTCTCCAAAAGAAGCCCACTGCTATGGAGCCTATGGGTCTGCACAGAGCCAAACCCTGAGGCAATTCTTTTTCACAACATTTAGAGACCACTGAACCAAAAATGAACTCAAAGTTCCTACCAGGACACTTGGGAGTGGTGGCTGACTTTGCCTCTTGGGACCTGAACACTGGTATACTCTTAAGCCCAATGAAAAAGTTTTCAGCTTTTACAAAAGACAGAAATATATGAATGGTCAGTGCCAAAGAATACACAAGTAGGGCAATAAGTGCAAGCTTATTGGGACAGCTAAACTCAGAACCGCCCCAGGAAATGCATTCTCCGAAGAGTGCTAGTGCCTCAGGTCCATGGGAGTGCCGTAATTGAGACATGCTTCATGGAGAAATTGGATAATTAAAGAGCAAGTATTCAATCAAGTTTGCCTCCTGATTGAATCTACAAAGTACTGAGAATATACAGGGTGCTAAAAGGCTGTGGGCAGCAATGTTCATTACTGCCAACTAAGAAACGAGCTCTTTTGAAGTTTGAGTAACTTTCAGTGCCTGGGCGTTAGAGGCAGCATCATAGACCTGGCGGCCATTATTTAATGTCCCTGGTCTATCCATGTTTCCACATTCCTTTCTGCTCCCACCAGCCATTCTTTTACCATCGTTTTAACTTCCTCCAAAAGATCCTGTCAGGACTTCTGTTGACCTTGGGTGTTGATACAGGATGATAAGTTGTCTCCTGGAAGTTCTCTCACTCTTTGCCATTCCTGGCTCTGTGAGACAAGGGAGTGGGGAGTGTTTTACAAAATTGGTTTTTCCTTTGTCATTTGACTTTTTATTTATAGGACAGAAGCGCAAAACAAAATATTTTTACATGAGGAATTTAAATGTAAATTGAGGTGTGTGTGTGTGTGTGTGTGTGTGTGTGTGTGTGTGTGTGTGTGTGTGTGTGTGCAGGACAGAGTATGATGTCAGGTGTCTTCCTGAAACTATTGAGATCTTAGGTTTTGAGCACAGGTCTCTCACTAAATCTGAAACTTGCTGTTTCAGCTTGATAGTCCTGCCGGTCGGCACCTCCCGCACTGTGAGTGGCTCTTCTGTTGTCTCTTCAGGTCCAAACTCAAGCCCTTGTGCTTTTATCCTGAGCATTTTACCATCACGGCATCTCTTAGTCTTCTGTGGAGTTTCCAGTACAGCTTCATATATTTGAAATTTAGGTTCTTAGGTAGCAGACATATAAATAATACCAGACATTTTGGGGATACCATTTGGGAAGTCAGCCTTGAATGACATCTGGAGAACCTGGCGGGTAATAAGAAACTTAGAAAGGGTATCTAACAAGGAGCACAAGGTGACAACACCACTGCCAACACAAGCTCCACCACTACTACCATTGCCTCTGCCACCAGCCACCTCCATCACCACCACAGCCTCCACCACCACAGCCTCCACCACCACAGCCTCCACCACCACAACCTCCACCACCACAGCCTCCACCACAACAACCTCCACATCCACCTTCACCACCATCACCACAGCCTCCACCACCACAGCCTCCACCACCACAACCTCCACCACCACAACCTCCACATCCACCATCACCACCACCTCCACCATCACCACCACCTCCACCACCACCACCACAGCCTCCACCACAACAACCTCCACATCCACCTTCACCACCACAGCCTCCACCACCACAGCCTCCACCACCACAGCCTCCACCACCACAACCTCCACCACAGCCTCCACCACCACAGCCTCCACCACCACAGCCTCCACCACCACAGCCTCCACCACCACAGCCTCCACCACCACAGCCTCCACCACCACAACCTCCACCACAACAACCTCCACATCCACCATCACCACCACCTCCACCATCACCACCACCTCCACCTTCACCACCACCACAGCCTCCACCACCACAACCTCCACCACCACAGCCTCCACCACCACAGCCTCCACCACCACCACCACCACAACCTCCACCACAACAACCTCCACATCCACCTTCACCACCACCACCACAGCCTCCACCACCACAGCCTCCACCACCACAGCCTCCACCACCACAGCCTCCACCACCACAACCTCCACCACCACAACCTCCACCACCACAACTTCCACCACCACAACCTCCACCACCACAACCTCCACCACCATCACCACCACCACCACCACCACCACCACAGCCTCCACCACCACAACCTCCACCACCACAGCCTCCACCACCACAACCTCCACCACCACAACCTCCACCACCATCACCACCTCCACCACCACCACCACCACAGCCTCCACCACCACAACCTCCACCACCACAGCCTCCACCACCACAACCTCCACCACAGCAACCTCCACCACAATTTCCACCACCATCACCACCACCTCCACCTTCACCACCACCACAACCTCCACCACCACAACCTCCACATCCACCATCACCACCACCTCTACCTTCACCATCTCCACCACAGCAACCTCCACCTCCACCATCACCACCATCACCACCACCACCTCCACCAGCACGACCTGGACCACCTCCACCTCCACAACCCCTGCTGTGATAGGCATCTCCCAGCTTTGCTGATTTCTCAGTCTTCTTCATATTCAAAGTTCCAGTGGAGTGTTAGATCATGCTGGCTCAAATGTGAACCATGCTGGCTCCAGAGAACTTATAGGAGGCAGATGCCACAACTTGCTCTGTAGCACCCAGACTAAGTTAGGAAACAAACTGTTAATATAGAACACTAGAGGACTGAAAGAAAATCAAATACCAAACTGAAGAGATATAGAGGAAATAACTGTATGGAACACCGGCTACTTGAGACCTTCCAGAACCTTCTAGAAACTAGGAGAAACACTGTCCCCTAAAATATCATCTTGAACAAAGAGGACTAAGTCCAGCCGGTGCTAGCTTAAGATGGTGGAGCACCTTTCAATCTGGACAATGACGGTGGAGGTGGGCCTCTGCCAGCTGCTGCCTACTCACCTAACTTCCAGTCTTTGAGTGCGATTTCTAGTAGTTCCAGAAGCTGCTAACCCTGTGCTACCAGGGAGAGGAACCATTGCCAGGCCTCTTGGAATTGTTACAGCAGTAGTGAAGAATCTGGAGTGACCCTTCTGTTCTTCCCTTTTGGTTATTAGGCTGTAGAGACAACAGATCCCATGGTATTGGGATGTTCTCAAGAAACTCTCAGGGAAACCAAAAAAGGGCTGGGAGCCCAGTGCCAGCCACATGGAGAACTGGTCTCTGAGACTGACTTATTAGACAGCCATCCAGTAAGAACTAGAACAGTAAGGACCACACCTTGACCAGGACTACTTACTTAACCATTCCCCTTGACCTCTTAATTACTTTTCCTGTTGCTAAGATTAATTAAGACATCTTCCAGGGTCACACTTGGTAATGTTCTGTCAGGTGTTGCCTGCAAACAGCATATAATTGCTCATTTCCTAAGAGAAATCCATCCTTGTTGTCTTAATAAAACTGGGAACTGCTTCTCAGGTTGTTTTATAAGACTATGCAGAGTAGATGGGTTCACACTAATATTTGTGAACAAGATGCTGGTTGCAAACTGTAATCCAGAC
Source organism: Rattus norvegicus (assembly GCF_021556685.1). Taxonomy (NCBI): domain Eukaryota; kingdom Metazoa; phylum Chordata; class Mammalia; order Rodentia; family Muridae; genus Rattus; species Rattus norvegicus. The sequence goes on from NC_141538.1 coordinate 10,597,220, forward strand.
AAAACCACTGCTGCCTTCGTGGGCCTTGACCACTTTGGAGAGTGCCCACAAAAGGCCTGTGGAATATTTCCTTCTGGGATCTGAGGCACGAGACACAGTGGCAGCTAACAGCAGCTCTGTCTTTCTGGAGAGACTGACTTTTCTTTATTTTTCCAAAGTTGATTGGCTTTCAGGAAACTGAAAATGGCAGTAGCAATAGCAAAGATAAAAAAAAATCCTGAGAAAGATTACTGATCAGCCTACCATGTCTCCAGCCTACAGAGAAGTTGGCAGAAATCAGTGTGGACTTAGAGAAGGTTGAAAGACCTGTTTCTATGGTGTGAAATTAGACACACACCAAAGACAAGTTTAACTTCCCAAATTAATTTTAGTTCAGCTGAATAGTCTGGGAAGAAGAGTCTGTCTCTACCAGCCCTGGAAACAAAACAAAAACAAGTAAGCAAGCAAGCAAGCAAAATGCCCAAATGCATAACAAAAACTCACCTTCCCCACTCCCTACCCCACCCTCCTACCCCCAGCACCTTTTAAAATCCCTTCTTGGCTTATCAGTCTCTGCATTTTTCTCACACCAGTGAAGGATACCAAATATGCTCCGCCTTTGTGGATCACAAGCAAGACTAATTCCATTCCAAAGATCAAAGCCCTTTTGTGTTTGCAGGGCTATATAAAAATAAGCAAACTTCAGTTGTCACCCAAGCTTCAGACAACACTGGAGGGAGGGCCCCTGTATTCTCAAATACACGTTTGGAATAAGAAGCGCCATAAGCACCCCATACAATTTTTATTATAATTATTATTTTTATAAGTATAATTACATTATTTCTTCCCTTTGGTTCCTCCCACCCTCTCTCATGTACCTCCTTGCTCTCAAATTCTTGACCTCTTTTCCTTTAATTGTTTTGTGTAGACATATTTACATGTGTAAGTATATGTATATTACTAAATATATAAACAGTGTGCTCTGTTTCTCCAGTGTGCATATAAAGTGTCAGAGATAGCCACTTAGTAACTGAGGAGCTCTTAAAAGGATGATGCCTTATGTCTAATTAGAGAGTTGTTGGTTACTGCCTATCTATGCATGCCACTACTGCACCCTTGGTTATCTTGCCACACTGGTCATTGTGGTTCATAGGCCTCATGACTGAGTAAGACTGTTGGCTGCTTCCCTCCTTTGTACATTTCCAAGGTACCTCCTGTTTCCTCAGGGACAAGGCTATCAGGTCAGATCCAGCTCAGGTCATCTGGATCCTGTATCCGAAGTGCATGGTGTGTCTTCAGCAATAGGGACTTTCCTTTCACCTCTAAGGGGCAACCAAGAGCAACAGCAATAGTCTGTAACGTTTGGAGAGTCTCTGACAACCGTGACCAAGAACTGAAGGGGCATTTCTTAAGCCTGGTCTTGGCATTTTTGTTATACAGCCTTAATTAAAGTTGGAGACCTGCTGGAGACCTGCTCCTGTTTCTTCTGTTGATGACTAGCATACTGGTCTGACAGGAACTGTTCTCATCTGGCAGCCAAAGCCCCCTGCCTCAAAGCGTCTGAGCTGTAATGACTCCCCAGAATTGTAATGCTCTTCAGAAGTGTCTCTCAGCTCATATCCTGTTTATCCTGCTTGAAAGTTGACAATCACAAGTTGATAAAGTACCCTGTTCATACTTTTTACTGTTTGGAGGAGGATGGGATAGGAATTAGGATAGGATGGGAGACCAGTGGCTTCAATAGAGGCTTTCCATAGTGAGTGGGTTTATGCCCCAGATAACATGAACTCTGCTATGAGGATGTGTAACGGAAGGACTACTAGACATAGCTAGTATTCTGTATCAAACATTTACAATTGACAAGATATTTCCAGTGGCTAGAAAAGAACTTGGACACACAGCTTTGAGGAGAGGGACCTTGAAATTTGTTCTTGGCCCAAAATTTGTCCTTGTTTCTATCTAGCCTGGAGACCAACAGCAACAGGAAACAATCAGGGACTATAATTCTGGGTCTAGTTTCTTGTTATTTTTCCTACATTTTTACACCACTGCCTAGAAGGTTGAGCATGTGACCTAAACTCCAGTCCATAGACTAGAGTAGAGGGGCACATGGACACTGTTTTAGACATTGTTCCATTATGAAGAGACGCCATGACCATAACAACTCTTATAAATGAAAGCATTCAATTAGGGGCTTGCTTACAGATTCAGAGTTTTAGTCCATCATCATTATGTGATGAAACAAGGTGGCAGGCAGGTGTGTGGTACTGACAAAGTAGCTAAGAGTTACATCTTGTTCTGAGAGAGATGAGGCCTAGCATAGGATTTTTAAACCTCAAAGTCCAATCCCCAATGACACCTTCCTCAAAAAAGGCTACGCCCCTAATCCTTCTCAAATAGTGCCACTCCCACATAACTAAGCATTCAAATCCCTATGGGAAGCATTCTTATTCAAACTATCACAGATACCTCACAGTAAGCCAACTGGATGGACCAGCTCACCTCCATTCCTCAACCCAGAAAATCCATATTAACCCCTAGACAATGAGCTCTGTGGCAGTACTTTTTCTTACTACACTGGAACTGTTTTTTATTCCCAGCTCTCAGGAAAATGAAAACATCCACAGGTCTGTAACAATCCTTCTTAAGAACCCTTGCTTTGTTTATCAAATTCACTTTTTTTTTACATCCCAACTGCAGTTTCTCCTCCCTTCTCTCTGCCAGTTCCTGCCCCCACCTCTCCTCTTTCCCCCATCCACTCCTCCTATGTTTCTCTTCAGAAAAGGGTCAGCCTCCATGGATATCAACCAGCCATGGCATATCAAGTTACAGTAAAACTGGGCACTTCCTCTTCTATTTAAGGATAGATGAGACAGTCCAGTAGGATGAAAAGGTCCCAAAGGCAGGCAACAGAGTCAGAGACAGCTCCTGCTCCCACTGTTAAGACTCCCACAAGAAGATCAAGCAACACAAATGTACCATATGTGCAGAGGGTCATGTCAGTCCCTTGCAGGCTCCCTGGTTGGCAATTCAGTTTCTGAGTCCCTATGAGGCCAGGTTAGTTGGTTCTATGGACTTTCTTGTGTTGTTCTTTACCCCTCTGGCTCCTACAATTTTTTTCTCCCCTTCTTCCATGAGATTCCTAAGCTCCTTCTAATGTTTGGTTGGGGTCTCTGTATCCCTTTACATCAGTTGCTGGGTGACAGCTCTCTGATGATAGTTGGGCTAGGCATCACTCTAAGGGTATAGCAGGTATCATTAGGAATCAATTCATTACCACCACCTCCATTTTTGACATTGGTGTGTGGTTTTATCATGCATCTCTGGGCTCTCCAGTTGTTGTCTCCTGGCCTTTCAGGAAGTGTCATGAGTAGACTTCCTCTTAGGGCATGGGTCTCAAGCTGAACCAGTCATTGGTTAATCACTCACACAATTTCTGTGCAGCACATCTTGTAGGTAGGACAAATTGTAAGTCAAAGGTTTGTGTCTGAGTTAGTGTCGCAGTCCTTACACTGGAAGTCTTGCCTGATATCAGGAGATGGCTGGTTCAGCAGTGTAGCCTGCACTCCTGGGAAACTTAGCTGGGTATCCCTCACAGATTGCTGGGAATTTCTACAGCCCTAGATTTCTAGCTCATCCCAGAGATGCCCCCAGATTCGTTTTCTCTCCCAGTCCTCTCTTCCTCTGTCTTCCCTCATCCCAATCCTTTCTACCCCTTTACCTACCCCATCCCCTCCACACTCTCCTTTCCCCTTCCACCTGAAAGGTCTATTCTATTTCCCCTTTCCAGGGAGATTTATGCATCTACTCCTGAGTCTTTCTTGATATTTAGCTTCTTTGAGTCTGTGGATTCTAGTATATTTATTCTTTGCTTTATGGTTAATATCCACTTGTAAGTATATACCATGTTTGTTTTTCTGGACCTGCATTTCCTTACTCAGGATGATCTTTTCCAGTTCCACCCATTTGTCTGCTAATTTCATAATGTCATTTTTTAACAGCTGAGTAATACCCCATTGTGTAAATGTATTGCTTTCTCTTTCTCTGTTCATTCTTTGAGGGACATCTAGATTGTTTCCAGTTTCTGGCTATTATGAATAAGGCTGCTATGAACATAGTTGAGCACGTGTTCTTTATGGTATGTTGGAGCATCCTTCGATATGTGCCCAGGAGTGATATATCACTCCTTGATTTCCAACTTTCTGAGAATTTATTTCCAATTTTCTGAGAAATTGCGATATTGATTTCCAAAATGGCTGTGTTTTCACTCCTGCCAGAAATGGAGGAGTTCCCCTTGCTTCGCATTCTTGCCAGCATGAGCTGTCACTTGTGGTTTTGATCCGAGCCATTCTGGCAGGTGTAAGATAGGATCTCAGAGTCATCTTGATTTTCATTCTCCTAATGACTAAGAGTGTTGAATATTTCTTTAAGTGCTTCTCAGCCATTAGAGATTCCTCTGCCAAGAATTCTCTATTTAGAACTATACACTCTTTTTAATTGAATTGTTGGGTTTGTTGATGTCTAGTTTGACTGTCAGACGTGGGGTTGGTGAAGATCTTTTTCCATTGCATAGGTTGACATTCTGTCCTTTGACGGCATTCTTTGCCTTACAAAAGCTTTGCAGTTTCATGAGGTCCCATTTATTAATGTTTATCTTAGTGCCTACACTATTGGTGTTCTGTTTAGGAAGTTGCCTCCTGTGCTAATGCATTCAAGACTATTCCCCATTTTCTCTTATATGAGGTTGTATATATCTGGTTTTATGTTGGAGTATTTGCTCCACTTGGACTTGAGTTTTATGTAGGATGATAGATATGAATCCATTTGCATTCTTCTACATGCAGACATCCAGTTAGACCAGCACCATTTATTAAAGATACTTTCTTTATTCTATTGTATATTCCTAAATTCTTTATCAAAAGTCAACTGTTCATAGGTATGTGGGTCTTTGATTTGATTTGATTTAACCTCTCTGTTTTTATGCCAATACCATATGGTTTTTATTACTGTTGCTCTGTAGTACAGTTTGAAGTCAGGGATGGTGAAACTTCTGGAAGTTCTGTACAGGATTGTTTTTGCTATTTAGGCTTTTTGTTTTCCCATACAAAGTTGAATATTATTCTATTTCTGTAAAGAACTGTGTTGGAATTTTGATGGGAATTGCATTGATTCTGTAGACTGCTTTCAGTAAGATGGCCATTTTCACTATGTGAGTTCTTTGGATCTGTGAGCATAGGAGATCTTTCCATCTTCTGTATCTTCTTCAATTTCTTTGTTCAGAGATTTGAACTTCTTTTCAGACATGCCTAAATTCATTCTTTAGTTGACATGTGACAAAGAAACCAGAAGCTACAAGTCCCAGGGGCTTTGGTGGCCACTATTTTTCTGGGCATCTAGATCTCAAGCTACTGGTCACGTGAAGTCTGGATGCCTCTGTCATCACCAAGAAGCCTCTTTCCTCATGTCATGATTTCACTTGATTGTTTTCCTAAAGGGCCTAACGGGTGACATTAAGCAGAGACAATATTCATTTTCAAATGCCTGTCAGGAGAGGAGTTACTCTAAAAAGAGACACTTGTGCTCTTTCTTCCATCTATCAAACTCCTGAAGCTAAGGACTCCACAGAATTAATACTTCATCAAGAATTCATGCTGGAGGAGGGAAAGGCTACAGGCTCAGTGCAGCCCAATGAGGCACTTAACTCTCAGAAGAGACTTCAAGTGTTCTGACAACTTATAAACCATATTTCAGAATAGACCAGAGCTCAGACGTTGGAGGCTTCGGTGACTGGCACCATACCTTGTCTAGGGCTGCTTAGTCAGGTTTATGTCTTGCCTTCTTTTTAACATTAAACCTCATGTCAAGTCCCTAAGAACACAAAGATGGGTCACTGGAACTCATTTGTTTCTCTTTCCAGTACACTAATTTTAGATAAACCCTTCCTCCTCTGCTTTTTATTGTTGCTTTGAGTACAAGAGACAAGTGACCAGACCTCACTAGCCTATTAGGGATTATGAAGCCCAGGCTTTGACCCTACAAGCTCCCATAACTATTACATGACTTGTCTGGGAACAGGCAAGAATAGGAGGATGGGATGGCCTATCTAGAGTTCTTAGTTTGAGAGAGTATGTGTTTTTCTGGTCACTCTACACCTCACCTGAACGTCATTGGTATCTTAGCAAGAGAAGTTTAATTCAACATTTGGAAAATGAGTCATTGTTTTACTTTTAAGGTTTAAGAAGTTTTTCATTAGGCAAATGAAACAGCTCAGTGGGTAAAGGCATTTGCCACCTAGACTGATGACCAGAGTTTTATCCTTGTAATATTGTTTTCTACCCTCACAAGAACACCATTGCATTTCAAGACACCTGAACATGCATGGCAAAAATGTACATAAAAGCACGTGAATGAACATGAATAATATAAAAATAAATCTTTTTTAAAGAACTATAAAAATGCATTTTATCCTGAATTTTTCTTAATAAGAAACCTTTCGAGTTGTTGGTCAGGACTATCCAAGATAATTCCAAAACACACAGCTTACTGTTGCTGCCCGTAGTAACCCCTGAGATGGAAGGGAAGTCCCTATTGTGGACACCATGTATTTCAGAAATAGGGCCAGAGAACCCTGAGCTGAATGACCCCTCCATGAGGACTAGTTTTACCAATTAGATGCAGAGCTGTGAATACCAGCCCTGATGGATAAATCAATAAAATACTCCTTCAACTGAAGCTCAATGTAAAAGGGCAGGCAAATTATGAGTCAAAAGGTTAGGGACTGTGAGATTGTGTTTCCTAGTAATATGACAAGGTATCTCCACAAAGCCTCACCAATATGACCTCCCAAAAACAAGCTGAACAATGACATCAGCGGGCATGCCAAAGTAAAGAGGAAAAAGCCAGTGAGACCTCAACCTTACACAAAGAACTATATAGGCAAGCAAGGATGAGAGCAGGAGATGTGTTCTCAGGAACGGGCACACTAATAGGTTGTCCAGTGTCAAATGGCCATCCTTGAAAACACGTACACAGTGGCACTATATAGACCAAACAGGTTGTATTTAGGAATATATGTTGTATATACATATAAATTATGAATTTAATAAGAATTAGTGAAAAAAGATGCCATAAATTAGAAAAAGAAGATAGAGTAGCAAATGGAAGATTTGGGGGAGAAAAGAGAAGAAATTTTGTAACTATATCCAAAAAAATTGTCAACGTAAATTCATTAGGTTAAACTTTATTTCAATGAAGTGATTTTTTAAAAAAGAACAGGCGTTAATTTTCAATACATTCATGTATAATATATTATGTAATACATGTAAATCATAATGCATTATATATTAAAGAAAGATCACACATACATATATTGAAACATTATATTGCTCTTAAAAAGTATGAGATCCTAGACAGGCATGGTAATTTATGCCTGTAATTCCAGCATTAAGGAGACTGAGGCAGGATAGTAGCCAGGTTCAAGTCCTGAACTATGTGGCAAGACTTTGTCTCCAGAAAAAGAAAATAAAGGCCAAGAAAGTAATCATGTCACATGTCACATGTCACAGCATGGATGAACCCTAATGATGCTGAGTGGATTAAAATAAAAAAAAAACAACCACAACCAACAACAAGGCAAACACTTTATGATCCAGTCATGCAGGTGTCAGACCAAACTCACAGAAACAGAACCGAATGGTGGCTGCTACAGTGGGCAGAGCCAGGCAAGAAAGAACTCAAGCTTCATGGCATTTCCATTCCAAGATAGAAAACCTGACTCAGTGGCATTGAACTTCATACTTCCAATGGTCACAGTGGTTGTCTGTCTGTCCATCTGTCCATTCATCCATCCATCTGTCCATCCACCCGTCCCTCTAACCATTTCTCTTGAGTTTTTGAGACAGTCTCACTATGAATCCTTGGCTATTCTGGAAACTGCCATGAAACTAGGCCGTCCTCTAACTCTCTAAGCTGCCTTCACCTCCAGACTGACTGCTAGGATTTAGTGGATGCGTCACCACAAGATGGTACATGGAACGGTTTGGGGGCACACGAGTGCTGTTGTTGTTGTTGTTGTTGTTGTTGCTTATTAACTGGTTTGTGCTTCCTTCCTCCCTCCCTCCATCACTTCCTTCCCTCCTTTCTTCTTTTCTTTCTTTTTTATAACCATATGTGGTAGAATTTCAAATTTATCCTGGATGTTCCACTTTGAAACAATTTCCTGAAAGAACACACGAAAGAGTTTATTAAAAGAGTGTAGGAGCACAGGCCTCATTTACAGGACTCAGCAGCACAGGGTCTCATGGGAAATGAACTATTACTAATGGGTTTTCTTTATGTTCACTGTCTGAAAAGGGGTATTGAAGTGGAATATTGTTTAGAGGTACAGGGAAGAGCACACTGCACATTTTCTATATCTCACATGCTGTCTGTGGTCCTCCACTTTTTAATCAGCTTCACTAGACCCATAACAGAGGAGATTGCCTCTCTCCACCAGGTTTCAGTTCTTGACCCTGAAGTCACAGGCTAAGACACTCATTACTGCAAGCCAGGCTCACCCTCAAGGTACCTTTTGCCCTGGACCAATAAAAAAAATCAAGCTTGGCTAGTGTTTTCTAATCTCACGTGCATGTGATTTTCAATATTTTATAATAAGGTAAAAGCTTTTCAGCAGAGCTTACTCAGCACTGTAACACATGGCAGAGGAATGGGACTTGTAATTCCACTGACCTCCTGTTCAGTTGATGAGGAAGCTAAAACAATGGGGGTACCATTTCATTCCCACACTGTGAATAACAAAAGTCACTCTTCATATTGTCTTCCTACCAATTGCTTAGCGTGTTTGCCTGATGTGTATTTTATAAAATAAAAGAACTTGGTAATGACCTACCTTACAACTTGATGGGTTGATACCCTCTGCAAGTCTCATATTAGAGATCTCACATAGCAGATATTTACATTACAATTCAGAACAGTAGCAAAATTACAGTTATGAAATAACAATGAAATAATTTTATGATTGGTGGGTCACCACAATGTGAGGAATGGTATTAAAGGGTCAAAACATTAGGTTGAGAACCACTGCTCTAATCTTTATATTTCTAGCCTACCTGGGTTTCTATATTAATAGGGTTATAAAATTATATTAGTTCATAGTTTCCATTATTACCACTTTTCTTCCATAATGTTTGCTCATGCTGTCTAGTGGAATTTTCAGCAAAGACCTAAGAATATTATTTTTAAAACACTGAAGTTATACAAAGATTTATTCTTGGTATTTTCTCCATTCTCTACATTCTCAGAAGCAAGCAATGGGAAGAGGGGAGGATAGTGAGGGAGAGAAAGGTGACATTCCTTGAAGACAGAGCTGGCTTCAACGTCACCCAAACAACCTACAGGACTATTCCAGCCTGCCTTACACTAGTGAGTCTTTGGTGTGTTCTAAAGCTTATACCTGTCCAATGACTCAGATCCCTGTGAACCTCTCACTGTGTTAGCCTAGTGTGGGTGGGTCACCTCACCACAGGCTTCAGAAGCTCTAGCAAATTAGGAAAGACTCCCTATGAAATCGTCTTTGAGACTTGACAAAATCCACACCCCACCCTCCCACCCCCAAATAGAGAAGAATCTTAGCTTTGGCCTTTAACAGGTGTGTCGAACAGAACCAGCCTACATGCAAATAGAGAAGCTCCCTGAGCAGAACAAGGGGGTTCTATTCAGCCTAGAAAAATGAAATCATATCTTCTGAGGGGGGAGGTGAGGAGGAACTGAGACCATTCTGTTAAACTAAAAAACACGAAGATTGCATGTCTTTGTAAGAGTCCATCAGAAGACCCCCCTCCAACTCAATAAGGCCACAGAGACCAGACTCGCTGCAATCCACAAGAGGTTTATTGTTCCAACGTACGTTGGGGTCCCCCAGGATGCAGGCAAGAGGAGACCCTGAGTTCACAAAGCATACACTTTTTATAAACATTTGGGCGAGGAATTCGGCAGTCACCTGAGTTCCCTTCAAGTTTCTGCAACTTCTGCTTTATATCCTTGCAAGACTGATCTATGAATGCTACTGTCACCATAGCCTTATGCTCCTCACTACCAGGGTCATAAGGTGTAAAATGGCGAAAAGCTTCCATAGGTCATTCTAGGAACATGGAGGGAGACTCCTCAGGGTCCTGTATAACCTCTCTTAACTTAATCAAATTGGTGGGGCATTTTCCAGCCCCTCAGAGACCTTCCATTAGAGTCTGACGATAGACCTTCAGGCACTTGCTACCTTCAGGGGTATTGAAGTCCCAGTCTGGCCGGATGAGTGGGAATCCAGCCTCAATGTTGACAGGCAGGAGTGAGGACCTCCCATCCCGGCCTGGATCATTCTTTCTGGCCTCTAGTAGGATTCTCGGTCTTTCCTCAGTGGTAAAGAGTACCTGCAAGAGCTGCTGACAATCATCCCAAGTGGGCTAATGAGAAAAAAGAAGAGAGTCTAGAAAATCAATAAGGGCTTTAGGGTTACCAGAAAAGGAAGGATTGTGGGTTTTCCGATTATAGAGGTCCGCCAAAGAGAATGGCCAGTATTGCATTCTGATCATCAACGGGCCTGAACCCTTGCAGAGAGGGCCACAGAGGTCTCTGGGGAGGTTCCCCTTTTGCTCCGAGTCCCCTGGGCCGGCACCTCCGGAACCGAGAAGGGAGGCCTGTGGAACAGAGGAGTCGCTCCAGTGCCTGACGGCGGTGGCAACTCAGGGATGCCGCTTTCTGCTCCCTGTGGCTGAAGGAAAGGGGAATAGGGCAAAGGGAGGTGTAAAAGGAGGAGATCGACATCAGGGCCTGATAAGACAGTCTTCTTGGGGGCCTCCTGGATATCGTAGGTCCCCATAGACAGGGGTCCTGCAGAGGAAAGGAAGGAACGGGCCCAGGAAGGCGAAAAGGTAGCTAAATCCTCCCAGACAACAATATACAGGACTTGGTCCAGGTGACTCACAGACCAGATCCCGAAGATCTGCATCTTGACACCTTTGATAATAGGAAGAGAAAAGGGCCACTCTGATGAGTATAAAGTCTGCCACTTTCCCTTCTTAACTTCCACTGACGGGTTGTGAATTCTACTTTTATCTTCCCTCCAATGGTCTAATGTCAGAGTCAGAGGGGTGGAAACAGTTTGTCCCATGATCTCAAACAAAAATAGTCCAAGTCCAAAAACATAGCAAAAGCAAAAAAGACACACAAAAAAACTGACCACCCAGTGACTGGCACAGAAGAAAATTACAGACTCAGATGGCCGGGGGCGGGAGCCCCCTGTGCCCAGATTGAGACGAACCCCATCAGAGTCCTTCTCCCAGTGGGAGACTAGAGCATCCTCTGAGTACCCCGTTGCCGCAGTGCTCTGGCACCTCTGCCTGCCACTCTGGCAACTTAAGATCAAACTGAAACTACAGACCGAATGCGGGCACCAGAACAGAAGAAAAATGCACACAAGACACACAGGCAGAGACGACAGACAGGGATCTCAGGTTACCTTGCTCGAGCGGTCAGTCCTCCGATCCACGGCGTCTGGATCCAGAGGGAGGCTTCCCGACCAACGCACCAGATTTAAGAGTCTGCCAAAAGACCCCCACTCAATAAGGCCACAGAGACCAGAACCGCTGCAATCCACAAGAGGTTTATTGTTCCAACGTTTTTATAAACATTTTGTCAGGGAATTCAGCGGTCACCTGAGTTGGATGTCTGCAACGCACAGCAACATTTAAAATTATTGGTCAACTTGAATGGGCAGATTGTCTCCTTCATTTGGCCCTGTCCTGTCCATCTTGTGGAATTTGTGATATTTCCTGGCATTGTCTTTTTTCCTAGTCACTTCTCTCTCTGTCCTCACTCTAGGCAGGGTGGTTCCCTGTTTAGACCATTTCCTTATCTGTTCTTCCTCCAGGCAGGGTGGTGACTTGCTATTTCTGATGGGGTCCTCACATCTTTTCTCATGACCTGAGTCAAATTATTTTAAAATTAGGTAAAAGTAGGGGGCAGTGTTGGTATCAGGAACCTCTCTTGCCTCCAGCAGCACTGCTTCGCACAGGCTCTGCCCGCAAGCGACAGGGACCCCGCCATGGAAACGGCCATACATTCCCAGAATACATCTGGTTTAGCTCCCACAGTCACCTGGGAGCAGTTACATCACAATTCAAATAAAAGGCAGACCCCTTCTGCCCCCTTCCTCTTCTCTTTTTCTCTCTTCTCTTTCTCTCTTTCCTCTCTTGCTCCCCCCCCCCCCGCCCCCGCATCTCCCAATAAACCTCTTCCATGTAGAACCATGTTGACCTGGTGTGGTTTGTGTGGACACAAGCCGCAATTTCTATCCCAACAGGGTGACTGTAAGTGAAGAGGCAGGAAATGGGGGGGGGAGGGTCAGGCCAAGAGAAGAGTGTGTGAGGGTGATTATATTCAAGATACACTGTGTCCGTCCATGTACAGAAATATCCTAATGAAGCACATTACTTTTTGACTGGTGTAACACTAATATTTTTTCCTTAAAAAGAAAGGAAGTTTTGTGGTTGATATTTATGGCATCCCTCCAAAGTTCCTTGACCCATGCTTGAAATAAATTAGCTCAAGGTCCTTAAGGCAGAAGAAGGCTGCAAGAAATCTTTAAAAATTTCTCTTTGGGAATTCTAATAGTCCTTGGTATCAGTAGCAGAAATAAGGAAGCCCTAAATGTGTTTTAGGACATCTATTTACTATGTATATGATATATAACTCATTTACCATTATATTATATAATAATATTAATGTACATAATATACTAAGTTAGATACACTAGTCCTATGCAGTAAGTACTTAGACTGGCCTTTGTCTTTGGTTCCTGGGAGCTAACCTCCAACTCTCTGGACTTTCTTGAGTGGTAGGAGTGTCTGATACCTAAGGTTTTTGTCAATGAGATGACTCAGAAGTAGGCCTGGTCACACGACAAAGACCAGCTGCATTTACGTGACAGAACCCTAATAGAAACTCTTACATGACCTAGTTTCTTGGGTATTAGTGCACCTGGTGATCAGGAGAATGAATACTGGGTGCACTGAGATTTCATCTGTGGGCCCTGTCCTCAGCAGTTGTTTATCTTCCTGATACAAGCTAGTCATCCGAGAAGAGAAATAAGGAACTCAGACTCAACTGAGAACAGGCCTCCATCAGATTGCCTATTAACAAGCTTATAGGACATTTTCTTGATTGTGATTGATGTGGGAGGGCCCAGACCATGTGGGTGGGGCCATCCTTGAGCTAGTGTCCATGGATGCTGTAAGAAAGTAGACTGAGCAAGCCATCAGAAGCAAGTCAGTAAATAGTGGATCTCCATGGTCTCTCCTTCAGTTCCTGCCTCCAGTTTCCTGACTTCACTTTTTCTTACTGATAGACTCTGACCAAGCCTTATAAACTCTGTCTTCCCCAAGTTGCATTTAGTGATGATGTCCTTATTATAGCAAGAAAAATCCAAACTAAAAGAGATCCCTCTCAGATCATGCCTGTGTATATCACATTAAGTATAATAAATTTCTGAGTTCTGTCAGTTTTTCAAAAAATTATAAGACATGATGATCTGATTGTCTGTTGTCCAGTTGTATATTATTCAATTTTACAGAAGGATGACTAGCCTGTAAGTTCCCAAGCTTAAGGGTAATGTCTGAAGTGTCCACAATCTAATCTTACCTCTGGTCTTTAATCCATCACTGCCCCCACCTATCTCAATTTTCAGACTATTTGCTTCCTCAAACATAGGCACCTATGAGGAAAAGAAGGGCTCAGAAATGTAGAGTTCTGAGTCCTGAACTCATTCTGTGTGCATTTATTCTTTCAAAATAAGAGGTTCCTTGACCTGTATGGGAAGACACTCAGCAAACCAAGGAACTAGAATCCTAGGTCATCACATCAAACACACTGAATATTCATATGACCCCATATGAAATATGATTTTGACTTGGGGAAAAATATCAAAATGCAGTCTTATAATTTTGTTCTTGGAAATTTATCATTGAATGATTCCTTGACAATTCTTTAGTTTATATCTTCTCAGCAACCACGTGACTGCTTGAGAAAGACATTTACTTTTGAGGAACTGGAAAAAAATCTAGCCTACAAATTTGTTTTTAAATGAAACTACTATGGATTATAAATTTAGCAATTAATGACACTGACAGGATGTTCCATCTTCTAGACTTTTCACTGAGTTTGTCATTGTTTGCAGTTTTTTCTCTCATTTTCATGTTAACTTGTTTTTGTTGGCCATTAACTATTGTGCATATTTTATTGTGCATAACTATTATGTCCTTAGTGAGACCCACATTGTAATACTTGTGTCCAAGAAGTGGAACAGCTCTGCCTGACACCCCGGTGGGGTGGCTAAGGCTAAGGAGAAGAAGTTGATAGTATGAGACAGTCTCTATTATTAGCTTACATGTTGGTTTATGTTTGCTTTTCATTTCCTCGTTTAAACAAAGATCTGTTTATAGAATCAACCATTGTGGTTTGAATGAAAATGGCCCCACAGGCTCATAGAGAGTGGGACTATTAGGAAGTGTGACCTTGCTAAAGTAAGTGTGGCTTTATTGGAGAAAGTTTGTCACCTCACCGTGGGCATGCTTTTGGGGCTCAGATCCCTGAGTCATGCAAATGACTCACAATTTCACTTCCTGCTGCCTGCCAATCCAGATGTTAGAACTCTCAGCTACTTCTCTCGGAAGTATCTTATGTCTGCCTGTGTTCCACAGTGCTTCCCATCATGGCGTTAGTGGATTAAATCTCTGAACTCTAAGCCAGCCCTAATGACATGCTTTGCTTTAGAAGAGTTGCCGTGGTCATGGTGTCTCTTCATAGCAATAAAAACCCTAAAACAGCCACCTATCCTTATCTTTGTTTGGTTGAATATTTTCAAGAGCAACTTGGAGGATAATCAGGCTAGGAAAAAAGAAAGAATGCATATTGTTTCAAAAAAAGAAAAATGAGGTTTTTCTGGCCTTGGTGGGGACAGAGTGACATGGTTCCTGCTCCTGGGACAGGGCCCCATTGTGAGCCTCCATGAGTGTTGATGACTGCTATGGGCATAAGGCTTGTTTGTATGATAATGTACAGATTTTCTGGAATGGGTACTAGCAGTGGAGGTCTCTTTCCTCCCAATGAATGTCCTCCCTGTTAATGTTAATGGCTCCATGATAATTAGAAACAGCAGGAGTCCAGGAGTTGAGGCTGTGGTTACATCTCAGCGAAATAGTAAACACTGGACCTTCCGGACAGCCCTTAAGGCTATGGGAAAAAGCTCTAAACATGTGAGTTCAAAATATATATAATTTCTCAACTATGCAAAAATAAGGATGCAATATGAATTCAAGAATCTCAAGGAAAAAAGCAGCTGCACTGTGAGCCAACTTGTTAGAAAATTACTAAGGAAGGAGATAAAGAGATTTAGGGAGCGACGACCACAGAAGATCCCACTCAGTAAAGTTTTTCGTTTATGTTTAAAAAGGCAGATAGATTCCTGAGTTTAGGGTCAGCCTAGGACAGAGCAAGGTTAGACCCAGGCTTGGTGAAAATGGCTTCAGGGCAGAGTCCCACCAGACTAGTTTATTGTCTGTGTTTAACAAAGGCCCACAGTTCTCTGAATTCTTTTGCAATGTTAAGAAAAATGTGTACTTGCTGACTCCTAAGAATCAAAGGCTGGGGTCACGGTCACGGGATGCTAATTCATAAGATAATCAAAAGGAAACCTGGAGTAAGTGACTCGATTGATATGTAA
This sequence comes from Rattus norvegicus, assembly GCF_021556685.1. Taxonomy (NCBI): domain Eukaryota; kingdom Metazoa; phylum Chordata; class Mammalia; order Rodentia; family Muridae; genus Rattus; species Rattus norvegicus. The sequence continues at coordinate 10,612,968 of NC_141538.1, forward strand.
AATAAAAGACTGGACCTGTTTCTGCAGGAGATGAGCTATCCAGGTAACTTTTTTTCATTAAAAAGAGAGAACTGCTTGGAGAGTTAGCACAGACAAGCAGGACATGGACAAAGACATCTCTTAGAAGAGCAAGCAATCAGGATATAGACAAATCTCCAACAGGTCATCAGCTTAGACCCATGAATTGACTTCAAGTTGGCCTTTTTGCCACTCCCAGACACCCCTTTTTCAGAACCCCTCTCCAAGCCAAGGCTGGTTCTTGCACAACTTTAAGAGTATTATGCTGTTGTCAGGGATTAATGCCTTTCTCATGGAACTGTATGTGTTAATGCAAATCAGGTCATTATGGTATAAGGCTGTCCCTCATATTTTGTCTCCTCTTCTGTTCCCATTTCTACTTTTCTGCTATTCTGACACAGCATGAAACCCTCACCACATGAAGCCATCCTGGAACCATGCGTAAAATAGTTTATTTTATTGATTATTCGTTATCTTACATATTCTATTAGAGTGCCACAAAAATCAACCACTATACCAGGCAAGGAGAATAGGTTCCAGAAATGGGGAAGAAAGGAGAGTTCTAATTTATCCAGTCCAAGGGAGTTAATCAGGCAAGTTCAAGTCACTGAATTTTCTACTCTGGGTTGATGACCCCCTCTGTGATCCAAATTTCAGTGTGTGTGTGTGTGTGTGTATGTGTGTGTGTGTGTGTGTGTGTGTGTGTGTGTTTGTGTTTGTATTTCTGCCTGATTCGTCAGGCTACAGCTTTCTCAACTTCATGCTTAAGAATTTATCCAAGTATTGACTCTGGCTCTCAGATGGTAGGGTATTGGAGAATAGTAGAACTAGAGTTTTAAAAAGGTTACTCATTGTCAGAGTCCGGATGTGCAGGGCCGGACGTGCCTGAGGGAGAGCCAGAGATAGGACTTGCCAAACCAGCTATCAGCCCCAAGGACATTTACCATCTGTAGCCACCCACTCCTCTTCTTTCACTCCCCAGAAGTGTGTCATCCCCCTGAGTGAGATGAGCCACCCTACCTGCCTGCCGAGCTGCTAGAGAGCACGTACTCCTTGCTGATGTAATTTCGCGCCAAAAGTAACTGTGCACCATTTGAATTGACTAATCATGTGTAACCTCTCGAATGCCCCTAACCTCCCCTATATAAACCCCCGAGTTTGGAAGCTCGGGGTCGACACCTCTGTCTCCTGCGCAGGATATGTGTCGACCCGGAGATCCCCGTAATAGATCTCCGTAATAAACCTCGCCTTTGCTTATTACATCCAAAATGGTCTCTCTGTGTCTGGGGTCCGCGATTTCCCACGACTTTAGAAAGGGTCTCTCTTCGGGGATCTTTCATTTTGGGGGCTCGTCCAGGATCTGCGCGACCACCCCAGACTCTGAAGACCCCTTGGAGGTGAATTGGATGTTTGTCTGAGTGTCTCTGTGTGAGCGGCACCGCATTCGTCAGTCTGTGTCTGTCTCTGTTTTGGTTCCGCCGTGTGTGTATATATGTGTGTCTTAGTACTGGTCAGTGTTAAGAGGGCAGATGTGTATTCCTGCCCTGTGCTAAGAGGGCAGATGTGTATTCCTGCCCTGTGCTAGGAGGGCAGATGTGTGTTCTTGCCCTGTGCTAAGAGGGCAGATTGGTATTCCTGCCCTGTGCTAAGAGGGCAGATGTGTGTTCCTGCCCTGTGCTAGGAGGGTGGATGTGTATCCCCACTCGGTGCAGCTGGTCCGTGAGGACCCCCTGGCTGCGGAAGGGGGGACGCCCCGGGCCCGCGAGCTGCGGCCCCTGGAAGACGTTCCACGGGCGGAGAACAGTCGGGAGAGCCCGGCTGTGGCCAGTCAAGAGGAAGAGAGTGGATGTGGAATCCCACTCTGTGTCTGTGTTGGGAGAGTGGATGTGGAATCCCACTCTGTGTACCTGACTGTGGTTTTCTGGATAGGATGCTTTGTCTTGGTTTTGTTTGCCTGGATTGTTTTCTGTGGTATTGTCCAGTGTCTTTTTGACTTATGTTTCATGTTTGAATTTGGACTGACGACTATGTTTGAATCTTGGACCGAGGACTGTGTTTGAAATCATGAAACTGTTTGCTTTGTTCATCGAAGAGTTTTACTTGGTCCCCTTAATGCTTAGTGAGTAAGGAACTTAATTTTGTGGACCTTGCTCTAGTGGCGGTGTGTTGGTTGATAGCCAAAGTTAATTTTTAAAGCATAGTGTTTTATCTGTGCTTGGGCTCGCAGCCAGCGGTGATGAGTTGGGAAAGATTTAAATTTTGCTTGGGAGTAAGGAATCTTAAAGGCGGAGTTTCAGCCGGTTTGACACTTAGTGCGTAGCTGCCTAAAAGATCAGAAATGCTGTCAACGGGCTATAAAAAAAAGGACAGGCTGTGTTAGAAATGCTACAGGAGGAACTATCTAAAAAGACTGAGAGCGAGGTGGGAGAAGACTATAAGGAAAACAAGAACAAGAAAGGAATTTCTGACATTTGCTCACAGAAGGAGAGCACTCATTAAGAGAAGTTCTTTAAGGAAGCCTGCCTTATCTGCTGTCCTTATTCCAAGGGAGGAGTCAGTCTCCAGCACTAAATTACTTTTCTCGTTGGTCATCATTAACATGGAGAGTGCCTTTGGTCCTATCCCCACAGCAGCCAGTTCCTGCCCCTATGGTTAAAATGCCCCAGGTTGGGGGACAAAAAGAGCCCCTAAAATAGTTTCAAAGAATCTACAACAAGCTGTAAAGAACTTTGTTTTGTTTTTCCAGTCAAAATTTAGAATTCAGGCTTTGGCGGTGGCCAAGGTCAGGAGTAATGTTTTCTTTTCCATGGGCCTTTTAAACCCAGTGAGACAGTTTGGTAAAAGGGCTATTACTGAGGTCCTGATAGCCCCAGGTGAACTGGTTAAGATTCTTTTGTCAGCCACCTGGCATCTAGCACCCAGGTTCTAACCATCTCTCCATCCTTTTGTTATTAGTTGTTACTAAAAGCCTAGTGTCATTTGGAGGCTGGTTCTCTTGAGAGGCAAAGCCACGGAGCTGACACTGAAGAGAGATACCCCTTGAGGGAAAATCTAAGCTTGTGCTTATTTGTACAATGGCCTTTTTGTCCAAGAAGGCCTCCTGGTTTAGCTGTGTGACTAAATGCTGTTTGCCCTCTTCACAAGATTCTCCTATTTTCTCACCATCCCATTTGAGATGCTTGTTAGTAACTGTTAGAGGTCTTCTTTACCACTGAGGAAAGACGGAATCCTACTGGAGGCCAGAAAGAATGTTTCAGACACGGATGGAAGGCCTTCACTTCTGCCTGTTGACTTCAATACGCCTAAAGGTAGGGAGTGCCAGGTCTGCCGCCAGGCTCCAAGGGTGGGTCTCTGAGGGGCTGGAAAATGCCCCACCAATCTGGCTAAGATAAGGAAAGGATATGAAGAGAAAGTTACATAAACTTGAAGGGTTAAGCTAAGTCACTGAGAGAGTTATTGTAAGGTGCAGAGAAAATAAGTTTGATGTGTGGTTCAGGGTCTGTGCACAAAAGTGGACAGCACCTAATAGATGCAGACAGAGAGATTGAAAAAAAAGAAAGAAAGAAAGAGGTAAAAAGAGCAGGAAGCTAGGGAAGAAAAGAGACAAAAAGAAGAGGAAGTTAGAGAGCTAAAGAGAGATAAAAGATGAGAGAAGAACATATACTGGCCACAGTAGTTAGGGAACCTAGGAAGATAGTACCTGGCAACAGAAGAGAATTCCTGGCTAAAGATCAGTGTACCTAACGCAAAGAAAAAGGACGCTGGTCAGGGACTGCCCAAGAAAGAACAAGAGGGGCCACTGGAGAGCTTCTTGGTCCTAGAGTGCTGGACAGGGACCCAATGCTCTGTGCTCCTATGCCCCCCAGTGGGCCAATATCCAAAGACCTTGAGTGCAAGGGGCTACTGGCAACGAACAATACTTATGGACTGCCCGAAGAACAGTGGACCTTGGCGTGGGCCAGGTAACCCACCCACTAATTCATGGTCATCCCTGACTGCCCCTATCCCTTGCTCATGAGAAAATTGCTCTCCAAATTGGCTTGCGTGGGCTGAAATGGTTGGGTGAGGCCATGTGTATGCATATCTACAGACTGTGTATGTGGAGCTTAAGACCTGTCTCAGTGCACCAGTACCTGATGCTGGGAGATGAATGGCTTAGCGCTGTTCTGCTTGGAACATATCACTCCTGCCAGCCGGGCACTAACAATTATCACCCAATCCAGGACTTAAACTGTGATAGAGTGGCTGATGTTTTGCCTTTGAATAGAGTGTCCCAAAAGATGGGACCACTGGTCAGCTGCCATGGACTAGATTCTCCACCGGTTGGGGACAATCTGGTCACCTTGCTGCCCAATCCGGACCTGGAGCCACCACAGCACGAGTGTCAAGCACTGGCAGAAGCCCATGGGTGGAGGAAAGACCTCTGCGACTGGTTGATTGACACCTGCTGAAGGCCGAGGCTACCTTGTCTACAGACGGGAACAGTTCTCTTCATGAAGGTCAGAGATAAGTGGGTGCTGCCATGGTGGACAACACAATGTCATCTGGGATGGCTGAACCTCAACCCCCCAGTACATCAGTGCCGCAGATGCCTTTACCATCTCTTGGATGCCCTGGTGAAGCCAACAACTGTGAGTACTATTCATTGCTCAGGATATCAGGAGGGAAGAGATTCAGTGGCATGGGGCAGTAACAAAGCAGATAAAGTGGCTCGGGAAATGGCTATGCAGGAGCCTATCCTGGTTACAGGCCTGCAAGAGACAGCCACTGGGAACTGGGATTGGACTAAGGGATGGCCTCACTTAGAATGTACAACAGAAGAAAAGGCCCAAATTGCATAAATAAACAAACAAACAAACAACAACAACAACAAAAAGACAATGGCACACTTGAGGGAAAACTATATTCCTCAGAGAACAAAGAAAAGACTCACTTTGCCAAATACAGAAATGGACTCATTTAGGAGATAAAAAAATTTGTCCAAGTAGTTAAGTGTATGTAATAGACTTTAAGATTTTAGCCAGAGAGGCAGTAAAAAGTATAAGGTATGTCAATAAGTGAATGCTTAGCAAGCAAACAGGGCAAAGAGACCTAGAGAGTTTAGTGAAAAGTCGAAGTGAACTTGACTGAGATAAAACCAGAAAAATATAATCACAAGTATCTCCTAGTGCTTGTAGATACTTTTTCAGGAATAGATAGAAGCTTTCCTCACCAAATGAGAGACGGCCTCTGCAATCATCAAGAAGATACTGGAAGAAATCTTCCCCAGGTCTGGAATGCCCAAGGTAATCTGGTCAGACAACGGCCCTACTTTCGTTGCCAAGGTAAGCCAGGGTGTGGCCAAGTATTTAGAGGTTGATTGGAAATTACATTGTATTTACAGACCTCAAAGTTCAGGACAGGTAGAGTAAATAAATAAAATTTTAAAAGAGACCCTGACCAAATTAAATTAACCATGGAGACTGGCGCAGACTGGGTGACACTCCTTCTCTCTTGCTCTCTTCAGAGCAAGAAATACCCCTTCCAGATTCAGCCTTACCCCCTTTGAGATCTTATATGGGGCCTCAGCTCCTCTGACTGTATTAGATGATGTTACTGAACCAACATGTCATAGTAATAATGATTTGTATGCCAGGCTAAAAGACCTACAGGTGATACAGAAAGAAATCTGCTCAGAGCTGGCAGCAGCCTATGCCCTAGGGACCCCCGAGACATCTCATCAGTTCCATTGGAGACTCAGCTACATACGATGGCACTGAATGCAGATACTCGAGCCTCACTGGAAAGGACCGTACCTGGTGCTGCTGACCACTCTGACAGCCATCAATTCTCAGCCGTGTACTAGCTGTTGGGGCTGAGAGCTGGGACCTAGAGGGAAACTCAGATCTTCAAAAAGCTCCCTAGACTTAATTTCATGTTTGCCCTGGGTTCTATCAAGATAGGTGTAGGGATAGGCTTGATTTCTATTATGAATGATGTAACATTACATATGTTATATTTCTTGGGACTGTGCCTCAGGGATCACAGTCTGTATAAGTTTAGAAGTTCTAAAAGCTAGTCATGACCTTGGTGTATAGGCTTAGATAGTGTCCAGATTAGAATCCTCATGTTAAGACAACAATACCAAGCTGTTATGCTAGATGAAGCTGAGTTCTCCATGTAGTTCTAAGATTAGAACTATTAACAAAAAAAGAAGAAGGGAATGTAGAACTAGAGTTTTAAAAAGGTTACTCATTGTCAGAGTCCGGATGTGCAGGGCCTGACGTGCCTGAGGGAGAGCCAGAGATAGGACTTGCCAAACCAGCTATCAGCCCCAAGGACATTGACCATCTGTAGCCACCCCCCTGAGTGAGATGAGCCACCCTACCTGCCTGCCGAGCTACTAGAGAGCACGTACTCCTTGCTGATGTAATTTCACGCCGAAAGTAACTGTGCACCATTTGAATTGACCAATCATGTGTAACCTCGTGAATGCCCCTAACCTCCCCTATATAAACCCCCGAGTTTGGAAGCTCGGGGTCGACACCTCTGTCTCCTGTGCAGGATACGTTTCGACCCGGAGATCCCCGTAATAGATCTCCATAATGAACCTCGCCTTTGCTTATTACATCCAAAATGGTCTCTCTGTGTCTAGGGTCCACGATTTCCCGCAACTTTAGAAAGGGTCTCTCTGCGTGGGATCTTTCAGAATAAATAAACAAATGTCAGCATCTGTGTAGACACAATCATCATGATGGCAATGGAATAAAACAGTTTCAGAGCACATCCTTTTTAAAATAACCAACATGTAAAAGCATGGGTGCACAGTTGCTAAAAAATTAAATGTCACTTCTACTGATGTTAGAGAATATAGTTACTTCTAGTTGTGAGCCCAGACTTTAATGGCTCAGCTATCTTTGCAGTGCCAGAAAAATCTAGTCCATTTTCAACATAGTTACAGGACAATAGGAACAGGGAAAGAGGATGTGGGGCTCTCCTGGAGCTCCATGGACTTGCACAGGCAATGGCTTTGTGGTCCTATTTCCAGTGCTTGATCCCATAGAGAGGGGAAAAAAGCACTCTGCTCCCCTTTTAATTCTGTCCCCAGCACTTGGCTGGTCTGAATGTAACCCATATGGTTCCAGCCTGAGTCTTCTAATGAGTTCATCCTGAAGAGAGAAAATCATTTTGATGTACACTTAGTAAACTTTCGCCTTTAATCAGCATGGCTGCTTTTATTACGCTGCTTGGAATTTTCTGGTCTGTCACTCTGGCTACTATCACACTGTAAAAAAATTAAAACATTTTAAATGGACATAAACGACTAGCTTTACTTTCTAGGAGTTGACTTTATGCCTTTTTGTTTAGCTGATTGCAGTTTGAGAAGCCTAATTTTATGAGTTTATCTTACACATTCTTACCACTTAACTCTTCTGACTGAGCGTTGAGCTGCTGGCCTGCCAAAAGGAATATGAACATGAGAAACCGATGCTCAATGCCATCAGCAAGGGACATTATCAAATCACTCCTACAGCCCGTGTCTCCATGTTTCCAGTCTTGAACCTGGCTATTTAAACATGACAGGTGCCGTGAGACTCACCCTCCCATGGGGTTGCTGCACCAAGCCCAGAGTCTCAGTTATTGCAGGAATCAGAAAGAGTGAAAGTGAATGAGGGGGGCAAAAGCCAGAAAGACACCCTAAGTGTTTCCTCAGCTGCCAGCATGTATGACTTAAAAAAAAAGTCACACTGCCTTTCTACACAGGGGTATTGCAGGCTAAAGCCTAATATTAATGGGAAAAGTCTGGTTAGATGCGCGGGAGGGGGCTGTTTATTTATCTATTTTCTCTTTTCTTTTTCTGTTAGCTTGGCACTTCTGGGAACCAAAAATTGCCTCCATCGTATTGACCTATAGACACACAAAGCAGTTTCTCAATTGCTAATTAATGTGGAAGGGCTCATCCCACTGAGCACTATAGCATCCCCAAGGAGGTTCTATAAAAAAGGTAGCTGAACATGAGCCTGGAAGTGTAAGGTTCAAAGTGAGTCTTAACTACCAGGAGGACCCCTTCCCTCCAAAGTGAGACACCAGAACAAAGTTCGATGCAAACACAAGAAAGAGGTTTATTTTCTGGCACGTCGGGGTCAACACTCAATCAGCCCCTCATGGCGAGTAACTAGAAGAAGACCCCGAATGGCTATAACAAGCAATTTTTATACGTTTTAGGGGTACAGATTACATCAGCAAGGTTACAGTTTAAACTTATTGACAGGGCATATTGACCTTTGAATCTATTGTCTAGCAAGCATATGACATGCATTCAAACTCTATCTGGGACCAGAGGGTCAGGTGACTAGCAGCCAGTACATTTTGTGGTTTTTCAAGAATGTCCCTGCTAACTTCTGAGAACTGTGGGTGGAAAATGGAACTTGGCTTAGCCTTGACCCGAGAGGTGGGAAGCTGGTACTTGGCCTAATCTTGACCTGAGGCGGTGGGTGTAAGGCTGCAGAAAGCCCCTAGGATCCTTTATAGGAATCCCATAGCCTACCTACTTTCCACCAGCCTCTTAATAGCTCTTACACTTCAGTAAGGACTAAGGTCCTTCAGAAGCAAGCCAGTGTGATTTTAAGCCAGCAATTCCTTCATGGTTTCTGCTTCAAGCTCCAGCCCTGAGTTCCTGCCTAGGCTTCCCATGATGATGGACTATGATATAGAAGTGTAAGCTAAATAAAACCTTTCCTCTCCAAGAATGTGAGGAATACACTCACGTGCAGCTCACCCTCTCATGTTGAACGTCCTGGCCCACAGTTGTGTTAGAGGGGATGCTACTGACTCCACATTGGCCCTTCCACCTTCATGTACTTAGTGGAGATTCTGTTGCACTGTTTCCATAGTAGCCTTCCATCTCTGGCACTGCAGTAGAGTCAAAAGAAAAATCACTGACTATCTCCAGCCACAGATGTAGGCTTGCATGTGCAGAAGCAACTAACTCTGAATCAGAAGTAAAAAAGAAAAAATGCACAAAGATAAACAATACCTATTAAGAATTGTGTGATATAACAATTATTTGTATGGCATTAGCTTGTAGTAGCAATTATAGGCAATTAAAAACCATATGAGGTGTAGGAGAGGCTGTATGCATGTTACATGCAAAAACCATAACTCATTGTCTACCAGGAGTCCTGGCCTGTGCATCCCAAGGGACAACTTGATTTCTCTTCAAATTGACAGAAAGTTTTAGTGGTTTCCTTTGATCCTCTTGAGTCCTGTGTTATGGCCAGAGGAATGTAGGACTTTGGTGGTAGAGCTTAGGCTATGTGTCCAAGCCTAAAGACACCCAAATGGATGCAGTAAAAATAAAAGTTACCCCGAAGGAAGATCTGGGTGTGTCTGCAGAAGGGGAACATATGCTGGCCAGAAAACGTATTTTTTGCCTGCTCTGTGTCCTAAACAATTTTTTTAAAATCCCAAGATACAATGAAAATTATATACAATCTAGTTCTTTAAATTATATATTTTAAACCATATAAAAAAGTGAAGGATGAGCCACATAATGGGATGTGGGTAAAGTTTACAAACATGCAGTTTATAACAGAACAAAATGTACAAACACAGGGAACAATGTTTGGTCTTGCACACAATAAACTTGAAACAAAGAAGTGCAAAGCTGAACGCCACTTCTTAATTTTGCAAGTGCTTATAATTAGAGGGTTTCCCCAGGACATGGGAAAGAGCCTTTGGAAGTGTGAACTGGCATAGAAGAGTCTGTGATGAAACCTCCACCACCTGGAGGCATGACCCAGCCAATCCTCTGCTCAGGGCCAGTCTCTTGAGTACACTGGCAAAACTCCCAACATTGGGTAAAGAAACCAAACTATACCAAACAACAGGACAAAGAAAGTAGAATTTATCTATATTATAGAATACGAAGAAGAATCTAGGAGATCCATTTGAGGAATAAAGGCCTCCTAGACACAGAAGTAGATGAAAATTAAATATGGGCATACACTTTGGATAGAAATACCTAATACGTGAAACAAGTAAATGCTTCTGTGTGATGATTATTTTGTTTAAGAAAAATAAGACATGCATGGCATAGTGGCACATTTCTCTCATCTAAGTGCTAAGGCAGCAGAAGCAGGGGGTTACTACAAATTCAGTGCTAGCCAGGTCCACACAGTGAGCCCCAGATCAGCCAGGTCTAAAAGAGTTCTTTCTCCTTTCTGATAGTACAAACTCTTCTCCAACATTCCTAAACATGGAAATATGCTGGGGTTTGTGATGGTTTGTATATGCTTGGCCCAGGGAGTAGCACTATTAGGAGACTTGGCCTTGTTGAAATAGGTGTGTCACTGTGGGCATGGGCTTTGTTCTAGCTTCCAGGAAGAGAGTATTTTCCTAGCAGCCTCCAGATGAAGAGGTAAAACCCTCAGTTTCTCCTGCACCATGCCTGCCTGGACACTGCCATGCTCCCACCTTGTTGATAATGGACTGAACCTTTGAACCTGTAAGCCAGCCCCAATTACATGTTGTTCTTATTAGAGTTGCTTTGGTCATGGTGTCTGCTAAGAGCAGTAAAACCCTGACTGAGACAGTTTTCTTTTAAATTCCAAAAGGAGTCAGTGAGTTGGGAAGCTTACAAATCACTTTTTGTTTGCTTTCTTATATTTTCTGATCTATCATAAAAGTAACTTCTTACATTTTAGAATATACTCTAGAAGTTAGTGAAACATGTACAACATACTGGAAAATAAAATATAATAAAGCATAATACTGAGAATTTAGTACATAATAGCCAATATGTAAAACATCTCCTATGTATGGTTCTGAATTGTATTCTAAATGACAATGTTACAGAAGTACCTTTATTATCTCTGTTTTATAAATGAGATTCATGAGACTCTGACAAGCCAAGTGACTTACCTGAGTCTCTGCCTTGAGTAACATGCCAAGATTCTGGAATTTACAAATGCAGTTATCCTCATCATCAATTTAGCATAGTTCTAAGGTATAATTTATTCTAAAATATAAATATTGGTATAAAAAAACATCTCTCCACAGGGTTAAATTACAGAAGAATATGTATGCGGTACTGAGTGAATACATTAACTCTTAAGTTTCCTATCCCAAACTGATTCTACAAGATAATTGAACCTTCTGCAGGATGGAGAAAATCAAATACAACATATTCTTTTAAAAACCATGACACTTCTCAAATCCAAAATATTGTCAGTATAAGTCAGAGGTTGATAGAATTGGCCACTGTGCCCTTCTGACAGGATGGAGGCCTTCCACACTGAAGAACAAACCCTAGATTGGTAGCCTTCTCTGTACCCTACTAGTGATAAGAGTCCTGAACCCCACCAACAACTCATAGCCCATAAACAGCTCATAGACTCATAGCCCCATAGACAACTACAACATAAGAGTCCGATCATCATTTACTAAGTAGAGACAAGCCAAAGAGGTTAAATGATTTCCCTAAGAACACAAGGTAATCACTGATAAGTTAGAGTTGAAACAGAAGTTTCCTCCTTTCCAGCCATGGGCAGAGATCTCAAAATTAAACTCCTGTGGAATAAATCCCATCTACATCCATCCATCCATCCATCATCTATCTATCTATCTATCTATCTATCTATCTATCTATCTATCTATCTATCTATGCCATCTATCTACCTACCTACCTATCAATGTAGATTATGGAATGGCTACAAAGTATTAATAGAATACATTAGAGTTCAAGAGGTCTTAGAGGCCTGAGAGGCAGGAAACTGACAGACACTCAAACGGTGTCTTTGTGGAACATAAGATCATCAACTTCTGGATTTGTGGCTGCTGAGTGAGGCCACTGTTGGTCATAGATTTGAGAGCAAAGCTACAGAGTTGAGTCGAGCTGTGGGGGGGGGGGGGGGGAGACAGGGCTGGGTCTAGATGAGTAAGTAGACCTAAGGTGCAGGCACAGAAAAAGGAAGAGTAGCAGATGGCAGCTAAAAAGAAGGCATCCACAGCAGGTACAGAGCTGACCTCATGCTCCTGAAGGACTGTCCACTTCTTTACAGAGTCCTGGTGAGAGTTCACTCTGTCCTTAGTGTGCTGTGTTCAGTAAGTTTTGTGTCTTGTTTACATGATGATTTTGATATGGCCATGAACCCTATGTTCCCAACTTACCCAAATAAGTATATTTATTTCTACCCCCAAGAGTAAGCCATTTCTGTGTACACTGTGTGGGTGGAGCTTGATAGATGACGTCATCCACACATTCACCCAAATTCAGTGTATCTTCTTCAACAATGAGCACCTCTTTAAGCAATATGGAGTAACTTAGGGCAGGGCACAGTCTTATCTCAACTCTAGAACTGCCAGAGGGAGAAAGCAATCCTTCCTGAGACTTACTGGTATAAGATATCTAAGATTAAGACCCTTTAACATAATCAAAATAATGGTTTTAGTACAAATACTACAGAGGAAGTCAGTGGGTTTAACAGAGAGTCATCTTGAAGCTCCATTTTAGGCTATGATAACATTCCTCACTAAAAACCAGCTTCTCCAGAAAAGCAGAAGGCCTCCGGGGAAGGACACAGGGCAGGCAGTTTTATAACCTACATGATTACTCTTGGTTAGACATATGCAGGAGACTTCAACCAATCTCCTAACCCTATTCCTTCCCTCTTAGAGACCAAGGAGAGAAAACTGCCTTTCCCCCTTGCTGGAAACATGTTTGCTGGGAACAAGCCACAGGTCTGTTGCCTGCTCTACTCTCTCAAAGTCTAAGTTTCGCCAGTGCAAACTGTTATCCTCACTCTAAAAATATGGATCAATGAATTCTCTCCACAATTATGAAGAGACAGAGAAAGTGACTGACTCATTCCAGTTCTTTAAACATCTACCCCCACCCCAAACCCCTCACTTGCTCCCCAGTTCTCCTATTCTACAGCAGGTCTGCACTCCCCCGCCCAACACACACACACACACACACACACACACACACACACACACACACAAGAGCAACAACCAGCAGCTTCCTGTTTGGGCTCTTTCCTCATACTTTCCCACCTACCTCCACAGGACCCTCCCAGCCCTCTGTGACTCTGGACATCAACCAGACAAGAGAGCAACAGAGCCTCAAGCCAAAACAGGAGAGCCAACACCAAGAGTACGAGGACAGTATCTATAGTGATCCAGTAATATCCACCCAGTTCCCACAAACCAGAAAGGCTTGAAGTTGAACCTAATCCATCCTAGGATCTCATCAGCATGGAGTCAGCCACAGGTGCTACTCACCTCCCCTTGTCTTAGTCACTGTCCTGTTGCCATGGCCAAAGTAACTTATTTAAAAAAGTCATTTAATTAGAGGCTTGCTTACAATTGCAGATGGTTAATCCATGGTCTCCAGGGTGGGGAGCATGGCAGCAGGTAGGCAGGCATGGCACTAGAGAAGTAGCTAAGAGCTTACATCCTTACCTCTAGGCCAGAGGCAGAGAGAGAGCACGACTTGGCCTGATATGGGCTTCTAAAACCTCAAAATCCATACCTAATGACACACCTCCTCCAAAATGGCCACACCTCTTAATCTTTCCCAAACAGTTCCTCAAACTTTGGACCAAGCACTCAAATATATGAGCTGATGGAGACCATTCCTATTCAAACCACCACACTCCCATTTCTGAGTTTCCTATTGTAAAAATAATGGTACAATACAATGGTGCTTAACCTTTCTGATGTTGTAACTCTTTAATATAGTTCCTCATATTGTGGTGACTCCCCAAACATAAAATTATTTTTATTACTTCATACCTGTAATTTTGCTACTGTTATGAATCATAATGTAGTATTTTTGCTTTCCAATGGTTGTAGGGCGACCCCTGTGAAAGGGGTTGAGAGTCACTGGTGTAACAGGTAGACAAGAGCAGCCTAAATAACATTGTCTGATACAATTAAGTGCTGAGCACTAAACCTCATACCCAACAAGTGTTTAATTAGTGCCTTTGTCCAGTTACCGTCTTATTGCCTGCTCTTCCTCCTTAGAGCCTAATGTAGTTAAAGGCAGGAAGATACTGAGAAGACTTAAGTGGCCCAAATGCCTCTCATACTATAACAAAGGACTAACTTTATTTCAATATCTTATCTGCACAAGCTCTGTGTATGAATTCATTTCTTGCTACATGCAATTGTGTCTTGCTGAACAATGAGTCCACATGTTTAAGAGTCACAACAGTAGCACATTGCTTAAATGTCTTTGCTGGGATACCAGCCGTAGAATTCTCAGGCCACATTGAGTAGCAGGCAGTAGCTCTCCAGCAGAGTCCACCACCCTAGATGTTTCGGATTTCTTGGAGAATGTGTCTATCTTGAGAGACAATGAGCTCATCCCAATAAAGATTCAACAAAGAAAGGGAATTGCAGAGCAGTTTCTTTTATGAAAATAGATGTGAAAGTTCTGAATAAAACAGTTGCAAGCCAAATCCAAGAATACATCCAAAAAGTCATCCACTATGGATAAGTAGGCTTCATCCTGGAGATGCCGGGATGGCTCATCATAGAAATAGAGAAAGGTAGTCTTGCGCAGAAGGTATACCCACTAATAGAATAACTTCTGCTGGAATATGAAGTGTAGGCTTTGCTTTATGAAACATATTTTTTTTCTCATGACTGCCTGACTTTATTCATGTTTTGCCTTTCCATTCTATAATGAAGCAAGATTCTCAAAACCTGAGCAAATCTTTTCTGAACATGATTTGAGCCCACCCACATGTGCAGGCCTCTGTTGATATGGGGTCAAACTGCTGAATGTCCTGTTTGAGAGGCATAGTTTACTGCCTTCCTAACGTAGCTAATGAATTCAAAACCTCATAGATGAGACCTAGGGGCACCATAGTGAGAACCCCAGATGAACCAGGGACCCCTACCTGAAGCGGGGACCTGGCTGCCATGCCCTGCTCTTGGGGACAGCTTGTGCTGGCAGATGGCACTTACAGCTCAAGCTTCATGTCACTGCCAGCAAAGAGGCATGGAGGGAGCTCTCATTTGGGACTCATTTTGGGGTAGTCTTTTAAGTATCTGCCCTGGCAAGGAGAGGTCTGCCTATGTAGGCCGGCTTTTTAATGGTCCTCTCTTCTCTTCCAAATCTTGTCTTTCTCATTCTCCATGAATATAGTGTCCTCAAACAAATGGCAGACTTCAGGTACACAGAACTGCTCTGCCAGTTCCAGCACATTTGCAATGTAAACAGGAGAAGCTGGGAGACTCTTGCATAAAGTGCTAACAAGTATTTGTTCTGCTGAGCAGAAAGCTGACTCTCCCAGCCAAGGAGGCCTGGCCTCAATCTCTCTTGTCCCCTCATTCTTTGGCAGACAACACTATTGACCTCCCACCTCAGAGAAATTAAAAAGCACTTATCACTTAAACAGCCCCGCCTCTCTCACTTATTTCGGAGAAGGCCTGGGTCAGAGGGAGACTACGGGATAAAATGATGCTTTCCTTCACGCTCTCATGGGGTCAGAAGAACTGCACAGTGATGAGCAAGATCTGTCCAACCTCCAAGGCAGCTCTCCTGAGCCCAGGTGCTAAAAGGTTTCTGGGAGTCAGGGGTCAGGGGTCAGGGGTCAGGGGAGAAGATATTAACAATGATCTCAGTTTAGCTGGAGTCTCGGGTGTGCAAAGAAGGAGGAAAACGGAAAGGAAACACACTGGGAAATATTATCTCCAATGACAGAAGCCTTTGATGCCCTTGAAGGCACTGGATAGCATCTCCTGGATAGCTTCTCTTCAGTGCGCTTCCCTGTCTCCGTCTGCTCACCTCGCCTAGGCTCTCCACAGCCCAGCCACGCACACATCCCGTTCCCTACAGACCTCGGACTTTCTGCTACTCCCACCTTTACCTGCTTCCCCTTGTTTCTAGGTAAAGGCTTGTCACATTCCAAGCTGCAGAGGCTCTTCTTTGGGAAGCTGTTCCCAAATCCCCTGTTTAACTTTCCAGTCCCTGGGAGACACTCAGAGGCCCCTGAAGCCTTCCTGTCTGTTTTCCGATTATTAACCATTTTAGAGCTGATAGTGTCTCTTTCCTACTATGCTTGTAAGCTGTGAAGACAAGTTCCTGAAATCAGTTCACTTACTGTTGTATCTTAAGAATGAGCTAGTGTATTACAGGTGGTTTATAAGGAACAGAAGGAACAAGGGGACAGAAGAATGAAGGAATCAGGACCTGTGCCAGTCCCAAAGAGTGTTTCCTCCACCAAAATAAAGAGGGTCAGGATGGAACCAGCAAGCCAGGGTGCTGTGAGATCACAGGGCCTTGTTCACATCGTACAAGCAACATCTGAAAATGAGGGTGGTTTATACCCCTGCCAGAATTTGATATGCTGATCCACAGAAGTGCTTAGCCTGAGCCACAGAGAGCACTGGGATAACAGTAGAAAAATTAATGTCTTATAGTTTTGCATCTTGATCTGGTACGTCCAAAACAGTGTGTAGACCCCTCGTTGAGAGTCTCAGTTTCTCTCTTTCTCCTCCAATATGTGCTCATGTGTGTGTGTGTCTGTGTCTGTCTGTCAGTCTGTCAGTCTGCCTGCCTGCCTGCCTGCCTGGCATTCTCCCCGGCTACTAGACATTGATTGTGTCCATGTTGTTGCCAGCATCCCACTTTCTCAAGGTCCCCCAACATGCACACAAACACACACACACACACACACACACACACACACACATTCACACACACACACACACACACACACACATTCACACACACACACACACATAGACACACACATTCACACACACACACATTCACACACACACATTCACACACACACAAATTCACACACACACACACACACACACACACACACACACACACTCACTCTGTAACATGGTAATCCTGATGAATTCCAGATCCTTACAGAGTTAGTGATTTAACAGAGGCTTCCAAGAAACATAGTAAATTTTCACTTAATTTTAAGGTACTTTTATAGGTGTTTTAACTTTCATCTATACACAGTTATCTATGATTTTCTCAACATATCCAGTTTTTAAGACAAACTAATAAGAAAGACAAAGAATGCATCAGTTGGAAAACTGAAGTTTGCTTGGTAGTGGGATAGAAATTTGGTGCCTGAGGCTTCTGAATGCATGAAAAATCCACTAGAAAGAGAGCTCAGAAGAACCTTCAGCTGTAAGGTAAAAGCATATAAAGATATTTGAATTGTTTGCTCGTCTGTTTTCTTTTGAGAATTGATAAACATGCAGGGAGGCAATTCTTTTTAACCTCAACCCAAAAGAGCTAATGTGTCAGCCTGAACCTGTTTGGGGAGCATTTGAACAACAAACTTGATAATTCCAGGGACACATTGTCAAGATTCAGCATGAGTTTCTTGATTGCAATAGCAACTGCTTACAGACAGCCTCCGTCGAAAGCCAGGGACCTCTGTCTTTCCGTTCCAGGAAGCCATGAACATGTGTATCTTTGGAAAACGCTCATGTGTTTTCAACTTCCTGAAGAATTCTTGTAAAATATAACCGAACCACATGACCCTTTGTCCTGGGCTTTTATTCCACTAATGGACAAATTGGGAGGAGGCTGAGAACAAATGTGCTTTTAATTACCCAGATGCCTTTTTAATAGAACCTTGGATTAGTCTTTAGCCACTAAACATTGTCCAGAAATTTCTTAATAACGTTGGTGTGCAAAGCATTCCTTCCAGGAGAATAAAGATCTCATTGCCTGGCCGGCCGAGTTCTGTCAGGTTACTGGGGAGACGACAAAGAGTGGGTATTGTATAGACCGGAAGAATGACAGGCTGTATCTGAGCTGCCGGTTCTTCTAGTAATGGCAGATTTTCTAACTCACTGCAGATTCTCACAAGACTGGGTGGTCAGCTTTGGAGAGAGGTAACAGTGGAGCTATTGAGCTTGGGTGGGAGCAACCTCATTCTGAATTAACCTGAATTGATTCAGTACAACAGAAAGCCTTGGTATCGGATTAACATTAGGATTAATATGTCAAATGTTAGGTCAGGATGTTAAACCCCGCTGCTGAACGGCCTCCATGAAGAAAGTTGAGGTTGATGCAGGCACAGTTTTTAACTAGAAGATAATTCGTTGAGTAGTTCTAGAAAATGAACTTAAACTTCATTGGCGATACAGGTAGCGTGTATGTACAAGTGTGTGTGTATGTTTATGTACATGGGTGAGAATGTATATGAGAGTGAATGCATGCACAACTGCGTATGATTGTGTCTCTGTGTGTATGTGTCTGCATGCATACATGAGACAGACAGAGAGACAGAGAGATTTTCATCTGGCACAGTCAGAGCTGAGAGACAGTCTGGCTCCTTATTTGTTCTTACTTTTGTAAAATTGTCTTGCCAGAGGCCAAATATGTTGCTCAAGTTTTCCAAGGAGTCAGCAATTAACTCTCCCCGGACTCCTTTGCAGATGCGCTCTCCCGCTCCCTCGTGCAGGATGCAGGCTACCGTTTCCAATGTGCTCTCCCGACACCAAGAAGGATGAATCCATGCTCAGGGAAACAGAAGACAGTAAATATGTCTGGCATTAAGAAACATCCACACAGCTATGTCTTAGAGAAGAATACAAGACTTCACTTCAAATGTCCTGACACAAAGAGGGGAAAAACACAAGAGCTAGCTGGGGATTGGTGGGGGGATGTCATAATTTGAAAACAATAAAAAGAAAATGACATTTTACTGGAACATGCCTTCTCCTTCATGTTTTGATATTTTCTTCCTTCTGTGTAGCTCGCCTTAAAAGAACAAAGAGATAAAGGGTCAATGTGTTCTTTTATAGATAGCACAGTCAAGGGAACTTTGCTTTACTTAAAGCAATGTGGTGTTTAATACCCAGACCCTGGCAGGTAATCAAATATACTTCCCACTCTTCCTGTTGCATTTTTCTCTATCAGCCTTGTCTCATCCCTGCAATGTGCCATGAAGAACAGAACATTTAGTCTACCTAGGAGTGCTGCAGTTGGTGAGCTCCCAGGTGCTTTAGCGTAGGCAGAATGTATTTGCAGATCCTCAAACATCCCTAGTTGTAAACATCTTCTGACAGAAGGTTTTGAGGCTTAACTTGCCCAAGGCCCTTGGCTGCCACCTGCCTAGATTTCTAGCACCTGTACACTGGCCCCTGGTGACAAAGATCAGAAACATGAAGAGGCTCCTGCCATCTCACTGTCCCTTGCTTTGTCTGGGAAATCGGTCTGTCAAGCCCACCAGCCAGGGGACACTTCCAGGCAAATCCCGTGGCTAGAGCTTCTGTTCAGCATACCCTCAAGGATGACTGGAACCTGGGGTGCTTCCAACAGCCCCATAATAAAAAGAGCAGGGACTTGATAGCCAGGCTCATTTCAAAACGGACTTCATGTTTACCAGATGCTGGAGCTGAGCTCCTCAACTCCCACCCCAAGTTCTCCGTTTGACCATTTGCAAAAATTGGATAAAAACGTGGATTCTGAAAGGGTTGTAGAAAATGTTGTGAGGAGTTTCCGGAATCTGAGTTCTCAGTGCATGTGCCATTACTTCCAAGCAGAAAGACGGGGACACTATGGCGCATGCCATGATTGCATTTTCATTTTTAAAATAGTCTGTTCAAAATGTGACACTTATAAATGGCATGGAACAAAAAGACAGAATATGGGGAGTTGAGATTGACCATCCTAAAAAATCTGGCTCCAAAGAAGGGATAGCCCCGGCACCTGGGCATGTTCGCAAACATCTTTGTTAAGTCGGAGCTCTCAACCAGGCTGGAGCAAGAGCATGGGTGTGCCCTTCTCAGCTGTGGTAAGCCTATGAGCTGGTCAGCTGCGGGCTGGAACCCCAAAAGAGTAAGAGCTAATACACCATCCAATCTCTAAATAAACGCAGACAGCAGGCAAGGCTGACAAGTGGAGAAGTGCTGGAAGTCATTTATTTACACAGACATCTTCCCAGGCTGAACCGAGCTAAGAAGCCCATAAGCTGCTGTGTAACAGTCACAAAAGCTAGGTTGGAGTTAGGTCTCGTCTAGACACCTTTGATCAACAAAACAGCGATTAGGGGCTGACGGATTTACTAACACAATTTTCTTTCCTTTTCTCCAATTATTTCTCTTTGCAGCCGTGGCTTTCGGGATTCGGTTACTGCAGCCTGTCCTGCTTAGTCAGCAGACATGTGCCATTTGGAGGATGCCGCGGTTGCCTTTTACAAAATTAAATTGTGAACCCAAAGGTGTCAAGTTTCATTTCTACTTAATATAATTCTATGAGACTTCCCACAGCTCGGTAAGGACCACATCAGCACGTACAGGTACCATATGTTCACCAGTGTAAACACGCACTGACGGCCACCCAAGGCCTCACGGCTAATTATCTAACCAAGCACCACTCACAGCAAACCTTTATCAACCAAATCGATAACACCCTCAGCATAACAGAGATTACCTCAAGACCATAATAAACCCACGGCTAATTAGAGAGAGTCAATAGGCACAACTGAAGAGGGATAAGTTATTATAATGTAAATATCCAAGCAACACTGTTAAACAGAAAGTTTAAACGTAGAAAATGGATCAAGTGTTTAAGAAGCCTAACACAATGTGGGCTCTCCCTCTGCCCCCTGCCCCATTGCTCAGCTTACCTGAGACTTTCTCTTGGAACCAGAATATAATTACCCATTCCTGAATATTTGGTGCCCATGTAATTGCCATTTTGTATATTAAAGAGATCTTTTTCATTATAGAATAAGTGCAGGTCCAATGTGCCTGATGTAGACCCAGAAGGGAATTATACATGATTCCTGTGTCTACACAATGGATACCAGAGAGGTAGGTATTATAAAGTGACCCTGTGACCCTGCCTGACCTTAATCAAACTGCTTTGCAAATCGGAAACTGGTGGTCAGTGAATGTTCTCCCCTTGGCCTTGCCCATCCTTGTTACAGCTTACTGGTGGCTCCTTCAAGGAGATGTGGTACCTGGACGAAGACTTCTTGTTTCACTATAGCTGCACCAAGATGCAAAGAAGTGTGGGATGGAGGGCGGGGGGCAGGAAATCCACCATGCTACCAAACTTGTATTCTCCTGAACTCTCTTGCTAGTTTTACCCTAAATAGCTTTATAGCATCAATGATTTAAAGGTTGCATTTTTCATTTAAGACTCCTGGATTCTATGTGCTCGGCAAAATTATTTGCTCTACACAATGGCCAGATCGAGTGTCTCTTAGTCTGCTAAGAGACAACACTGTGAACTAGAGCATTTTCTGCTTGCAAAGACCATGTACTCTGAGCTTCACTCTTAAATAAGGGCTCACGCCTCAGATGAAAACCTAGTTCATGCCAAGTATGGCAGTGCAAACCTATCCTGAATTTCAGCTCTACAAGGCTGAGACAGTAGGATCACAGATTGAAGACCAGCCTGAACACATAGTGAACCCCTGCATCAGAAACAACCAAACAAAAGAATCAGTTTAGGGTATAGCTCTGTTAAGAAATTTAACCATTTGGGGGTAAATTGTCCCATTGGTCTCTTGGAGGCACAAGATGGTCTGATGAAAGCACTGGAGGGAAACTGGAACCTTGCCCACAGAACAGAGCCATTGTAGAATCATATCATTAGGAGTTGAGGCAATCATGAAATATTTCTGCCGATCCCATTCAGAGCACACTCGATAGCTAAGCCTAGAGTCGTCGAAGTATTCCCATCAGCTACTTAGTAACTTGGTCAGAATACATTGTCCCTAAAAATCTTTTTACACATCTGGGAAGAAATAATAATAGATCTAAAGATAATATTCACAATGGTAACAAAATCAGCAGATTTTGAAAATTAGGCTTTAATTTTGTTTGAAATGTCACTACTACAACTCCTGATTTCTGAATGTTTTGTACACTGCTATCTAGGACACAGAAGCCAACCCCCAGCCTCTCATCAGGATTTAACAGTGGGCCTTGCTTTGACGGCCTTCTGCAGGTCTGTTCACATGGGAAGGACTTGAAAAAAGCTGATTTCTGGGGTGAGGACAGAAATTACTTTTCACTCTTCCTTTGACAAAAGTCTCCCCATGTTTGGTAACGGCATGTAAAACAAATATTTGAATTTGGTATCACTTTGCATTTAGCCAAATACGGACCTTCTTTAGAAACTGGCTACAAAAACTGTTTTGTCCCAGTTTTCCTATCATTTTCAAGTCAAACTATACTCCCAGGATAATGAAAGCCATGTGCTCTCACTTCGCTCCCCGGATTTCCTCAACTGGCTGTTCTGGAAGATCACCTGGCAGGAGGCTCAGGAATCCATGTCCAGGTCGTCGTCGCCTATGTTTGAACTTGAGTTTGGCGACTGTGAAATTGTTGGTGTGGAAAGTCAAGCATTCATTAAAATCCTTGCTTCTTTAAATCCTGGAGGAATACTTTCATAAATGAATGAACGAGTGAGTGAATGAATGAATGAAAAAGGACGTGAACCATGTCAAGAATGCCCCCACAGGCCTTTAAACTCTAAATATATAATGATCAAAATCCTTCTCTGTCCCAAGCAAAGTCTCTTCCTTGTTGCTTCCACTAATTTATAATAATAAAATAAATTATACATTCTATCAGAACATTTTGGTTGCCTTATAAGTTCTAGTATGTTCTATATATGCCATCTTTTAATTTAAGTCTTTCTGGACTTTGAAATGATGTATGCATTTTCTGAAATCCCAGGAAAATCTGTACAATGAAGCTTATTGCTTGAATCGAGAACGTGTGGAAAAAGTCTGCACTGGCCTCAGAATGTGATCTAGGAAGGCTGACAGCAGCTGCAATAGACAAGTCTGTAACTGTGCCAGACTCTGGGCTCTGTGTGCCCACAGCACATCACTAAATTCTAGGACAAAGCCCAAAACATCGTTAATCATTTCATCCCCATCACGGTTAAAAAAGGTCACATAAGTTATCACAGACTACATGGTCAACAAGCAAGCTGTGGCTCAGACTGCCAGATCATGTGTGTTCAAAGCTAGACCCTAGTGTTCCTACGAGAACTGCAGGGGCCTGACTATAATCACAGAGCAGCTGTGACTGAGCTCGGGTAGGACTTTCCCAGTTCATCCTCTGCCTTGGACTACTGCTCCCTCTTGCCTATGAGCTGTTTGGAAATATCCAAAGCAGGCAAGAGATTAACATCAAGTGTCCTATAAAACACACTGTAAGGAAACCTCAAACTGAATCCAGAGACACCCCAGCACATCCCAGAGGTGTTCCTGAGGAACCACGGAAGTTGGATGTAGGGCTGAACTCTGACCGCATCTTAGCTATCAGGCAATGTGTTTCTAGGACACAAGAAAGTATCCTGTGTCTCTCTCCGTCACCTAAGGATGAGCTGAGTCCCAGGGCTACAGTAAGCATGTGCTGCAAACACTTTCTTATCTTACACAGAGACAAAACAGAGTCATAAGTGAAAACTGTACCACAAACACATCAGGCAGACTCAAAATATAAACAAAACAGTAACTCCTTTCCTGTGTCACAGATCAAGACCTGACAGCATGGGACACCTTTCTTTATGAATCTGGAGGTTGGAGACAGGAACTCTTCTTTCTCGGCAGACACAGATAGACTGTTCCTGCCCATCCAACACTGGTCCACTTGCACTTCTGATTGAAAGAAAGTAAACACCTGAAAACTAGGAGCTCAAAGAAGCCAAATCAAGCAACAAGGGGTATGCTGAAACCAGAGATAAGTCAAAAGGTACACCTACAGGGTGGTTTGTGGTTTAGATAGATGACTCATCAAAAAGAAGTTTATAGGAACACAGCAACTTTCAGTAAGGGGATGCTTAATGCTCTCATGATTTAAATCAGAAGCATTTGAAGCCTGGGGCTGCCTCAGTCAGTAAAGCCTCTACCTCACAAACATAAAGACCTGAGTTCCATTCCAAGAATACAAGCAAACCCGGTAGGAGGTGTTTGCCTGTGTTCCAGCCACTTCAGAGGCACACACAGGCGACACCCTGGGCTTCACCAGCCAGCAAGTCACAAATCTAACGAAATCACTGAGCTCCAAGTCCTGGGAAAGACTCCGGCTCAAAAACTAAGGCAGCGAGCAATCTATCAGTACATGTACACACACGTGCGCGTGCACACACACACACACACACACACACACACACACACATGCACACATGCACATACAAGTTTAGAAAACTCAAGACCATCCCCAAAGCCATGGATGACATAACAAGGTTGAAGATCTGAGATCTACCATTTTCAAAGAGATTCAAGTCATCCCTAGTAGGTCCTCAGTGATGAGTCCCCCACCATTGAACCAAACTTGGCCAAAATTTCCAGCCCAGTTTCAAGTTTTTCAATACACCCATTGCAATCTTCAGACATGCTCTCCAGCTGGCTCCAGAGGTGGGGGATGGAGACAGATAACTGCTACACATATGTGTGTTTGCTGACACACTAAGCCTTCCAGAGCTAAGCTTGATGGAGTGGCTCATGTGCCTAATTCAGACAACTTCTTAACTTTGTGTCTCCTTTCTAGATAAAAGTCTCACCCATCTTCAAAGCAATTTCCAATCCCCTATGACCATATCATCCTGAACACACACAGATCTTCTTGAAGTTCAATTCCATTTTCTATTGATGACTTCTCTGCTGACTCTCCTGGGAAATATTCAGACCTTCCCAGGACTCCATTCTCTCTAGCCCTCAGATGGCACAGACATGGACCGTTAACCATCCTCCTGTCCTTACACATCGTAATTCCACTTCATTGACCCTTCTTCCAGTGAAGAACAAACAAGCCTCTCCCACATTGCCATGCCTCAGTCTTCACTGTGTGGTCGAGATGGCAGCTCAGCAAGCCAGGATGTGAGAAGGGCTCCATACTCTGGGACCATTCCTGCCAGGTCACTAAGGTTCATTAACTCCAAACTCTAGTTTGGAGAATGTGGTGGCTTGAATAAAAATAACCCCAAAAGTCCGCAGGGGAGACACAATTAGGATGTGCAGCCTTCTTAGAGTCAGTGTGGGTGTGGCTTTGTTGGAGGAAGTGTGTCATTAGGGGGTGGGCTTTGAGGTCTCAGAAGCTCAAGCAGGCCCAGTATTACTCTGTCTTCCTATTGCCTGCTAAGCTGGATGTAGAGTTTTCAGCTGCCTCTCCAGCACCACGTCTGCCTGTGTGATGCCATGGTGATACTGGACTAAACCTCTGAAATGTAAACCAGCCCCAATTATTATTTTCCTCATAAGAAACACTGTGGTCATGGTGTCTCTTCACAGCAACAGAAGCCCTAATGAAGACAGAGTGAAGAGCTCTTTAGACATGCAGGTCCTACGAAAGACTGTCCATAGTTCAACTTGTATGTATCACCACCCCTCCTGATCCTGGCCTCAGAGGCATTGATAAACTTTTTGAGATTTATAACCATCCAAAAAAACTGTCACTTGATGTAAAGTGTGTTATATTCTTATTTCTGAAAACGTGTAATTTTTCTCTGAATGGTTCTGCCTATGCTTTGATGAATATAAAAACCATTGTTTTCACCAAGTGCTAGGTGCCATGACAGGTAGTGGCTTGGACTATATCCGCAAATTAAAATCTAGAAGAATAGCTGAGTCAGGCACAGCATTACAGGTGCTGACGTCACTGAGGGGAAAACCAGTCAGGAGTTGAGGAGCATAAGACCATTATTGCAGCAGTGGGTGTGAGGGGAATAATTCATGGCAGCATTAGTTCCTGGTGCTGGCCAAAGACTGGAGCCGCCTGAAGGGGTGAAATAGCAACAGCAGAAAACATGCCCCGAAGAGCCATCAGACACCCATAGAGCCATCAGACACACATAGGGCCATCAGACACCCATAGAGCCATCACACACCCATAGAGCCATCACACACCCATAGGCCATCAGACACACATAGAGCCATCAGACACCCATAGAGCCATCAGACACCCATAGAGCCATCAGACACGCATAGAGCCATCAGACACACATAGAGCCATCAGACACCCATAGAGCCATCAGATACCCATAGAGCCATCAGAAACCCATAGACCATCAGACACCCATAGAGCCATCAGACACACATAGAGCCATCAGACACCCATAGAGCCATCACACACCCATAGAGCCATCACACACCCATAGGCCATCAGACACACATAGAGCCATCAGACACCCATAGAGCCATCAGACACACATAGGGCCATCAGACACCCATAGAGCCATCACACACCCATAGAGCCATCACACACCCATAGGCCATCAGACACACATAGAGCCATCAGACACCCATAGAGCCATCAGACACACATAGAGCCATCAGACACCCATAGAGCCATCACACACCCATAGAGCCATCACACACCCATAGGCCATCAGACACACATAGAGCCATCAGACACCCATAGGCCATCAGACACACATAGAGCCATCCAGGAAGAGTCAGCCTGGGGCTGTGGGGAAGGCTGAGGTAGACCTAGTGAAGACTGACAGACTTTCCCTCTGTGAGCTTCCCCTAGTAGGACATCCATAGCCGGACTGTTGTACATTATGTTGCTTTTGCAGTCAAGCAAAGCTGTATTGAACAGCTATAGTAGGGGTCAGCTTTAGGGTCTTTTTCACTTAAATCAAAAGTTTTAAGAGCCACTGGCACTGAGGTTGTTCAAAGTACAGATATTCTAGACTCTGGGTTTGCCTTTCAGTTTAACTTCAACAACATTCTGAAAGTAAGAATAATAATTAGACTGGCATATTTACATAATATGTTCCTACAATGGAACACTACTCAGCATGAACTAGAACTAAATATGCTACACCATAGAACTTAAAAAATAAAAGACTTCCCCAGTAGATGCCATGAGTCATCTCACTCAGTTGGTCAAAGTGCCTGCCACCAAGCCCAATAACTTTAGTTCTGTTCCACGACCCATATGGTAATAGAATCAACTCCCAAAAGTCGTCCTCTGGCCTACACACACACACACACACACACACACACCCCATGGCATGGGAAGGGACATATGCAAAATTAATAAATTGTGGTAAAAACTGTACTCTCTACCTATTATGTCAACTAAAAGAAACCCAACACAGAGTCACATCGTTTGGTGCTATTTATGCTAAATATCCAGAACAGGTAACCGTAGAGACAGAAGAGAGACTGGAGATGTCAAAAGCTATGAGAAGAGTGAGGGGAAGCAGCCAGTTACAGAGGTTTATCCTGAAATGACGAAAATGTTTGAAACCAAAAGTGTCTGCACAACACTCTGAAAGGACTTGAGTTCTCCGGTACACCGGATATCATGCGAACTTCAAATCTTTAATGCAGGGATCAGAGGCAAAAGAGTGGGGATCCTAACTCAGGGAGAAGACATCATCTCAGCCAAGGTCCGAAGCACAAGCAGGGCTTGAGCTGCTCAGAGAAAATGGGGCTGAGAGAGAAGCAAAGAAGAGAAAACTATTCTGAGAAGATGCCATGCATATGATGATTTGATAACAAAACACAGCTCAGTTAAAATCCCATCAACAAATAGGAGGTAGTCAACCTTTTGTGGGGAGCCAGGGTCACTCTACAAAGAAGCCCTTGCTTAGTTCTCTGTAGGTGGTAAATACCTTACCTACCTACTTATCCTCAAAGAAGACCTGAGAGATGAGAATAGTTAACCCTGACTTCTGGATGAGAGCACTTAAAGCCAGAGAAGTCAACCAACTTAGCCAGTGCCGCACAGCCTAAACACTAGAAAAAACAAACCTCAAATCTCAGTATGTCTGACTTCACAATCTTAAGTACGGCCACCAAAGCAAGGACTTCTGGGATTTAGGTGATGACATCACCTACAGCCTGGCTCTGGTTTAGGGAAGCTGCTGCAAGCAGGTCATGAGACCTCACGACATTATTGCAGGCACAGTGTCGGTCTCTGTCCATTACAAGGACTGAACCTCACTGCAAATGCCTGAGTCATTATTCAGGTTAGACAAGGAAACAGGTAAGAATATGTGCCCCTGCACAGCCTGGAGAGAAATACCTGGACAAGTCTGAGATCTTGGCTCTCGTTACAAAGAAAACATCACTCCTCGTGTGCTAAACAAACTGTGCTCCATTAACTCAGCATTGACACTCATTTTGGCCCCAAAAGTGCTGGCACCCAAACAACTTTTATAGTCACATTACCAAAAACACTTGTCCAGTACATTTCTACATCTATCCTCGTTTCCCTTCAGACATACTTCAGTAATTGCCTGTCTGCAGGTACAAGATGCTTACAGGAAATGATTAATCTTTCATGAGATTACTGGATTGTTTCTTAATTCAGTACCATGAAAGCTTGAAGGGACAGGTGCTCACATGCCCACACGCGCTTCGGGGAAGGGAACTTTAAGCAGGATAAGTCTAATCACACAACGGGGATGATGAAATCTCTTTTGCGAATAAAGCATCAGAACAGGTCAAAAGCACACACACCCTGGGGTGGGGGAAGCCCACCTCTAAACCTAAAACCCAACTCTTTTTTTCTCTGCGTCTAGTAAGAGGCCAGATGGAGTCCCCAGACACTGGGCCACTGCAGCTGGAAGCTGAATGGTTGATGGGAGCCCCAGTCTCGCAGCGGGACACCGGAGATGAGGACGGCTGTTTGCCTTCTGAAGCAGGTGTGGTTAGGCTAAATGGAGAGAAGATGCCCAGCTGGAAGGACACGTCCACCAGCTGCCCAGGGCTGTCTGCTTCAGTAAATACCACCTGTTCCTACTCAGACAGAGGGGCTCGCGCCCGTCCTCGGGAGCTTCTGCTTCTGTCTATTGTGCGGCGGATGCTTTGTGTCTTCTCTCCAAGTCCAGAATCCCACATGAGTCTCTGGATGCTGATGGGAGTCACTGTGCTTAATCTGATCCTGGGCATTGACCCCAGCTTCTAGGGCGTGAGGTTCAAGTGTTTTTCTGGGGACTGGGAATGTGTGTGGAACAAGAGGGTGGTGGTCCTGAAAGAGACCTCTTCACAACCGCAGTGCCCTATGGGGTCTGGCCAGCCGGAATGAGGTGTGTGGCCCTTCCCTCTGCTCTCTAATCCACAGTTCACTCCCTCAGCCTGCAGACACAGAAGCAGTAAACACATGAACACAGGTCTTCACTCATGTCCTTCTTATCTGCTGTGTCTATGCCTGTATCCTCAAACCCTCCCGTGACATGACTCAAAGTCTTTGTCCCCTGGAGTTTTCCCTACAAATTCAGACCCAAAGAATATTTGTTTTAATTGATGTTACTCTGGAAATGTCAGTGTTCCTTTTTCTTTCCATTCTTATCCAGAAAACAAATATCATCTCTTGGAGGGCCGGAGGCAGAGGGC
Source organism: Rattus norvegicus (assembly GCF_021556685.1). Lineage (NCBI taxonomy): Eukaryota > Metazoa > Chordata > Mammalia > Rodentia > Muridae > Rattus > Rattus norvegicus. The sequence continues at coordinate 10,642,280 of NC_141538.1, forward strand.
AAAGAGCAAAGGGCAGAGGGCAGGGGGCAGAACCCAGCCTCCTCAACCCAAACTATCACCCAACACAGAGGCAAGTGCCATGTGTTCTAGGTAGGAATGGGTAATGAAGAACCATGGGAAGTGAGCAGGGAAGCCAGCAGAATGACTCCCAGTGGCTTTGCTCTGAGGTCTCTACTAGAAGTCAAACCACTTCCAGAAGCCCTGGACATGCAGCTAGGATGGGGACTGCTCCTGATTCTCTTACTCATTACCTTTCTGATATCAGCCAGTTAAACAGAGCCCAATTCCTTATCTATAAAATGGAGCCTCGGGGAGGTGACTCCACTGGGCTGACCATAACCTCGTGTGTGCACATGAAAAACCCATGTGTTGTTTCCTTGGTAAACCGAACATCTTCCTCAATATCAAACTCGTAGAACAAAAAGACATATTTTTTCTAGACTGTTATCTTTTTAAAGGCTCTGTAAACCTGCAGATCAGATCCATCAGGAGACCCTGTAAAACTACAAATTGCTGGATCTTAATTTCAAAGATTCCGATGGGCGGGCTCAGATAGGTCTAGAATCGAACAGTTAACCGGGTTAAGAAGTACCAACACCATGTTTGTTGCATCTCAGTTGCCCGGTACTGACTGATAATAACGTTTGCCGGTATCTGCCTGGCAGCTGACTGAGAAGCAGATATTGGCACTGTGGGATTTTTAACATATTTCTTAAACTGCAATAAACATGGATACTGGCACATGGTGTCCAGTGGAAAATTCACATACATATGCAGGATGCTGAAGTTAAGGTGTGTGAGTGAGTGTGTGTGTGTGTGTGTGTGTGTGTGTGTGTGTGTGTGTCTGTAAATTTCCTGGAGGTATGTGCCGTAATTACTCAGTATTCCGGACCTCTCAAATATCAGTTTATCTCTGTAATCTGATCATTTGTGGCAGCTTCACAGAGTTCATTCACGTTTGTGAACTGATCCCTCCAACTAAGAAGTAAGACAGTGTATGAAAAGAGATTGGCATAGTAAGGCAAAGATAAAATCCCAGGAAAAGCACTTTTTAGTAAAACAGCCATGAGCCCCATTCTGCTTGAAATTTTGTCTGGTCAAGCGGCTTTGGGCGAAGACCGGAACTTCTAAGAATGCTCTCAGCCGGGGCAGTTTTGTTCCTGGGTTAGGCTCGGGTCAAAGCAATCGACAGAAGTTTAGACTAAACAGGAAGAAAAGCTGCTCAATTAACAGCACAGTTACAGGAATGCCTACCTCATCTAGAAAAAACAAACTCCGAAGAATTCAGTCGCAGATACTTGGCTCCTCCATTCAGATAAATGCCGCGACTTCCAGACTGTTCCTAAGACTTAGCCTCACGTGTTGTACTCTCTTACAGAGTTCCTGAGAATCAACCCAATCCATCTTTTGGAAAAAAAAAAATCAGCCCCAACACGGAAACATGTAGCAGAGGAAAACGGTCCCCTCGCCCGGGCCCCTGCGGGTAAAGAAAGCCCCTCTCACAGGAGCAGAATTGTTTCAACTTAATTGAATGAACTGAACTTGGGGAAATACCTGACATTGCCAGCTTGACCTCTGCTAAGCCTTTTGAACTTCAATCGCTGTCCTTCAACACAAAGCCTTCTGTTCAGCTTGCAATGACTTCCCCTGATTACGCAGGTAGCTTATCCGAAGGATTCCAAGGTCTGGGTCGTCATTCCTGCGGGACTGTGACACAAGCGTTTAGGCACAAGCATGATTTCCGTGCGAGGTTTTCATGGCTAAGCCTGTGGTGGCATCTTCTATGAGTCCATTGAATCAAGAGCAACTCCTTTAGTTTCTAATCTGCAAAGAGTCAATAATTTCTCCTACAGAAAATTAAATGGATCTAATTTATGGGGCTGATAATGGAATAGCTCAAGAAAAAATAAAGCTGACCCTGATTTAAAAATCATACCATTGGGTTGGTTTTCATCTAGATCTCAGATTTCAAAACGTAATTTATGATATGGAATAATAGAAAAGACTGTTCTCAATAACAAAACAGAGATGGTTAAAAACAAACAACCCAAATGTTTGAAACAAACACACCAACATTTCTCAGCTAGCTCCCTTGTAAAAGTGGAAACAATTAAACTTGTTATTTGAACAAATTAGCTATCCTGGCAAGTTGGAGGGCATGGAAACCGAGTTTTAAAATGTGAATAATTAAGCTATGCTTAATTCTAAGTAATTAACTTTCTTAACACTAGATGATATGTACCTTTTCTAATGCCCAGAAAGGCATTATTTATCCAATTGCTTATTACAAAGTAACATATGATTCGCTCTCGTTTATGAAGAAAATTGTTGGTGACTAAAATGTTTGCTATCAGCTTGTGTCTAAAAATTCAGGGAAAGATGCTCTACAATGCTGGGGAACAGAAAAGCACTAGTAATTCTATGGAAAGTAATACAGCTGGTGGGATGTACAGAGATGAGATATGTGTCAGCATTGGAAGGATGGTCCCTGAAAAGCAGAAGCAGGGCTGGGAGTTGGGGCTTTAAAGAAAGGAACGTTTCATGGCAGCAAAACTCAGACTTCAAAAATCTTGGAATTTCTCCATGAAGTGAGCTAGAAAAATGTCAATAGTGCATTGAATGTATCTTCAATAGCAGTCTAATTTAGGATGTCAAATGTACATACATGTCTAAAGCATTAACAGAGGAAACAGCAAGGAGAAACTCCCAACAGCTAACAAACAGCAAGAAACTACATGAGTGGAAACAGCCAGTGGGGTGGAGGGAGACCCCCAGAGAGGGCTCGGCAGATAAAACAGAAGCTGCACAGTGTGGATCACAGTTCAGATCCCCAGAACACTCAGACATGCAAAGTAAACACGCCTGCAATCCCAGCACACAGGAGGCACAGACGGTCTCCAGAGCAGGCTGCCGAGCCAGACTAAATGTACAGTGGGGCTCTGGTTCAACTAGGAGACCTTGGCTGGACGATTAAAGTTGGAAGATACAGAGGGAAACTTCCGCTGCCCGCCATGGACCTTCACACAGTGCACCTACACCAGTGCACACACACAGAGGTGTCAGGAGGAGGAGGATGAAGGAGGAAGGAAGAGGAGGATCAGGGAGCAAGACAGAAAGACAGAAAGGCCGAGAGTGACCTAGTAATGGACACATCCACTACTTTGAAATCATGTCACACTATGTAACCTCGGAGTAATAGGATTGTGTTTCTGGAAGCACTAGAATCCCTGGTATCAGTACAGGACTCCTGGATCTTATTAAAATGAGCGCCACAGTTTCTGTTATTTTATTTCTCATTCTGGTTAAATGAATTGGCATTCAAATTTATTTAACAACATAAGCTTAAAACAGATTTCAAGCTTCTGGAACACAGTTCAACTACTGCGGATAGTTATTTCAACTTGAGAAAGTGGTTCTCCCCTCACCCAAATTCTTTTTTTTAAAACTTTATTTATTTTTGCCATGTATGTGAGTACACTGTCATTGTCTTTGGACAGACCAGAAGAGGGCATCAGATCCCATTACAGATGATTGTGAGCCACCATGTGGTTGCTGGGAATTGAACTCAGGTCCTTTGGAAGAGCAGTCAGTGCACTTAACCACTGAGCCATCTCTCCAGCCCCCAAATTCTAATATAGCAAATCTACTCCTCAGCATAGGCTACCTCTTAATTGTTACCCATGCCCTCTCCAAACTTGGAACCAACACGCTTGGGAGCTCCAGATGGGTTCCAGAGGGAAACTGCGTTTAAAGCCTCCCCTTCTCTAGCAGGAAGTGTCTGAAGCCTGGCAATAAGGTTGTTTGGCTCAAGGACTGTGGCATTCTGAACCACCGCCACACTGTCAACTGCTCCCAGGCTGGCCTCTGAATCTGCACAGGGAGGACAACCACTAAATAACACACAGCTAAAACTGACGGGTGGAGGAAAGGGGATTCCTACCACCACCACCACCACCACCACGACCACCACCACCGCCCCCCCCCCCCCGTCCCCAGCTACACTAGCAACAGTGTTATCATGGTGGTTGCCACTATTTGAATTTTCAATAATTCCTCCTTTTCAGCATGTGGTAGCCTAAACTAAAAGCAGTTAAAATACATTCAGCTGAGTGGCTTGTGAAAAGTTCTGTTTTCCTTTACGATTCAGTGTATGATGAGAATTTGAAGGGGTCTCTCTTTTTACCAAAAGCATGCTGTTTATTGACTTTAATAGCTTTCAAAATAGGCTAAGGGACATGCCAAATGACCTTGACAGAGAGCAGGTGAGCTGTCTTTAATGCCCCAAAGCCCTCCGGTAGGCTCATACCTCCCACCTTCTCAAGGTCATGCTCACCACAGCACCCATCTGCAACCACCACTAACTAGCTCCGGCTTCTCTACCTCTTAAAAGTGAGTCTTGAGAACAAGAACACATCAGGGCTCAAATGAACAGAGTTAAGCAACCTACTAAGAGCTCATCTTTGAGTTGGGATTGAATTCTGAAATTAAAACAATTCGAATCTGATCTAAGTCACCACCGGAGAACTAAAAAGATGCCAGAAAGAGGCAGAGTTCTGGGGTCAGCCCCTTTAGATTCCCATTCCCAGCTTTTTCGATCAAACGCTATCCTAAATATGCTGTGAAGGAATTTTGTACTTGCAATAAAAGTCCCATACTGTAGGCTTTAAGAGTTGGAGTTTATCTGGGTGAACCTGATCCCTAACCAAGAAAGCCTTTTTAAGGATTTAGCAGCAAGAGACCAGAGAAGGGCCCAGCTCCAGAGGCTCTGCCAGCCCCACTGCCATGAAAAGGGGAGGGACCACGAACAATGATGGGCCACTAGTCTAGCAGCTGAGAGCAAGTCCTGGGCTATAGCCAGCAAGGAGAGGACCTTCATCCTATAGCTGCCTAAATGGTGTCGGAACGACTGTCTCCAGCTGAGTGTCAAGCCTGTGTAACACCGGACTCATCTGGCAAAGACTTTAAGGAAAGAATTCAGCCCAGCCAGCCCAGATTTATGACTGACGGTGCTCACCAGTGAATGCTGCAAGCCCCTATTTGTCCGAAGGGAGAGGTCGCAGCACCACGCTGGATGTCCATTGGATCGGCATTATTCTGCCTTGTACAGTAGCATAAAGCGATTCTGTTCAATTTCACTGTTATTAGACTAAGTTCCTCCTTCGGTGTCAGTAGCCACACTTCCAATGCTGGGCAGTCCACAGGAGCCAGTTTCCCTGAAACTTTGGCCCACGTGACTGCCGCTTGAGTGAAAGAGAAGCAATACCATCGTTACTATGAGTAACGGCCAGGTAGGAAGATCCGCGGGTATCTTTGGCATTGCACCTGCCTCACATCACAGGAAGCAAAGGGGCATTAAGGGGAATAAATCCCTGCCCCCCATTCCCTGCTTACGCTCAGATGCGTGGTCCATGTACACGCAGGATAGAAGCCATCATTCATTCCTGCCCTGCCCCGCTCCTCTCCTGTAGCTGACTGCTGTTATTAACTCTGTATGGTGTGAATCACATGCCCTTCCTATTTCCTCTCTAGAAAAGACTAAGCGGGTTGGAATGGTCAACTCAGAGGATGCTCTGATTATCTAGGAACACACCAGGAAAGGATGACCCTGGCTAACCATGTGGGGCCAGAGCAAAGGAAAGCACAAGGGCAGCGATCGCCGATACCAGGGAGAGGACAGCTGGTAAGCGCAAGTCTCATTTCCTGAACACGGATGAGATGCTCACCAGAGCCAGTCAGTCACTGTTGTCACTCATATTCTACAAAGGGAGCAAAGCACATTTTAGGTCTAAGCAAAATTTTGGTCACAGGTTCCTATTTTGCTCCAAGGACTCTGACCTTTTCTTTCTTTTCTTGTTTTTAGCAGATTTTTTTCATTAAGTGGGGTATGCTTAGAATGTCCCCCAAAGCCAATGCCAAAATGTCCTAGCAAAATCCTGGAAATCAGAATTTGTTTGAGACCAGCAGAAAAGGAAAATACCAGGCGGATAAAAGCTTGCGTCACTCCATGGATTTGGGAAGAACTGCATGCTGCAATCTGGGGGCGAAGAGGAAGACAGGGATTACTACGCACAAAGGGCCCTGCGGACCCTCCACATCTGTAGGTAGGGCCAAGAAGGCAATGAGCAGGATTCAGTCTGGGGCCTAAGCTGCAGCTGTGAGCTCACAGGAGTCTGAAGGAGGCAGGTATGGAATAGCACATGGGTGCCAGACCACTCCCCTTCTGGAGTGGAGGGAAGTGCATGGGATTTACTCTGCTCATGAGACTGGTTTCAGGGGGCCACAGGGCCTTTTGCTCCTCAACTACATGAAGCACAATATTCACCTCAACAGGCACCATCTTGGAAACCGAGGAGTGCACACAAACTCCAAGTCTGCCAATGCCTTACTCCTGGATTTCCCAGCATCCCAGACTGCGAGGGATAAGTTCATATTGCATACAGCAGTCTTGGGTTTGGTTCATGGCAGCATGAAGAGGCAGAGACAAGTAATGACAGGAATGGAGATGCTACCCACTGCCCTGTACTGCTCATTCTGTGGCCTTGTAACCAAGGAGCTTTTCTCCTCAGAGACTGGTGGTCAGCAGGTGCCCTCTCTCCTCCACTGCTTTCTTTACTTCAGCTTCCCCAGCAACTCTGTGTCCTGCTCCTAGACTGGGCAACTTCTCCGTGTGCTACTCTGTTCTCAGATTCCTGTCAAATAGTCCCACCTGAGGACCTTACAACTCTTTAGAATAAAGTCTGTTTTATGTTCAAATGCAAAATGGTGTGTGTGTGTGTGTGTGTGTGTGTGTGTGTGTGTGTGTGTATGTGTGTGTGTGTGGTGTGTGAGAGAGAGAGAGAGAGAGACAGACAGACAGACAGACAGACAGAGAGACAGAGAGAAAAATATGCCAACATCCACAGATTGTCAAATCCCTCAGATAATGTGGTATAGTATTCATACACAGCCTCCTCAGGTCTCTCATATAGTTTAAGCTATATCTAAATTATTTATAATTTCATATATGTACATATATTACTATATAGACTAAGGTATGTGGATCACACATGGGCAGACAGCAGCCTAGGCTAATACCCTCCCACAAATGCAATGTAAACATTATAAAATCATAGCTACATTGTGTTGTTTAGACCCTAGACTTTAGGCAATACCAATAAGGAAAAATAATGTCTTAGTCAGGGTTTCTATCCCTGCACAAAACATCATGACCAAGAAGCAAGTTGGGGAGGAAAGGTTTTATTCAGCTTACACTTCCACATTGCTGTTCATCACCATAGGAAGTCAGAACAGAAAATCACACAGGGCAGGAACTTGGACGCAGGAGCTGATGCAGAGGCCACGGAGGGATGTTACTTATTGGATTGCTTCCCCTGGCTTGCTCAGCTTGCTTTCGTACAGAACCCAGGACCACCAACCCAAGGATGGCACCACCCACAATGGGCCTTCCCCACTTGATCACTAATTGCGAATTTTTCTTGGTTGGGAGATATTTTTGTTACTGTTTCAATACTATTCATTACTATGGATATCCTGAGGTTGTTTAATGTCTTCTTGATATAATTAAGATAGCTCACAAATTCCTAGAAAAATTTCAATTTCTTCTAGATTTTACTGTTTCTAAGAATGCATATGTTCAAAGTTTGATTCTCTAATTCCTCTGGAACTCATTAAAATTTGTTGCAACATATACCCCATCCCTCAATTTTGTTTATTTGGGTCTTTTCTTTATTACTTTTGGTGAGTCTGGATATGGGTTTGCCAATCTAACCTATTATTTAAGAGGAGTCAGTTTCTGTTGTCATGTTTCTGGGCAGTGTTCTCTCCGTCTCTGCTAGTTCTTCCTTGAGTTATATCATTAGCTTATTTATGGGATATCCTTGTGTGTGTGTGTGTGTGTGTGTGTGTGTGTGTGTGTGTGTGTGTGTGTGTATAATAGTCAATGTCAGCACTTGAAGGTGTAAACTTCCTTCTTATAACCCCCTTAGCTGTAACCCAGAAGTTCAAGTAAGTTGGTCACTCACCTTCATATTATTCTAGATCATGGCTTACTCCTCCCTAATTTCTTCTATGACCCACCGATCACTAAAAGTTTATCTTCCAGGGTCCAATTATTTGTGTCATCTCTATCTATCTCTTGAAATTAATTTCTAGTTTATACTGCTCTAGTCTGATAACATACAAGAAACCATTTTGATTCTTTTATGTTTATTAAGACTTCTTTCATCATTGTTCTGGTTCATTTTTGTCAACTTGACACAAGCTAACATTATCTGGGAAGAACAACTTGGGTGAGGAGAATGCCTGCAACAGATTGCCTGTAGGCAAATCCACAGGACAGTTAGATGTGGAAAGACTCAGGCACCTGCGGGTAGTACCACTCCTGGTCTGGAGCTCCTGGGTTCTATAAGAAAGCAAGTTGAAGAAGTCATGGGGAGCAAGCCAGTAAGCACCACCCCTCCATGACCTCTGTGTCAGTTCCTGCCTCCAGAATCCTGTCCTATTTGAGTTCCTGTCCTGACTTCTCTGACCCTTTCCTCTCCAGGTTTCTTTTGATCATGGTCTTTAACACAGTGACAGAAAAGTAATCTAGTTCTCACAAATTCCCTTAGTCTCTGCTTATGCTGAAATGTCCTTATTTCTCTGTGAGCTTTAAAAGATAGATTTAGTGGATATACCAATCTCTGCGAGCAGTTATTTACCTTCAGGACTTAAAATCTCTCTCGAGCTTTCCCGGCCTTTAGAGTTCCTGATGAGAGAGCTCCCATTTTTGTGCACTTGCCTTTGTAGGTGACTGGTCCTTTTCCCTTACAGCATTCAATACTGTCTCACTGACTGGGATTTTTAACATTTTAACTACAATATACAAGGATTTTCTTTGGTTATGCCTATTTGGGGATAAATTTTTTTCTTAGATTTATTTATGAGTATTTAGATTTTATTTATGGATACACACATGTGCGTGCACGCACACATATGGAGAGAGAGAGAAAGAAAGAGAGAGAGAGAGAGAGAGAGAGAGAGAGAGAGAATATGGAGGGAATCAGATCCCCCTGAACTGGAGTTAGGAATGGTCATGAGTAGGTGTGAGAGTTCTAGGAGCTGAACTCAGGTGTGCTGTTAGAGCAGCAAATCCTCTCACCTACTGACCCTTCTCTCCAGTCCCGTTTGATAATCTAAATGCTGCTTGTGTTTAGATGACTTTTCCCACTGGATTTTGGGGGTTTTCCTTTTGCTATAATTTCATTTCACTGAATTTCATTTCTCTCCCTCGGGTCTTTCTTCCAGCCCATGGTTAGTTCAGTTTGTTCTGCTGATTTTTACAGAGACCTCTGACATTGCCCTCACACCTGCCTGGTTTTGCTTGCTTGTGCTTAAGTGTATTCTGTCCTTAACCTTGTTTTCCAGCCCTGACCTTTCCTCTTGTGCTCAGGCAAATCCACTGATGACGCTTCCTACTGTGGGTTCTCATTGACTCATTAGCTTTTTCATTTCCAATGTTTTCTCTTCAAAAAAAAAAAAACTTAGTTTCCTTCTTTAATTGTTGGTGCCGTTTTCATTCCTAGTCCTGATTTGACCTTTCCTTTTGCACTTTTCTCTGTGTTATTGGCTTTCCTCTGCAAGGCAGTGAATGAATTTGCTTCTTTGTATCTTCTCTGAGATCATCCATCACAGTTCTGTAAGTCTTTAATCTGCATACAACAGGTCATCGATTCAAGTCAGAGCTGCTTAGCTAAACAAAAGATACAGAGAGATGGAAAATCAGATGAGAAGCACAAGTAAATAAATGAAAAGAAAAAGAGAAATTGAGAGGAATGATAAGAGGGGGAACAAAGGAGCAAGGTGTTAGAAAAGAAATAGGCTCCCCAATAATGAGAGTCCAGAAACAAAATTAGATGAGTGTAAAAATGGAAATAAAAGAATAATTTCCCACTCTTTTTTCACATATAATGGGATACAGTTTATCAGTGCAGCCATCCCAGAACATTGTAACATCCTAACACTGATGAGGGCTGAAAAGCTAAGGCTACATTTTTATCCTCTCGGCCTAATAACTCACATGTTCAAGTTTGGCTCTCATGCACCTGCTGAGGTAAGTCAGTGCAGCCATGAGGCGGCCTCACCAGGTAGTGATACATTACAGAGATGCACTACTGTATCTGGAGATATTTTGTTCTGTTCTTCTCTTGTCTTTAAAGTAAACTTTTATGAATTCAGTCTATCCAGAAAATATCCTTGGAATAGCATAATGTAGAAAACCTTTCTAAACGCTACAGAGAAGGACAGTGTTTAGACAGATGTGGGAATTTCCGTCTGAAGGAGGCGAGGACCCCCAGCAGAGCTGCAGGACAGAGGTGCCTTCCGTGTGTCTGAAAAGTGCCAAGTCCATCAGGAGGCCTCCCTGTTATGGAGAGAGATGATGCCAGAGGGAAGGCGAGCTCTGAAAAGTGCGGGAGCCAGAGAACAAGTTCGGGGATGGACACTTTACTGCTGGAGGGATTAGAAGCCAGCAGAGCATTAAAGCCAGAGAGACTCACACACAGTAAATGTGCACATCTGGAAGCAAAGCCTGTGCTCCACCAAACAGGTGGCAGGAAAACAGGCAAAGCACCCCCAGTGCTTATGGGGGTGAGAAAATGAAGTTCTGAACTATAATTATAATTATATAATTAATAATTATACATGAAGCCAAAACAAAGAGGCCAGTTCATGAACTCTTATGGAAGAGGCTATGATATGCTACAGCCGGCTTGTACCAGCTTTCAAGAGCCAGTGCTACATACTCAGGAAGTTTGTGAACCAGTTCGTACCGCACTGGCAGTTTAGAATCAACAGAGAAAATCAGGCATAGACCTTAGCAAACACCCCATGCTTTCTGTTTTTCAGAGAACCAGCCTACAAGCAGAGCAAACACAGACTTGACAGGACAGGAGGCAAACAGGAAACAGCAGATTCTGTTGGGATGGTGGCCTTTTACAAAGGAGGAGTCCTCCAGGGAGGAAGACTAGAAAATCACTAATTCACAATCAATAGTCCTGGAAGCAGAAGAAACGCAGGAAGAGACTGTAAAGCACATGAACGCAAGCCACTGAACCAAAAGTAACGTGTCCCCAACACGACTTGCCCTCTACCAGACACTAAACGTGCCCACAAACATTCCAATTCTGCATTGCATGATGGGGAGTGTGTCAGAGAAGTACAAAGAAAGAGCAGTCCTAGCCCCAGTGGTCAAATGCCTAACATTTGCACATTCTGCATGAATGGACGACCATGGGAACCCCTAAGCAATGCAGCTCTCAGAACCCGGGAGGCCTCTGCACCGCAAAGTCGGAACATGAATCTGTCAGCTGCATAGCCGACGTGCCTCTGCTGTGACAGGGCCGTTACGGTAACACTCTGGTCCAGGGAGTTTGGTTTAATCTCAATTAATTTCTTAATGTGTCCTATCCTGACTCAAAATGCCTGGAAAGACACCATGCTGTGATGGTGGAGTATGTAAGCCCTGAGTGCAGTTGGGAGACCACCAACTTCTCCCTGACTCATGAGAGAATCAAGCAGCATTTGTACGCCGCCGTTAACAGTTAAACCTATAGCTTGTGGCCCCTGACACCCCAGAACCATCTTCAAAATACACTATCTTGCTTATGTAGTTCTAAGAGCTGCCTGGTCCCTGCTGTGAGGCTGCTGGACCATGACACTCTGAGGGAAGGTGAAATGTGTCTGGCACAGGCCAGAGTAATCCATTCCAGACACATGTGTAATGGGGGGAAACAGGTGCAAACAATTGAACCAGCTGTCAGCAAGCTGTGGGGATCACTCTTGATATCTTAATCGCTATTCAATCGGCGCGCCATGTTGGCAGCCTTGCTGTCATAGCTCGTTGCACATCTGCAAGCCTTTTCCATTCTCTTCTGATGTTGGAATCAGTCCTCACAAAGACTGACATCAGGAGAGATGCAAATTGAGCGTGATTACCGCTTCCTCTTTCCTGCCACAGAACCTGGGGGTTGACAAATGCCAATAATTGCTCATTTTTCACTACTGGTTGTCAGGTGCCACACAAGGCAAGAGCTGAGAGCTTCCTCTGTCTCTGTGAACATCCTGTCAGGGGCTTCAGAACCTGCATAGGATGTGTCTGTGCATACATGACGTCTCAGCTGCATAAAGAAACTCTTTGCCTAGTAACTTGTGTAGAAAATTAGTTAGCTGCTGGCTGTTGCTGTTTTAAATGTGTTTATCACAGCCCCTCATTCACAATAATACTAGCCCATAATCTGCAGGAAAAGACGGTGAATGAAGGTCTTCCTTATCTTTTCCCTGTCAGGAAAATGTCACCACCATAATTACCCTAACAGGTAATTACCCCTAAGATTGGATGGGAATCAATGGCCTTATCAGCAGGGACCCACCATCTGAGATATTTGGGTTGATGACCCCGTGGAGGTCAGTAGACCATACATACTACATGTACAAAAGAACAAATGAGTCCGAATGGCTCTTCAAAAATCTTTTCCCATGGCCTCTTCCCCAAAGTCTAGGCTCTGTGGACCGGTGCGCTGGGAGAGCAGTGGATGGAGCTTGGGTTTTGTTGCTGAGTCCAGGCCATGCATCAGGCACGGGAACCCCCAGGGGACAGGAGGTGAACCCTAGCTCTGCTATGTTTGCATGACATCTCTACCTATTGCTTCTTTATTTGGTTGGGTTTGGTTTTTAAGTTTTATTAAAAAATAATGTTTCATATGAGCTATTCTAACCACTGTTTGCCCTCCTTCATCACCCCTCAGATTTTCCCACCAACCCCCCCTTACACTCTGCACACTCTTTTTCTCTGTGTTTAGAATACAAAGACAGGAAGAAAGAGAGAGACAGAGAGACAAAGACAGACAAAGACAGACAGAGACAAACAGACAGACAGAGACAGAGACTGAGAAAGACAGAGGAAGAAATAGAGAGAGAGAGAGAGAGAGAGAGAGAGAGAGAGAGAGAAAGGGAGAAAAGAAGGGAGAAAGAAAGAAAGAAAGAAAAGAAAGGAAGAAGGAAAGAAAGAAGCACAAGAAATGTACAAAAATAGAGCACAGACACACACACAGAGCATCCACACAGACACACAGGGAGCACACACACATAGAGCACGCACATACACAGACACACATACGGACCCACATACACACGCAGAGACACAGAGTGTGCACACACACACACACACACACACACACACACACACACAGAGCAATTAAATAAAAACACAAAATTAGAAACAATAATACACAAGCAAAAGACCAGTAAGTTAAAAAAAGCCAAAATTAAGCTATATGAGAAAAAAATTCCAGAATATCAGTTTGTTTCATGTTGGTCATGTTGGCAGTGTGATTTGTATACCCAGGGAGATTTCACTGGAGAAAAACTAATCGTTCCTTTGCCAATGGCTGACAACTGGCGATAGCTCCTTGGTTAGGGATGGGAGCTCATGTCCACTTCCCCTCTCAGTCCCAGGACTCCATCTGACGTGGACATGTGCAGGCCCTGTGTGATGCCACAGTCTCCAGTCTTGGTTTATACGTGTGTCGTGCCTATCGTGTCTGGAGGACACGGTCCTCGGTGTCTTCCTCTCTGCCTCCCACAGTCCTTCTGCCTCCTCACTCTGAGTCCCGGGGGTGAGTTTGACAAGGATATCCCACTTAGGACTGAGTGTTTCGAGGACTCTCACTCTCGGTACACTGTCCATCTCTCTGCACACTGCTTCTTCATGGTACGTTCTCTCTACTCTCTACTCTCTCTTTCCCTCCTCTCCCTAAGGCCAGCAACTACACAGCCTTTGCTTTCTAGATATGACTGTGTATTTTTCTTAATATTATTCAGCACATAATCTGGCTTCAATTCTCCTGCTCCCAAATTAATGCAAAAGGTCCTAATCTTGGGAATTTGGAGGAAGCATATTACCATTAAATAGCCTATTACTTTTTTTTATAAAAAAAAAAAGAGAGAGAGAGGAAAAAAACACGTACACAACTGAAAGTATCTAAATAAAAAATAGTAAACCTTACTGTGGTTTAGTCAAAGACAGAAAGGGGAGGTGCAAGAGGGCAGGGAGCAGGGCCATCCTCAGTCTGACATAGGGAGAAGGGTCATCCTCAGTCTGAAATAGGGAGCGGCCATCCTTGAATTCTATGTAGGAAGAGGACAATACCTCAGTCTGACGAACCAACCTTGGCTTCCTATAGCAATATATCATTAGAGTTTTCTGCATAAAAAGCAAGTGGGAGAGTGAGTGTATTCCCAACAACATCCAAGGAACAAGGAAGGGGTTGCAGCTTTCTCAGCCTCTGTGCTATAAGAGGGGGCCCTGGAGGTCAGAACTCTCAGGATCTTGCACAGATGTTCCCAGAGCGGCAGTTGCTTGCCATAGCACAGTTGTCTGGTGAAGGAACATCTCGACAGCCAGTGAATTTTGTAGCTGTTGCTCCTACTACAACCTCCAATTTCTGAACTGCATCATTAAGTCTGTGTCTCTGGATAGTAGATCCACGCAACTGCTGTGCTTATTAAACGTGGCATTCCTCTGGATGACTGAGTGTGTGGGGTGAGAACCTGCCAAGGACGTGCTGCTCTGTTGACTCCCAGGGCACACAGCCTGGCTGGTCATAAGAGACCTCTAGGAGGTGATGCTGCTTCTCCGTTTATACAATATCGTGGTCCCATGATTGGGCTCTTTTATCTCTATTCACCAATGTTATCTGAATAATAATTCCTCTTTTATTAAAAGAGGAAAGAATCACCGTGCGAGATATTTTTGTCACCTAGTTGGCTTGTTTCATATTTTTGCAAGTACATGTGTGCAGGTGTGCATGAACATTCATGTGGAGTGAGGGTGGGGTTCAACCTCAGGTATCACCCCTCACATGCACCATCCCTGTTTCTTTAGACAAGGTCTCTCACTGGCCTAGAGCTCACCAACACTGCCTCTGTCTCCCCCAGTGCTCAGATAATGAACACACACCCCACAGCTGGCAGGCCCGTGGGTACTAAAGGTTACACTCCAGTCATCATGCTTATACAGCAAGTGCTAACCAACTGAACAGTCACCCTCGTGTCCTAAGTGGCTTGTTAAGCACATCGCTAATGCGCACAAGCTAGAGAGGGAGGATGGAGCCAAACTATACAGAAACTCAGTGTGGACATCTATGGGCCCATACATGATTGTTTAATTACTGGTGAAAATCAAAAGAATCATCTGTAAAGCTTGCTGGTATCCATAATACCAAACATGTAGCCACATGTGTCTCACAAAATGGGTTAATTAAGGTCACCTTGTACATATGCATACAGACACATTTCTTTGAGTGTCATACATATACACAATGTACTGTAATTACATTCACCTTCACTCTTACCCTCTAGTGTCCCTCTTCGTTTCCCTATGAACCCCTTGTTCTTCCCACCTAGCTCCCACTGACTACACCATTACAGAAATAAAAATTACAGCCTCCTCCTCCTCTTCCTCTCCCTCCTCCTCCTGTCCTTCCTTCTCCTCTTCTTTCTCCCCCTCCTCCTATTCCTTCTCCTCCTCTTCCTCTTCTACCTCTTCCTCCCCTTCTCTTCCTTCTCATCTTCCTCCTCCCCCACCTTTCCCTCATCTCCTTCATTTTCCTTCTCTTCTTCCCTCTCCTTCCCCTCCCCCTCTTCCTCCTCCTCCCTCTTTCTTCTTCTCTCTCTCCTCTTCTTCCTCCTTCTCCTCTTCTCCCCTCCTCTTTCTCTCCTCTTCCTTCTCCCCTTCCTCCCTCCCCCACTCTTCCTCCTCCCTCTCCCCTTCCTTCTCACTCCACCTTCCCCTCCTCTTCCTCCTTCTCTTCCTTCCTCCCTGCTCCTTTTCTTCCCTCTCCCTTCCCCTTCCTTTTCCTCCTCTTTCTCTTCTTCCTCCACCAGGAACTATTAACACTTGTTAGCTCTTCAAAAAGGGAGGGGCTCTGGTACCTTCTCTGTCTGAGGTGAAAAGTTAGAGTCCCAGTCTTGTACAGGTACCCACAGCTGCTGTGTACTCAGGATTGCAGTGAACAAGCCTTATCTGGATGGCAGTATTTCACTCTTTGGCACTCTTTCCCATCCTTTAGCTCTTAAATTCATCTTACTCTTCCTTCTGTGATGTTTGTTGGACTTTTCTGGGGTGTGATATAGATGTAGGTGAGTCTTCTGAGGCTGAGTGCTCACCAGTCACTCATTCTGCACTTTAACCAGACGTGAATCTCTGCATTCACCTTCACCCTCTGATAAAGGGAGCTTCTCTGGGAGCTGACTAATCTTTAAGGTTCTTTTATTTTTATGTGTATGAATGTGTGCATCATGTGTTGGTAGGTTATTTTATTTTTCATGTGCATGAATGTGTGCATGAATGTTTGCATCATGTGTGTGCAGGGATCTTCAGAGGTATTTTATTTTTATGTATATGAATGTGTGCATGAATATGTCCATGTATGTGTATACCATGTGTGCGCAGGTTATTTTATTTTTGTGTGCATGAATGTGTGCATGGATATGTGCACGTGTGTGTGCAGGCATCTTCAGAGGTTAAAGTGAGCATCAGACCCCCTAGACCTGGAGTTCTAGCTGTAAGCCATCACTTAGGTAATGGGAATTGGACCCTGGATATCCACAAAATCAGTAGACACTCAACCTGAGCTGTGTCTCCAGGCCCTAAACATAAATATTTAGGGGGCAGATTCACAACTCGTTCACTTTGGAAAACAATGGCCGTGCGCTTCCCCCTTTGGGCTCATGCCCTCCCAAGCTATATGTTTTAGACCCAATCTATAGTGCCAGATGTATTCACACTGGGGAGGAGGGTGCCATCACAAGGAAGGTAGTTGTCCACAAATGGCCACGCCCCAATTATACTTGAGTGCATCTTGCCTGGGAGATTGGTGTTAGAGCACACATAGTCTATGAAGCGGTGGATGACTTTTCTCCCAGCAGCCTGTATTGCACCCTGGGGACTGTGAATGCCAGCCCTCACGGAGGACATTTCCAGCTGAATTCCATCTTTAGTTTCCTGTGTCCTATAACCAAAGTGCATGGTGTCCTCAACAAAAGGCAGACACAATTCCAGTACAAGTTTAAGGAGTGTTTAGGGAAACTGGACAATCTGAATAGAATATAGACTTGAGTTAATTTTAAGACATGTCAGTCTATTATGCTGATAGGAAGCACCAAAATGAGCAAGGCCAGCAAGAAGGCATCCTTCCTGACACACAACCGAGGGCCACACACACAACCGAGGGCCACACACACAACCGAGGGCCAGCATGCTATAGCACGTTATGGAAAGTGGTCACTTCCACTTCTTGGGTGACTTTCAATACATTGTCCTTCCTGTTTGTCTTGCTTGCTTCATTTGGAAACAGTTACTCTTCAGAAACACAGGCAAGTGACCAGGACAACAGCACCACCAGAGATTAAATAGGAGAATGCAAAGAATCCCGTGCTGCATTTGCAACCATTTGCAAATGTCTGCTGCTGACCCTAGGCTGTTTCCCTTTGAAGACCAGTGACCCTATTTAATTTGTCACTGCTGATGTCTTACTAAACAAACAAAATGTGAAGACATCATATTTCATATTCCCACTCCCAGAAAAGTCTTCTAGTTATTTGGTTTAATAACTCACACTGTGACAGCATATAAAATTTTGTTACATTTTATTCAGTGTGTGTCTGAATGTGTGTGTGAGTGAGTGTGTGTGTGAGTGTGTGAGTGTGTGTGAGAGTGTGTGTGTGACTCTGTGTATGTGAGTGTGTGAGTGTGAGTGTGTGTGAGTGTGTGAATGAGTGTGTGTGAGTGTGTGTGAGTGTGTGTGAGTGTGTGTGGTATGTGTGTGTGAGTGTGTGTGTGAGTGTGTGAGTGTGTGAGTGTGTGTGACTGTGTGTGAGTGTGTGTGAGTGTGTGAGTGTGTGTATGTGGTGTGTGTGTGTGTGTGTGTGTGTGGTGTGTGTGAACACATGCTGTAGTGTACATGTGAAGGTCAGTGAGCTTTCCTCTTTTCTCCCTTTCCACTGGGTGGGCCCCAGGAATTGAATTCACATCATCCGGATTGGCAAGCTGGCAAGCACCTCTACCTGCTGAGCCATCCCCTGACCTAAGGCTTTTTTTAAAAAGAAGCTTTTGTTTATTTTTTAATGTGTGCATTACAGGAAACAAAACAAGAGGGCAGGAACAAAATCACCCAGTCACAAGCAGCTCAGCTCGATGTGTCGTTCTAGATCCTGCAACTGTACATACACTTGGGTAATGGAGATTATATACTATGTACCATGCCTTCCCCACATTGTGAATATTCACCAACTAAAAATCCCATGCTATATGAAGATTTTGATAGCCAAGAACACACCATGCCATCCCAATCTGTCAGACAAAATTATAATCCTGTCTTCCTTGGCAAAAGAAATTTCATAGAAGACAAAATGGCAGCAGGCCTCTAGATAGATGTACTGGCAAAGTTACAACTAAATTCTGCATTCACTCAGTGCTCAACTCACAAGGAAACACAAAGCAACAGACCACACTAAGTCTAGCATTCCTAAGCTTATCATCAGATCTATACACTAACATATGTAGAAGGGGTGTTCCCCGATCAAGAAATGTATTCCCATGGAGCTGCTGGGAGATGCACCCACGGTGGGGGCTCTCAGGATTTCAGCCTTCACACAGCTGCAGACCTCACCCTGAGAACTTCGCTGCCCCTGCAGTCAGCCTAGAAACATGAATTTCCCCACACTGTCCAGACATGGCTTAACAGCTCCATGTTCAAGAGGAACCCTCTGTCAGTTCTACCATATCACTACCTATGCTTTTAGCCATGTGCTCTCCTTTAGGATATAATATTCAGATGAAAAGGAATGAACTCTGTGCACAATGAACACAAGTATTTTACCAAGATGCACATAAGGCCCCTGGGTACAGCTGTCTTCTGGATGTACTAGTACTAAGCAGTCTTTCCCTCTCCCATCCTCTTCTCTGCACAACTCCTAAGTGCAATGATGCTAGTGAGACATTAACAGTCATTTCCCATGAGGGAGCAAAGAATTTCTTTCAACTTTAAAATTGTTATCTATTGAACAAGAAATCATCACAAAATTAGTAAAGAAATATATTGATTTACTATGGATAAAGCCTAAGAGTAAGGTTTACATTTTCAGGATCCATTAAGTTGCATACTTCACAATAGTTTTAAATCCAATTTTATAATACTAACCCTTCACAAGTTATTCCCCTCTGAGGAAGACAATTTTATGGGTTCAAACATATGGAAAAGAAGGTGGCAGAGGAAAATACATAATTTGAAAAGTATTGTATCTTCCTAAATTATGAAGGTATACATAATCTTATGGGTTATACATGCTGTGTTGCCTCAGGAACATTACATTAAGTCCTCAGCTACCAACTGAACTTTATATGTTCAGACTGTCCAGAAGGAAACGAAACCCCTGGTGTAAACCAGTTTCCTAAACTGTTGTCACCCGTGGTCTCTTTTCATCCCAGACATGTGTGCCTTAAGTATATACTTACATAAAATAGTCACGCAAACCAAGCATTTGCTGAAAACAAATTATGAAGAAAATTCATTTCAAAAGAATTCTCTGGAATGTGTGTAACATTGCCATTTATTTAACACAAAAGCAAAGTTGGATACTAATGAGATGGCTGTGTGTCTTAGTCAGCGTTCTAACACTGTGAACTCTTATAAAAGAAAGCATTTAAGTAGGGCTGGCTTACGGTTTCAGAGGTCCAGTCACTGTCATGGTGGGGAGCATGGCAGCACACAGGCGGACAGGGAGCAGGAGAAGGAACTGAGACTTCTGCATCTGCATCTGCAGGTGGTTGAAAGAGAGACATTCATGCTGACTTGGGCTTTGGAAACCCCAAAGCTCACCCCCAGTGACACACTTCCTTCAACAAGGCCACACTTACTTCAGCACCTAATCCCTAATCTAAGGTAGTGCCACACCCTAACGACCAAGCATTCGAATAGATTAGCCCATGCAGGCCGTTCTCATTCAAACCACCAGAGTGTACGTGAGTTTTTAGAGAGAATAAATCTTTCCAGAGTATTTGCTATTATAGGACATGGAAAATCTTCAGTGCTGTTCAGAGCTGATTGATATTGTAACAGGCCCACCTTAACACAACTGACTCTGTGATGGAAATACCATGCAGGCTGTAAAACTCAGAACTTAGACATCACCACTGCCAAAACAAAAACAAAGACCTAATCCATCAAAGACATAGTTCTGGGAAAGTCTTTAAAGGTACTCACCTTGCCTTTCTGCTTCTGTAGTTCCACTTCTGGCTGTTCTTGCAAACTGACATATGTTGACCCAGCATATGGGGTTTGTGCGCGAAAGCTCACCACGAGAACAGCTCAAGTTTACACTGAAATCCCAAACACCCAGAGCAGTCACCGGCCAGCTAATAAAGACTTTCTATTGACTTAAATCTGTCTCCAAGCAGTCTTCTCTGGTGGATAGCCCACAACAATAATTTGATTTTAAAATCATCAATAAGCAAACATCACTTTACATCAATATTTAGTAGAGATAAATTAGAACCATATTGGAATTCAGCCCTCAAACAAAAATTCATTGGATGGTTGTGGGTGGGTTGTTTGTTTTCTTTTGAACTTAAAATAACTGACTCAGATGGTACTCTGAGCATTCTAACTTAAATACAAAAGTAGATTTACACTAATTTGATACATACTTGCTGAGGAATGATGGTAGGAAACTACTAAAATTCTCATTTCCATAATCAAATCAGTGTTTCTGTATGTGGAAAACGCTTTGTAGGTGTAGTGAAAATACTGCAGGTTATAGCATCCCACAGCCTTGGACCTAGGCCAGGATGTTTCAGGCACTGCTCAGCAGCAGGCTCATAGCTCTCACGGTACCAAGTGCATATGGGTGTGTCTCACGAACCAAGGCTCAGTGATGTCCCAAGACGCTAACTTTTTATGCAATCTCTGCACTCTTTGGTCAAGGAACTGGGGTACGGATGCTGAACAGTTTGTAAGTCTGTAAGTCTTTCAGGGGAATCCTAACACACTTTGTGTAGCATTTGAATACCTCGGAAAGCCCAAGACAAAAACAGATCGTTAGGAATGATCTTAACAGCTCCCTTTTCTCCAGCTCCTTCCTGATCCTGGTGCTCCCTGTCTTCCAGCTTCTGCCGTAGTGGCTGTCTACACTGTGAACACATTGAAGACAGCCAGTTCTCACGGAGCACACAACCTAGTGAGGAAAAAGCATCAAGACATTGTATACATAATGGTATACTCTGTGACATGATCATGGGAGAATGGGAGTGAAATAGAAACTTAAGGATTCTTTGGAAAGTCAATGGTACTGAATAGCATCTCGTTGAAGTAGACACAGGTTAAAGACAAGAGCAGATGCTTGAAGGAATGTTTCGCTGAAGTAGACACAGGAGAAAGGATGTTCTGCTAAAGCAAGCACATGAAAGAACACGTAACCAAGGATTCTTTGCCAACAACATGCGTATATTGGTCTGCCTTACATTTATATAGTAGAGCTCCATTTGTTGTGACTCCACAGAAACGCACCAAAAACTTCTGGTGATGTGCTGCAGTTTCTAGCTGTTTTCGCAGACTCGGGCTGATTGACAGAGTGATGTCAGCTGAGACAGACTCCCAGCCGAAGCACCATAGAGGACAAGAGACATTTGGAGGGAGTATAAAAGGACTCGATGGACAGTGACCAAGGCTGGGCGAGGCTTGCTTATAGAGTAGTTGTGCAACCCTTGTTGGTCTTCTCTGATCTCCCCTTCACTCAGACAGGCACAGCCAAGAGAGCCACAAGACAATTCCCCTACAAGGAAGAGTGAGATAGGGCACCCACCTTCTCAGCTGCTACAACACTACCATAATATACCTGACTCTCTTAGTGTCTGTGTTTGCCTGAGTCCCTCCTGCCTGGCTGTTCCTAGGTTGTGTCACCTGCTGCTGCTAACACTACTGAACAGAACTGCTGGTCCATGAAATGTTCACGAATGGATCGAGCTGCTGCTACTGGCATGTGCTAATGGCGAACTATTTCTAAACAGGTCCACTCCCGCCCCCCATATCCTTTCTTTTCCACTACCCGTGGTGGGGAGTAGGCTGGAAGGGAAGTTAAAGCATTTAAGAACCATCATTTTTAAAAAGGCTTTGAAAACATTAAAGTTAACACAGGAGGCTAAAGGATGCTTCACTGCTTTGTCCTGGGAACCTGCCAGGGACAATTGAGGGAATAAAGAAATGTCAACCACAAAGATACACATGCAAAACAGTGGGGCCGGGTGGGCTGTGTGAGCTCTGGGGTAGCATCAGCAACTAAGCAACAACCTCACCCTCAGTACGCTTATTAGGAGCAGCACAGTTCCAGAGGGAAGCCAAGCTCAGTAGGAGGCCTCTGTAGGTCATACTCTCAGGCTGTAAACCTCTGGGAGGACGGAGCTGTAGGTGCTCGCCTCTGTGCACACTGGTCAATTGTCTAACTATTCATAAACACTGGTGTTTGCTCACACCATCAACATGATCAGACCAGGAGAAGGCTTTGCCATCTCTTTAAGACACACCTCAGAGGGAAGACCTTGCTGGTTCCTTGGGTCTGAGGCATTGGGTCACCGTCCTGATTGTGCCTGTGTCAAACAATTACACACTCAGTTCATACTTCATCCATTCTTTTTACATCCACTTAAGGCTTCTTCAATTCCCCTACAAGGAAGAGTGAGGTAGGGCACCCACCTTCTCAGTTGCTACAACACTACCATAATACACCTGAGAACATATTAACTGGATCCCTTCCCAGACCTACTGATCAACATGAGTTTTCCTTCCTTTGTCCTTTCTCCAACAATTTAGTGCAGAGTGTTTGGTCCACTGTGAGCAAAAAGACTTCCTGCTATTGAAAGAAAATACCACAAACATTTGCCCTAATATATGAATGACCAATAATAGGGAAAGCAGTTGTCTCTTGTCTGGAGCCTAGGCTGGGACTTCCATGTTTGCTGACTCACTCACCTCTCTCCCCAAAAGACTTCTATAACATTTACTGTTTTCCTTCTCACCACAGAAAAAGGTCAAGGTTCAGAGTAGCCAAATAACCAACAAAAGTAGAGCCTATTTTAACTAGCAGAGCTGAGATGTTAACCCAACTTGAATCTTTGATTCTGTACCAGCTAAGCTACCGATTTGTTTCTTTGACATCCTTGAAAAATCCAGTTTTATCCTAACCGATGACTACATGTGGTTGTCCACTCTGAGAGAATGCTTGGTCAGCCTTGAGGCTCTGCTCCTGGGTTAGATTATCAGATACTCCACTAAGAAAGCCAGATGTTAGCAGGGCATCCGTGTCTTGACCCCCCAGAATCCAGTTCATCTAAATGAGGGCTTGCTATCCCCAAAGTCCTTCCAAGAATGGAAGCTCTCATTGTGGAAGCCTCTCACCAATGCACTCCTCTCTTCTGATTACCTTGATCCAATCTTCCTGCTGCTTGTACTGCCCGCACATTACTTCACTCCATACTGGTCTCACCTGATCTCAGGTGACCTCCTCCAACACCTTCCGATCCCTGAAACTCCCTGGCTAATCTGTGAATGCTTTTATTGACAAGAAACCTTGATTAAATCCAAAGAGAAGGTTGCAAACATCAAATGCTATGGAATGTAGGGACTGCATAAAAAATTCTGAAGCAGGAGAATTCTCCAAATGTATATCAAGGCTTACTCCACAGGTGAGTACAGGTTATAGCTTCATTTAAGGAAGATGTTCTCTCTGATTATCCCACCTTTCTACTATCAAAAGACAAATAGAAATTATTGGTTATTTTGTTTACATTTCAAATGTACCCCCCTTCCTGATTTCTCTTCTAAAAACCTCCCGTTCAACCCCCTTCCCCTGCCTCAGTGAGCATTCTCACCCACCCAACCATCCCTGCCCCACTGCCTTCTCAGTCCCCTATGCTGGGGCATCAAGCCTTCACAGGTCCAAGGGCCTCCCCTCCCACTGATGCCAGACAATGCATATGCATTGTTACATATGCAGCTGGAGCCATGAGTCCCTCCACCTGTACTCTTTGGTTGGTGGTTTAGTCCCTGGGAGCTCTGGAGGGTCTGATTGGTTGATATTGTTGTTCTTCCTATGGGGTTGCAAAACCCTTCAGCTCCTTCAATCCTTTCTCTAGCTCCTCCATTGGATCCCATGCTGAGTCTGATGGTTAGCTGCAAGCATCCTCATCTGTATCCGTAAGGCTATGGCAAAGCCTCTCAGGAGACATTCATATCAGGCCCCTGTCAGCAAGTACTTCTTGGCATCAGCAAGTGTCTGGGTTTGTTGTCTGGATGTGGGATGAATCCCCCAGGTGGGGCAGTCTCTGGATGGCCTTTCCTTCAGTCTCTGCTCCTCTCTTTGTTTCTGTGCTTCCTTTAGAGAGGAGCAATTTTGAGTTAAAATTTTGTGAAGGGTGGGTGGCCCCATCCCTCAACCCGGGGGCCATACCTAATCTCTAAATATGGTCTCTACAGGTTGGGCATTTCAGCTAATGTCATTCCCGTTGGGTCCTGGGAGCCTCTTGCTTTCCTGGCATCTGGGACTTTCTAGCAGCTCCCCCATTTCCCCATCCTCCATTGCTACACACCTCTGCTCAATTTCCTGACCCTCTGTACATCTCGCCCGTCTCCTCCCACACATGATCCCGCCCCTCTTTTACCTCCTTCTCCTCTCTTCCTCCCAAGTGTCTCCCACCCTCAACCTCCGGTGATTATTTTGTCCCCCTCTAAGTAGGACTGAGGCACCCACACTTTGGTCTTCCTTTTTTGGCCTTCATACAGTCTGAGGGTTGTGTCATGGGTGTTCTGAGCTTTTTTCCGTAATATCCACTTATCAGTGAGTGCATATCATGTGTGTTCTTCTGTGACTGGGTCACCTCACTCAGGACATTTTCTAGTTCCATTTGCATAAGAATTTTATGAAGTAATTTTTTTAAATAGCTGAGTAGTACTTCATTGTGTAGATGTACCACATTTTCTGTATCCATTCCTCTGTTGAAGGGCATCTGGGTTCTTTCCAGCTTCTGGCTATTATAAATAAGGCTGCTATGAACATAGTGAAGCATGTGTCTTTGTTATATATTGGAGCATCATTTGAGTATATGCACAGGAGTCCTCTTAGGTAGTATTATGTCCAATTTTCTGAGGAACTGCCAGACTGATTTCCAGAGTGACTGTACCAGCTTGCAATCCCACCAACAATGGAGTAGTGTTCCCTTTCTCCACATCCTCGCCAACATCTGTTGTCACCTGAGTTTTTTTTGATCTTAGCCATTCTGACTGGTGTGAGGTGGAATCTCAGGGTCTCTTTGATTTGCATTTCCCTGATGACTAAGGTTGTTGAACATTTCCTCAAGTGCTTCTCAGTCATTTGAGATTCCTCAGTTAAGACTTCTGTGTTAGTTCTCTACCCCATTTTTTTTAATAGGGTTATTTGATTCTCTGGAGTCTCACTTCTTGAGTTCTTTGTATATTTTGGATATTAGCCCTCTCTCAGATGTAGGGTTAGTAAAGATCTTTTTCTAATCTGTGTGTTGCTGTTTTGTCCTAATGACAGTGTCCTTTACCTTACAGAAGCTTTGCAATTTTATGAGGTCCCATTTGTCGATTGTTGGTGTTCTGTTCAGAAAGTTTTCCCCTGTGCCCAAGCATCGGAGGCTCTTCTCCACTTTTTCTTCTATGCAAGATGTTTGTAAACATCCATAGCACAGTAGCCCTAACTAGGAATAGTCCATGTACCTATCAATGGTGTAACAAATTATAGTATATTAATACAAGACAATCCTTCAGGTATGGGAATTAAAAAACTATTACAACATAGAAAATTAGTGCTGAAAGAAACTGGGCCCAGAAGAATACATGGTCACATATAAACTCTATGACTCCATTTGTCCAAGAGTCCACAATGAGCAGAATAAGTCATGGTTTCAGATGCTTGTGGAGGAGGAAGGCTAGTGGCTGAGGATGGAGCTAGACCAGATGTCTACAAGGGGAATCCAATAATAACCTAGTTCTTCATCTGGGCCATGGAGATGCAGCTTAGCTCACTTTGTGACCATATTCAAGCTATTTCCCCTTTCCAGAAATTTGGAGAAAATGTTACCATGTAAACTAATATCTATGTCTGACCTTTTCCGTATGTCCAGTAGCTGCCAATCTCAGTTCTCACTATTTGGTCATTATTTTTTTTCAAGCCAATTGATACATTCAGTTTCTCCTTTCTCTTCTCCTGCAGTTCCCTGGGAACCTGCCTGCCAAGCCCTCCAGAGAAGCAAGTGTGCTAAGTTCAGATCTTCATCTCTGTCTGTTCATACATGCATACATGCACATGCACATGTGCGCGCGCATGCGCGCGCGTGCGCGCGCGCACACACACACACACACACACACACGAGAGCACACACACCAAATTTGTAAATGTCATAAAAAGTAAGTGGAAAGATGTAATCACTCATGAAATTAGGAAGTTTGCTAGGGAAAGGGCCATTGACTTGAATACTCTACTCAAGGGGATTTCATACAAACTAGCTGGGACCTGTGGGGCTAGGCTTTGCTGATTTTTCAGAGCAGGTCCTCCTTTCATCTAGCCTCCTCATCCCCGAGACAAGCCCCCATTTACCCGACTGCTTTAGCCTTGGCTTTCACAGACCACACATTCATGGTACAGCTGTACTCCAGTCGTTGCTGGGAAGCTTCCTAGTCCAAATCTTAAAAGGTCTTTAGCATCACAATGGCCAAACATTATAAATTGTATACATTCAAATGGCCCAGAAGAAAGGAAGCTGGAAAGGGGGAGGTGCTGCCTAGTAGTGCTACTCTTAGTAGCAATCGCCTTCAGAAAACCACTCCCTGAAGTGGTTCCACTGATGAAATTACAGAGATTGCAAAGAAACCGGATCACACAGTGTGACACAGTGTAAGAGTCCATTAAGCCTTAGCAGTTCAAACCTGGACCTTCTGGAAGATGTTATTCTTTATAGTTTTATTCAATCAGAATTCTCACCCATGAAGTACCAACAGTTTGTTGGGAATTGTGTCCATTGTGGATTTCTTTCTCTTAGGGAGTTTTTGTATGAGGCTGTCCAGATTTTTTCAAGATTAGATTCTAGATTAGAATCGATAAGACAAAGGGTGTTTGCCCATTGATCATAAAATTAATCTTAGTGATAAGTTTCAAATTTTTCTGAAGTTCCTATTACTTGAATTCAAAAATCATCGTGGGCCTGTGTGTGTGCATATTCGTATGCATGTATGTGTGTGTGTGTGTGTGTGTGTGTGTGTGTGTGTGTGTGAGAGAGAGAGAGAGAGAGAGAGAGAGAGAGAGAGAGAGAGAGAGAGCAATGCCTGTGGAGAGCAGCAAAGGGTTTCAGATCAGGAGCTGCTGTTTCAGCCAGGTGTAAGTCACACAGTGTGGGGGCTGGGATCCCAACTTGGCTCTTCTAGAAGAGTAATACACACTTAACTAGGAGCCATCCCTTTAAGCCCTGGACTCCTTAACTGCTGAACAAATTCTAGTATTATAAATTCTGATATTATATGTTTTGTTCCACAGAAGGAATACAATACAGGTCCGAGACACTAATATTTTAAATATAAAGTTTCAATGTTTTCATGGCATTATAGCTATTTCTGTGTTAGATATTTGGGGTATTTGTGTGCACTGTCTGTTTTAGTCAACTTTTCCTGAGTTCTATGTATACAGTGTGCTGAAAGAAAAGGGTTTCAGTTTCTATCCCCTTTCCTGACAGTAGAAAGCATTAAATTAACCTTGAGCTGGACTTTTTAAAAAGTCTTGAATAATGTTGTGAATAAGTTAAAAGCATCAATTTTTAGGAACACAAGAACTCATGTAGAATGTTTGTCAGAAAGGTAATGAAAATGCATTGAATAATTCCATGTAAATTTTTAAATGAGATATGCCAACCTCACAACCTTATGGGAAATTATGTTTATAAAGTTCTTTCTGCTCTGATTGCTATGATATAAAGTCCTTCATGAATCCATTGGCAGAAGTTGAACATCTTTGAAATTTTAAAAAGCCATTAGGTTAAGGATAACTAATCAATTGGAGGAAATAACAATCAATATTGATGGTCAACTTGACTAGCTCTAGAGTCACCTAGGAGACCAGCCTCTAGGAGGGATGATCTAGGTTTCCTGAGATAGAAGGACAGCCCCTGTAGGTTAGGGCCCTTGCCTGAATACAGTGGAGAACACAACATCCATCACCCTCTGCTTCCTGACTGTAGACACAATGTGACCAGCCATCTCAAGTTCCCACTGCCTTGCCTTCCCCGCCACGATGGACCATTTCCTTGAGTTGGAAGTCGAAATAAATCTTTTCTCACTTAAGTTGCTTTTGTTAAGTATTTTGCTACAGAAACAGGAAAAGTAACTAATACAGGTAAAAAGTCTTATTTTGAAACATACGGTGTTTTCTAACATGATTACTCTTCTCCCATCAATCCCACACACTGTAAAACATTCCTTACAAGAGAGACAAAATCCTGTTCTAAAGAGGCTATCTGGCATCAGCATCAAGGAACTTTGACGAGATACAAGTAGATGATTTTTGTACCACACCAGGCCAGTTGTCCAGACAGCTCTAAATGGTGGCATTCTCCACTTCAGGATTTCACAGTCCTCAAAAGATCCTGTGTATAAACCATAGCTTCAACTTATAAGGAAACCAAAGAGCAAACCAAGATACATAAGCTGAGGGTAAACGCGCAGACAGGGTAAGAGAGAGGCAACCAAATGTGTACTATTCAGTTGTGATATGAGGGCCTCACCAGGTTCTAGACATTCCCCACTGTAATGTAACACACATCGGCATTCAGTGTCTCTCTCTAGAAACAGCTTGGTTTTCCCTCTCCACATTCTTCACGTATGTTGTCAGGGTGAGTCTAAAGTAGACCAAAGGATGGGCATGTGACCCAAAGCACACAAACAAGCATTACTAAAAATTACTTCTATGTTTTGCTTAACACTAATAAAAGACAATTCCCCCACTTAGACTGTGGACAAACAGGACACAACGGGAATTGCTGAGGGCTATTTCATCACCATGAGGGAAGAGCATGCTCAGAGGAGAGCCAATGCAGGCAAAGCAGAGCCAAGAAAGATGAGTGACCTCTACACAGTGACAATGTGTGAGTCCCAGGTTCACTCAGCATGTAAAGCTGCAGACAAAGTCAGTGCTTCCCTTCACGGTCACAGCTTTTGTTAGGTAAGGTCGTACAGAGCCTCAAGCTCACCCTCACCTTCCGATCCTCCTGCCTCCTCCCTCCAGTGCTGGGACCACAGGGAGCATTGCTAAGCCCAGTTTCTGCCTGAGTCGCACCCAGGGCCTGGAACATGCTAGGCAAGCGCTCTACCGAATGAGCTCCACCCTCAGCCCCATTCTGTGACTTGTATTTCCTGAAGCCAGTTATTAACTGAAAGACTATCCTCCCTGAGATGTCCTAAATGATTAGCCTTAGAAACAGTTGCGACTCACACATGTAAATATTTGAGAGGTTAGGACTACAGTCCACAGCTTTTGTTTAAGTGGAAAAGAGTCTTTTGTTTGTAATGTAACAGAGCCCCTAGCAAGCTCCATGCCTCTATGTTAATATCTCACCTATATCGAACATACAGATAAATGTTCAAAATTTAAAGGTTTTTTTTATTTGAACCTGTATTTGTACTTATTGTAGGAATATGAGGATTTTAAAGCCTTTTTAATTCGTAAGGAGCCCTGATGGGCAAAACATTTTTTCAGAGATGCAGAGAATCTCACATATTAATATAAATATTGAGATGGTCCATTCAAGCCTTCACAGATTACTGCCTGAAGCTAAACAGCCATCGATATTAATAAGAGACAAACTAATTGTATATCATTGCCACCTAGCTCAGCACCTGGAAATTAGCAATAATGACTGTGAGTAAATGTATTAATGAATGTATGGATGAATGAGAAGATGAATAAAGATAAAGAAGCCAAAAGTGATTACCCAGCACTGACCTTGGCATTTTTCCAGTATAATAGAATCTTTTCTTCATTGATGTTTTCTTGAGTGAACATAAAGGATAAATTGTAGCTTGGAGTCTCTATAGAGCATTGGTGGAAATCTGGGGAATATGCTGGTACTTCAGAAATGGTTCCCACTTGTAACCAAAGAAGTGACTTCGTGTTCAGAGGATTTTGCAACTGCCAAGCTTCTGGTTTTTGGTACTGAAACTAGATTCTTTCTCATCATCGTCCCTGTCTTTTGTTACTAAGACTTCAGGAGGTGAAGTCCAAGCACCACTGAACCACTTCAGTAAGAATGAACTCCTGGTTTATTTTTACTATTTTTCAACAGGCTTGGAAAATATGGAGTGTGTGTACACAGTTGCCATGGAGAATGAATTTTCTTAGCTTGTTCTACGGTCATTCTTTATGAATCACCACAATGGACCAATGGTGCTGATACTATTATCAACTTTTCCAGAATGAGAAAACTGAGAACCAAGATATGTGACTGACCCTCACGTGGCCAATTACTAGGTCTGGCTTGCGTGCACTTGGCTTCCATGTCAGAAACCACTTGTGTGCAGCCAGCTTTCCAAACCACAAAGATGAGAGAGAAGCAGTCACACTCTCCAGTACCATGGCTTGCAGGAGCTCTCCTGTCTCTGGCCATTCCTGACGTCACGTGGACTCTTCTCCTCCTGTAACAAATGTGATCAGACGCTCAAGCATTGGCGAGCTAGTCCCCAAGACTAGCACCACAAAACTGCTCCCATCCTAAACTAGCTGGTTGATCTCCATTTTCTCAGCAGTACCTGCTCCATTTGTGACCTTTGATCAACACAAACTACTAATAAAACTATCACAATTCTGTGATCTCAGTATGCTTTCTGGAGGACCTCTGTATCTTGCAAGATAGCAGACTTTTCAACTCAGTCACCCAGACCAGTGCCATGAGACTGAACAGGTCCTGAACAGGCAGCCTGATCTCCATTTTCTCTGTGCTATCCCATGCATTTGTAGAATCTGATCTCAATCATTTTAAGACAGATGCGGTCTTTCCATTGCTTTCCACTGTTTCTAGTCAGACATCTTATTGGCTGATTCTCAATGACGACCTTGTATACTAAAGTCCACAGTATTAAAGAAGCTATAGTCACTGACTGGGCCTCTGTCAGAATTGTGGAAGGGAAAGAAGTTAACAGCAAAGAGCCCCAGATTCTTCATTCATATTATAGACTATTTTCTGCCCTACTATGTGCTGGGCACCACACTAGGGAGTCTAAATGAAACATAACAGAAATGGAAATTAGGACACAGCAAGACTACCAACAGTACAGTATAAAGAAAGGATCTCTACCTTGGACTAAGGGTCCTGTTTCCAGGGTTGACTAAGATACCACAGTAATGTCAGGAATGGTGTGGGCTTGTCTTGCATAAAAGCTACTCCAGGCCACCCCGCTGCTGTGCGCCCTTCCCTGTGCCTCTCATTTAAACTGATCGTATGCTACATGCACTACTAAGGCTTCATTCTGTGCGTATGTTTATGTTCCGTGGGCAAGGGAAGGTAGCCATCCTTTTAAGATGGCAAGAGAAAATGCAAACTATAGCTCTTTTGCCATAAAGGTGGCACACACTGATAATTCCAGTGTTCCTAGGGCGGAGGCAGGAGGACAGCAAGTAAAAGGCCAGCCTGAGTTGTATAGCAACTTCAAGGAGTGAGTCTATCTCAAAAAGAAAAAAAGGATAGTCATTTGTCAGCCTAGCAAGCTCGTTTTTATCTCCATAGTGCTTGGATTCTCTAAGTGTGGAGAGAAAAGAAATACTGGCACTTGAAAAGCTAAAGCAGAGAATTTTAAGGAAAGACTGTCTCAACACACATACACACACCCACACATACACTCTCACACACACTCACACACACATAGCCACACACACACACTCTCTCTCTCTCTCTCTCTCTCTCTCTCTCTCTCTCTCTCTCTCTCTGATACACACACACACACACACACACACACACACACACACACACTCACACAGAGAGAAACAAAGATAGCTTTGTTGGCATAAAAACACTCATTTAACAATTAGAATGTGTAATTTCTGTGAGTGTACAAATGAAACGTGGATTCTGACATTCTGACAGGAAGGTGAGGCAAGAGGATTATGTGTTACCAGCCTTGTCTTTAAAAAACAAATATTGGCATTATTAGGGAGAGATTGGGAATGCTGACTTCTGAGCATGGCACGGCCCTTGTTCTCAGCCTCACAATAGCTGTGATAAGATACACACACGACTGACCCATCAGTCAGGCTTTGAAGATTTATCATGATTAACAGTTAATGTACTGGGCTGGAGAGATGGCTCAGTGGTTAAGAGCACAGACTACTCTTCCAGAGGTCCTGAGTTCAATTCCCAGCAACCACATGGTGGCTCACAACCATCTGCAATGGGATCTGATGCCCTCTTCTGGTGTGTCTGAAGACAGCTACAGTGTACTCTACATAAAATAAATAAATCTTAAAAAAACAGAACAAAACAAAAACAACCAGTTGAAGTACCTCAGAGGCACATTTAATTCAGTGCTACAGCCCTTGTTGGGGTGCCCATGTTCCCACAAGTCTGATAAGACTCACTGGGTCCACTGTCAAAGGGCATAAGAGTGGAAGGGAAGACAGATTGATTGTGAGAGGTAAGAGAGGGTATAGGAAGGGGACACTATAAGGACACTTGCCGTATCGGTTACTTTTCTGTCATTTTGATGAATGCCATGGCAGAACGCTCCTTAAATGAGAACAGGGTTTCATTTGGCTCACCTTTCCAGAGCGGGAGAGTACACCGAGGCAGGAAAGGCATAGAGCAGGAGCTTGACGCTGGCCTTACACAGGCAGGAAACAGAGAGATGGAATTTCATCTACAAACAGGAAGCAGAGCGAGATAACAGGAAGTGAGAGGAAGGCTATGAAGCCTCACATCCCAACCTTGGTTTGTACTTTCTCCGGCAAGGCTATGCCTCCTAAAGGTACCATAACCTCTTTAAATGTGCCACCAGTTGGGGACTACATGTTCAACCACATGCACCAACGAGGTCCATTTTCCATTCAAATCACCGCCCCCATTCTTATATATGATTTTCATATACCGTAAAAACATTTTTTAAGTACCAACATTATAGACCTGCTGTGAATTTGAAAGTAATTTATGAAGTTTCTTCTCCCTTTGCTGGGAACTGAACACACATGTTAGAGAAGCTCTGTACCATGGAACTCTGTTCCTAGCCCTTGTAAAGAATAGTTTTCTAACTGCATTGCCGAGACAGTCTAGCCTCCAGTTTATAGACACAATTCCACAATAATCTAGACATTTCCTGGTAACAGAGCACACCTCCTCGGGCTCCCCCAATGTGTGTATGAGCTCAGAGAGAAGTTGGGCAATTCTATCTAGAAAGACATTCTCCCTGTTATTATAGCTCTTGTGAAGAATTCTCAATGCTAGAACAAGTCCAATAATTAATAGATAGCACTTGTATTTGTCTATAAACAACAGACTCAGTTTTAGAAGGGACTTGCTTTGTATTCTAAATGCAAAGTTCTTCTCCATAATCCTTGTTGTCTGAGATGACAAAATCCTCTTTCCAGCCCTTCAATTAATCTTCCTAATAGATTATGCTCCCAAGCCCAATAGAAATGCCTCCACCTCGTTAACTCACTGCTGACCCAGCTCTGCAGTGCAGCATCCATGGTCCCCTCCTTCTCCTACTGTGTACTCTGGCTTTGCTCACCACTCTTCAGCTTCCGGAAAGACGCAGTGCTAAGGATGAGTACAGGGCTTTCCAAAGCACAGGCCCAGCTCCAATGTGAAGACTTCTACTCCCTTAACATTTATTTGTTTATCGTTTTTTATTTATTTTTGAGGAAGGGTGCTGTGTAGCCCAGGCTGGCCTCCAACTATGTGCTTGAGGGTGTCTTGAACTCCTCGTTCACCTACTTGCACATCCCAAGAACTGAGACTACAGATGAGTGCTTCCATTCCCAGGGCCATCCTAAGTTTTGACTAAGCCCTGGGAGCACTCCCACCACCATATGCATAATGTGAGTCCTCCCTGCTGTGATCGCCCCTTCAAACCCACCTAGGGGGATGCAAATATTTCAAAAAATCCACAGTGCATCACCCAGACTTACAACCCCACACTATTCTAACCACAACTGATCATTTGCTCAATTTTCCATTTCTGAACGCTGGGACAACAAGATTCACAACCTTGAACTGGCCTCATAATAGGAAGGAGAAGTTATTTCTTAATGTAAAAGTAGATTTTTGAGAGAGCAAACATTATTCAGATAAGGAATCCTGGGTACCAGAATGTTAATGTTGATTCTCATTTCCCAAACCTTTGTCATCCTGCCCTCCCTTCCTTTGTTCTGGTCTGTTCAGTTCTGTTTTGTTTTAAAAAGAGAAAGGGGGAAACCCCCCCAAAAAGGACCTTTGATCAATATGAATGAGGGGTCCCTGCACCCGTCAGTCAGAAAGACAAATCCTTCCTTGGGGAAAAGACTCCTTTAAGCAAACTCTACTAGACAAAAGCACCCCTCCCCCACTTTGCTGGTCATTGGTTTCAAAACCTAATGGAATATGAGGAGAGGGGCTCTATGATATACAGCAGCTGCCTTGCTTTAAAAAAAATTACTAAAAGTCAAAACGAGATGTCAGGTCTCACAGGAATTATTTCAGGTCTTCCTCTTGTCTGGTTAAGCTCTGCTGGGTAGTTGGGTTTCAGCAGTTTTCTGACAAAGTTTGGGAATGGGGTTGAGGCTTGAGATCTGGAAGGCCTGAGAGATTGTCAGTCCTGGGTAATGTGGGATCTCAGACCAGAGGTTAATTCGAATTCTCCAGGGATTATCCTAGAGACAGCTAGAGGTTCCATAAACACAGCCACCGCAGACCCAAGCAGAGAAGGCTTCCCAGTGGCTGGAATTTCAAGGAGAGGGAAGCTGAAAAGCCAGTGGGATGGAGGCCAGGTTTATAGGCCGAGTTGTCACTGGGTCATGAATTATGAGGCTGGACTTTCAGTAGCTGCCAAGTTAGAGGTCAAGAGCTCCTAGGTCAATTTTCACGTTTTTCAGAAAAACCCATGATGAAATTTCAAAGGCTTTGGGGTAAAGTTTTTATTAACTTAGGTTAGCTGGAAAGAAAGGGGTAGGCAGAGCAAAATGTGAAATTTCATTATCATTGTCCCATGCACTCTGCCTTTTATGCTTCAATGCTAGTAGGATCAAACATAGATAATCAATTATTCTGGGCATTCGGGGGAGAGATGGGCCAGAAAGGATAACAGAGCCTACGCCACTATGGCTGTGTGCGACATGATATTCCTGCTCTCGGGGACTCAAACTCTTTTCCTTGTGCTTTTAACCTCCAAGATACTAAAAATTAAACTGAAAACATTGAATTGTTTTCTAAATTTTACATGTTACAGGATTCAAGAGTAGGAAGGTTCAGATTTAAAACTCATAAACTCTAATACTTTACTACTGATAGATAATGCTCAATAAATGTTTGTGAGCAAATTTTCTTCTATTAGTACATTAGAAACAAAGCCAGGGTCAGCAAGACCACTCAGGAGGTAAAAGTGTTTGCTGCCAAGCCTGGTGACCTGAGTTCAGTCCCTGAACCCACATGATTGAAGGAGAGAACCAACTCCCTCAAGTTGTCCTCTAACCTTCATACGCATACAGACACACTAAATAATGAATGAATGAATGAATGAATGAATGAATGAATGAATGTAAAAACAAAAAGCCAGGGCTGGGATCTGGCTGAGTCAGTGCAGGGCTTGATCTGGGAGCACTAGAATATGTTTGCCTTTCCAGCACCCCCACAAAAGCCAGTGGGTGTTTATCAACAACTTCAGTGCCTGGAGAGGGGCCTACAGATTCCTAGATATCACTGGCCAGCTCTAGGTCCACTGAGAGACCCTGTCTTAACAAAGAAGGGTGACAAACATTGAAGAACACCACAACACAGACCTCTGGCCTCCATACACACCCACACACAGTCATGCACACACAGAGACATGAACATGGGCATACACCACACACATACAAATATTTGAAGTCAAAATGTAAGTATTAACACATGAAAACTGTGTGATCTACAGACCCAAGGGGGCTATACAAATAGCTGTTTAGCAAGGGAGAAATTCAGGGGAGCCAGAGAGATGCTCAGTGGACAGGAGTGTGACCTCTGCAAGCAGGAGGAGATGAATTTGAATGGCCTGAGTGAAAGGCAGATGCAGATGTACGCTATGGATCTCAGCACTTGTACTGGGAAATGCAGGCATCTGCAACCCTAGCATTTCAATGAGGAGGGAGGAGGTAAGGCCAGGAGAATCCCCAAAAGCTGAAAGGCCAGCTAACCTCGCAAACACAGTCAAAAACAAGGAAAGAGACAGCCTGCCTCAAACAAAGTGAAAGGCAGGGACTGGCACCGGAGCTTGCCCTCCAATCTCCACATGCACGCCTTAGCATGCACACACCCAAACACGCACAGGCACACATACAAACATATCACACATAAATGCAATTTGAAAATACATGAGGGGAAGAGAGGAGTGAGTTTGGTTGAAGTCCATTGTATGCCTAGATGAAAATAAGTAAAATATTTTATTGAAAATAAAGAAATGCTATTGAACAAATCTATAAATATGAAAGATCTTTATGTGCAGAAAAGGACCATCCAATGGCCACACCCCAGCCATCCTGCTTCCCTGCCCAGCTAGTTACTTAATCCTAGATTCAATACTGGGCAGTGTTCTACGAAGTTGAAGGTTATGGTTGTTTGCTATATTTCATCCTAGACAGAGGCAAGGACACTGTTTCTTTTCAAATCCCCTGAATTCCCTCCAGCATATTCCTCCGTCACTACCTGTCAGTCCCCTCGGTGATCCTTTGTAACTCCCACTGGCCCTATAAAATCAACCGACATTGAGAACCATTTTCACCAGTGTGTATCATCAGATAATGACAGCATCATTTATTTCCTGGTTTGAGTCGTTTCCATACGCTTACATTTAAAGCTTATCAGAGAGACACACGGAGGGCCATGAGGTCAAGCTTTGCATTCAAATTAAGTTTAGCCTTACTCCTACTATGGATATCCATGCAGTGACAGAGATCGTCACCACGCAGATTCAAATCGCAGCCTGTTAAGAATTCATCACTTGACAGTGCTTAGCATTCTGTTCCCAGATACTTTGTGTACGTTCTGTATTACCTTGTAAATCATATTCCTATGTAATCACACACCTACAGTAAGTGGAGGGTTCATGTATGGAGGGTTCATGTATGTATCTAGTAACCATCAGAGGACATTTATTCCTTTTTCCTCCTCATCCTCCTTCTCCTTTTTCCTCATCTCTCCTCCTCCCTCTATCAGCACCCACATCCTAAGCTTCTTACAAGACCTGAGGAATCTCATTCTAGTCAACCTCTGTTGCTTAACACACTCAGGAAGACCCTGCTTACTCTAGCTCCTGCCCACCTCAGTGACTGTTTTAGCTCACCCCTTGCTTCTGCATCAAAGCACACCTACTTACCTGCCAAACAATGCTCAAGTCCTCCTGCTTCCAGACCTGTGCACACACTGTAGTCTCTCTGGAGTAGTCTCCTTGTTTGCTTCCCTGGCTCCTTGGCACAGGGCTCTCGTATTTGTCCTTCAGTTCTCACCTCAGAACCTCTGCCCTCTGCAAAGCCTCCCTGGGCCGAGACCTTGCTGCTCCAAGCACCCTCTCTCAATACCATGCTCTCACTTGTTAGAATTATTATTATATTTAAGTAATTATTTATTTAA
Source organism: Rattus norvegicus (assembly GCF_021556685.1). Lineage (NCBI taxonomy): Eukaryota > Metazoa > Chordata > Mammalia > Rodentia > Muridae > Rattus > Rattus norvegicus. The sequence goes on from NC_141538.1 coordinate 10,680,213, forward strand.
TATCTGCCTTGCCTCCATATGTCATAAGAACAGAAGTAGCTTTTGATCTGGGAGAGGGGACAATGTGTTTGTGTAAACATACACTTCCTCTGACTGCATAGTTGGCTGACATTTATTGGACGAATAATATTATATATATATGTATATATATATATGAATGACTGATTTTTAAAATTTCACAATGTGTTCTATAGAACACCTGAACAGATATTAATTATAATCTAGGTTTTAAAGAGTAATTATATTCAAAGCCTACTCTTTACTGGCCCAATTTATCTAAAACAAGCACCAAATAATTATCCAAAAATTAAAAATTCAGACTTTAAGTCAAGTGAAAAATCCTAATCTCAAATTGAAGGGATTATTTAAACAAAGTGTCAGTGGTTTCAGAGATGGTGTGAGGTTTAACCTACAAGCACACTCCGTTGACATGACTGTTCATACTTGTAGCCTCTGCATAGGTGAATGGAAAGGGGGTGACATCAGCAGGTCCCCACTTCCCAACAATCCAGACACGCTCTGAGAAACCATGGCAGTGAGCTACCTCAGTTCCACACAGCCTCTTAAGAGAGGCTATGAACAGAGGCTGAAGGAATAGAGCTCTTCCAGACTATAGCCAATCAAAATAAGTAGGATGGAGACATGTGAAAAGAAAGTTATATGTTATGTGTGTGTACATATGCAGATAAGACTATGGGATGCAGCTCCTTTCATATAATGGAAAGGAACACACATACCACATGGGATGATTTAGTCCTGTTTATGAGGAACCTTCCTTTGTACGTGAGAGGGGCGTTGGTGATTGGCAGTGTGCCTTGCATATGCCCTCTGAAGTTAGCTTTAGCTGTCCTCATTTCTTAGATGAATACAATGTGAAAGTCTCGAACTGAGTCTTTACTACCAGAAGACCCCCAAGTGAGACACAGGAATGGAGATTGATGCAAACACAAGAGGTTTATTTTTCTGGGGTATCGGGGCCAACCCTCAATCAGCCCCTTGTGGCAAGTGACTAGAAGGCAACCGGAATGGCTCTAACAAGCAGTTTTTATACTTTTTAGGGGTACAGGTTAAACTTATTGGCTAAGCATATTGACCTTTGAATCTATTGGCAAGCAAGCATATGACATGCATTCAAACTCTATCTGGATCAAGTGACTATCAGTCAGTACATTCTGCGGTTCTTCAAGAATGTCCCTGATCCTTCTGAGAACTATGGGTGGAAAATGGAACTTGGCCTAGCCTTGACCCAAGAAGCGGGAAGCTGGTACTTGGTCTAATCTTGACCTGAGGCAGTGTGTGTAAAGCTGGTGAAAGCCCTTAGGGTCCTTCACAGGAACTCCATAACCTACCTACTTTCTACCAGGCCAAGCCTCTTAATACCTCTTACACTTCAGTAAGAACTAGAGTCCTTCAACTGAAGTCCAGCATGACTGAGGAAGCTGCCCAGGCGTTTACAGTGAAAAGACCAGGATTTGAATCTAGCCATCAGCAACCAGATTCCACACACTAGTACTGAAGGGATATATATATATATATATATATATATATATATATATATATATATATCATAACTGTGTGTGTAGAGTATTATATATATATACTCTAGGATAGGAGGATCAGGTGGCCCACAGAAGGAATCATATATTCAAAAGAAAGCATGAATTGGCTGTGTTAAACAGAGAAACTCACTTCTTCCAGTGCCACAACCCAAGGCTGAGCTCAGGAGCTCAGCCTCTGGTGAGGCCTCTTCAGGTCACAGCGGGCAGTTTCTCTTGATGTATTCAGAGTAGAAAAGGTGAGTTAGCTCTGCGGCCTATAGTGAAGATAATAATCTCATCCATTATGGTTCCAACCTTGTGGTCTACTACGTCCCAGAGACCCCATCTCCAGACCCCACATCAGTAGGATTACATTTGGGAACTTACAAAGCTGAGGTAACTCAAACATTCAGACCATGGCAGTTTTGTTGGAGCAACTTTGAAGACATAATAAAAACTGATATGATGAATACCTATGCAAAGAAAAGGACCTAGAACACAATGATTAAAACTAACAGCCACTGACATCCTAGGGTTTGTTATTAGAGACTGTTTAGTAATGCTATGTTTGTCAGTTTATTTAATCCTTAAAACCATCCTGCAAAATAAACACTACTATGACTCAGAGCAGAAATAAGGAAATAAATAACTACAGTGTATAGACAACTCTACCAGTGACTCAGAGCAGCGTGAATGTTATGCTCATTTATGAAGTATTTATAATGGAAGGCTTCACATATGTGCTACCGTACAACTGATGTGTGATTTCACACAACAAATTATATACATATGTGAATACCAAAAGTCAGGATCCACATGTAAGCATCAGCATACTGTATTTGTCTTTCTGAGTCTATGTTATCACACTTAATGTGATATATATATGTGTGTGTGTATATATGTATATATATGTATTGCATATGCTATTGTAAAGAATGCAGCAATATGGATACATGAGAATACCCGTAGTAGGAGATCACCTTCTTTGGATATATACCCGTGTCTGGTACAGCTGAGTTATATGGTAGTTCTATTTTTCATTTGTTGGGAATCTTCCACACAGATTTCCATAATGGCTGTACCAGTTTACACTCCTACCTGCAGTGAATAAGGGAATGAATACTTCTTGCAGAAGAAGACCCAGGCCTGGGCAAGGAATATATAGAATGAGTCTGAAATAATTTTTGGCTTACTAATCAGTAAGAAAATGCTAAATACATGGTAAAGACACATTAAAAGGATGTAGAAGCCACTCTGAGAAGACATCTATGCGCAAATCTTAGAAATTTTGAGTTCCAAAATTACAGTAACAGATGCCTAACTAAGCACTGAATATAATCAATGAGTCCACGTGGATCTAGATGAATAAATGGGTAAGTTTATAGAGACCAAGAAGCTTTATGCACAGTATAGTCCCAAACAATAAATGAAGGAACATAGGATTAGAAAATTAACTCAAAACTGTCTAATTTCAAGCAACCAACATCAATGGATACTAAAACTACTGAGTGAAAGCCAGATGAAGAACAGATATTTGTACTGTGTAAGTGTGTGCTCACACAAAGTATCCACTTACAGGGCTGCAGACAACACAAAGTATCCACTTGCTGCAGACAACACAAAGTATCCATTTAGGGGATGCAAACCTGGCCAAGTGATTACAGCACGTCCAGAGAACTCAGAGTCCATTCCTAACATCACATAAAGACTCCCGACAACTTATAACTCCAGTGCCAGGGGACTGACACCCTCTTCTGGCCTGTGCAGGCACCAGGCACACACACGGTGCATATACATGCAGGCAGGCAAAACAGCCATACACACAAAATAAATTTTAAAATATTTTTAAAAATTAAGTATTCACTTAATCCCAAAAGAGAGGTAACTTTATAGTGAGGAGTTCAGGACAACATGACATTAATAAACTGATCAATTTTATATCACCAGTAAGAAGAAAATCAATGTCACATGCTACTCAAGGGCAAATGTGAAAATCTTTCCAACACAACATTACCTTCTCCTGAAGAAATACTTGAAAAAAAACTCAAGTTTTTTTTTTTTCAACATTGCCACAAAGCAGATCCCTGATCATAAAATTTGGCTTAGGCTGGGGAGACAGCTCGATTGGAAAGGTGCTCGCCATGCAAGCCTGAGAAATTTGGTTTAATCCACAGTACTCACAGAGAAGGCTGGGTGTGTGCGTCACACTTCTCAGCACCACAGAGGTAGAGAAAGGATAATGTCTGTGTTTTGCTGGCCTGCTGAAGAGACCCTGCTTCAAACAAACAAACAAACAAATAGTAAGACGGACAGTGAATGTGGACCAACAGCCATACTGACCTCTGACTTCACACAGATGTACATACACATCCATTATACAACCCTACACACACACACACACACACACACACACACACACACACACACACACACATACAATGGCCAAAGACCTGAAACCCAAAGGAAGACTGAAGAGAGACTGAGAGAACCTAAAAGGACGTAAAGCTGTCGCAGACGGCCCTGTGCTGGAGCCTGTGGAGAGATGGAACAAACTGGAGTACACGTCCACTAAGTACTACACAGGGGCATTTTGTCTTGTCTTGAAATCTTTGCCTATGTTTGAAATTGTTGTCTAATAAATTACTTTTAAAATCTCAAGTAGGTAGATTATAGAAATTGTTGAATGTGATACTATTGTGATTTATAGATTAAATAGAAAAAAAAAGCATAGAAATCAAGTGAATGATCATTTTTACCTTTTGAGAAATAGTCCCACTTTGTTTCTTTGTGTAGCCTGGAACTTCATATGTAGACCTGGCTGGCCTGTAGCTCACAGCAATCCACCTGCCTCTGTGACCTAGATGCTGGGATTGAAGGTGGGCATCTGGACCTTTATTGATGCAGGTACTCCACTGCAGCAGAAATACTTGTTTTTAAAGGAGTCCTCACAAGGGGCTGTGTCACTTATTTCTTTTCAGAGATGAAATTCAGATCTAGAACAGTGGTTCTTCAACCTGTGCATCATGACCCCATCGGGGGTCAAACAGCTCTTTCATGGGGGTCACAAACCAGATATCCTGCACACCAGATACTTACATTACCACTCATAACAGTAGCAACATTACAGTTGGGAAGAAGCAACCAAAAAATTTTATGGTTGGGGGTCCACCATAACTATTAACGGGTCACAGCATTAGAAGGTTAGAACCACTGGATTAGGAATGTTAGGACAATTGTGTGTGTGCTTGTGTGTGTGTGTGTGTGTGTGTGTGTGTGTGTGTGTGTGTTGTATATGGATGTGTATGTGTGGCTATGAGAAGGTCAGAGGTCAGAGGTGTTGGTTCACAAATATTAGAGTCAGGAGTATTAGATACACCACACTGGTTATGTACATGAACTTCTCCTTTGAAATATCAGATGAAGCCAGATATGCTGGTCTGTTTCTTCACTGTAACTCTGCACTGTAAAGATTGTGATTAAGTGAATACTTAATTTTAAAAAATATTTTTGTATTTATCACATGTGTATGACTTTTATCTGCAGTCCAGCATTAGGAAGGCAGAAGCAGGAGGATTGTGAGTTCAGCATTGTTCTCTGCTAAATGGTGAGTTAGAGGCCAGTCAGGGTGGGTTACACGAGGCCTTGTCTCAGAGACTAAAACAAGAGAAGTGGCGCTGCCCATCGTGTACAAAGCTTGGAGTTGGGTCCTCAAAATAAACTAGGCCCAGTAGTACTCTCCAGCAAGCCCAGTTCTCAGGACATCGAGGCAGGAATATCAACTCAGGGTCATCCTCAGCTACAAAGAGAATTTGAATCCAACCTGAGCCAGATCCTATCTCAAAAATATATAACAACAACAATAAAAAATAAATGTCTCTTGAGTTTCAATGTTATTAAAAAACAAAAGCCTGCTTCACTCAGTTCAAATAATTAGTCAAATAATTTAATTGTGGCCATGAACATACACTGTTTTAGACACCTATTCATCCGAAAGGCTTGTGAATTCAGAGTCCACATTTTTTACTCACACACAAAAAAGACATCTGCCAGTCAGAAATAGCAACTCTTTTGATACCCTGTCCTCAAACTTCCAAGGGACTAACAGAACATGGGGACCTACTTCAAGACAAGCTTAGGGTAACCGTGAGTTCCAAAGATTCCATAGCAAGCACTGTGAACGTCTCCCAGCTCTCTGCCTGAGCCAAATGGAAAACGGGCTGATCCCTGTCCTCTCCCTGATGTCTGTTCAAGAATGCGCTACCCAGGCACGTCAGAGACCCATGCGTCTTTGCGCTTGGATGCTGATGATCTGACATAGAACGGTCCCGAGAACCAGAAAAAAAAAAAGATGAGCAATTGACAGAGACCCCAGTGAACCTGTGCCCAAGGGCGTGGTCCAGCCTCTGAATTAAATTATTCCTAAGATTGCTTCATTTCAGGACCTATCATAAAAAAACAACAAATTTCTTTATTGTTTAAGACAATTGTGGGTGAGTTTTCTATTCTAGCTAAAAGTATTCCAACACATGAACATCCACGAAAAATGGGCATATTTATAAAAATAGGCCAGAGAAACTTTCATTTGGAAGAAAGAAAATATTTTAAGATAGGCCTCGAAGGACTTGGAAGCTTCCATATCTAGCCAGTCTCCAGAAATCTACCATACTTCGCAAGCCGATGTAGTAAGCAAGAGTCCAGCGTTATTCTAGAAGCATCCCACTGGGCCCAGGGAAGCAGGATATAAAGATAAAGACAGAGCAGACAGCCAACCCCACAAGCAAAAGAGCTCCTGTAGTGTGCACAGGCTCCGAATTTGTATTTAAAGATTTGTTTTTATTTTTCTTTTGTGTGTTGGGGGAGGGAATACACGCATGCACACAAACACCACGTCTGTGGGGATACCCAAGGAATACTTAGAATAGCACCCCAGAGTTACAGGCAATTGTGGGTCACCTGGAAAATAAAGTCCTCTGGAAGAAACACAAAGAACCTAAATTCCGAGTCATCCCTCCAATCCCCCAATTTTTTAAAATTTTGATTGAATACTAATGTATCGGGCCTCAGGGTTTGCTTAAAAGTTCTTATCATTCCGTACAAAGCATTCAAAAACATTACTTCGGCAAGTTCATGAGCAAGCAGAAATGAAAAGATCAGGTGAGGGTTACTGCTGAAGGGGTGAACGCCATGCTCTAAACAGAGACTCGGTAGCCATGTGAGAGACCTGCAGGCTGGTGTATGCAAAATGCTGAGCTGCAAATAATCAGACGGAGCAGAGAGATGAGATAATAGCGGACAGATAATGGTAAATGGGTTCCTTCTCAGCCAAGGCTATCGCGTTTCTCAGAAATGGCGTGACTTCACTGGGATATCGCTTTACTTTCCGTGCTCGCCATTTGTCTGCCGGGCAGATCCCATGAAGGCGTGCTGCCATCTGCTGGCGGATCTGATTTCAGGCGCGGCCCCTGTCCCAAAGCACATAATATCATTCAAAAGGCTTTGGTGTCTTTTTCATTGTGAAAATCTCACAGTCGCCTTCTGCCAGGAAGACTGGCAGTTAGAAAATTTTGCTGAGGAATTTGGGCAAAGTATCTTAAGAGCATTGAAAAAAGGAGAACTAGATGACAAACACATTTTTGCAAGAATTTCAAATTGTGTCCAAACAGTTCACTAAAATCGTGCACATAAAATTGTCTTTGTGCTTATGCCAGTATTAACACATTTTTATAAAGGGTACAGTGACTCTAGTGCTTGGCAAAAATACACAGAAATGGGCCAAGCCTCCTGTGGGAACCCTAGCCTCATGAAGAATATGGTTCTCGTGTAGCATTCAGAAAGGTGTATCAGCCTCCATGTTCAGGAAGTCAAATTTCCCATTTTAGAGAAAATCACTGGGAATATTCTTAGTTTACATTCCATGTATAGTTGTTCAGGCAAAGCCCAGACCTCCAGGACACAGAGAATGAGCTTAGGACATTTTTTTCCCATCTAAGTATGCATTTCCAAGTAATATAGCTGGCATAAATAAGAAACTGGACAAAATTTTTCTCACCCTGATTTCATTCATCAAACCAGTCTTTTTGAGAGCAGTGAGGTTGGCACTGGACAGACAGACAGCCCAGAGGTTAAAAGTGTGCACAGCACCTACAGAGGACCCACATTCAATTCCCAGCACCCACATCAGGTGACTCCAGTTCTAACTCCAGCTCCAGGGATATGATGGCCTCTCCTGGTCCCCGTGGGCACTGCAGGCAAATTATAAATTAAAAGTAGTGTGGAATCTTTGTATCAGAAAGCAGCCCTTAAAAATAAGCCAGCAACAGGAAGTATAAAACTTAAAAGGCAAAAATACCAGAGGGCTGAAAAGTTGCAAGCTACAAGTGAAGATTAAAGGGTTTGCTCTCACATCAAGAGGCAAAGAGCTTAATGATGGGGAGGAAAAGCATCTCACAAAAAAGCAAGCCCTAATGGGTTTTGTCTACTTTGCATAAGACATAATGACACAAACTGAAACCTCAGGGGTGGGGGAGCGGTAAGTACAGCAGGCAGCGCACCCTGGGAAGACACCACCCTGCCTTGAACCTTTTGACCTCTGACATCAAAGGTAACACGGGACTGCTTTTGACTTGTAGATTTTTCTTGTTTTTTTTTTTTTTTTTGTTCACTGAACTCATGAATTTGGACCAGTTCCTTACCAGGGCTGAGCCCCTGTTCTCTCCTCCATGATGCAGGGATAATGAATGGTGTGTATCTAACAGGATTGTTATAAGGCTGGGAAACAGAGCTAACAATGCCAGGAATGCACTTAACGAATGCCTGACACATCGTAAGGGTTCAGTAACAGCTCACGGGTCCTGTCTGTGAAAATAGCATGCAGGAGGACCTCCAGAAGTAAATGACACAGTGTTCCGTGCATGCAGGATGGACCTACACATCCCCAGCCTTCCCTGAGCCTCACCTTGACCATCTACAGGACGTGTTAAATACTACCCAGAGGTCTGTAGGAAGGACAGAGAGATACTGAGTGTAGCCAGGAGGAGCAGGAAGAGCCTAACACATCTGTTCCCATTACTGCTCAACAAACTCAACAACCACCTCCTGAAAAATGCTAAGGCCTCCTGCTGAGGCTGGGACCTGGTCCCTCAGTATCTCTAAGTCCTTTCTACAGGAACATGACTTTTGGTTTTTGGGGGTTTGGGAGGGGTTATTTGTTTGTTTACCTCTAACAATAACATCAAGAGGCTGAGTTATTTTCTAGGTTCAGAATTTAAATCCTTGACTGTGAAGGTGACTTCCATTAACATTGAGAGACCGTGTGTATCTGAGTGAAGAATTGTCAGTGCTTACAAAGCTCGAAATACTTTATTAACACTGATGTGGGTTGGAAATTGTTTTCAGTGTCCTTTCAGTATCTTTGACTAAAGCAGAGAAAACAGAGAAAAGGGCCACACATCTTGGGCCCGCCCAGTGACCAAGAAGGACTACTGCTTCTTTCTTGGTTTGCAGGTGCCAGTGAAACCCAAGTTGGACCAGAACTCTGTAAATGTTCTTCTTACCGCCAGACCTCAGCTGAGACCAATGGAACCAGGACATGGCTAAGTTATGAAGCTGCTAGTCCCACTTCCTCCTCTGTCCCTCACCCACTCCATCCATTCTCTTGGCCTTACGCAGGGGTAGGCTTGCCAGCCTATGGGCCATTTCTTCACCTCACTACATTGTACCGTGACACCGTGACCTTGACCACTGGATAGTTCCCAGTCAGCCCAAGTATTTTGATGCAAAAATCAGAGAAGGATTTATAAACTATGTCGGAACCGTAGGTTGGGCCACTAGGACGGAAATAAACAGTGGGAGGTCCATTGGTTTTCCCCATGTACTCCTACAGCTCAGTGGCACACTCTAGCGCCTGCCGTGGTCATCGGAGGAGGAAGGTGATAAAACTGAATGCACACTTATGCCCAAAAGATATGAAACGTGCTTTATTTTTAATAAGTAAGAACTGAAAACAACTTAAATATTCAAGTTCATGGTGGTAGACTCTTTAATGGTAAACCAGAAGGAGCACGGCATTGACAAATGTAAAGAGGAGCGTGTTGGGGCTGGAGATGTGCCTCAGTGGTTAAAACCACATGCTTTCTGGAGACCCAAACTGAGCTCCTAGCACCCACACCAGGCTGCTCGCAAGGCCTGTAACTCCAGATCTAGGGGATCCAATGATGTCTTCAGGCACGCACAGCCACCTGCATTCACAAGTGCGCGCACACACACACACACACACACACACACACACACACACACACACACACACGAAGTCTTTGTTAAAGAACTATATGAAAGAAGCCAGACACAAGAGCACCCAGGGCACTCCATCACAGGAAACCCAAAAACTGGGAAATCTAACTTCATGTGAAAGAAAAACGTGGCAGTAGTCACCTCTAGAAGGGCAGATGGAAAAGCCTTCACAGCCGTCTAAGGTAACAGAATGTTCTGCACTGTTCATTTATGACTTACGCATTTTTCTGTGAGAGTTTAACTAAAAATACACTGAGCTTTGCTTTTATGCTGAATTTTATAGACCCACAGTTCTGGATTAAGAATTAAATAATTAGCCAGTTGTCCTGTTCCAAATGAGGACCCAGCTATACCACTCCTGGGAATATACTCAAAAGATGCTCCAACATATAACAAGGACACGTGCTCCACTATGTTCATATCAGCCTTATTTATAATAGCCAGAAGCTGGAAAGAACCCAGATGCCCTTCAACAGAGGAATGGATACAGAATATGTGGTACGTTTACACAATGAAGTACTACTCAGCTATTAAAAACAATGACTTCATAAAATTCATCGGCAAGTGGGTGGAACTTGAAAATATTATCCTGAATGAGGTAACCCAATCACAAAAGAACATGCATGGTGTGGGCTCCCTGATAAGTGGATATTAGCCCAAAAGCTTGAATTACCCTAGATACAATCTACAGACCATATGAAGCTCAAGAAGAAGGATGACCAAAGTGCAGATGCTTCAGTCCTTAAAAGGAGGAACAAAAATATTCATAGGAGGAGATAAGGAGACAAAGTGTGAAGAAGAGACTGAAAGAAAGGCCGTCCAGAGACTGCCCCACCTGGGCATGCATCCCACACACAGCCACCAAACCCAGACCTGCTTGCTGACAGGAGCCTGATACAGCTGTCAGCTGAGAGGCTCGGCCAAAACATGACAAACACAGAGGCAGACACTAGCAGCCAACCATTGAACTGAGAATGGGGCCCCCATTGGAGGAATTAGAGAAAGTAACTGAAGGAGTTTGCAACCATATAAGAAGAACACAATATCAACCAGACACCCCCAACATGAGCTCCCGGGGACTAAACCACCATCCCAAGAGCACACCGGGATGGACCTATGGCTCCAGTCGCATATGTAGCAGAGGGTGGCCTTGTAGAGCATCATTGGGAGGAGAGGCCCTTGGGCCTGTGAAGGCTCGATGTCCCAAAGTAGGGGAATGTTGGGGTGGGGGGGGAGTGGGTGGGTGGATGGGAGAACACTCTCACAGAAGCAGGGGGTGGGGTGGGAGAGCGGGTTTTTGGAAGGGAAACCAGGAAAGGGGCTAACATTTAAAATGTAAATAAAAATGCAATCGGAAAAACAAAAGAAAAAGAAAACTTTCTTCTCAGTGGAAAGAGCTGCATTTGAATTCTGTGTGTGTCCTGCTTCTTTTTTTCTTTTTGGAAATAAAAACTAGTTTATGCATTTAGAATTTCTTCTGTAAATGCTATTAGGGGAGTAAAGGTGATTTTTCTAAGCTCTTCTGAAAGATTACTGCTGTTAATTCTGCAAACCGGAACCACAAGACTCTTCGTGATTATGCCACAGCGCCCCCTTGTGGTTTATGTGAGGAAGACCCTTATATTCCTGTCCTCAACCAAAAATTGAAATGGTCATAAAAAATACTGGCAGGACCTCTATTCCAGTGCTGCTTGGTGAGTCCTCAGAGACACTCAGGAACAATCCAGGGTGCAATTGCTACTTCTAAAATCTTTCTTGAATATGGAATCAATTATCACATAAGCTTTATTTATTCACACTTAATTCTAAACAATAAATCTACTATTTTTCTTCAGTATACAATAAATTTAAGCCATACTATAAAAGATAAGGACTCCACTTCACTAGGTAACAGGCCGTCTATTCGACATAATTCTTATCAATAAGTGAAATGTTGGTAATAGATATAGGCCCTTCATATAAATAGTTAAAATCCAAGGTGACCAAATTGTAATTAAGAAATAAGCATTTTATCATGACATAAAGATAGTAAGATTGACCTTTAAATGGAAAACCTTCCCCCCAGGAAATTAAATAATATGCAACATATCTGGTCCAAGGCATATGCCTCATCCTAAAACCTGTCAGAATATTGACAGCAACGTTGTGGGGAAATGATAGGATCTCAGCAGCCTCTGAGACTGTGACTCGCTTGGAAATCAAACCAACAGGAAGGCTGCTTTTCAGGAGCTCATATAAATTAACCTCCATTGAAAGGGATATCCTAGACGTTTCTCAGAAACAAAGTGTAACTGTCAATGTAATCGCTGCAGGAGGAGAGCCTAGCCTAGCGGTGAGGGCAAACGAGCCAACACTTCCACATCAGCATCCATGTCAAACCAGCAGAGCAGCGATAGGCAAATTCATACCCATAGCACTTCCCTAAATATGCAAAATCTTAAATGCAAAGCAATGCCATATGTTTCCTTGAAAAAACACGAGTATATTGTCTAATGAAAATGCACAGAAGCAAATATTAGGATTGCAGGAGAAGCGAATGCCTTTGGGGAGCCCGGGACTCTGCTGGGACTCTGTAGGGCATTTCTCTGTGCGCGTCTTAAATGTTACGTAAATGTTAAAGTTTAGATTGTACGTTGCTTATGATGCTGAAAGGGGGTGGTTAAAGTCACCTGCTCTACACTATTGAGACCATGCATGGGTTTCTGTGTTCTTTATGGGGGATCTAACACTCGGAGCAGAGAGGAAAAGGCTGCGTTGAGGGATGTGGGCATAGCTCCGTGGTACAGCACTGGCCCGGCACACATCCAACTCTAGGCTCCGAGGCCAGCCTCAGAGATGGAAAGAAGAGTGCACCGAGAAGAGGCTCAGGAAAGGCATCCAAATGTGTAGGAAAAAGGATTAAAAAAAAATTGTTGGAATTTTTAAAGCACTGGATGGGTGCCAAGGCTTCTGACACACAGTACACACCACTGCACCAGTGTTTGTGTTTCCTGAGTGCATGGACTTGGACATGTGTTTTCGTGCATGTAGACATCAGGCACCGTCCTCCGTCACCCTCCACCTTATACTTGAGATAGGGTGTTTTAGTGAATGTAGCGCTTTCCAGTTTAACTAAACTGGCTGACCAGAACTCCAGGGAACCAACTGGATCCATCATGACCCCTACCATTAGCAATCTGGTTACAGACACACAACATTTTCCGAGCTTTTGTGTGAGTGCTGAGATCTATGTCCAGTTATCATGGTTACAGGACAAGCATTTTACTGATTGGTCCATCTCCCCAGGCCCCATCAGTGGGCCTCTCTGTTGCTCTTAAGGTTCAAGGGTTATTGCAGAAGAGGGGACAAAAAGATCATAAAAACGAAATGGTAAGTTTGCTGTGATATTGTGAGAATGTCAGAAGCTATAGCCATCGAGTCTCAGTGATGTGGATAAATGAAAAAGAGGGGCTGGGGATTTAGCTCAGTGGTAGAGCGCTTACCTAGGAAGCGCAAAGCCCTGGGTTCGGTCCCCAGCTCAAAAAAAAAAAAAAAAAAGAAAAGAAAAAGGACCCCACCAATAGACTGGTTAACACAGAAAGAAGAAAGCCCATGGGGCTTCAACCCTACACAAAGAAGTACAAGCAACTAAGGAATGCTGAGAACTGAAAAAAAAAAGTCTTCCCCGGGGAAAAACACACCAACACACCAATTCCTCGAAATATATACCCACCAGTACCATTACACAGTCTGATTTGGTTGCATGCGTGCGTGCGTGTGAAAATTGGATGAAAAAGTAGCAATGGGGTTTATGAGAGGGTTGGGAGAGAGGAAAAAGAAGAGGAAATGATATAATTATGTTATAGTCTCAAAATATAAATACTTTTAAAATCTTTTCATTGTCCCTAATGTATTACCAAAGTTAAAAACCACTGAGGTAAATGTTATCCTATCTTCTTACAAGATACTTTAAATTTCTACAATTTTACTTGTCTATTTTTGTCCTTTTAAGACATGGGCTCACTCTGTAGCCCAGTCCTCCTGCCTCAGCTTCCCTGACTCTTACGTTTCTTGCACTTCTTTTGTTACTATCTTACAAATCTTGAACCTCTGAAGAGTAATGTCTGTAATTGTTTTTGCTTTTCCTCCTGATACTTAAAAACATATAGAGAAAATAATGTGCCCCGCTTAATGATAATTCATAATTTAATGGTGATGTAACAAAAAAACTTCTAGTCTAGTGAACAGATGGTCAGTCAGCATGGGCAGGACCTCTGTCTGTCTCTGTCATTGCTATGACATCACCTCTTCTATCACCAGATTCCACAAGAATCTAAGAGGACAATTGCTACCAACTGTATTTGGAGAAGCCATGCCTGGATCTAATTGATAAATGCGACGAGATGGAGTTATTAGCTTGGAAAACTTGATAAGCTGTCCTCTGTGCCCTTGGTCTGTAAGAGTTTGGGAGAGACAGTACCTAAGTGTTTGAAGGAAGATGTAACAAATTACCGAGATGGGTTTTTGTTTTGTGTTTTGATACAAATCCACATTGCAAAGGATCATAGCACAGCCCTAGGGTTAGACTGGATTTTGTTACCTCATTCGTTCCTTTAATGAATTAAAAGATGCACTGTGAACAAACTCCAGTGTGGGGCTCTGAGGCAGGCGCTGGGGATTGAACCGTGGAGAGTGCAGCTGGCGCTTTTTGTCCCAGGTCTGGCACTCTATGGAAACAGACATTGGATAAGTATTACATCACAAGTCACACCATTCAAGGTTTCCAAGCCAGGTCTGTCCTCTGACCTGGAGCAAGATATTGGCTTCTCAAAACCTCACTTGCAAAATGAGGGTAAACGTCCCACAGATTGCTTTGAGGGTTAAATACATTGACTCTGGGGCACAATAATGCTCAGTACAGACTGTATAGTAACAGTAACAGTCCAGTGGGTACATCCAACATGCACACCCACTCTTACTGGGTGCCAACACTCCCAGCTACAATTAACCTTCCTTTCAGCTCATACTTTCCTCTGTAGAATTCCCTTTCCATATCAGTCCTGTGTGAAGTCTTCCTCTGTCTTTCTTTATGCCACAATTTCAACTCCTTTAACCTTTCTACAAATCTTTTCTTCTGCTCCAACTGCCATTCGCGTCCATCTCCGCCACACACTCGCCATGTCTTTGTTTTTCCTTTGGTGTTTGCAACAGAAAAGGTAGTTATATGTCTAAATCCTACCAATTCCCAGTCTCCGGTTGTTTGTAGAAACCTGGAGAGCAACCGTCCTGGGAACTCTAGGTCAGCGTGCCTCATCCGGTTTGGAGTATGATGCAAACTGGACTGCGCTCGCCGCAGAGGCAATGTGTTCTTTTATGAAGAGGAAGTTGCGCTCAGGATACCTGCTTTCTAGATCAGTGAGTAGACGGCTATCGAGCTAAAGTAAACCTCTTAAAAGTTCATTTTTATGTGTAAGGCAAGCTGTGCAGAGTGACCCTGGATGGAATTAGGTTTATGGGATAGGAATAAAGAAATACATTTACAGCTGCTCAGATGCATACGAAAAAGCTGCTTCCAGGACCAGAGCAGGTGAAAGGAATCTCGGTCGATTTCAAGGGAGGCTGGGAGGCCGTACATGAGTGCGCTCTGGTCTCAGCCCCGAGACTAACCAGCGTGGACGAGTCGGGTACTTTCTCAAAGGTTGACCCACTCACACCCATAAGATGGAGAAAATAATTCGACTATCTCCCTCAGATTCCCTCAGAATTAAAGGAAGCTATAATTGTGTCATTAGGGCTCCTTAAACTTTTTCCACTTGTCACCCCTCTTCGCCCAGTAAGTTTTTAAGTTTTAAGTAAGTTATATGGGGAATAGGACCACAGACCAAATACTTACTGACAATATAAAGGTTTTTATTTTGTTTTTTATTAAAAATAGATTTTTCCCACACAATATAATCAGAAAACACATATAGATGCAGAGACATTCACACCACAGGAGCCCCATAAAACCAGAAGCCATAATTAATGTGCAAAGGGACTGTGAGGTGGGGGAGGGGAACCTTGACTTAACAGATTGAGACAAAGAATCTCCGAAGAGGCCTTGAGCTCATTGTGTATTGACTGCTGGTCATGGGGCCTACCCCTAAGAGTGATTTGTTTCCTTCTGAAACTCCCTTGGGAAAAAAATAATTTTTCCTTTGCAAGTAGTTATCAATTGGAGACCTCTTCTCGGTTAGGGACGGGGACATGTGTCCGCTTCTCCATTCGGCACTAGGACCCCATCTGGGACAGACTCACATAGGCCCTGTGTCTGCCACTCTCTGGGAGTTCATATGTGTGCCAACCCGTTGTGTCTAGGATTTTTATTTTCAAATAATTACTGAGTTTGTCATTTACTAGAGACAGAAGCCAGTTTACACAATAATGAGACGGACATTATTTATACATAGAAGGAATAGATGAAAGGCTGTGATGGTGCAGAGAGTAAATCATCTGTTATGCTTCTCAACACCGGTCAGTATTTTCTACTTGTCAAGATCAAGAACAGCCCTTTGCATACATAAATGACAGAATACACAGCAGTTTTTAAAGTCAGGCACTCTGATCTCCTTCCAACTCAAGGATATGGTAGCTTCACACAGGCCGAGGAATCATGGTGAGGTCACACTTAAATCCTTTGTTTACATGATCAAACCTCTCTCCCTAAGAGCAGAGACTCTTGCTGCGGAGTGAGCACGGTGATTCACAGCACGCAGTTGTCTGCATGCGTTTGGTGTTTCATGCAGCGACGGGATGCACAGTAAGCATGGACATGTTGCCTCTTCAGAACCAGGGCTGCAGTGATGTCACACGGCACAATGCTGGCCAGTGCTTCTAGAAACTTCTCATCCCTCTCAGGTTTGACTCTGAGTTGATTCACTGTCGGTAATCTTCCTTCAACCCCACACCAATTTAAGAAGATTGTGGAGCTGCATTCTAGTCTAAGTGGGTGTGAGATCTGGACACAGGTTTCGTCTTTGGAAAAGGGAGAGAATAAGTTTGACAAAAGTCAGCACACCGCTGGCCATGGAGACTAAAGGATTTACAACATGGCCCCTGCATGTGTGGTCATCATAAAAGGGGAAAGAAAGGAATCAGATGATGTTTCATAGAAGAGGGAGGCTTAAACACAGTTTAAATATAAGTGTTAGCTCAATCTCTATTATTTCCTTGCTTCTCTGAGGAAACGTCTGGAACAGCAAATGTGAAATTATAAAGCTCAAAGAAGTCAGGTTGTGTGAGACTCACTGGTGATCAAGATGCAGCAGGTTGTGGAAAGGCTTGGTGGCAGTGCTCTTCCCTAACACGGCAGATCAATGTGTCCACCATACATGTGTACTTCTCAAAACCCAAGAAGATACAGAGTAGGAGGAACAATACAGAGTAATTAGGAACCTACAGTCAAATTCAAATTCTTAGCCATTTCAAGTTTCTAGTTGTCTGAGATCTGAGTCTTTGTACATAGGAAGGCCATGACAATGCCTCTCTTACTCTGTAAGGGAGCTGGACGAAGTGAAGTAAAATACACAGTGTACGTTAACAGTGTCTTGCAAACTGTCATGTGAGACATCATCAGATGTATATACCTGATTTATTATTTTCTGTAAAGAGAGAAGTGTTCTCTATGCTTTCATGACAATTTCGATTGAATAAGGGATTCTTAACCTCACAGAAATGACTCAAAATCCTCAAACAGTTGGGGAAACAAATGTCTTTATCACACTGATCAGGAGTTAGAAGCAGTAGAACATTTGTAAATCCCAAGGATGGTGGCTTCTCGAAGAATCAAAAAGAAAATTCTCTGAATGGAATGAAAGTAGGGAAGATGAGCGTTGGTATAACCTTTGTAGACACGGAGACTCCGGGCTCAGGCGTGGTGGGTCTTCCTGTGGCCCATTCAGCTAGGAAACCGTCAAGAATTTGGATTTGACTTCAGGTCTCCAATTGCAGTTACAATGATTCTGAGAAGAATCACAAAGAGAATGACCAATAGCTTTCATTACCTAAGCACTTAATAGAAAAGATAGAATTAAAACAAAGAATAGCTATTACAAACACGACAGAATTTGACCTCCTTAGCAAGTAGAGACTTCATAAAAACTGAAACACAAAACGGAAACAACTCATAGAAACAGAACAGGACATGAACACATTTATAATAAAAATATTATTTAAAAAAATCAAATACTCATCAAGGAACTTAAAGTAACTGTGTGTTATATTGCCTAAAAAGATTTAAAATTATAAATCTGCATTTCTAAGTGGGTATATAAAGGAAGTGGAAAATTTCATAGGGTCATAAAGAACATGAATTGGTGGGATCTTTTGGGAAAATGGTTCACTAATGTATATCAAGGGGTATTTAAAAAACAGCCACATTCTTAGTCAGACTTTATAACCTGCACTATAACTGGGTCCCGAGAAGTCACAGGTTGTCACATTAAAAGCCCAGCACCCCTCTTAAGTTGTTGGTCAGAGATGTCTCAGAGATACCCCAAGCAATGCAGGCTGTTGCTATTTCTCTTGGTTTCCCACAAGAATTCGACTGAATTGATGAAGATAACACACACGTGACCACAGAGCATGGGAAATCAAGCCCGTACCGATACCGGAAGGTGCTGTGCAGGGTATTGGGAGGAAAAACTCACCGGAAGTCTGACCCAGACACCAACCCTACAACAATGGCCGCCATGGGGTGGAAACCGAGCACGTTCTGATTGGATTTAAGGCCTGTACCACAGACAGAAACACGCGACCAGTGCTGTAAATGTGGCCAAGAACCCAGGATGGCAAGGGTCACAGGACCCAGGGATGATAAGTCTACTAAGACGACAGACTATCAGACCGAGTTCCAAATTCATATTTCCCTACCTAAAGGTTATTGTAGCTCTCAGAAGTGATCAGAGAAAACTGCCTCATTGTGCCATGTATGGTGGTTACCGCAGACACTCACAACTTATCTAAATGCAAAGATTAAAAGTTAAGTGGAGTGCTTGGCTACAAATGAGACATTTATCACCACCCCTCCCTCCCCACAGCTTACAGACCACCATGGAAAAAGATCATAAGGACCATGGGGGAGGGAGGACCAGAGTAAAACTGTCTTAGATATGGCAGGACCGGTGTGTTCATGAACTCGCAGCAGCTTGCTTGCCTGCTGACAATCAAGCCAGCCAACATCCTAACACAGAAGGGGAAAAGTCCCTGCCGCTAATGGAGGAGCTATGGGCAACTGGAAGCTTCTGGGGTAGGGTCAGCTTTCTTCAAGGGTGCGGCCCCCCTTTGAGGAAGTGGGGGTTGGTAACAGTCCAAGATGGCTTCTCATACAACTCAAGCAGCACGACTTGAACAGCATTATCTTCTCAAAGAAGAAGACCTAAGGTTGTGTGGAGATGGGCAGTTGAGGTGGTTCTGGGACGGATTCGGGAGAAGAGTGGAGAGGATGGATAATAAACTGTGCGAAATTCCTAAAGAAGGAATCAAAGTAGCTGTAACTCACATTTATTTAGTGCCCCCTTTTGGTTTGGATTGGTTGTTTTAAGATAAGGTCTCCTTTTGTTGCCCAGACTGGACACAAGCTTCTGAGCGCAAATGATCTTTCCTGCCTCGGTTCCCAAGCAGCTGAGATGCAGGTTTCTGCAACCACAAAACGCTAGTGGTCGCCGTGCCAAATCCTTATTTGACATCATTTCCTGTTTTGCTTTCGCGTCATTCCTAGGATGGAATTCCTTATCCCAAATGAAAATGAACAACCCAAGGGAGGGAAAGATTTAGTAGTTCAGGAGGTATACATTGGTAGGCGGAGGAGATAAGACTTAAGTTAACACTGGACAACAACGCCAATTCTTTTTAAATGAGGGGGGGGGGGGCATACAAACACACGTGACAGTAAGTTCAAAAGCAGTGTCACGTGCACGACTTACTCCATGGGCAAAAGCCATCGCCAAAGATGAAGCAGTTCGGTTCTTCTGAAAGACGGTTCTGAAAATTGCTAAAAGTAGCACGGAGACAGCAGTTTCAGCGTGTAAAGATTTTAGGTTGGGAACTTAGACGTTATCGTCGGGACTGGATGACAGTAAGGTTTAGGTTAAGATGCCCTTTGTTGCTGTGACGTCATCCTCCTCCCTCTTCCTACAACACTCAAATGAATTCAGTTCACTGCCCCACGCAAACCGTACAAGCCCGGGTGGTGCTCTTGCCACAGCATCGGTCCTCACTAATGCCTTTCTCCGTTCTGTTCACAGCCATCATGTTGTCACTATGACCAAGGCATGACTTCACAGTGAAGTCGTGAGTCTGCATTCTAAGTATGCCTGGACGCTGTGCGAGACACCTATTTACACACTCTCCCCAGACTTCGCTACTGAAGACAGAGGCCCCTAAAAGGCCAACGAATGTGCTCAATTCTTTCAAAGTCTACCATGGAAATAAATCAAAACGAACGCGGCCAAACTGAAACAAAACCCCACGTTGACTCAGTCGACTGTTCCCATCTGACTGTTATCACGTGTTTTATGTGATGTCCACACTCACGTTTTATAACACTGTTAATAATGAAGTTCTTATTCGAAGGGCATTATAAAAACACAGTCATTTTATTTATAAATAAGATGTTCACTGGATTTATTAAAAATGTTCATAGCAGGTTCACTTAATTTGAAATCTCTCTACTAAGATAAAGATGGGAAGTTCTGTTTAAATTCCAAATAAAGTTTAAACTAAGAAATTTTTATTTGGTTAAAATCTTCCTTTTTTAGTATGTTTTCTTACATGTTAATGGCTTGAAGAAGAACTGCTTTCTTCCCTAATAAATACATTCCCAAGCATTGGTGACGTTTCTTTGGACTTTGCTTGAGCTGGCAGAGATTTTTGGCATTCAGCAAAGACATGTATGCAGGCACCAAGGAACAAGCTACTAGCTTTACAGAAGGACCTGTGACATTCACACTTACGCTACAGGTCAGGCAGAAGGCTGGGAGGTATTGCCAAGGTCAAACCGTACAGGGAGAGACGCATCAAAATCATGGAGCCTTTGAATTTCTCTTAATTCTTCCAGTTCCCGTGATACATCACACACAAAGCACGTGCACATGGTTCCCAGCTACTCATCCTCTTCTGTACGCTGAGCTGGCGCAGGGAGACAGTGAAGTGGAGGAGGCACAAGGCGGGCATGGTCCTAACCACGGTCACAGCTCAACATGCTGTTATGTCACATCGCTTTCCTCTCCTCTTGGTTTTCTAGGAACTAACTACTTAGGAAAAGAAACAACAAAACCATATGTGTGAGAGCGTGTATGTGTGTAGAAACAAAAATATGTGTAGATATACTTTAAATCACAGAATAGTCCATCAAAGAGACTTTCATGTCCCACAGTCGTAGTTCTCGAATGACTCCATGGTATCATGTTAAAAACCAGAACACCGTCCATTTTTACAGTAGATTTACCCAATCGCAGTTACTAATCAGATTAGCATCGCTTTTATGTCCAACAAATTTTAAAAGTGAAGGGATTGTTAACACGACATTTGCATGCCTTGAAGTCTGCATTATTTCACTTGTTGAACTTTTTCTTGAAAGGGCCTTCAAAAAACCTGTGGAAGGCATTTTTTTTTTGTTTATAAGCTATACTTAAATTAGGGTACAGATGCATCATTAAAATAAAGTTATTAATGTCAGGTGATATAATTAGAATGTTTTAAAATATGCTCCCAATTGCTCTGTCAATATAGTTAAGCTCCCTTCTTACACAGATACTAGTTGGGACAGGGATTTCCGGAAGGCGTTCACAGATAACTGTATTGTGGAAAAGTCCTTTATATTTGAGCAATAGGAAGCCTGAAACATTTATCATGAAAGCCACGATAATTCTTACACAATAGAAATCAATATGAGAAAACCGATGTGGTTAGACAGGAAATTTCCATGCCTTTATATTTCTTATGACTTAGAGCAAGCCCCATGTAAGTCGTTTGGTTGTACTGGATTATATTTTACTTCATTTTATTTTATTATTTTATTTTATGGTTTCTTGCATCTAAAGACAGCAGAGTCTAACTCTACCAATGGATAGAGGAAGATGTTTAACAGTGAAAAAATATTTGGACAAATCAGAGGAAGTCAGTGGTTGCTTTTGCCAATTCTGAGGCAGCCAAAGCAACATTTCACCCAGCGCCTGACTGCCAAACAACAGATTGGTTCAACTTTCCCCTACCAGTTCCTGGGACTTAACTTTTCCAGCCATAATTAAAATTCAGTATCAGAAAATTAGCCATATGGTGCCTTGGACAACTGACCCAACCCTCCCTTAAAAAAACAAAATCTAAAGTAAACTGTAAGGACATTAGCATGTCTTGTCTGCTTTGAAGTCTCTGGCTCTAATTTTCATTAAGAAATAGTTTATTTCAATATGTACCCTAATTTTAAACTAATTACATGGAGTTTTTATATATGTACTCATAATATAATATAAATAATCACTTGTTATAAATGAGTAGATAGCTATGTATAGCATAAATATATGCTGCATCTGTTACATTCCTAATATATTGTGCATATGCACTATACAAACATAACTAAATATACTGCATCTATGAATGCATATGTCTATACCATGACTGTTTGAACAAATAAAACCACTCTGGAGGAAGAACAGTTCATTTCTAAGCTTCCCAGTAGCACATTCCACTTTCTACTGTGCTCATGGCAGGACTCGGGGAAAGCGGAAGGAAGCTGGACAGTTAATAGACCATGTCCAGAGATCCCACAAATAAACGATCAGCTTTCAAAGGATTCGAAAGTATCCAGGTGTCTGATAAATTTCCCCATGGCTTATCTATTAAAATTTTAGATGCCAGCAATGACATTCACAGACGTGACTGTGCAACCTGGGACACACAACAGGGCCGGATCCTCATTAAAAGACACTCTTTGGGGTGGTCCTAGAAAGAAATCTTCATCCTTAGTATCTCTGAAGGATGAAGAGAGAGCCACTAAGCCTTCAAGAAACATGTGCTTCCAGCCAAAACATACAATTTTTCCCTGATAAGGTACCTTTGGAGCATTCTGGGAATCATGTGTGTTACAAGTGCTTCCTTAAACCCAGAAAACTCTAGGAATGTAAAAAAAAAATAAAGAAAGAAAGAAAGAAATAAGATAAGCTTCCCAGACAGCAGATCTCAAAAAGAGAGGGCCAACAAGTATCCAAGCAGGTTATTCAGTAAAGCCACGGTGAGAGAAAGCCACTAAGCCAGCTGAGAACTTCAGGGGACAGGGATGGGCTATGGGTGCAATTGATTGTTCACCTCATAACACAAACAGAAGAAATAAAACTTGCAGTAAACCCAAAGCAAAGGCCAGACCTCCAAGTGTCAAGGGAAGTCCAAACAAAGAAGAAACCAGAGTCAAAATGAACACAGCCCTTGATCCAGCTTAAAGTAAAATTCTGAAAGTGCAGTATTTTAGACTGGCCTGAAGCACTGAGAAGGCATCATGGTCTAGGTGACATCATTATGGACTTCCACAGTTATCACGTGACCCTAACAACTCCTTAGATTTCAGTCATCCTTCGATACATGCTTTCCTTTAAATTCATGTACTGAAAGTCTAAGGCTGTAGGCCACCATTCAGGAAGACTATAAAAGCTTCCTTCACATGGTTCCACATGGTCATCAGTCATTGGTCTTTGCCCTTGCTAATGTTCCTTACGTGGGATGGCTAACGTTCCCTACATCAGCCATCTAAACAGCAGAGAGAAGGAAGGCTAAACTTGGATGCACTCATGTCTAGGTCTTCAGTCTGCAAACAGCTACTAAGGGGCTATGACCAACAGTGGAGCTTCACCTCTGCCTAGTCCTCCCTGTGCTCTTACACAGATCTATTGCTTGCATTTATCTGACCCTGGAAGCAGTAAAAGGCATTTTGATCAAGGTGTTGATGAGAAAGCTTGACAGTAAGATTATGAGGGCTGGAGAGAGGGAGGTCCAAATAAGGAGGGAGCAGGAGAGACAAAATAAGTAGAGAAGAGGGAAACCCAAAAAAGAAGGATTGGTCCTGAAAACAGAAGAATGCCAGTAAACCTGATGAAAAGAAAAGAATGAGCAAACAGGGCCTTCACTTGGATCACAGCAAAATTCTATACTAAAAGCAATAATCCTTCCATCAGAAACACATTGCAAATATTTCCTACCTAGTACACAACTGGCTACCATTTAAAGCAAGTAAAACAGACAGTAAGGAATAACAAATATTTAGCTGTTTTTCTAAATGTGGAAATGCATTTATTCTAATGTTATTTTCTTAGTCCTATCTGAGAGTTACATTACATAGCTTTACATACATACCTACATTTTACATATATGCATACTAGAAAATGCATTCTTTTCTAGTATTCTCTGTATTGAACTGTATTTTACCTATTCTACTCCAAAAATGCTGGTATTAAGCTTTCTCATTATAATATCTCAAAAGATTACAGACTTCGGTGACTTGCAATTCTATCACAAGAAGTTCTTTCTATAAAAGCTATAAAAGCTAGATTTCCTTTTTTTTTTTTTTTGAAACAGGTTTCCTTCGGAACACAGGTGACATGGAAGCCATCACCAAACCAAAACCAAAATAGGAAAGGAAAAGATTCACACTGCCACTATCAGTTTTGAACAAGCAGATTCAGGCAAGTCCACCTCGACTCGCCGACATCTGGTCTACAAATGTGGTGCATGGACAAGCAAAACAGTCAACATTTTGAAAAAAGGCTGCCGCATAAGTCTTCGAGTATGCCTAGGTTTTAGATAAACATAGCTGAGAGTGATCGTGGTACCACTGGTGACATCTCCCTGTGGAAACCTCAGACCAACAAATATTGTGTCAATGATGCTGAAAGACAGGGAGAATTCATGATGAGGATGAGGCTGATGGTGGTGGCGGTGATAGTGATGAAGATGAAGATGACGACGATGACGATGATGACGATGACATCATTGATGAAGACAATGGTAGCCACATAACAAAATGGATTCTACCAAGCCATGCTACAGCCAGAAGAGATAGGAGGAAACTAAGGAGGGAGCTAGCACCTAGACTTAATTAAATTGCCTACAACCCCAACACAATAGCATTTGCGCCAACTTCTGGCTAAGAATGGTGAGAGAAGGCTGGGCCAAGTGCTCATGTGCTTTGGTTTAAGGGATGGAAAGTCGCTCATAAGCATGGTGATGCTAGTGGAATGACATTGCTCTCAGCATTGTCTTCTCAGCAAACATACCCATCCCATAAGCCTGTATGTCTGTTCTCCAACAGACCCATACAACTGTTGCTATAGGTGCTGACCCTGTGGGCGGGCGATTACACACTGCTGTTCTCAAACTTAGCAAGGTGCTGCCCTTGTTCCAGTCAGGGCCACAGCTGAAGTGATAAAGTCTGCTCAAAGGCTCAATGAGGCCTTGAATGGAGATCTTCCTGGGACAACAGGGCTTTCGGTGTAATGAAAGTTTATGTCAAAGACAGTAGATATGCTAACATTGCAGGTGATACAAGAATGGCCCAACAATGGAAGCAGTTGGCTTCGCTGCATCATACAAATTTGTGCTGGCTATGTCCCTGTCAAAAAACTCACACAGCTTGCAAGTCTGCCTGGCCGAAAGAAAAGATTGCTCACTGTTCCGGTAAGAAGCTGGAAGATGGCCTTGACAGGGTCTGAACCCAAGACAGACGACCCTTCCATGGGGCTACTCAGATGGGTAAGGAACAAGCCTAAGACAACTGTCAGACACGCACTATAGGACTGGAACAGGGAGCTAGCCTGGGATGACCACAAGTCCTACTCGCAGGCAGACTATGCCAGAGATAACCCATGCATGAGCAGGGCATAGCACTCCTGAGACCATTCCTGAGATGTCCCCACACACTCAGAGACTCCCTGTGCCACAATGAAAACCAAGTGGGAAAGAAATGGAAATGAAAGAGAAGGCTGTGGGTACCATGAAGTGAGGCAGAGACTCTGGGGTAGTGAGGAACAGCCTGATGTGAGTAGGCTGTGAAGGGACAATGGTGAGGCCCTGGTCTGTGCTGCCATGGGCGCCCACATGGTTCTGCAGCATCAGGCGTCTGTTACCAGCAAGGTCCAGGCAGATGCCCCTCGTGATGTCTGAAGGCTGTGCAGAACTGGCCCCCATCCCTCACCCAAGCTTGCCCTGCAACTTGTCTGCTGTGTGCCCTCCTCCTCTCCCTCATTCTTCACCATCTACGGCAGGCAGAAGAGCTGGCCCTGGGGTCATGAAAGTGGGAGAACTGTGCATGCCCCTCCCTGGCTGCAACAATGGAGAGAGCAGACCAGCCAGAGGGTGTGCGAGCAGGAGAACTGTCAGACTGAGCAACTCAGGTAGTTCCCAGGCCCAGATCCAGGGCTTTGAACTCAACATCTACCCCATCCATGAACTACTGGAGTGCATGAAGATCCAAAACTATAGGATCTCCATGACACAGGGCAATAACAGGATATTTGAGAGGAGTCGCTGTGAGAATTCATTATTGATAGTGTAGCAGAAGTCAGTAGCCTTGAACCAGACCAAGGAGTCATTGCAACGAACATCTGCGAGCAAAGAAGTGTGGACAAAGGGTGTACTATGGGATGCCCTGACACACTGCAGCTTCTGCAATGAGAATGTTTTTATCTGTTGTGGGGAGAGGTTGAACATGTTGAGAGTGGGTACCAGGGGAGGGGGAGACGATTGGGATTGGGGTACAGGATGTGAAATTCACAAAGAACCAATAAAAAGTTTTTTAAAATATTAAAATAGCTTGCAAAGAATTATGTTGATGTTTTAAAATCACGTGGCTGTGGTGTCAAATGCACTTTCATATCACATTACCATCATGAGTTAAGTCTGTTAGCACACTGCAGTCTCTGTTCATGGATGTATACAGACACCATTCTTGGAAGTATATGTTGTGGAGGGAATGAAGGTTCTATTTTTGTCTATCGCTCACCAGGGCTGGTAAGCAAAATATAAAATATGCAAATGTATTTAGTGTTTCTAAATGACACAGGCTTCGGGAAGGAAGACCCAAGGAAACAGGGACACTTTTTATTTTTTTGTGTTTAGATCTGAGAAAGGATGAACAGCCATCTGTGGGGAAATACGGTCGGTTTGACAAAGAGGTAACATCTAATGTTAGTAAGTGGAGGAGAATCTTCAGATTCTCCTGCATCCCTGTGTCATCAGGACTGGGGACGTTCATTTCTTCTGCTTTTGAGGCCAATACCTCACAAAGGAACACACTGTGACCTGCTCCAAGGAGGATGAGCAGGTGAAGAAAGTGAGCGTCCTCCTTCCGAGGCTTCCTCCCAGGAGGCGCGCTAGGAGAGCTACGGTGAGGAAGGCGCACGTGTCAGCCTCACTCTGACTGAAGATTAGTAGACAGAGAAGTACTTAAAAGACCCACTTTCCTCCACATGTCAACACGGAGACTGACACCTGCTCTGTCAGGATCAAGTATGGCCTGGAGGAATGACTAACTCACGGTGTTTGGGAAATGTTGACATTTTCTTTAGAGAAAGAACCTTGGCAAAGACAAAAGCACTTTACTTTTGCAAAGAGCTTCACAGGATGTGAAATATTTTCATTTCCCATTATTTCATTTGGGTCTTAAAACAACCCTATGAGGTAAGTAGCAGCTGTTATTTCAATTCTACCTATGGAAATTGAGGCTCAGAGATGCTAAGTGGTTTGCCTGAAGTCCTCGAATTGTTAAGTAACACAGTCATAATGTGAACCCTTTTGTAAACTCCATCAAAAGTCATCTTCTCATCCCCAGTCAGAAGGAAACATCTGAGCCCTGAAAGAGCAGCAGGGAGCCTGAACACCACCATCCTAGGCCAGAGAATGGAAACTCCATGCTATGCTAACATGCTAAAAGTGTCCCAGAGATATAGTTCTCACCCTTCCCTCTCTTCCTCCCCATCTTTCCTCTCCCTAAAACATCACTAGACCTTTCATTTCAAAGAGTCACAGAGAGACAGCAGTGCTGTCTTAACTTCCAGCCCCTGCCTGGAAAAACTGTGACATCTGCAACTAACTTATCAGTGAGTTAAGACACCAAGAGGAAGCTGAAACTTTATTATGACAGACAAACCAGGAAATCTGTTTCTGTGCACGGCTAAGCAAACAGCGCAAGAGGTAAGGGAGCAGATCCCAGCTGCTGCTCCATGTGCGGCCGCAGGCCAGCTCTCACTCCTCATGGCTTCCTGGTATACGTCTCTGCCTGTAAGTCGTGTTATGAAATGGTGTGATTTTAATAAGTTTTGACTGCACCTTGCTCTAAAGGTTTACTCAGTGAGGTCCTTAGAGGCACATTACTACTCGGCTCCAGTCCAGGGAAGAGGTCTGGTCTTCATCAGGGTGAGAAAGACAGGCGTGCTTTGTCTCACTGTTCAGAGACAGAGAAGGGCCTAAGACCCAGATGGCTAGCGCGGACTTCACCTTGTCAAACTGCAGCTACATTGTAAACAGAGCAGTGTGTAATTCAATTCTCTGGTAATGAGTTAGCAGAGATATGTCAAAAGGCTGGAGGTACAGTCTCCAGAATCCTGCTACGGTCTTTATAGTGATTTAGTAGAAATAAAAGCCCCAGGCCATCAAGAATATTTGGCAAAATCCAGCGCAAATACGGCCCAATGTATACAACTGTCGTCCCATGGATCTCTTAGATATCTCCAGAATGTCTGCAGATATTAACATTATTATACAATGAATAAAATCATAATATCTGTACTCATAGTCTAAGAGACTGATGATCCTGTGGGTAAAGAACTTCCTGTGCATTAAAAGCTCAGATAAAGTCTCCTTCACCTACATAAGAAGACAGGCCTAAAAACATGCCTGCTGCTCCAGCACTCAGAAAGCAGAGACAAACAGATGGGAGGCCCTCACGGACCACAACCTACCCAAAACTGTGAGCTCCGGATTTAGGGAGACACTGCCTCAAAAAAAAAAAAGAGAGAGATGTTGTTGAGGAATAGAAGATATCCTTAGATGAACCTCTGGTTACCACATTCACCCAGAGGCAGCCACATATACGAATATACTACATCCATTCAAAGTTTATCATTTAGGCAATAGTCATACCATCACTCAATGTAGTTACAAAGTAAGAGAAGTCTGCAGAGTAAGTTGAAAAAGGGACTGCGATAAAAAGTTCAAGTACCTTGGTGAGGAAATGGTTTTATATAGGATACCCAAATGTTTATATACAGGCTAGGATTTAAGAGGACACAAGCTAAAGCTTGAAAGTTGGAAAGGAGCTAGTTATAAGACATGCACAGAGAGAAGTACCCCAAATTATAGTCTACATGAAGATGCTAAAACTGAACAGTCTGGGAGAAGACCCGAGTGGATGCAACATAACCAAGGGAGGAATGCCAAGGTTGGAAAGGTGACTCTAGAACATTCCAGATCTGAGTCTGTAGTCAAAGTTGCTGTGCTAGTCAAAAGGTAAGAGAAAAGTGTTAGCTATTTAAAGCTCAAGGCTACCCTAAAGAAAGAGGAACAGATCACAGATAGTTTCTTAAGTCAAAGCAGGCAGAAGGAAGAATCGATATCACAAGGTTGTGCAGTGGACATGGAGGCGGGGGAATTAAAATCCCAACTTTGGCTATGTTAACTCTGATATACCTATGAAATGCCAAAGAAGAGATATCAAAGATACAGCTAACGACACTGAGACAAAGAAAGCCTTGCTAAAAATATAAACTTGAGAACCACAAATACAGAGATTGTACATAAGGTTGTGGGAATAAGTGCTATCTCTCACATAAAAAAAATTTAGAGAGGACAAGGAACCTGTGACCTAATTCTAAAAAAAAAAAAATCCAACTCTTAAGTCCAATAGAAGAAAAACCTGGAAAGGAGAGATACAGAAGGCCACTGTGGTAGTTTTAATTGTTAGTTGTACACAATTTAGAATAGTCTGGGAAGAGCCTCTCAATGAGAGATCAACTAAATCAGGCTGCCCTGAGGACATGTCAGTAGGGGATTGTCTTGATTGTGCTAGGTAACAAGGGAAAGCCCAGCCCACTGTGGGCAGCACCATTCCCTAGCTTTGGATTCTGGTATGTGAGAAAGTAGAGAATGTGAACTTAATAATGAGTGTGCTTGCATGTTCTCTCTCTCTCCTCTCTCTCTCTCTCTCCCTCTCTCTCTCCCTCCCTCCCTCTCTCTCTCTCTCTCTCTCTCTCTCTCTCTCTCTCTCTCTCTCTCTCTCTCTCTCTCTCTCTCCCTCCCTCCCTCCCTCCCTTTTCCCCTCTCTTCCCCTGCCTCCTGACTGTGGATGTGACCCACTACTTCAAGTTCCTGCCACCATGAACTCCCCACAAGGATGGACTGTAACCTGAAGCTGTGAGCTAGAGAAGCCCTTTCTCTTGTAAGGTGCCTTTTGTCAGGATGTTTTAACCACAGCCACAAAAATGAAATGACAACCACAGAAACAGAGCTCACTCCTTTGGCCAGCCTCAAAAGGTGTCCTTATAACCATGCTGTGCCTTATCAATATAATGTTTTTTTGCTTGTCAGTCAACATTGGGCTGACGACATCTAACATGAAACCCCAAATAGCAGCTGCTTAATCAGGGTGTAATTTTAGTGATGTTCTTCCAAATGAAGACAAGTGGTAGTTGCTTCATAGTTGCTGCCCAGTTTCAACAGTCTACCTATCTCAACATGCCACCTCCTTTCAAGGTCACCTCAGAGTATGGCACTTGCGGGAGCTCCAGCTGCCCTGGGTATTTCATTAAAGCCACAGGATAGGGGTGGGGGAACAGTAAGAACACAGTCTCTTCCTTCTAATGATTCTTCCCAGAGTCCCATATGAGACTACTACTTGTTTTTTGTTTGTTTGTTTTTGGGGTTTTTTTTTTTTTTGGCTGAAAACTAGGTGCCACGACTAAACCTTATTGTAAGGAAAATCCTTCATATTGCTTCTTAAATTTGCACCACAATGTGCTGAGCTTAAAGTGCTGTCTTTCTAGAACTGATGTTGGGGAAGGATGGCTAGTGGTGTCTGCTACAATCCTTATTCTCAAATCATGGTGGAATATGCCTTCCTTTCAGAAGTACTGGCTCTTGAAAGACAAAATAGGAGTGTGGTTCTGGAACCAAACTGCATGGTTTATGTTCAAGTTTTAAAACATGTGTGACTTCCTACCAGGGACTCACAGTGACTACACCAAACTGACACTCAGATCAGTGGCCTAATCAGCCATCATCAGAGAAACTTCCTCCTCAGTAGATAGGAACTGACACAACTAGACAACATGTAAAGAGGGAGAGACCCTGGAACAACACTCAGTCCTCAATGGCATGTCTCCATCGACCCCCACCCCCACTCCCGTCGGGCTCAGGGACCTACTAGGAAGAGGAGGTGGGAAAATATAAGAGTCAGAAGGGATGAATGATTACAAGAAATGGACTCTTGCAGACACACAAGGGCCAATGCAATATAAACTCACAGAGACTGTGACAGCACTCACAGGGCCTGCACAGGTTCAAGCGAAATAGGGTAGTAGAGGGCAATGGCCATGGACTTCTACCCCTAAACAAAAGCTACCTGCAATAGTTAATTGCTTGAAAAGGAAGTCTTTCTCCAGGGGTTTCGCTGTGCATAATAACCATACTTCAGGGTAGGTAGTGCTTATACTACATAATACCGACAGTAGACAGCCAACATGGAGCAAACACCAGGGTATTTTTGAAGACTTTTTGTGTCATACTACTTTGAGGATTCGGCTTGCTTGTTTGTTTGTTTTGTTGGTATTTTGATTACATATTTTGGTTTCTGATTTTTGTTAGGGAGAGAAGCATCTTGTTTTTGGTTTCTGTTCATTTTTTTAAAGGAAAGAAATGGCATGAGGTTGGATGAGTCAAAACGTAGGGAGGGTCAAGAGGAGTTGGGAGGATTGTGGTCATAATATATTGCATGAAGGAATTTTTCTTTTTTATTGGATAATTTTTATTAACATTTCAAATGTTATTCCCTTTCCCAGTTTCCCATCCATAAGCCCCCTATCTCACATCATCCCCCTCTTCTATAAGGGTGTTCCCCCAACCCAAACATCCCCCTTCCCCCCTTCCCACCCTGACATTCCCCTACACTGGGAGTTCAAGCCTTGGCAGGCTCAAGGGCTTCTCCTCCCATTAGTGCCTAGCAAGGCCATCCTCTGCTTCATATGCAGCTGGAGTCATGGGTCTGTCCATGTGTACTCTTTGGATAGTGGTTTAGTCCCCAGGAGCTCTGGTAGGTTGATATTGTGGCTCTGATGGGGTTGCAAGCCCCTTCAGCTCCTTCAATCCTCTCTCTAACTCCTCCAACAGGGACACTGTTCTCAGTTCAATGGTTGGCTGCTAGCATTCGCCTCTGTATTTATCACAATCTGGCTGAGCATATCAGGAGACAGCTATATCAGGCTCCTGTCAGCATGCATATCTTGGCTTCATCAATATTGTCTAGTTTTGGTGGCTGTATCTATATGGGCTGGATGCCCAACTGGGGCAGGCTCTGAATGGCCATTCCTCCAGTCTCTGCTCCAAACTTTGTCTCCATATCTCCTCTTATGAATAATTTTGCTCCCCCTTTTAAGATGGATTGAGGCATCCACATTTTGGTCTTTCTTCTTCTTGAGCTTCATGTGGCCTGTGGATTGTATCTTGGGTATTTTGAGCTATTGGGCTAATATCCACTTATCAGTGAGTGCATACCATGTGTGGTTACTTGTGTTTGGGTTACCTCACTCAGGATGATATTTTCTAGTTCCATCCATTTGCCTATGAATTTCATGAAGTCATTGTTTTTGATAGCTGAGTAATAGCTCTCCATTGTGTAGATGCATCACATTTTCTGTATCCATTCCTTTGTGGAATAAGGCTGCTATGAACATAGTGGAATATGTGTCTTTGTTGTATGTTGGAGCATCTTTTGGGTATAGCTGGGTCCTCAGATAGTATAATGCTCAATTTTCTGAGGAACCTCCAGACTGATTTCCAGAGTGGTTGTACCAGCTTGCAATCCCACCAACAATGGAGGGATCCATTTCTCTTTCTCCACATCCTCACCAGGATCTGTTGTCACCTGAGTTTTTGATCTTACCTATTCAGAGTGATATGAGGAAGAATGCCAGGGTTGTTCTGATTTGCATTTCCCTGATGACTAAGGATGTTGAACATTTCTTTAGGTACTTCTCAGCCATTTGATATTCTGCAGCTGAGAATTCTTTGTTTAGCTCTGTACCCCATTTTTAATAGGGTTATTTGGCTCTCTGGAGTCTAACTTCTAGAGTTCTTTGTATATATTAGATATTAGCCCTCTATGGGATGTAAGAGTGGTAAAGATCTTTTCCCAATCTGTTGGTTACCCTTTTGTCCTAATGACAGTGTCCTTTGCCTTACAAAAGCTTTGCAGTTTTATGAGGTCCCATTTGTCGAGTCTTGATCTTAGAGCATAAGCCATTGGTGTTTCGTTCAGGAAATTAACTCCAGTACCCATGTGTTCAAGGCTCTTACCCACTTTTTCTTGTATTACTTTGAGTGTATCTGGTTTGATGTGGAGGTCCTTGATCCACTTGGACTTAAGCTTTGTACAGGATGGTAAGAATGGATCGATCTGCTTTCTTCTACATGCTGACCACCAGTTGAACCAACACCATTTGTTGAAAATGATGTCTTTTCCCACTGAATGGTTTTAGCTCATTTGTCAAAGATCAAGTGACTATAGGTGTATGGGTTCATTTCTGGGTCTTCAATTGTATGCCATTGATCTACCTGCCTGTCTCTGTCCCAACACGATACAGTTTTGGGGTTTTTTTGTTTGTTTGTCTGTCCTTTTCTGTTTTTTGTTTGTTTTTTATCACTATTGCTCTGTAATACAACTTGAGGTCAGGGATAGTGATTCCTCAAGAATTTCTTCTATTGTTGAGTATAGTTTTCACTCTCCTGGGTTTTTGTTACTGCAAATGAATTTGCAAACTGCTCTTTCTAACTCTATGAAGAATTGAGTTGGAATTTTGATGGGGATTTCATTGAATCTGTAGATTGCTTTGGCAAAATGACCATTTTTACTGTGTTAATGCTGCCAATTCATGAGCATGAGAGGTTGTCTTTCCATCTTCTGAGATCTTCTTCAATTTCTTCAGAGACTTGAAGTTCTTGTCATACAGATCTTTTATTTGCTTGGTTAAAGTCACAGTGAGGTATTTTATGTCATTTTGTGACTATTTTGAAGGATGCCATTTCCCTAATTTCTTTCTCAGCCTGTTTATTCTTTGAGTAGAGGAAGGTTACTGATTTGTTTGAATTAACTTTATACACAGCCACTTTGCTGAAGTAGTTTAACAACTGTAGGAATTCTCTGGTGGTATTTTTGGGGTCACTTAAGTATACTATCATATCATCTGCATAGTGATATTTTGACTTCTTCTTTTCCAATTTGTATCCCATTAACCTCCTTTTGTTGTCTGATTGCTCTGGCTAGGCCATCAAGTACCATATTGAATAAGTAGGGAGAGAGTGGGCAGCCTTGTCTAGTCTCTGATTTTAGTGGGATTGCTTCAAGTTTGACTCCATTTAGTTTGATGTTAGCTACTGGTTTGCTGTATATGGCTTTTACTATGTTTAGATATGGGCCTTGAATTCCTGATCTTTCCAAGACTTTTAACATGAAGGGGTGTTGAATTTTGTCAAATGTTTTCTCAGCATCTAATGAGATGGTCATGTGGCTTTTTTCTTTGAATTTGTTTATATAGTGGATATGTTGATGGATTTCTGTATCTTGAACCATCCCTGCATCCCTGGGATGAAGCCTACTTGGTCATGGATGCTTGTTTTGATGTGCTCTTGGATTCGGTTTGTGAGAATTTTATTGAGTATTTTTGTGTTGATATTCATAAGGGAAATTGGTCTGAAGTTCTCTTTCTTTGTCGGGTCTTTGTGTGGTTTCAGTATAAGAGTAATTGTGGCTTCATATAAGGAATTGGGGAGTGCTCCATCTGTTTCTATTCTGTGGAATAGTTTGGACAGTATTGGTATAAAATCTTCTCTGAAAGTCTGATAGAATTCTGCATTAAACCCATCTGGTCCTGGGCTCTTCTTGTTTAGGAGACTTTTAATAACTGTTTCTATTTCTTTAGGAGTTATGGGACTGTTCAGATGGTTTATCTGCTCCTGATACAACTTTGGTACCCCCAGTGAACTAGATTGTTGGGGGGAGGGTGGCAATGGGGGGAGGATGGGGAGGGGAACACCCATAAAAAAGGGGAGGGGGGAGGGGGATGATTGCCCAGAAACCGGGAAAGGGAATAACACTCGAAATGTATATAAGAAATACTCAAGTTAATAAAAAAAAAAACTTTGGTACCTGGTATCTGTCTAGAAAATTGTCCATTTCCTCCAGATATTTCAGTTTTGTTGATTTTTTTTAATTTCCTCAGATTTTGTTGTTATGTCTCCCTTTTCATTTCTGATTTTTTTTTAATTCAGATATTCTCTTTATGCCTTCTGGTTAGTCTGGCTAAGGGTTTATCTAACTTGTTGATTTTCTCAAAGAAACCTGGTTTTGTTGACTCTTAGTATAGTGCTTTTTGTTTCTACTTGGTTGATTTCAGCCCTGAGATTGATTATTTCCTGTGGGTGTATTTGCTTCCTTTTGTTCTAGAGTGTTTAGGTGTGCTGTCAAGCTGCTAATGTATGCTCTCTCCTTTTTAGAGGCACTCAGAGTCATGAGATTTCCTCTTAGCACAGCTTTCACTGTGTCCCATCAGTTTGAGTATGTTGCGCCTTTGTTATTATTAAATACACAAAAAGTCTTCAATTTCTTTCTTTATTTCTTCCTTGACCAAGTTATGATTGTGTAGAGCATTGTTCAGCTTCCTTGTGTATGTGGACTCTCTGTCGTTTTTGTTGTTACTGAAGACCAGTCTTAATCCATTGTGATCTGATAGGATGCATGGGATTATTTCAATCTTCTTGTATCTGTTGAGGCCTGTTTTGTGACCAATTATATGGTCAGTTTTGGGGAAGGTACCATGAGGTGCTGAGAAGAAGGTATGATATATTCTTGTGTTTTAGGATGAAGTTTTCTGTAGATATCTGTTAAATCTATTTGGTTCATAATTTCTCTTAGTTTCTCTATGTGTCTAGTTACTGTTTCCATGATCTGTCCCTTGATGAGAGTGGGGTGTTGAAGCCTTCCACTATTATTGTGTGAGATGCAATATGTGCTTTGAATTTTAGTAAGGTTTCTTTTATGAATGTAGGTGACCTTGCTTTTAGAACATAGATATTCAGGATTGAGAGTTCGTCTTAGTGGATTTTTCCTTTGATAATTATGAAGTGTCCTTCCTTATCTTTTTTGATAACTTTTGGTTGAAAGACGATTTTATTTGATATTAGAATGGCTACTCCATCTTGTTTCTTGGGATCATTTGCTTAGAAAATTGTTTTTCAGCCTTTTACTCTGAGGTAGTATCTGTCTTTGTCACTGAGGTGTGTTTCCTGTATACAGCAAAATGCTGGGTCTTCTTTACATATCCAGTCTATATCTTTTTATTGGGGAATTAAGTCCATTGATGTTAAGAGATATTAAAGAAAGTGACTGTTGTTTCCAGTTATTTTTATATTTAGAGGTGGAATAATGTTTGTGTGGCTCTCTTCCTTTGGGTTTGTTGCAAGGAGATTACTTTCTTGCTTTTTCTAGGATCTGGTTTCCCTCTTTGTGTTGGAGTTTTCCATCTATCACCTTTTATAGGACTGGTTTTGTGGAAAGATATTGTGTAAATTTGGTTTGTGTCATGGAATATCTTGGTTTTCTATGTATGTAAATTGAGAGTTTTGCTGGATATAGTAACCTGGGCTGGCATTTGTATTCTCTTAGTGTATGTTTGCCATCTGCCCAGTATCTTCTGGCTTTCATAGTCTCTGGTGAGAAGTCTGGTATAATTGTGCTAGGTCTGCCTTTATATGTCACTTGACCTTTTTCTTTTACTGCTTTTAATACTTTCTTTGTTTAGTACATTTGGTGTTTTGACTATTATGTAACAGGAGGAATTTCTTTTCTGGTCCAATCTGTATGGAGTTCTCTAGGCTTCTTGTATGTTCATGGGTATCTCTTTGTTTAGGTTAGGGAAGTTTTGTTCTATAATTTGTTTACACAGAAAAACATTTAATTGGGGCTGGCTTACAGTTTCAGAGGTTCAGTCCGTTATCATCATGACAGGAA
Source organism: Rattus norvegicus (assembly GCF_021556685.1). Classification (NCBI taxonomy): domain Eukaryota; kingdom Metazoa; phylum Chordata; class Mammalia; order Rodentia; family Muridae; genus Rattus; species Rattus norvegicus. The sequence continues at coordinate 10,717,314 of NC_141538.1, forward strand.
ATCTGGAAGACATGATACCAGAGAAGGAGCTGAGAGTTCTATATTTTTATCCACAGGCAGCAGAAGTGAATGTCACACCAGACTAGCTTGAACATATGAGACCTCAAAGCCCTCCCCGACAGTGACACACTTTCTTCAGCAAGGCTACACCTACTCCAACGAGGTTACTCCTCCAATTAGTGCCATTCCCTATGGACCAAGCATTGAAAAACATAATCTATAGAGGCCATTCCTATTCAAACCACCACACCCAGTCTCCCATATCCTTTGTAATAGTTGCTCTTCCAGTTACCATGATAAAATCCTTCAGGTGGCTTTAGGAAGAAAATCATATTATGACATATGGCAGGGAAGGCATGATGGCTATCTTAGCTCGAGTTGAGGCAGCTGGAGAGTGAGGTAGCTTACCTCACACCTCATCTGCATCTGCAGTCAGCAAGCAGACAAAGATGGATGCTGGTGCCAGGGCTGGTGCCTCCTTTCCTTCTGACATGGTTTAGGGCCTGACCCCGATGGGATGATGTTGTTGTAAAAATATAAAAATAAAAAAGTATTGTGAGGGGTTGGGGGTTTAGCTCAGTGGTAGAGCGCTTGCCTAGCAAGTGCAAGGCCCTGGGTTCGGTCCCCAGCTCCGAAAAAAAGAAAAAAGAAAAGGAAAAAAAAAGTATTGTGGTTCTTTTACCCCACTAAGTCTGCACCGTGGTGTCCCAAGATATCTGCTAGGTATCTTGGCAGAAACACATCCCAACTCCTCAGCGGCCCAGTGTCTCTTGCCGCCACACACTTTCCTACACTCAAACTGTCACATAAAAGAACACACAACACAACAACCTTTGACCCAATTGGTAAGATATAATTGCCCACTTAAACATACAAAGCCCAGTACCATCCATTCCTTAGGAACATTAATAACAACCTGTAAATACACAGAGCAGAATCTTAACATCACCTGCCATGGCTTCTCACCCTCCCCTCTCTCTCTCCTTTCTGTTCTTGTTCTATAATTTTGTTGAAGATATTTACTGGCCCTTTAAACTAAGCATCTTCACTCTCTTCTATATCTATTATCCTTAGGTTTGATCTTCTCATTGTGTCCTGCATTTCCTGGATGTTTTGGGTTAGGAGCTTTTTGCATTTTACAGTTGTGTCAATATCTCTATGGTATCTTCTGCCCCTGAGATTCTCTCTTCTATTGCTTGTATTATGTTGGTGATGTTTGTGTCTATGCTCCTGATCTCTTTCCGAGGTTTCCTATCTCCGGGGTTGTCTCCCTTTGTGCTTTCTTTACTGTTTCTATTTCCATTTCTAAATCCTGGATGGTTTTGTTCAATTCCTTCACCTGTTTGGTTGTGTTTTCCTATAATTCTTTAAGGGTTTTTTGTGCTTCCCCTTTCAGGGTTTCTATTTGTTTACCTGTGTTGTCCTGCATTTCTTTAAGGGAGTTATTTATGTCCTTCTTAAAGTCCTCTATCATCATCATGAGATGTGATTTTAAACCCAAATCTTGCTTTTCCAGTGTGTTTGAATATCCAATTTTTGCTTTGGTGGGAGAACTGGGCTCTGATGATGCCAAGTAGTCTTGGTTTCTGTTGCTTAGGTTCCTTTCTGTTGTCTCTGGTGTTAGCTTATCTTGCTGTCTCTGACAGTGACTTTATCCTCGTGTAAGCCTGTGTGTCAGGACTCCTGTAAATGTGTTTTCTTTCAGTGGGATCGGGGAACAGAGAGCTGCTGCTGGGTTTGTGTGCCCTGAAGCCTGCAAGTGGGTGGCTTGGAGCAGATGAGTTGGTCTTACATTTTCTCTCAGGTTTTTCAGAGCTCCTGGTGACTGGCTTTCAGCTTTGGAATCAGGCAGAAACTGGAGGGTCCCTGCTCCCAACTTCTCCTAGGTTCCTATGCCCAGAGGTCACAGAAGACACTGGGAAGCTTCCTCTTGGGCCAGGAATGTGAGCAGAAGTGGTGGTCTCCCCTGAGCTCTCAGGATTTTCCCCACTTCTGAGAGGCCAGCTGTCTCCCCCATGGGATTTGGGTATAGAGAGCTATGGGAGAAGTTCAGCTCTGAGCACAGGCAGAAACTGGGAGCCAAATCAATCAAAATTTTCCAATTTAAAAAATAAAGTAAAATACCCAAGTTAATAAAGATGAAAAAAAGAAAAGAAAAATAGCTCAAAACATTAAAAAAATAGATGTCACAAGAAAATTATAGCAGAAATATGGGTGTGTATATTGTCTCTGAGTTAGTACATAAGAAGTGTGATAAATGAGAATTTTAAGCTATGCCTCAAGAGTCATTCCATGAATTCAGAGTCATGTTAGAAAGTTATTTTCTTAAAATGCTATAATGAAACTTAGCATCAACGGTATGATTTTAGAATTACATTTTGTATAATGCTAGGTATTATAAAAATTTCAAACATTTTTATTCTTCTGTTAACTTAATATTGTTTCATTTAATCTGCTTATTACTGTGATTATTATTAAAAACACTGTATTGACACTGAAAAAAATAAAGTAAAATATGTATTTCTATTTCTCCTTCTAATAATAATTTACAACCATTATCTCATGGACCTGATATAAAGATGAACATTTGTTATGGGTTAGAATGATTCATTAAACAAAAAACATACTTGTAACTATTGGGCGGTATTCTCTTGGTTACTTTCCTAATACAGTATGAGATACCAAGACTAAGGCAATTTATAAAACAAAACAGCCTGAGGCCAGCAGTTCCAGAGGGTTAGAGTCCATGACTGTCAGTTACGGGGAGCATGGCAGCAGGCTGGATCAGTAGCTGAGAGTTTACAGACTGATCCAAAAGCATGTGACAGAGAGACAGACGGAAATGGTGTGTCGATGTCAAAACCTGTACCCAATGGCCCACCTCTTCCAACAAAGTTGCACATCCTAGTCCTTCCCAAAGATGTCCAACAGCCAGGGGCTATCCATGCTAATACGTAAGCCAATGGGGGCCATTCTCAAAACACCACAGAAGTTCTTTAAATTTTTAAAATAACAGATTTCCACCTCAGAAAACAGTCACCCACTTCCTGTTGTGAAAACCGCTCCTCTAACAAAACATCTGACCCAAGATCTGAGTGTACAGAATAGATCCTTCCACAAACAACTAGCAACTAGACTTCTATCTGCCCTCAGAGAGGAACCAGAACATTATTAGATCAACTGAAGTCCTGAGCAAGATTGGCTCTGTCCATATTCATCCGTCTCCATTGTCTTCATAACAGCTTGTCACAGACCCCTGCAAACTTCACACTCCCAGAGCTAGCAGCCTCAGTAACTTTGGTTTCTCTTTTTTATATCATAAAACAGATTTAATGTGTCATTGATATGCTCCAGCTACCAAAACTGAAAAGAAACACAGTAATTATTTGACTAGCCAATCTTGTTATTTATATTCCAGCATAATTGGCTACACAGTACTATATTTTAAAAATAATCTTAGTATTAAACCACTTTTAAGGTAAATCATCTGGGGGAAGTGGGAGGCCCATACCTTTAATCCCAGCAAAGATAGGTAAATCTTGGAATTTGAGCCAGCCTAGTCTACAGAGTGAGTTCTGGGATAGCCAGGGCAACATACACAGAGAAATCTTCTTTTGAAAAACAACAACAAAAAAAGAGAGAGAAGGGAAAATCAATATATTTCATAGTTCAGTGATCATTAGCCATGGAAAATATACTACCCTGTACTCTTACTATATCTTATTTTCCAAGTTGCTCCTCAAATCTTGTAGAAGGCACAGAGGTCCTTATGAGCACAGAGAACCACTGGGGAACCCAGGAATGTTAAATATGCAGGGTGGTTTTCTGCCCAGAAGGCTGGGAGGAAAGGAGGATAACACTCTAATGACATTGCGGCTACCTGTGTACCTGTCCAGTAGATCCTCCTCCAGACCCTTACCATGGGCTTGTTTTTCTCAGTCTGTAGAATCCATCTTAAGGAAGGATGTCACATGCACCAGAGTTCCGATATAGTCAAGTCTTAAGCCTTGTTGTACACATGGGATTTAGGTAATTATCACCAGGAAACTTATTTCAAATTCTGCTGTGCTTAAATATGCCTAAAATAAACTGCCTGGTGTCAGACTCTCAATGTTTGAAGTAACATAGGGTACTGGGCCATGTTGAACCAAACTTCCTGTTTGCCTCTTCTGAATTGACTCTGTTGGCTTGCAGTGTTTGCAAAGTCCCCCAAAATGAAAATCAAACAATAGCAATGACATTTTGCCACAAATTGTGAGCTTTACATTCAGTTACTTCAAGACCCTTTCACTTCATAGACAAAGAAATTGAGATAGAAAATTGGTAAAACTTGACTACAGCCTTATTCTGGAAATATATGGAAATGGGTGTTTGGAAAACCAAGCGTAAAACAGAAACAACCAATGCTAAACCAACATGCAAAGGGTGATCCTGTACTTTCTGTGAAGAAAGAAAACCATGTAAAACTTCATTGTAATAGTGAAAGAGAGGTCTGGCTAACACACATGCTCACTAGAAGGCTAATGACACTTGCCTAGGAGGGTAGAATTATAAGAAATGTTATTTTCTTTTTTAGACTAGTTCATGTTTTCAATAATAATAATAATAATAATAATAATAATAATAATAATAAAAATACTACTTGTCACAAAAATAGCAGCTCATAAAGGTATCTTCTGTTAATTAAATCACCTTCTGACTTGGCTCAGCCTGATTTACAAATGGAAAACCAAGGAACTAGAAGTTCAGTGAGCTGACCAATTATACATCTAAAGAGGTTCAGATAGGTACTGTCCCAGTCGTAAAGATGAGGAGTCCTGCACTTTTAACCACTTATCTATGACAGCAGAAACAACATCATCTGCTGGTTTGTTATTATATGCAATGCACTCAACAATGAGTTGAAGCTAAGGATTTTTGTTTTATTCAAACATCGAGATGAGAAATATCCTGAGACACATTATTTGGCTAGTAAGAGTTTCTCTCCCACGAATAGAGTGGCTTTAAAACCAACTGTAGATATAGTGTGCTCAAATAAAAGTGTGATAGTGGTTAAAAACTAAAAGTGTTTTACAAATGTAAACTGTAATAAAAATGTTTTTATCCCCAGGGCTCAAGGACCTTCACCATGTCGTGTAAGGCCCTCATATCTCTGAAAATTTAAAGTAACACATAAAAAAGTTTTGTATCTACTACTACTTGTGATGGTCTTAGTTTTCATTTCCACATGCAGTAAATGCTTTCAGGCAATATCATCCTCGATTGTTAATGGAACTTGTCTGGTTATGGGTACGTAAGTTTCTTACAGGACATACAATATTTACATTATTCTTAACCTCTGCTGGGCATTTTAATACCGTGGCAACTAATATAAATCTCCCATCTTTAGATAGTAAACCGAGGCAGGAAACATCAATGAATTCTTTAAGATCAATGGCTGGCAAGTAGTAAAGCTGACATTATGAGTGGTTGGTCTGAGTTGCCAAGGTCGATGTTCCTGTCTGCCATGATATTGTGTAGCCCTTAAAATTGAGAGCTGTGGCATGAAAAATGACGACCAAATGCTTTAGAAAACTGGTCTGATTGATTTATGCTGTCATTTAGTTTTGTTTTTATTAATTTGTTTTAGTTAGCATACAGTGTGATGGTCTCACTGTGGCTTTTTCATGCATATATATATATATATATATATATATATATATATATATATATATATATATATATATATATATATATCTCAGTACTCTTAATGCTTGTTCACACCCCACTGTCCTCTTCTTGTCCTTCTTGTTTGCCCTCTTTGGACTGCTAAGTAATTCCCATGTTTGCTTTGGGTCCCATTTATTCCATTACTCTCATCCCTTTCTCTGACTCCTTGTGCCTTTATTGGGAACCTCTCTCTACTTTAATAAGATAGACAGACAGACAGACATTTAAATGTAGTTTCCAGATGTGAGAGATGTGTGATATTCATCAGAGATGGGCTTATTTCATTTACCAGAATTACCACCAGTTGCATCCATTCTCCAATAAATATCATAATATTGTATTTTATTCTTTATAAAGAATTGTTCTTTATCAGTAAGCAAAATTCCACCATGTAAATGTTCCCATTTTCTTTTCCATTCATCTATTGAAAGGCCTCTAGGCTGATTCATATCCTGATCACAATGGTTGTCATCCAGAAAGCAAGTGGCAACATATGCTGCAGAAGTGGTGGAGAAAGAGGAGTTTTCTTATACTGTTGTTGAGAAACTAAACTGGTACAGTCACTATGAAATCAGTACAGAGGTTCCTCTGGAAACTAAAAATAGAACTATCATATGATGTAGATATACCAGTCCTGGATATATACACATAGGAATGAGTCAGCATACCACAGAGACACTGGCTAGATTGATTTTATGTTTTAAAAGTTATTTGAAAATAATTTATAAAACTAATAATAGGAAAAAGACAAATATCAAGTGTCCTGGTGAACTTTAGTTGTCAACTTGACGAAATTTAGAGGCATCTGAGAGGAAAGCCTCACAAAAAGAATACCTAGATCACTTTGACCTGTGAGCATCTCTGAAGGGGATGGTTTGATTGTTAATTCATGTGTGAGGGCCTCCACCCACTGTGGGCTGTACCAGCCCTAGTCCTGCACTGTACTGGAAAGTTATCTGAGTACCAGCCAGCAGCACTACGTGGTCTCTGCTTACGTTTGCTGCTTCAGGTCTTGTCCTGCCTTGTCTCAGTGATGGACTATGATATGACAGGGTAAGCAGGGTGAATACATCTTCTTACCCACTGAGTTGCTTTTGTTAATGTTGTTTTGCATAGCAACATAAAAACAACTAGAGGAGTGCACAATATTTTTTTCCTCCCAATGTATTCTTTGTGTTTGGGAAAGTGTTGCTATATCATATCATCAAATAGTGTGATTGCTGAGGAAATAACTTACTTAAATGGAGCTAAAAGTTGGTGTCTCAAGCATTAAAATTAAAGTTAGCATCATCCTTTTCCTGAGTCTAGGCAGATGGGTTCATCTGATATTCCCATTTGTTCAACCTGTCCAACTCCTCACATGTAGCCAAGGTCCCAAATCCAGCCTAGTCTGGTCACTCCTGCCTGTGAGACGATCAGCATCTTTTGCCAAGACTGCCCTACATGTTCCAGTACATAAGCCCATTCCATACAACTTCCAAACTCTCTACAGATCCTGTATCACCTTCTGACTAGTCTATCTGGTGAGTCATCCTGACGCTTCCCTTGATGCACACTCCCCAACCACAAGATCTGCCCCCCAACCTCCAGGCTTGGACTAGGACCCTGTATACCAGCCCAGTCTCCAGTGTCCCCCATACTTTACACTCCATATCCAACTTCTGGACCCAAACTATTTTGTACTTCCTCTTTTCTGCATCAAACTTGTCTGTCAATATCAGACTTGGAACCAACAAAATCCACAAGCCCGGAATTCATTGCAAAATGCATACAATATTTTCATATCAAGGCATCATTCCTCCCCCCCAAAATCTCACCAGTCCTTGAGAAATGTTTCCCTATGGGGATTACCTAGATGAACCCCGGGGAATAGAATTTCAAAGAACATTATAAACTTGAAAGAATTCAAAGACTACAAATAAAGTACAAGGAAATGGTTCAATGAAATTAAAGAAAAAGAATGTAATGAGAATAAATGGCTGAGTGATACCCAAAATATAAGAATGACAGAAAAGAAGAAAATCCAGTGTTTGAAAATGTAGTTTGATAAAGAGGTTACAACGTTGAAGAACATTCAAATTAAATGAAGATGGAACTGGAAACCCTATAAGCTAACAAAACAAAACAAAACAAAACAAAACAAAACAAAACAAAATGAAAAACAACAACGAACTTCAGAGAAAACCTTATGAGCAGAATAAATCAAGAAAAAGATGGGCTATCAGAAATCAGACAAAGGATCTAAATGAAATAATCAAGGAATATTATTAAAAGTTTTTGAAGGCATAAGATGAGCATACAGAAAATGTGGAACACCATGGAAAGAGCAAACATTTGAATTATAGAAATAAATTAAGGAGAGAGATTCCAAGTCAATAACACAGATCATCTCTTCAGCAATATCATAACAGAAAAATTTACAAATTAAAGAAAGATACATCATACAGATACAAGAAGCATACAGACCACCAAACAGACAGGAACAAATAAAAAAGAAACCCCCCCACAGAATATCATAATTAAAACACTAAGCATACAAAACAAAGAGTATTGAAAGTCACAAGAGAAAAATCATGTCACACATAAAGGAAAGCCTACCAGAATAACAGCTGACTTCTCAGTGGAAACTCTGAAAAACCAGAACAGCCTGGATCAATGCATTCCAACCCTAAAAAGACCACAAAGACCAACATAAACTAATATACCAAGCAGAACTATCACCATATTTTAAGTAGAAAGAAAAGCTTTTTAACAAAGAAGCCAGAAACATAAAGTGGAAAAAGAAAGCATCTTCAATAAACGGTGCTGGTCTAGCTGGATGTCTACACGTACAATAATACAAATAGATCCATATCTATCACTCATCCTACATAGAACGCAAGCCCGAGGAGATTAAAGACCTCAATAAAATCAGATACACTTAAACTGATAGAGGAGAAAGTAGGGAATTGCTTCGAATGCATTGGCACAAGAGACAACTTCCTGAACAGAACACCAATAAGCAGGCACTAAGACCAACAATTAATATATGGAACCTCATGAAACCGAAAACTTCTGTAAAGCAAAAGACAACATCAATAGGACAAAATGGCAACCCACAAAATGAAAAAAAGATTTTCACTAACTTCACATCTGGCAGGGACCTAATATCCAAAATATATAAGGAACTCAGGAAACTAGACATCAACAAACTAAATACTCAAACATGAAAATGGGGTCCAAATCTAAACAGAATTCTCAATAGTGGAATCCCAAATGGCCAAGAAATGCTTAAAGAAGTGCTCAACATCCTTAGCCATCAAGAAAATGCAAATCAAAACAACTTTGAGATCCTATCTTACAGCTGTCGGAATGGCTAAGATTAAAACCACAGTCAACAGCTCATGCTGCTAAAGTTGTGGAACAAGGGGACACTTCTCCATTGCTGGTGGGAGTGAAAATTTGTATAGTTGCTTTGGAAATCAATATGATGAATTTTTCAGAAAATTGGAAATCAATCTACCTCAAAACCCAGCTATACAACTCCTAGACATATAATCAAAGAATGCTTCATCTAATCACAAGGACACTTGATCATCCATGTTCATAGCAACTTTATTCATAATAGCCAGAAACTGGAAACAACCAAGATGTCCCTCAACCAAAGAATAAAGAGAAAGTGGTGCATTTACACAATGCTGCATTGTGTATATTACCCAGCTGTTAAAAACAATGGTATCATGAAATTTGTGGGCAAGTGGATGGGAAAAGAAAAGATCATCCTGAGTGAGGTAACCCAGACACAGAAAAATATAAAGAAACATTGTCAAAATAAAACAAAACAAAACAAACCTGAACATCAAGAAAAAACAATTAAAATGAAGTACAGCATGTACGTCCCCGAGGGCGCGTCCCAAAACCCGGATAACCGGAGCGCTCCCCATGGACTACACGAAGGGCTCGTCCGCGGAGGAGCGGCCTGCGCATGCTCCATCGTCGGGTTATTGAATTTATGAGACTATCAATTCAAATGGATGCATTATAGTTCTTCGGAACCATTATGATCTCAAAAGCAAAGGAGAATGATACAGATACACTGACTGAGGTGTTTTGAGGTGCTTCGAAGTGTTACCTTAACATGTTCTTGAAGTACCGTGGCGTGGATTAAAAGGAAGTTTGGTGAGCGGCCTCCACCTAAACGACTCACTAGGGAAGCTATGCGAAATTATTTAAAAGAACGAGGGGATCAAATAGTACTCATTCTTCATGCAAAAGTTGCACAGAAGTCATATGGAAATGAAAAACGATTTTTTTTGCCCTCCTCCTTGTGTGTATCTTATGGGCAGTGGTTGGAAGAAAAAAAAACAAATGGAACGAGATGGTTGTTCTGAACAAGAGTCTCAACCCTGTGCATTTATTGGAATAGGAAATAGTGACCAAGAAATGCAGCAGCTGAACTTGGAAGGGAAGAACTACTGCACAGCCAAAACATTGTACATACCTGATTCCGACAAGAGGAAACATTTCATGTTGTCTGTAAAGATGGTCTATGTCAACAGTGATGACATCGGTGTGTTCCTTAGCAAGCGGAAAAAGGTCATCTCCAAACCTTCCAAAAAGAAGCAATCATTGAAAAATTCTGACTTGTGCATTGCCTCAGGGACAAAGGTGGCGCTGTTTAATCGACTTCGGTCCCAGACGGTTAGCACCAGATACCTGCAGTAGAAGGAGGGAATCTCCATGCTAGTTCACAGCAGTGGGGAGCATTTTACATTCATCTCTTGGATGATGATGAATCGGAAGGAGAGGAATTCACAGTTAGAGATGGCTACATCCGTTATGGACAGACTGTCAAGCTGGTGTGCTCGGTTACTGGCATGGCACTCCCAAGACTGATAATTAGGAAAGTTGATAAGCACACAGCATTACTGGATGCAGACGACCCTGTATCACAACTCCACAAATGTGCATTTTACCTGAAGGATACAGAAAGAATGTACTTGTGCCTTTCTCAAGAAAGAATAATCCAATTTCAGGCCACTCCATGTCCAAAAGAACAAAATAAAGAAATGATAAATGATGGAGCGTCCTGGACAATCATCAGCACAGACAAGGCTGAGTACACGTTCCATGAGGGAGTGGGCCCGGTCCTTGCCCCGGTCACTCCTGTGCCTGTCGTAGAAAGTCTCCAGTTGAATGGCGGCGGGGATGTAGCCATGCTTGAACTCACAGGACAAAACTTTACTCCAAATTTACGAGTGTGGTTTGGGGATGTAGAGGCCAAAACAATGTACAGATGTGGAGAGAGCATGCTCTGTGTGGTCCCAGACATCTCTGCATTCCGAGAAGGTTGGCGATGGGTCCGGCAGCCAGTCCAGATTTCAGTAACTTTGGTCCTAATGATGGAATCATTTACTCCACCAGCCTTACCTTTACCTACACCCCAGAACCAGGGCCAAGGCCGCACTGCGGCGCAGCGGGAGCCTCTCAGAGCCAACTCAAGCCAAGTGCCCACCAATGAGTCAAACACAAACAGCAAGGGAAATTACACAAATGCCAGCACAAATTCTACCAGTGTCACGTCGTCCACAGCAACCGTGGTATCCTAACTACCGTCTTTTTTTTTTTTTTTTTTTTGGTTCTTTTTTTTCGGAGCTGGGGACTACCGTCTTTTTGCTGGGACTTAAACTGACTTGAATGCGGCAAAAAGTTGACAGAAAAAGGCAAGGATAAAGTGAACAATCTTTTGTGGTTTCTTGGGGAAACGTACCAGGTGATCTATTCAAAACTGCAAGTGCAGATGTGAAACGCAGAAGCCACAGTGAAATGAACAACATCACAATGTACAGGCTGCTGGAAATCCCGTTTTCAGCTGTCTCTCACGCATACCCCTTTTGGTTGTTTTTGGTTTGGTTTTGATTTAATGGTCAAGAGATAGACATGTGGCTGAGTACAGGTTAAGCTAGAAGACACAAACCTAACCTAGTTTTTATGGACCAAGGGACTTGCATAAGCTTTAGTAAAAGGGACTTACTAGCTTTAGTAAAAGGTACATTTTCACCATGCCTTTTTTATACTGCAGTATGTCAAACACCTTGTTACCAAACAGGTTGCGCTCCCCACCCGTTCAGGGTTGGCTCTAAAGTCTAATCAGGTTCTAGCCTGACCTTGCTTGTTCAATCTGAGTACCGAACACTTTTGGTCTTTTGGTCTAAGGCTGGAACTTTTTTTAAGCTGAAGTCTTATGACTTTTTCATAAGTTGGAATTATTTTGATTTCAGCAAGTCAAATTTTGTAAAGGCCTGCAATTTTTTATGATTATATGAAGTCTGCAAAAGCTTTAAAAATGCCTCTGCCTTGCCTGCAATACATGCAATGTATGTTAACTTAGTCTGTTCTCAGATACTGTTGGTAGTTACTTCTATGTTTTCCCCTTTTTAAAGAAATGTATTTATAGTGGTAATCTAAGAGATGCTAACAGCTCAGTCGGGGTGGCCGTTCCGTGATCCTGAGTTGACAGCACTGAACACTGCCATTTGACAGCTGTGTGCCTCTGCCTGTCCATCACTTCATCTGTGTTCCAGGAGTCGTCCAGGTCCCCTCCCCAAGTCTGTACATAACTTGTATTATGTGTAAGTTAAACATTTTTAAACATTTTATGTTTACTTGGAATGTTCCCAGTGATTACATTTAACAGGGTGTTTCCTACCTTGTTGGCAAATGGCAAAAAATATCATGAGAATTATTTGCTACCAAGTTGGTGCCCTTAGGGTAAAATGAGGAAAGTCTCTGCAGTATGATTTATTGTATTTTTTTTCCTTTTTTTTAGCCTAGCCAGAACATCATTATAATTTTAAGCTTAAGACCATAAGATGGCTTTTATTAGATGATAACTAAATAAACTGAACTAAGTAGCCAGAAGACAGTACCTTAGAGACAGATAGTTGAAAGTTTATAAAAATACAAATGTAACTTATATTTCCATTTTCCTATTTGCCCCTTTGTTTATTTTTCCCCAATAGAAATATTCTGTCCAATTTCCCCCTTTTTAAAAAGTTAAGGGGTTGGGGATTTGGCTCAGTGGTAGAGCGCTTGCCTAGGAAGCGCAAGGCCCTGGGTTCGGTCCCCAGCTCCGAAAAAAAGAAATTAAAAAAAAAAAGTTAAGCTTTGCTTACCTTCAGGCGTGTGTGTCAGCCTGTGTGCTAATATTGCCAGTTTTGTTGTTTCCATCCCTGCACTTTGGTAAAACCTTGTTCAGTTTCTTAGGAATTGCAGCAGACTCATTGGGCTACATTTAGTATAAGAATCACATATTGATGTTCAAGGACACAGTCTAGTGATGCCACCATCCTTGAGTAAGAACTACCTCTAGGGCTGGGGATTTAGCTCAGTGGTAGAGCGCTTGCCTAGGAAGCGCAAGGCCCTGGGTTCGGTCCCCAGCTCCGAAAAAAAGAACAAAAAAAAAAAAAAAAAAAAAAGAACCAAAAAAAAAAGAACTACCTCTAGATTGTGGTAAGCGTTTACTGTCCCTTAAACAGCGGCCACTAGTACCTTACGAACGCAGACTAACTTCTAATGGCGGTTTGTCTTTCTGGCTCTCTGGGCGTCTGAAAGTTTTCACGTAGACCTTTAGCCTCCCGTCAGGACCATTGCTTTCCAGCTTTGCTGCCTTTCTCTCTCTGTCTCATAGACTGTGCCACTGTAAATGCCACTCCGAACACCTTTAAACTGCCTCCTCCTTGTTTGTCAAGGGGAAGGCCACCTGTAAAATGTGGTGGTGACAGCCTTCTTACTCACCCCAAGCTGGGGCCGCGCTGGAGATCAGCTGCAGCCCACCGCCTCCCCACCTCACACCTCCAGGCTGTGTCAGTGGTGCAGGGCGGAGCTCACTGTGGCCTTACCTATCTGTGCAGTAACTGTTCTTGGTTCCCTTCAGCCCTGCTCCTTTCCAAGCACCTCTCCTCAGCTGCCATGGAAGCAGGGCACTGCGGTGTCAGACCGGAGCAGTTTGCAGTGCCGCTGTGCTTTCTGAGGGCCTAGATTTAGGGTTTAGTGAAGTCGTTAACTGAGAACAGATGAGATGCTTTTGAAGAACAAACTATTCCTTACCCAGCTTTGTAGCTTAAAGTAAGTTTTCAAGTTCATGGCTTTATTAAAATGAACTTTGACTTTTTAGAATGCTTATATCTCATTTCGGTTCTTTTGTTTATTTTAGTAAGAATTGAAACAATTAGACTATAAGTCGTTTTCCTGTTTGTTTGTTTGTTTGTTTGTTTTTCTACAAAGTTCAAGAATGTAACAATAAAGGCATTTTCCTATGATTCTATGTCAGACTCCTACCGCAGAATAGCCTGAACAGATATGTCTGTTTTACCATGTTATTGATAGTTCTTTTGTCAGCTGCTTTTATTAAAAGTCCTTTTTGTGGATTTGTTAAAAAAAAATGAAGTACAGCTACAAACAATTCTTAATAGAGTAAATTCGAATGGCTGAGAAACAAGTAAATGTTCAATAACCTTAGTCATTAGGAAAATACAAATCAAAACTGCTTTGACATTTCATCTTAAACCAGTCAGAAATGATCAATATCAATAACACAATTGACAGCTCATACTGGTGAGGGTGTAGTGTAAGGGGGACACTCATCCATTCCCTGCAGGAGTACAAACTTGTACAGCCATGGTGAAAATCAGTGTGGTAGCTCCTTAAGAAGGTGGGACGAAATCTACCTCAAAATCCAGTTATATAACTCTTGGGCAAATGCCCAAAGGATTCTCCATTACAAAGACACTTGCTCAAGCACGCCTATTAATGTTCTATTCATTGTAGTGAGAAAGTGTTAACAACCTAGATGTCCATTAGTAGATGAATGGATAAAGAAAATGTGGGGCCTGTGCCCTGAGCTGGCCCTGTGCCACAGCTCTCTGTACTCATATCCCACTGGGACAAAGCCGTTTTCTCAGAAGTGCTAACACACCTGAGAGTACAGGTGAAACCACCATGTCTGTTCATATACCTGGCCCAAGAGGAACCCTTCCAGAGCCCTCAGGACACAGAAACCGAGGGGCAGTCTGGGGCAGGATCCATCTGGTTTCAGCCTGCCCCCGGAGTTGACCCTGTGTCACAGCTCTCTGTAGTCAGATTCTGGAAAGAGAGAGTTGGTCTCCCAGTAGTACTGAGACACAGGCTTATAGGAGGATCAAGCCATTGTCAGAGACAGCAAGACCAGCTAACACCAGAGGTAACCAGATGGTGAGAGGCAAGGGCAAGAGCCTAAGCAACAGAAATCAAGGCCACTTGGCATCATCAGAACCCAGTTCTCCTACCAAAGTAAGCCATGGATAACCCACCATACTGGAAAACCAAGATTTTGATTTAAAATTATGTTAGAGGACTTTAAGAAGGACATAAATAACTCCCTTAAAGAAATACAGGACAACAAAGGTAAACAGGTAGAAGCCTTAAAGAGGAAACACAAAAATCAACCAAACAGGTGAAGGAACTGAACAAAACCATCCAGGATTTAAAAATGGAAATAGAAACAATAAAGAAATCACAAAGGAAGACAACCTTGGAGATAGAAAATCTAGGAAAGAGATCAGGAGTCATAGATGCAAGCATTACCAACAGAATACAAGAGATAAAAGAGAGAATCTCAGGGGTAGAAGATACCATACAAATAATTTGACACAACTATCAAAGAAAATGCAAAATGCAAAAAGCTCCTAACCCAAAACATCCAGGGAATCCAGGACACAGTGAGATCAAAACGTAAGGATCATGGGTGTAGAAGAGAGCAAAGATGCCCAACTTAGAGGACCAGTAAATATCTTCAACTAAATTATAGAAGAAAACTCCTCCCCACCTTTTTTTTCCGTAGCTGAGGACCAAACCCAGGGCCTTATGCTTGCTAGGCAAGCGTTCTACCACTGAACTAAATCCCCAACCCCAGAAGAAAACTTCCCTAACCTAAAGAAAGAGATGCCCATGAACATAAAAGAAGCCTAGAGAACTCCAAACACATTGGACCAGAAAAGAAATTCCTCCTGTCACATAATAGTCATAACACCAAATGCATAAACCAAAGAATGACTATTAAAAGCAGTAAGAGAAAAAGGTCAAGTAATATATAAAGGCAGACCTATAAGAATTACACCAGACATCTCACCAGAGACTATGAAAGTCAGAAGATCCTGGGCAGATGTCAGATAGACACTAAGAGAACAAATGCTACTGAGGCTACTACATCCAGCAAAACTCTCAATTAACATAGATGGAGAAAACAAGATATTCCATGACAAAACCAAATTAACACAATATCTTTCCACAAATCTAGTCCTACAAAAGATAATAGATGGAAAACTCCAACACAAAGAGGGAAACCACCCCCTAGAAAAAGCAAGAAAGTAATCTCCTTGCAACAAACCCAAAGGAAGAGAGCCACACAAACATTATTCCACCTCTAAATATAAAAATAACTGGAAACAACAGTCACTTTCCTTAATATCTCTTAACATCAATGGACTCAATTCCCCAATAAAAAGATGTAGACTAGATGTGTAAAGAGGCCCCAGAATTTTGCTGCATACAGGAAACACACTTCAGTGATAAAGATAGACACTATCTCATAGTAAAAGGCTAAAAAACAATTTCCAAGAAATTGCTTCCCAAGAAACAAGATGGAGTAGCCATTCTAATATCAAATAAAATTAACTTTCAATCAAAAGTTATCAAAAAAGATAAGGAAGGACACTAAATATTCATCAAAGAAAAGATCCACCAAGATGAACTCTCAATCCTGAATATCTATGTTCCAAATGCAAGGGCGCCTACATTCATAAAATAAACCTTACTAAAATTCAAAGCACACATTGCACCTCATGCAATAATAGTGGAAGGCTTCAACACCCCACTCTCATCAAGGGACAGATCATGGAAACAGAAACTAAACAGACACATAGAGAAACTAACAGAAGTTATGAACCAAATAGATTTAACAGATATCTACAGAAAACTTCATCCTAAAACACAAGAATATATCATACCTTCTTCTCAGCACCTCATGGTACCTTCCCCAAAACTGACCATATAATTGGTCACAAAACAGGCCTCAACAGATACAAGAAGATTGAAATAATCCAATGCATCCTATCAGATCACCACGGATTAAGACTGGTCTTCAGTAACAACAAAAACGACAGAAAGTCCACATACACAAGGAAGCTGAACAATGCTCTACACAATCATAACTTGGTCAAGGAAGAAATAAAGAAAAAATTTGAAGACTTTTTGGAATTTAAAAAAAAATGAAGGCACAACATACAAAAATTGATGTGACACAATGAAAGTAGAAGAAAACTCACAGCTCTGAGCGCCTCCACAAAGAAACTGCAGAGAGCATACCTCAGCAGCTTGACAGCACACCTAAAAGCTCTAGAACAAAAAGAAGCAAGTACACCCAAGAGGAGTAGACAGCAGGAAATATTCAAACTCAGGGCTCAAATCAACCAACTAGAGACAAAAAGAACTACACAGAGAATGAACAAATCCAGGAGCTGGTTCTTTGAGAAAATCAACAAGATAGATAAACCCTTAGCCAGACTGAACAGAGAGCATCATTTCTTCAAAATGTTATCTTTTTTCCACTTAATGGTGGGAAGTTTTCTTCTACAATTTTGTTGAAGATGTTTACTGGCCCTTTGATTTGGGAATCTTCACTCTGTTCTATGCCTATTAGTCTTAGGTTTGGTCCTTTCATTTTGTCCTGAAACATTCCTTGAAGGTTTTGAGTTAGGAGCTTTTCGATTTTTGTATTTTCTTTTACTGTTGTGTCAATGTCTTCTATAGCATCTTCTACACCTCAGTTTCTCTCTTTTATCTCTTGTATTCTGTTGGTGATGCTTGCATCTGTGACTCCTACTCTCTTTCCTAGGTTTACAATCAAGTGTTGACTCCCTTTGTGGTTTCTTTAATGTTTTTATTTCCAATTTTAGATCCTGGGTGGCTTTGTTCTATTCCTTTACCTGTTTGATTATGTTTTCCTGTATTTCTTTAAGAGATTTATGTTTCCTCTTTAAGGGCTTCGACTTATTTACCTATGTTCTCCTGTATTTCTTTAAGAGAGTTATTTGTGTCCTTCTTAAAGTCCTCTATCACTTTCATGAGATGAAATTTTAGATCTGAATTTTGCTTTTCAGGTGTTTGGGGTAACCAAGACTTATTGTGGTGGGACTACTGGGTTCTGATGTTGCCAAATAATATTGGATTCTGTTGCTTATGTTCTTGTACTTGTCTCTAGCTATATGGTTATCTCTGGTATTAAGTAGTCTTGCTGTCTCTGACTGGAGCCTGTCCCTCCTTTGATCCTATGATTCTGGATGTGTCAGAAGTTCTGTGGGTCAGCTGCCTCTGGGTATGGATGAAGTGTGTGGAGAGCCAGAGCCAAGGGTTTGCTCCTGGATTCAGGTGCAAACTGTAAGCAACATGTGCCTCTGACTGGGCAGGGGTTTCTTTGTCCCCTGTGTTCCAAGAGGTTCAAGTTGGTACAGGTGGTGGATGTTGGGGCCTCACCTCTGATCTTGGATATGTCAGAACTTCTAGGGAACAAGCTGCCTCTTCTCCTTTCTGTCTATAATAAAAAACAAACAAACAGGCATTTAAGAAATTATAATAAAATATAGTAAGATAAAACAGAAGTGAACAATTTAGAATAGGACAAAGCAAACAGAAAGAAAAAAAAAGAAAAAGCACAAAAAAACACATATAGATGCAGAGATGCACACTATTGCACAGACATGAATCCCATAAAAGCACAAAACTGCAAGCCATAATATATGCACCAAAAGTCCTAATATAACATTTTGAGATAAGGAATTTCAAAGGTGCCATTGAGTACTTTTGGCTTGGCCATCTACTGCTGGACATGGGACCTACTCTTAAGAGTAGATTGTTTTCCCCATTGGGACTCCCTTGGAGAGAACTAAATTTTAATTTCCAAGTGGTTATCAATTGGAGCTAGCTTTTTTGGTTTAGAAATGTGTGTGTGTGTGTCTACTTCTCCTCTCAGCCCTGGTGAAGACCTGTGCAGGTCCTGTGCGTGGTGCCTCAGTCTCTGTTTTACCTCAAAACAAAAGAATATACCTTCTTCTCAGCACCTCATTGTACCTTCTCCAAAATTGACATATAATTGGACACAAAACAAGCTTCAAAAAATACAAAAACATGAAATTATTCCCATGTATTCTATAGGACTACCACAAACCAAAGCTGGTCTTCAATAACAACAAAACCACAGAAAGCCCACGTAAACATGGAAGCTGAACAACTCTCTACTTAACGATAACTTGCTCAGGGAAGAAATTAAGAAAGAACTCAAAGACTTTTTAAAATGACTTAATAAAAGACTTAATAAAATGAAGGCACAACATACCCAAACTTATGGGACACAATAAAAGCAGTGGTAAGAGGAAAACGCATAACTCTGAGTGCCTTCATAAAGAAATTGGAGAGATCCTACACTAGAAGCTAAATGGACATCTGAAAGTTCTAAAATAAAAAAAGAAAATATATTCAAGAGGAGTAGACAGCAGGAAATAGTCAAACTCAGGGGTGAAATCAACTAAGTAGAAACAAAGAGAGCTATACAAAGAATCATCAAAACTAAAAGCTGGTACTTTAAGAAAATCAAGAAGATAGAGAAGCCATTAGCCAAAGAAACTAGAGGACAGAGAGACAGTATCCAAATTAACAAAATCAGAAATGAAAAGGGAGCCATAACAACAGAAACTGAAGAAATTAAAAAAATCATCATATCCTACTACTAAAGCCTATACTCAACAAAACTGAAAAATATAGATGAAATGAATAATTTTCTAGACAGATACCAGGTACCAAAGTTAAGTCAGGATTAGATAAGCCATCTAGATAGTCCCACAACCTCTAAGGAAATAGACACAATCATTAAAAGTCTCCCCAAAAAAGCCCAGGGCCAGATGGTTTTAGTGTAGAATTCTATCAAACCTTCAAAGAAAACCTAATACCAAACTTCTTAAATATTTCACAAAATAGAAACAGAAGGAACACTACACAATTCGTTCTATGAAGCTATAGTTATACTGATAACTAAACCACACAAAGACGCAACAATGAGAACTTCAGACCAATTTCACTTGTGAATATCAATGTAAAAATACTCAGTAAAATTCTCACAAACTGAATCTAATATCAAAACATATCAAAAGGATCATGAACCATGATCAAGTAGGCTTCATCACAGGAATGCAGGGATGGTTCAATATATGGAAATCTATCAACACCATCTACTATATAAACAAACTCAGAGAAAAAAAAAACACATGATCATTTAACTAGATGCTGAAAAAGTCTTTGACAAAATACAACACACCTTCATGTTAAAACTATTGGAGAGATCAGAAATACAAAATCCATACCTTAACATAATAAAAGTAATACACATTCAACATAGGGAAATTCATCAATGTAATCCACTATGTAAATGAACTCAAAGGAAAAAAAATGATCATTTCATTAGATACTGAGAAAGCGTTTGACAAAATTCGACATTCCCTTCATATTAAAAGTCTTGGAAAGATTAGGAATTCAAGGGCCATAACTAAACACAGTAAAAGCAATCTACAGCCAACGAGGAGCTAACATTAAACTAAATGGAGAGAAACTTGAAGAAATCTCACTAATATCAGGAACTAGATAAGGCTGCCCACTCTCTCCCTTATTCAGTATAGTACTCGAAGTCCTAGCCAGAGCAACCAGACAACAAAAGTTGTCAAAGAGATACAAATTGGAAAGGAGAAGTTGAAATATCACTATTTGCAGATGATATGATAGTATACTTAAATGACCCCAAAAATACCACCAGAAAACTACAAAGCCTGATAAACAACTTCAGCAAAGTGACTGGGTATAAAATTAACTCAAACAAATCAGTAGCCTTCCTCTACTCAAAGGATAAACAGGTTGAGAAAAAAATAGGGAAATGACACCCTTTACAATAGACACAAATGACATAAAATTCCTTGGTGTGCCTCTAACCAAGCAAGTAAAAGATCCGTATGACAAGAACTTCAAATCTCTGAAGAAAGAAATTGAAGAACTCAGAAGATGGAAAGATCTCCCATGCTCATGGATTGGCAGGATTAATATAGTAAAAATGGCCATTGTGCCAGAAGCAATCTACAGATTCAATGAAATCCCCATCAAAATTCCAACTCAATTCTTCAGAGTTAGAAAGAGCAGTTTGCAAATTCATTTTGAATAACAAAAAACCCAAGACATTGAAAACTATCCTCAACAATAAAGGAACTTCTGGGGGAATCACCATTCCTGACCTCAAACTGTAGTACAGAGCAGTAGTGATAAAAACTGCATGGTATTAGTACAGAGACAGGAAGGTAGATCATAGAATAGAATTGAAGACCCAGAAATGAACCCACACACCTACGGTCACTTGATCATTGACAAAGGAGCTAAAACCATCCAGTGAAAAAAGACAGCATTTTCAACAAATGGTGCTGGTTCAACTGGAGGTCAGCATGTAGAAGAATGCAAATCAATTCATTCTTATCTCCTTGTACAAAGTCCAAGTCCAAGTGGACCAAGGACCTCCTCATAAAACCAGATACACTCAAACTAGAAGAAGAGAAAGTGGGAAATAACATTGAACACATTGGCATAGGGGAAATTTTACTGAATAGAACACCAATGGCTCAGGCTCTAAGATCATCAATTGACAAATTTGAGCTCATAAAAGCTTCTGTAAGGCAAAGTACACTGCCAATAAGACAAAACAGCAACCTACAGAGCAGAAAAAGATCTTTCCTAACCCAAGATCTGATAGAGGAATAATATCCAAAATATACAAAGAACTCAAAAAACTTAGACTGCAGAGAACCAAATAATCCCATTAAGAAATGTGGTACAGAGCTAAACAAAGAATTCTCAACTGAGGAATCTCAATTGGCTGAGAAGCACCTAAAGAAATGTTCGACATCCTTAGTCATCAGTGAAATGCAAATCAAAACAACCCTGAGATTCCACCTCACACCAGTCAGGGTGGCTAAGGTCAAAAACTCTGGTGACTGCAAATTCTGGCAAGGATGTGTTGAAAGAGGAACAATCCTCCATTGTTGGTGGGATTGCAGACTGGTACAACCATTCTGGAAATCAGTCTGGAGGTTCCTCAGAATATTGGGCATTGTACTACCTGAGGACCCAGCTATACCACTCCTGGGCATATACCCAAAAGATGCTCCAATAATAATAATGACACATGTTCCACTATGTTTATAGCAGCCTTATTTATTATAGCCAGAAGCTGGAAACAACTTAGATGTTTCTCAACAGAAGAATGGATACAGAAAATGTGGTACATTTATGCAATGAAGTACTACTCAACTATAAAAAAACAATTTCTTCATGAAATTCACAGTCAAATGGATGGAACTAGAAAATATCATCCCGAGTGAGTAACTCAGACACAAAAGAACACCCATGGTATGTACTCACTGATAAATGGATATTAGCCCAAAAGCTCAGAATACCCATAATACAGCCTAAAAAGCACATAGAAATTAAAAAGATGGGAAGACCGAAGTGTAGATGCTTAAACCCTACTTACAGAGGGTCAGGCAATTGAAATTGAATAGAAATATGTAGCAGTGGGTGATGTGGAACTGGGGGGAAGCCACTAGAAAGTCTCAGATGCCAGGGAAGCGAGAGGCTCCCAGGACCAAAAGAAGATGACTTTAGCTGATATACCCAACAGAGAGGAGAAAGAAGCTGTGAAACCACACCTCCAGTAGAGAGGCATGGCCCCCAGTTGAGGGATGAGACCACCCATCCATCTCAAAATTTTAACCCAGAAATGTTCTTGTTGAAAAGAAAGAGGGACAAAAAATGGAATAGAGACTGAAGGGAAGGCCAACCAGTGACTGCCCCACCTAGGCATCCATCCCATCTACAGACACCAAATCCAGACACTATTGCAGATGCCAAGAAGTGATTGCTTACAGAAGCCTAGTATAGCTGTTCCCTGAGAGGCCTTACCAGCACCTGAGTGCTATAGATTCAGATACTCATAACCAACCATTGGACTGAGCCCGGGGACCCCAATGGAAGAGGTAGGGGACTGAAAGAGCTGAAGGGGATTGCAACCCCTTAGGAAGAACAATATCAACTAACTGGTACACCCAGAGTTCCCAAGAGCTAAACCACCAACCAAAGAGTGTACAAGGAAGGATCCATGGCTCCAGATACATATGTAGCAGAGGACTGCCTTATCTAACATCAGTGGGAGAGGAGACCCTTATTCCTGTGGAAGCTTGATAACCCAGCATAAGGGAATGCCAGGACAGTGAGGTGGGAGTGGGTAGGTGGGTGGAGGAGCACCCTCATATAGGGAAAGAGGAATGGATGCAGGGGGCATGGGAGGGAGGGCTTGTGGAGGGGCACCTGGGAAAAGGAATATCATTTGAAATGATTAATTAAAAAAGGGAGAGAGGAAGGAAGGAAGGAAGGAGAGGAGAGGAAGGAAGTGGGAGGAGTTGAAGAAGAGGAAATACTATACTGCATTAAAAAATCTGTTTTAAATAAAAAAGAAAGGTCTCACAGAGATAGGGATCCTCAATACATATTGGTATCAGTATACAATCTGATCATTTTAATTGAGTATCTTCATTATTTGCAAGACATTTACAGACTTCTATTAGATTCTCTGATCTGTGAGTCTAGCAGAATATTGTTAGAAGTCATTTTATTGCATATTCAGTTTTATCAAAGGTCTTTGGGTTTATCACAGTTTCAGGTTCTTGGCCACTGAAGCAGATGTGGGTTTTGTCTCATTCTGAAGTGAGCCTTAAATATTTTCCTCTCTTCTAATGTTATTACATGGCGATTAATTGTTATTGAAAGTTAGATGTAAAGTATTCAATTTGCTGACTAGACAGATCCAAAGATAAAGCCTCCCTTCTATTTGCATCATTTTATAAAAAAAAAAAATGCTACTGAAAAATCCTGCTGCCACCTCCCATGTGAGTGTGGTTTCACACTGTCCCCGTGCTGACAGCCCAGCAACACAGGAAGGAAGTCTACTGTTGTCAGTGATTCAAACAAGATTCACAATGGTATCATATCTGTACCATGTTCTCATGTGAGCACTATTTGTCCTGTAATTTGAGGTTGAGATTAGTAAGGAACATTCTTACAGCACAGTAAAAGATGACCTTCAAAGCCCCTTCACTCTTCAATAATAGTAACTTGAGGAAGGTTTAAAAAAGAAGTTGTCTTCCCTGGGAGCTTAAACAACATCCAATGGCATATGGCCACTGATAACTCATGGATCTGCTGTGTGGCCGGGCAAGTAAGGATTCTGTGCTTGTGCCTCACAGAACTGAGGGATTTCTGGGCCTCACAATGGCATTCTGAAACTACAATTTCAAAAACACTGGACAAATTAAACAGTTTATGGTGAGTACCCACTGAAACTTGTTTATGTTTTCAACCGACTCAGTCCTGCTCCATATGTATTTGCTATCCCAGGGATGACACGTTCTAACAGATCCACTTCAGGTAAATTAGTGTCATCTCAACTTATCTGAGAGTCTTCTCACCTGCAGTCATTCTCTGAAGACTGCAAATTATAACAACACTATCACCTCAAACTTGAGATTCATTTTTTAAATAAACAAGAATGAAAAAACATCAGTATCATGTCTGACTTTAGCAAGAGCCAAAGAAAACAACTTGAAATCCCTCACCCTTTTTTCCTTTTCTTTATTCTTCTGTCACACAATACATCCTAACAGCAATCTTCCTTCCCACCTCTCCTCCCAATTCCCCACCTCCTCTCTCCTTCAGATACCCTAGCAGACCTCCTAGTGATATCAACCAAACACTGCATAGCAGGTTACAATAAGACAAGGCACAAACCCTCATGTCAGAGCTGGGTGAGACAGCCCAGGAGGAGGAAAGGGGTCCCAAGAGCAAGCAAAAGAGTCAAGACATTCCCACTCCCACCATTGGGATAAAAAAAACTAAAACAAAAAGTTCTAAGCTAAACAACCACAGCACATATGTAGAGGACCTAGCATGGACCCATGCAGACTCCGTGATTGTCAGTTTAATCTCTGAGAGTCCTTATGAGCTCTGTTAGTTGATTCTCTAGACCTTGTTCTCCTGGTGTCCTTGACCCCTATGACTCCTAAAATTCTTCCTCCCCGTCTTATGAAGAGTTTCCTCTGAGTGACATCTAATGTTTGTCTTGGGGCAGGGTCTCTGCATCTGCTCCCGTCAGTTGCTGAAGAAGCCTCCGTGGTGACAATTGGGCCAGGGACAGCTCTATAGCAGAATATCAATAGGAACCATTTCAGTCATTTCATTGACTATTTTTGTCAGTTGTACTTGGTTCTACCTTAGGTCTCTAGGCTATCCAGCTTCCAGATCCTGGCTATCCAGTCAGTGTCAAGCATAGACTACACCTGGTGGCTTGGGCCTCAAGTTAGACCAGACATTGGTTAGCCACTCCCATTGCCACCATTGCCCTTACAACTCACAATCTTGCAGGCAGGACAGGTCATGTGTCATAGGGTTTTTGGCTGGGTTGGTGTTCCAGTTCTACCACTGGGAGCCTAGCCTGTCACCCTGTTCTTTACTTGCATTTATATCCTCAACTCACCAAAAGGCCAATAATCTTGAAAATGTGTTTTCTCAAGACATAGTTCCTCATCTGCTATAATCAAACATGATTTTCTTAATTCTCCCTCAGTAATCCTTGCTTAATTAACAAATGAGACATTTTGGGAACTTACTTCAGGCAAAGCCTGCTTTTTTATTTTGGGGAAGAAATGGTGTTGTGATGAGATAACCTCTGCTGAACTTTCTGACTTTTTATTTCAGCTGCTTTCCAGAGCTTGAAATACTGTGAGGAAGGATGTGGATATGTCAGTGCGGGCTGCCAGTGTAACTCCGTAAGAAACACACTGTTCAACCAGCTGATTTGCTAACAAAACAATCCAGACTTCACAGTGCCTTAAAAGCATGATATCCAAATTCCACTCTTCTGGGTTTGATATGATATGGATGCAGTGGCAATTACAAATTAAATTAAATGTCACACCACAGTGATACAGGGCCAGTAAAATGTCACTGAATGATAACTGCGCCACCAAGTCACTAACAGCAACGGGAAGCAAAAACCATCACGTACCGTCTTCTTTACAGCCCATCCACTCAGACAGCTGAGCATGGAAAGCACCACACACAACATATAAACAAATAAATGCAGCTCTCCTTCAATAAAACTGAAGAGATCAAGCTCGCAGGATAGGAATCCATTAAGAAACACTTATCATTTTGAATTGTTTTTAATCAGATAAAACCTAAAAGCCATTTTTACACATATAACGGATCAGAAAAAAAAATCTGTGGAAGGTAGGTCAATGGTATCAAAGTTGGTATCTTGAGTGTGGCAGTATACAATGGAGTTTTTCAATCTGTTACTAAAGGAACTCTCCCACTTAAAGCAAGGCCCTAACCTGAGTTCAAAATCCCAGTAAGGCTGCACAGCTCCTGGAGATGCCAAAGTTTTAAAAAGCAGCTGATCTCACCCCCAGACATGGACATGTGCAAAAAAACAGACATCAGACAGATCCCTCACCCTGCTTTCTCGAGAACAGTGTGTCTAAAGAAAACTATTCACTGCAAGTTTACTGCTTCTATTCTGCCTACAAGGAAACCGGAAGAGAGACCTTTCTCTTACCCTTGGCCCCACGCTTAGCTATAGCACTTCCACTCCCCACCTTCCAAGCCTGCTGAGTAACTCAGAATTCAGGCAAACCATGAGGCAGGAATTCTACACTCCACTATATGTGGCTGCACCAAGGTGGGGCTTCTGGGAGACCCTTTAGGACTCTAGGTTGCCCTTCCTTACCAATACTGGGAATGCCATTTGAAACCTGTGTGAAGATTGTTCTTAGACATACCCACTTCAGTGAGAATTGTGGAGCTCCAATGTGAAGCTTCTTCCCCACGATCGACTGAGAAGCATTCTATAAGCCGGGCTTCAGCATATGATCCTGCAGGACTTGCCTTGGTGACTGTAAGTGCCGTTCATGGAGTGTGTGACTTCAGAGTTGACTTCCCCTGGCAAGTGCTTCCCGGTGTGAAACTCACTTCCTCCTTGGTTTTTCCTTTCATTAAAAGGTCTGTTACTGAGTGTACCATGTGGCTCCTCTGGGCTTTTTGTCTCAAACAGGGCTGCATATGTCACCAAATTCACCAGATAGAAGGAATCCTGATATTGCCAATCCTGCCATAGTAGCCTGGCGCTACTGATGCTTTTGACCTCAGGTTCCATTTCCCGGGTGATACTAGACATAGAAACATCAGCTTCCTCATTGCCTGGGATCTAAATTACTCCATGAGAGGACGAACGTGAGTGGGCTTTGTTCTAGTTTCTTGCCCTAGCCCTGTAGGGCTGCCCAAAGGGAAGCAAAAGGAATAATTAACTCCTCATCTCTGTGACCAACCCATGAAGGATGGCTCACTAACAGGACAAGCATCTGTGGCCTGACTCGTGATGGAGCACCAAGGCATGTGACAGTCTTCTGCAAGCCCAGGAAGGAATGTTGAACTAAGGTTGTGGCAGGGAAGACTCCATGAAGACTCTGTATATCCCCTCCAGTTCTCAGACTTTCATCTTTATTCCTCTTTACTACCAATGCTAACCTCGCAGGCTCATCATGTCCTCTTTTCTTCTCGTTCTTTCTATATATCCCTCTCTTCATCTTTTCTCCTTTTTATTCTCTATTCTTTTCTTCCCCCACCCCCACACCTTTTTTTCCCTTTTCCAAAGACTGTCTGTTAGCTTGATTTGCAATGACTCAGGATGTTAGTTCCCTAAATCCTGAAGCTCTCCTTGACTAATCACATTCTATCCACATTTCCTTCCCTCCCTCTTTCATCCCACCTTTAGCCACAGCTACCTCAGCCCTCCCATATTCCCCTTGTGTGTGCCCCTTGACTCACTGTCCCCCTCCTCTTTCTCTATAAACTGTGCATTAGTGACCAGGCTTAGTCTTCCTTCCCTCCCACTCCTCACAGTAACTAGAACCTCAGCGCACACCGTACCACAGTTCCCTTTACTTCCTAAAATGACAAGAACTGAAAGAGTGGAGTAGCTTCTTGTTACTGGGCATGACTGTGTGCTCATTGTAGGCCTACCCTCAGGGAGGATTCATTTCTTTAAGGTAATATTCTGCATTTCAGGGACTACAGAAGACTGAGCCTGGCACTCTGAACACAAGCTTAGTGATAAAAACAGTGCCTCAATCCCAATCAACACAGCTGCTCCTGGAAATCTGTGGAAAGATGTGTGATCAAACAACAAAAGCAGGCATTTAAATAACTACTTCTCCCCACAGTCCAAATGCAAAAGTATACAAAAGTACAGGCAACCTGACTCTTCCAGAAATCAGTGACCCCACAGTATATTCCTCCAATAAGAGTAAGGCAGATGAAATTCCAAACAAAAATCCAAAGCAACCAAAGGAGGCACAAGGAAACCCAAGAGAAGCCAACCCAGTGGCTGGATGCAATGAAAAAGCTGATGCAGAATACGAGGAGGATCCAGTAAAGGCTGCAAGAAATCAAAGGAGATTAAAATATTGGAAATGAAAATTAAAAGTCCCACTGAAAGCCTCATGGATAGAATGGGGCCAGGCAGAATATCAGGACAGCAGGACAGGACAGAAGAACTGAGATCTCAGCACATTAAAAAGATACATTTAAGCCAGGTATGGTGGCCACACCTTTAGTGCTAGTACTCAAAGGCAGAGGCAGGTATGTCTCTGAGTTTGAGGACAGCCTGCTCTACACAGCAAATTCCAGAACAGCCAGGGCTACACAGGGAAACTCTGTCTTGAAAAATCAAAATGGAAAAAAAAAGATACATTTAGAAGAAGTATAAGCATAGCATTCAGGATCCATGAAAGAGCAGAAAGGCCAAATACATTAATTACGGGCACAGGAGAACTTTATCCTAAACATGTAGAAAAGATTTTCAATAAAATTAGACCAGTAATTTCCCCAAATCTAAGAAGAGATGTCCATTGAGGTACAAGAAGCATTTAATTAGAATATCATATTATAGTATATTATAGTTAGAACACTAAGTACGCAGAACAAAGCAGGACTCAGAACTACAAAAGGACAGTGCCAAGCTCCACGTGAAGACAGACCCATCAGAGTGAGAGATCCAACAGAATCTTTAAAAGGAAGGAGAGCATTTCAAGATCTAAAACAGCAGAACTACCCTTCCAGACTGCTGGACACAGCCAAATACCTGTCATAGCTGGAACAAAAAGAAAAGTTTTCCATGATGGAAAAGATTAAAAGAATTTATAACCACTAAGCCAGTGTACAGAAGATACTAGAATAACTGACGAGAAAGATTTTAAAAAACATCCATGAGACTAAAAAGATTAGCACAGCAGAACAGTAGTTAAACAAAGAAGAAATTAAAGAATGCAAAATCAAGAAAATGTCAGGAACTGATAAATGCCTTTCATTAATAGCCTAGAATATCAGTGCTCTCAATCCTTTAATCAAAATACATAGACTAGCATGTTGGGTTTTAAAACAGGATTCAGGCAAAATGCTCACTACACAAGCATGAGAGCAAAGTCAGTACCTCAAGAACCTATACAATGTCAAACATAGCAGTGCCTGACTGTAAGCCCAGCACTCCCACAGGAAGGTAGGAGGTCAAGGCAAAAAGATTCCTAGAAGCTCGCAGGTCAGCTAGCCTGACATAACAAGAGAGAGGCCCTGTCTCAAACAAGGTAAAAGGCAAGAATTGATTCAGGAGGTTGTCCACTGACCTACACACACTTGCTGTGGCATCCTTGTACGTTCACTCACATACAAATGCATGCACACTCATGTGCACATACACACACATGCACAAACATACACACGTGCTAAATAGTTTTTAATAGGACCCACTTATTTGTGGTCTCAAGAAATGTATGTTTACCATCAAAGATTAAACTTTGGGTCGAGTCATGGAAAAAGGTTTGTGGAGCAAATAGAACTAGAAACAAGTAGCTATCCTTATTTTAATATGTGATAAAATACACTTCGATCAAAACTGCTCAGAAGGGTACTCCATAAGGATTAAGGAAGTAATCCCTCAAGACCACATCATAACTTTAAACATGTAAGCATCAAACACAGGTGTACTCGATTTCATAAAGCAAATACTACTGATTAGAAACACTGGTTAACTGAAACGCAGGGATAGTGGGTGGCTTTAATGCTCTACTCTCAAAAGTAGGTGTTCATCTTGACAAAATTGGAGGAGTCCCTTAAAGAAAATCATGGATCAGTGGGCCTGGCAGACATCAACCGCCCATTCTATTCCAACACTTCTCAGAACACACTCTCTTCTCAGGAGCTCATGGAATCTTCTTTAAAATAGATAATAGAACACAAAGAGTGAAAATAATACATTGCATTCTATGTGATTTCAATGGAGTAAAACTACAAGTCCACAAAAGAAGCTATAGAACAAATGCAAAATCATGCCTATTGAACAACACCATTCAATAACGAATGAGTTATCAGAGAAATCACAAAATATTAAGATTTCTAGAAGTTCACAAAAATGAAAACACAACATACTAAAACCATGGGATAAAATGACAGCAGTTAAGAAAGAAATTTATAGTTAAAAGCTCCTATGTTAAAAAAATATATCAGGTCCATGCTTATCACCCTGTACAAAGCTTAAGTCCAAGTGGATCAAGGACCTCCACATCAAACCAGACACACTCAAACTAATAGAAGAAAAACTAGGGAAGCATCTGGAACACATGGGCACTGGAAAAAATTTCCTGAACAAAACACCAATGGCTTACGCTCTAAGATCAAGAATCGACAAATGGGATCTCATAAAACTGCAAAGCTTCTGTAAGGCAAAGGACACTGTGGTTAGGACAAAACGGCAACCAACAGATTGGGAAAAGATCTTTACCAATCCTACAACAGATAGAGGCCTTATATCCAAAATATACAAAGAACTCAAGAAGTTAGACCGCAGGGAGACAAATAACCCTATTAAAAAATGGGGTTCAGAGCTAAACAAAGAATTCACAGCTGAGGAATGCCGAATGGCGGAGAAACACCTAAAGAAATGTTCAACATCTTTAGTCATAAGGGAAATGCAAATCAAAACAACCCTGAGATTTCACCTCACACCAGTGAGAATGGCTAAGATCAAAAACTCAGGGGACAACAGATGCTGGCGAGGATGCGGAGAAAGAGGAACACTCCTCCATTGTTGGTGGGGTTGCAAACTGGTACAACCATTCTGGAAATCAGTCTGGAGGATCCTCAGAAAATTGGACATTGAACTGCCTGAGGATCCAGCTATACCTCTCTTGGGCATATACCCAAAAGATGCCCCAACATATAAAAAAGACACGTGCTCCACTATGTTCATTGCAGCCTTATTTATAATAGCCAGAAGCTGGAAAGAACCCAGATGCCCTTCAACAGAGGAATGGATACAGAAGATGTGGTACATCTACACAATGGAATATTACTCAGCTATCAAAAACAACGACTTTATGAAATTCGTAGGCAAATGGCTGGAACTGGAAAATATCATCCTGAGTGAGCTAACCCAAACACAGAAAGACATACATGGTATGCACTCACTGATAAGTGGCTATTAGCCCAAATGCTTGAATTACCCTAAATGCCTAGAACAAATGAAACTCAAGACAGATGATCAAAATGTGAATGGTTCACTCCTTCTTTAAAAGGGGAACAAGAATACCCTTGGCAGGGAAGAGAGAGGCAAAGATTAAAACAGAGACTGAAGGAACACCCATTCAGAGTCTGCCCCACATGTGGCCCATACATATACAGCCATCCAATTAGACAAGATGGATGAAGCAAAGAAGTGCAGACCGACAGGAGCCGGATGTAGATCGCTCCTGAGAGACACAGCCAGAATACAGCAAATACAGAGACGAATACCAGCAGCAAACCACTGAACTGAGAATAGGACCCCCGTTGAAGGAATCAGAGAAAGAACTGGAAGAGCTTGAAGGGGCTCGAGACCCCATATGTACAACAATGCCAAGCAACCAGAGCTTCCAGGGACTAAGCCACTACCTAAAGACTATACATGGACTGACCCTGGACTCTGACCTCATAGGTAGCAATGAATATCCTAGTAAGAGCACCAGTGGAAGGGGAAGCCCTGGGTCCTGCTAAGACTGAACCCCCAGTGAACTAGACTGTTGGGGGGAGGGGGACAATGGGGGGAGGGTGGGGAGGGGAACACCGATAAGAAAGGGGAGGGGGAGGGGGATGTTTGCCCGGAAACTGGGAAAGGGAATAACACTCGAAATGTATATAAGAAATATTCAAGTTAATAATAATAAAATATATATATATATATATATATATATATCAGGGCATTGAACAGGATGTAATGTGAATAAGTAAAAAACAAATTTAAAAAAATCAGAGCATCTCAGATAAATAATTATATTTTAGGGTCTTAGAAAAACTAGAACAAGCTAATCCAAGGATAAGTAGATGCCAAGAAACAATTAAGGTCAGGGAAGAAATTAATGAAATAAAAATATAAAGAATCAATGCGGTAGAGAAGTAGTCCTCTGTCGTTATGAAAGCTGCTGGGGAGAAGAGTCATCAGTGGTCTGATTTAGCTATGAACTCTGAATCCTACAATGCCAAACTAGGAGGCAAGACATGCCCACGTGTGTACTAGTAACATGATTGTTAGGGAGTAATCCATCACTCTCTGATTAGAATTTGGGCCCACTTCACTGGAGAAAAATCATGCCTTGAATAGTAAACCCATGAAAAGCCCTCAGCTAGGGAGATGCCAGCCCTAGGGTGTTTTGCTAAGTGAACATGATCTCAAGCTGCTAACTATCGGTTTGTACTTGCAGATTAGGGCTTCTCTCAGCCTTAGTCAGATAGGCTTCCTTCTGCAGCAGACAAAGAAACCTATAATAATGAGTTACGAGATTAAAGTAATTAGAATAAATGATTGATGAGTCACCAGCCTTAAGTAGGATGTTAATATCAGTCCTTCCAAAGCTAAAGAAACACCAGAGGTTGAACGACCATCCCAGTATCAATGTTGATGGTCCCGGTATTGAGTAGGTCTTGTGCAGGCAACCACCACTGCTGTGAGTCCGTGGGCAGAACAGTCATGCTATGTCCCCTAAAGAGTATCCCCCGGCATCCCCTCCCATCCTCCTCCTCCATTCTCCCCACACTCCCATCTATGATGGTCCCTGAGTCTTAAAGAGTCTATATCAAATGTAGTAGTCCTGCTACTGAGACTTCCTTCCATGCATGAGCAAACTAGGAACAAAAATTAAAACTTTTGCTTTATGTTGCTTTTGTTAGAGTATTCCATCACAGCAACAGGAAAAAACAGCTATCATACAAACAAAACTAAAAATTCACTCAACATTTTTTATAAAGTATTCACTTTGCCATATGCATTGGTATGAAGATCTCTGAGTAACAATCGTAGCTTGGGACCTTTTACATAACAACAATTATGCTACAGTACAGTTGCTGTGTATGATATTAAGTTACATATTTCCCAGTTTCCACCATGAGAACTGGTTCATAATTCCTCCTTAGAGCAAGTAGAATTTTCTCTATCCTAAAGGATGTATGTAAACTTTAATCTTTCATAATTTTTATCTTGTAGTCAGTCATAAAGAAATTTTCTGGGTTTGTAAGTACGTCCATGCACTTGCTGCATAAGTCTAATTAGCAGAGTTTGATCCTTGGAATCTAAAAAAAAAAAGCAGAATATAAAACTGCAAACAGGATGGCTCTCCCACAGTGATATGGGGAGATGAAACAGAGGGGCTGGCTAGAATCTCACGTGTGCATGTGTATCACAGAGACACAACAGCAAGAAACACTTTGCCTTGCAAATTAAAGGACACTCTAAACTTTGTATTCTGAATTACACATGTGCAGTGTGAAATGTGTGCCTACACACACAAGCACACACACACATACAGGTGTACACACATGCACACGCACATACACACTTGTGCATGCATGTACACATGCATGAATTAAGAAAGCAAAGGAAGAAAGAAAGGGAGGGAGGGAGAAAGGAGGAAGGGAGAAAGTAGAAAGAAAAGAGGGAAGGAAGGAGGGAAGGAAGGAAGAGAGGAAGGAAGGAAGGAAGGAGGGAAAGAAGGAAGGAATAAAGGAAGGAAGGAAGAAAAGAAGAAAGGAAGGAAGGAACTTTCTGACCTACCTTTTCTTGTCTGGTAGTTGGTTAACTTGACTTCAGGAGTGCTACTGCATTTATTCTCCTGTGTAATAGTCTCTGAGGCTCCCTGCCTCAGTCTGCTGACCTAAGGACTAGCCTGGAAGCTTCTAACCTCCTTACAATCTTATCTGGGCCTTGTAAGCTTCCAGCCACTGAGACACCACTGAATAAACTCACCCTTTCTAGTTCTTTCTGAACAAGAAAGAACTTGCTCCGCTTGGCCTCAAACTAATTCTAACAATCTTTTTTTGTTGTTGTTGTTAAGTTTTTTTTTATTAACTTGAGTATTTCTTATTTACATTTCTTTTTTTATTTATTTTTTTTATTAACTTGAGTATTTCTTATTTACATTTCGAGTGTTATTCCCTTTCCCGGTTTACGGGCCAACATCCCCCTAACCCCTCACCCTCTTCTTTATGGGTGTTCCCCTCCTCACCCTCCCCCCATTGCCGCCCTCCCCCAAACAATCACGTTCACTGGGGGTTCAGACTTGGCAGGACCCAGGGCTTCCCCTTCCACTGGTGCTCTTACTAGGATATTCATGGCTACCTATGAGGTCAGAGTCCACAGTCAGTCCATGTATAGTCTTTAGGTAGTGGCTTAGTCCCTGGAAGCTCTGGTTGCTTGGCATTGTTGTTCATATGGGGTCTCAATGCCCTTCAAGCTTTCCAGTTCTTTCTCTGATTCCTTCAATGGGGGTCCTGTTCTCAGTTCAGTGGTTTGCTGCTGGCATTTGCCTATGTATTTGCTGTATTCTGGCTGTGTCTCTCAGGAGAGATCTACATCCGGCTCCTGTCAGCCTGCACTTCTTTGCTTCATCCATCTTGTCTAATTGGGTGGCTGTATATGTATGGGCCACATGTGGGGCAGGCTCTGAATGGGTGTTCCTTCTGTGTCTGTTTTAATCTTTGCCTCTCTATTCCCTGCCAAGGGTATTCTTGTTCCCCTTTTAAAGAAGGAGTGAAGCATTCACATTTTGATCATCCGTCTTGAGTTTCATGTGTTCTAGGCATCTAGGGTAATTCAAGCATTTGGGCTAATAGCCACTTACCAATGAGTGCATACCATGTGTGTTTTTCTGTGATTGGGTTACCTCACTCAGGATGATATTTTCCAGTTCCAACCATTTGCCTACGAATTTCATAAATGCATTGTTTTTGATAGCTGAGTAATATTCCATTGTGTAGATGTACCACATTTTCTGTATCCATTCCTCCGTTGAAGGGCATCTGGGTTCTTCCCAGCTTCTGGCTATTATAAATAAGGCTGCTATGAACATAGTGGAGCACATGTCTTTTTTATATGTTGGGGCATCTTTTGGGTATATGCCCAAGAGAGGTATAGCTGGATCCTCAGGCAGTTCAATGTCCAATTTTCTGAGGAACCTCCAGACTGATTTCCAGAATGGTTGTACCAGTCTGCAATCCCACCAACAATGGAGGAGTGTTCCTCTTTCTCCACATCCTTGCCAGCATCTGTTGTTGCTGGAGTTTTTGATCTTAGCCATTCTCACTGGTGTGAGGTGAAATCTCAGGGTTGTTTTGATTTGCATTTCCCTTATGACTAAAGATGTTGAACATTTCTTTAGGTGTTTCTCAGCCATTCGGCATTCCTCAGCTGTGAATTCTTTGTTTAGTTCTGAACCCCATTTTTAATAGGTTTATTTGTCTCCCTGCGGTCTAACTTCTTCAGTTGTTTGTATATTTTGGATATAAGGCCTCTATCTGTTGTAGGATTGGTAAAGATCTTTTCCCAATCTGTTGGTTGCCGATTTGTCCTAACCACAGTGTCCTTTGCCTTACAGAAGCTTTGCAGTTTTATGAGATCCCATTTGTCGATTCTTGATCTTAGAGCATAAGCCATTGGTGTTTTGTTCAGGAAATTTTTTCCAGTGCCCATGCGTTCCAGATGCTTCCCTAGTTTTTCTTCTATTAGTTTGAGTGTGTCTGGTTTGATGTGGAGGTCCTTGATCCACTTGGACTTAAACTTTGTACAGGGTGATAAGCATGGATCGATCTGCATTCTTCTACATGTTGCCCTCCAGTTGAACCAGCACCATTTGCTGAAAATGCTATCTTTTTTCCATTGGATGGTTTTGGCTCCTTTGTCAAAAATCAAGTGCCCATAGGTGTGTGGGTTCATTTCTGGGTCTTCAATTCTGTTCCATTGGTCTCTCTGTCTGTCTCTGTACCAATACTATGCAGTTTTTATCACTATTGCTCTGTAATACTGCTTGAGTTCAGGGATAGTGATTCCCCCTGAAGTCCTTTTATTGTTGAGGATAGTTTTAGCTATCCTGGGTTTTTTTGTTATTCCAGATGAATTTGCAAATTGTTCTGTCTAACTCTTTGAAGAATTGGATTGGTATTTTGATGGGGATTGCATTGAATCTGTAGATCACTTTTGGTAAAATGGCCATTTTTACTATATTAATCCTGCCAATCCATGAGCATGGGAGATCTTTCCATCTTCTGAGGTCTTCTTCAATTTCTTTCTTCAGAGTCTTGAAGTTCTTATTGTACAGATCTTTTACTTGCTTGGTTAAAGTCACACCGAGGTACTTTATATTATTTGGGTCTATTATGAAGGGTGTAGTTTCCCTAATTGTGGGAGCTGTATTGGATTTGGGCCTGGTTGCTTTGTCACTGTGTGGCACAAGAAGTTTACATTCACAGAATGTTGTCAGCCTAAACAAGACCCTTCTGGGTCTCCAGCAAGGTTTGACCCCTGCTGAGCCCTGCCCTTGCATGTGGAAGCCTTTTGTCCCCAACTGGGAACAGTCTGGCCAGGTACTTCTCACCTGAGTCAGAATTAGGCTGGCCTTCCTGGTTATTTCCCTAATTTATTCAGGCCACATAGTCGGTCCTTTGTTACCGAAGTCTCAGCCAGGGTTCCCCACTGTGCTTGACAGATACCTGCTAAGTGGTGTTCTTTGGATATATAGTTTGGTCAATAAAGAAACCAGAAGGCTCTCTTCCTCTTCTGGCTTGACTCGAATAACCTGTGTGTGTGTGTGCTTCTTTCATCCCACAGGCTTTCGCCCGATTCTCGGTACCGTGTCGGTGCTGGCGCCGACAAATGGAGGTCCCACCGAGATCGGAGAAGAAAGGAGTACTGTTGGGACGTCCCGGGAGCCCGGCCGGCATAGAAGCAGGGACGGATTGGGGTAAGATGGGCCAAAAAAGGCCTGGATGATTTGGGCTAGCCTGAGTAAAACTTGTCATATAAATGGGACAAGGTAATAGTAAAGCGTTTTTACATATGCGTTCTTTTAGAGTTATGTTTTAGTCTTTGGACCCCGACTAGAGATAGTTTACACCCTAGACATGAGAGAGAATGGGCTTAGAAAAACAGTCCTGCCGGACTCTTCGCAGATGCTTTGGATAAAGAGAAACTTTTCAGAGCTCTCCTGGGAACAGAAGAAAGGCAGGAGACGTCCTGCCTCTCTGCTGGCTCCTATTGGAGAAATGCTTATTTCTGGTTCTGGGTTCCATAGGTAGGATATGTGGGTCCCTTCGGAGGGACACCATCTAGAATTTTCCCTCTTTGTCTATTGTCTGTCCCTGGTGCACCAGGCTGTCCATGTCTGTCAGTTTATGTCTGTGGTTTTTGTTTCTCGTTGCTTAAATGTTTTATGTTTCGTGGTCAAAAGAAAAAAATGGTAAAAACTTTATCTGCCAGTCGTTCACACCTTGACTTGGTTTTAACTCGTTTCAAGAAGAGAACAATGAATAAAAAACAGTTTCAATTGGCTTTTGGAGCCTACATCTGTAGCTAGAAGCCTAAGTCTACTGGACAAGCTCCCCGGGGGCTGGCTAAATGTTTATACTAGCCTATCCTAAAGGCACTAGGAGCTTCACAGCTTCTATGATAATAAAACTGAAAAATCTTTGACTGTGATTATTGGACTCAACAGGTGACATGGTGCTTGGTGTAAATATTAAAGACATGTGTAGCCACTTCAATTTTGTTTCTGATTGGTTTTAAATGTATAAATATGCTCTACACGCCTTGGCTATGTACTATTGGCTTTTAAGTTATTAGATATGGTTAAAAGGTGTAACATTGGTAAAAGAAAATTGGCTTAAAACTGTAATTTGGATGAAGTCATTCTAGATAACATGTGACATGGGCCAACCTAGGGAAACAGATCTAAATTGAGGTAATATTTTTATAGAATTCTTATTCTAGAAACCAGGCTTCTAAAAGATTTTAGGGCAATGTCTCTTTGTTGAGGTATTTGAGACCGCACCATCGTGCGTTCATATGTAGGAATTGACAGTCATAGCCAAAGTTGTGGTTTGCCCTAAAGTTACTATATTTTGATGATAATTCCACTGCCCCAAGAACAGCTGCCTAGTCACATACTCAGAATTCAGGTGACATTCCAAAGTTGTGGCTGTGCTCTGGTGTTACAAAGAGATCTTAAAGATTGTGATTAAAGATTGTCAGTGTTACATTGACTAACTCAAACTTATTTATAATTTTTAAAAAAATCAAACAGGTAGAGATTGTTACAAGATTTATGAAGGATTGATGAGGTTTTAGAACTTGTGAGAACATTACAGCCAGTTTGCTTACTCCAACGGCCATTCCAAGATAGATTTAGAGGATTATTTTTATACAATTTGTTTACGTCCTGGCGATTGTGAGTTTTCATTTTGTGAGCTTGCTTATAATTTTAGAGAGCCCATAAAGTGATATCATTAAAATTTTTACTAAAGAATGGCTAATAGCCTTATATTATGAAATTTTGTCGCTTCTTCAATGTAAGAAGTTAGAACTTTAATCTTTAAGTGTATATGAAAATTTTTACTACAAACCTTTACAACTAGACATATTTCTGACTAGGTGAAATAGAAAGATTCACATATTGACATGATCCTGTTCAGGTATTTTTATGGGGAAGAGGGAATGTTTGTGTTTTTTCTACAGGATGCTACAAGAGTGTGCCAGCTGCCAGAGGTGGTTGCTGAGACTTGCTGATCCTGGTTACATGAAGATTCAGCTCTCGTGATTCGGGTCCCTAGAGTCATTCCTCTGCCCTGAGAGGAAGATAGAAGATCCCCCCTCATTCCCCTGGTGACTCTTGCTGCCTTAACTGGTGTTGTCATCTTACAGTCTATAGCTTCACAAGAATGCCATCTGCGTGAAGCTGCTATAGACTGGAGAACTCTGCCCTGTTTGTACAGATCTCAGACATGGTTCCCTTGCCTGCTGGTTGTTCAGAGAAGAATGGCTGATCCTGAACTGTCCTGGCTATACGTTATTTTTGCTGCTATTGTAGCAGCCATTTACTGCTGCAGACATTGTGTCTGCAGTGTCTGGAGTTACCCTCCCCCCATTCTATTGTTAGACAAACACAGTGGGTGAACTTTCTGGAGTAGTTGTTTACAATTGGGAATTCTAAATTTTATTACAGGTCTAAATTTTATTACAGGAGCCACTCAACAACGGTCCTTGTGCTTCTTTTCACATGCTGAGGAGAACCAGTAAGACAATGTACTTGATTAGGTGCCCACTACTTATCAGGAGAGGCTCAACTTCCACAATCTCCTAAATTATTATCATCTGGCTCCTACTTTTTCGCCCCTGGGCTCAAGTAAGAAGAATGAGAAGATGACCCGATGTAGTTTTCCTCAGCGACGGGCAACTTCCTCTGACCCTTGACCAATCTAGACACGGACCCTTGAGGGCGACAAGGTGATCCTATGTCAGAGAGGCTGGGGTTCGAGAGGTCGATCCTAAGACAGAGGTGACTACGCCCCGTTTAAATGTACGGGCCGGTCAAATGCTCCTCTGCCCAGTTTCTCCCTCCTTAACCACACACACAGTTAGCCCAGAACGGTGTGTTACAACATAATTTCATTCCTAGCCATTGGGGTGCAGTTCTAACTGCAAGAGTGGCTCGCCATGGCCGAGCTGGGCACTCTGTGAGGCATGTCTGATCTCTCTCAGACCACTACTTCCACCTAATGGTCTTTTATAAAAGAAATACGGAGGAGTTGTGGGAGCTGTATTGGATTTGGGCCTGGTTGCTTTGTCACTGTGTGGCACAAGAAGTTTACATTCACAGAATGTTGTCAGCCTAAACAAGACCCTTCTGGGTCTCCAGCAAGGTTGACTGACCCCTGCTGAGCCCTGCCCTTGCATGTGGAAGCCTTTTGTCCCCAACTGGGAACAGTCTGGCCAGGTACTTCTCACCTGAGTCAGAATTAGGCTGGCCTTCCTGGTTATTTCCCTAATTTATTCAGGCCACATAGTCGGTCCTTTGTTACCAAAGTCTCAGCCAGGGTTCCCCACTGTGCTTGACAGATACCTGCTAAGTGGTGTTCTTTAGATATATAGTTTGGTCAATAAAGAAACCAGAAGGCTCTCTTCCTCTTCTGGCTTGACTCGAATAACCTGTGTGTGTGTGCTTCTTTCATCCCACAGGCTTTCGCCCGATTCTCGGTACCGTGTCGGTGCTGGCGCCGACACCTAATTTCTTTCTCGGGTTGTTTCTCTTTTGTGTAGAGGAAGGCTACTGATTTATTTGAGTTAATTTTATACCCAGCCACTTTGCTGAAGTTGTTTATCAGCTTTAGTAGTTCTCTGGTGGAACTTTTGGGATCACTTAAATATATTATCATATCATCTGCAAATAGTGATATTTTTTTAATTCTAATTTCATTAAAACTTATTAATTAACAAAAGAATTAAAAGCAAAACAGAGATAGGAAGTGGAAATGAAGAGAGGATAGTGTCATCAGAGCACTTGCTTTAAGATAGGGCAGTACTTAGATACTCACTGTATTTGTTATATACAGGTAAATCAAGGTAGTCGCTAACTAGTAAATAGTGATATTTTGACTTCTTCTTTTCTGATCTGTATCCCCTTGACCTCCTTTGTTGTCTGATTGCTCTGGCTAGAACTTCAAGAACTATATTGAATAAGTAGGGAGAGAGTGGGCAGCCTTGTTTAGTCCCTGATTTTAGTGGGATTGCTTCAAGTTTCTCTCCATTTAGTTTAATGTTAGCAACTGGTTTGCTGTCTATGGCTTTTACTATGTTTAGGTATGGGCCTTGAATTCCTATTCTTTCCAGGACTTTTATCATGAAGGGGTGTTGAATTTTGTCAAATGCTTTCTCAGCATCTAATGAAATGATCATGTGGTTTTGTTCTTTCAGTTTGTTTATATAATGGATCACGTTGATGGTTTTCCATATATTAAACCATCCCTGCATGCCTGGGATGAAGCCTACTTGATCATGGTGGATGATTGTTTTAATGTGCTCTTGGATTCGGTTTGCCAGAATTTTATTGAGTATTTTTGCGTCGATATTCATAAGAGAAATTGGTCTGAAGTTCTCTTTCTTTGTTGGGTCTTTGTGTGGTTTAGATATAAGAGTAATTGTGGCTTCATAGAAGGAATTCTGTAGTGCTCCATCTGTTTCAATTTTGTGGAATAGTTTGGATAATATTGGTATGAGGTCTTCTATGAAGGTCTGATAGAATTCTGCACTAAACCTGTCTGGACCTGGGCTCTTTCTGGTTAGGAGACCTTTAATGACTGCTTCTATTTCCTTAGGAGTTATGGGGTTGTTTAACTGGTTTATCTGTTCCTGATTCAACTTCGGTACCTGGTATCTGTCTAGGAAATTGTCCATTTCCTGCAGATTTTCAAGTTTTGTTGAATATAGGCTTTTATAGTAAGATCTGATGATTTTTTTGAATTTCCTCTGAATCTGTAGTTATGTCTCCCTTTTCATTTCTGATTTTGTTAATTTGGACAGACTCTCTGTGTCCTCTCGTTAGTCTGGCTAAGGGTTTATCTATCTTGTTGATTTTCTCAAAGAACCAACTTTTGGTTCTGTTGATTCTTTCTATGGTCCTTTTTGTTTCTACTTGGTTGATTTCAGCTCTGAGTTTGATTATTTCCTGCCTTCTACTCCTCCTGGGTGTATTTGCTTCTTTTTGTTCTAGAGCTTTTAGGTGTGCTGTCAAGCTGCTGACATATGCTCTTTCCTGTTTCTTTTTGCAGGCACTCAGCACTATGAGTTTTCCTCTTAGCACAGCTGTCATTGTGTCCCATAAGTTTTGGTATGTTGTACCTTCAT
Organism: Rattus norvegicus; assembly: GCF_021556685.1. Lineage (NCBI taxonomy): Eukaryota > Metazoa > Chordata > Mammalia > Rodentia > Muridae > Rattus > Rattus norvegicus. The sequence goes on from NC_141538.1 coordinate 10,759,483, forward strand.
TTTCATTAAATTCTAAGAAGTCTTTAATTTCTTTCTTTATTTCTTCCTTGACCAGGTTATCGTTGAGTAGAGCATTGTTCAACTTCCACGTATATGTGGGCATTCTTCCCTTATTGTTATTGAAGACCAGCTTTAGCCCTTGGTGGTCTGATACCACACATGGGATTATTTCTATCTTTCTGTACCTGTTGAGGCCCGTTTTTTGACCAATTATATGGTCAATTTTGGAGAAAGTACCATGAGAAGCTGAGAAGAAGGTATAGCCTTTTGTTTTAGAATAGAATGTTCTATAAATATCTGTTAAGTCCATTTGGTTCATGACTTCTCTTAATCTGTCTACGTCTCTGCTTAATTTCTGTTTCCATGATCTGTCCATTGATGAGAGTGGGGTGTTGAAATCTCCTACTATTATTGGGTGAGGTGTAATGTGTGTTTTGAGCTTTAGTAAGGTTTCTTTTACATATGTAGGTGCCCTTGTATTTGGGGCATAGATATTTAGGATTGAGAGTTCATCTTGGTGGATTTTTCCTTTGATGAATATGAAGTGTCCTTCCTTATCTTTTTTGATGACTTTTAGTTGAAAATTGATTTTATTTGATATTAGAATGGCTACTCCAGCTTGCTTCTTCCAACCATTTGCTTGGAAAGTTGTTTTCCAGCCTTTCACTCTGAGGTAGTGTCTGTCTTTGTCTCTGAGGTGTGTTTCCTGTAGGCAGCAGAATGCAGGGTCCTCGTTGCGTATCCAGTTTGTTAATCTATGTCTTTTTATTGGGGAGTTGAGGCCATTGATGTTGAGAGATATTAAAGAATAGTGATTTTTGCTTCCTGTTATATGCATATTTGGATATGAGGTTATGTTTGTGTGCTTTTCTTCTCTTTGTTTTGTTGCCACGACGATTAGTTTCTTGCTTCTTCTAGGGTATAGCTTGCCTCCTTATGTTGGGCTTTACCATTTATTATCCTTTGTAGTGCTGGATTTGTAGAAAGATATTGTGTAAATTTGGTTTTGTCATGGAATATCTTGGTTTCTCCATCTATGTTAATTGAGAGTTTTGCAGGATACAGTAACCTGGGCTGGCATTTGTGTTCTCTTAGCATCTGTATGACATCTGTCCAGGATCTTCTGGCTTTCATAGTCTCTGGCGAAAAGTCTGGTGTGATTCTGATAGGTCTGCCTTTATATGTTACTTGACCTTTTTCCCTTACTGCTTTTAATATTCTTTCTTTATTTTGTGCATTTGGTGTTTTGACTATTATGTGACGGGAGGAGTTTCTTTTCTGGTCCAATCTATTTGGAGTTCTGTAGGCTTCTTGTACACTTATGGGTATCTCTTTCTTTAGGTTAGGGAAGTTTTCTTCTATGATTTTGTTGAAGATATTTACTGGTCCTTTGAGCTGGGAGTCTTCACTCTCTTCTATACCTATTATCCTTAGGTTTGATCTTCTCATTGAATCCTGGATTTCCTGTATGCTTTGAACCAGTAGCTTTTTCCGCTTTACATTATCTTTGACAGTTGAGTCAATGATTTCTATGGAATCTTCTGCTCCCGAGATTCTCTCTTCTATCTCTTGTATTCTGTTGGTGAAGCTTGTATCTACGGCTCCTTGTCTCTTCTTGTGGTTTTCTATGTCCAGGGTTGTTTCCATGTGTTCTTTCTTGATTGCTTCTATTTCCATTTTTAATTCCTTCAACTGTTTGATTGTGTTTTCCTGGAATTCTTTCAGGGATTTTTGTGATTCCTCTCTGTAGGCTTCTACTTGTTTATTTATGTTTTCCTGTGTTTCTCTAAGGGAGTTCTTCACGTCTTTCTTGAAGTCCTCCAGCATCATGATCAAATATGATTTTGAAACTAGATCTTGCTTTTCTGGTGTGTTTGGATATTCCGTGTTTGCTTTGGTGGGAGAATTGGGCTCCGATGATGCCATGTAGTCTTGGTTTCTGTTGCTTGGGTTCCTGCGCTTGCCTCTCGCCATCAGATTATCTCTAGTGTTACTTTGTTCTTCTATTTCTGACAGTGGCTAGACTGTCCTATAAGCCTGTGTGTCAGGGGTGCTGTAGACCTGTTTTCCTGTTTTCTTTCAGCCAGTTATGGGAACAGAGTATTCTGCTTTCAGGCATGTAGTTTTTCCTATCTACAGGTCTTCAGCTATTCCTGTGGGCCTGTGTCTTGAGTTCACCAGGCAGGTGGCTTGGAGCAGGAAGGTTTGTCTTACCTGTGGTCCCGAGGCTCAAGTTTGCTCATGGGGTGTTGCTTATGAGCTCTCCGTGGGGGCAGCAACCAGGAAGATCTGCGCTGCCCTTTCCAGGAGCTTCCGTGCACAAGGGTTCCAGATGGCGTTTGGTGTTTTCCTCTGGCGTCCGAGATGTATGTACAGAGATCAGTCTCTTCTGGTTTCCCAGGCGTGTCTGCCTCTCTGAAGGTTTAGCTCTCCCTCCCACGGGATTTGGGTGCAGAGAACTGTTTATCTGGTCGGTCCCTTCAGGTTCTGGCGGTGTCTCAGATGCAGGGGACCCACTGCTGCTGTGCCCTTATCCAAGGGAACCCAGAGGCCGTATACAGTTTCCTCTTGGGCCAGGGATGTGGGCAGGGGTGGGCAGTGTTGGTGGTCTCTTCCGCTCTGCAGTCTCAGGAGTGCCCACCTGTCCAGGCGGTGAGGTCTTTCTCCCACGGGGTTTGGGAGCAGCGAGCTGCTGCGGGCAGGGATCCACGGGTTTGGGAGTAATTCTAACAATCTTTCCTGATCTTCCGGCTCGTCCTGTCTTCACCTGTGTCTAGCTTGTGCTCTCTTCAATCTCTCCCAATAAAACTGCCTCCTTCTCCCTCTCTGTGCTGCTCTACTCTCCCTCTCAACTCCACTATACTGTTCTCCATGAACTCTTCTGTATTCCTGGACTGTCCTCTCTTCCTCCTGTACTGTCTGTCTCTTCCTTAAGTAGCTTCCCTTTCCTCTCTCTTCTCATGAGAGTTGGGCAGATTCTATTCTGTCAAATCTTTTTCTGATTCATCTTCACCTCTTGTGTCACCGAATTAGATATCACTTTCTAACATGATGCATCCTTCTAAAAACTAATTTTACCTTCATTGTTTGGGATTACAGGGGAATACTAAGTGTGTCTGTATACCAGTCGGCCAGAGGGATTAAAGATGTGTGCTAAAGTCTGAACCACACCACAACTAGAAACAGATTCAAATATCCTGTAGAATAATGCAGACGAGTCTGGGTGGCCTTGACTTATTAACACGACTTCATTCTCATTGAGTCCAACCACATAAAACCCTAAACGAACAAGTCTGAAGAATGTCTAAGTAGCTGAACATGTGGAGCGTTTGAGGAAAGTAAGCAATAAACTCATATGCCGAGAAGGTGGCCCATGCTAACTCCCTGGGAACAAAAACTATCTGAGACACTTCCCCTTCATGACCTACACACCTGTTCATCTAGCTGCTTAGTTTTAAATATCCTTTCAATAAGTCAGTAATCGTGAGAATAGTGTTACTAAGTTTGGTGAACCACTCTAACAAATAGGTCAAACCTAAGGCAAAAGACCTCTAATTTTCAGTTGGTCCCAGGCCTACTCTTTCCAGTTCATCTGAAGTGGTGGCAGGGCTGGAGACTAAGACCTCAACCTTGAGGATCTGGTGCTATTTCCAAGTATCAAACTGAATTGAAGAGTCTGTGACCAATTGTGTCCACTGTGGAATGGGTGGCTTTTTGTTTTGTTTTTCTATTTTGGAGGTATTCCCTGGGCCTTTTAAGATCACAAAAGTGGAGAAGCTGAGATCAACAGCTAATTTGAAATATTAAAAGTAGAAACAATACTGTTTCCGCAATGTGGAAAATTAGTGTGTTGGTGGTGGCGATGGTGTTATTGGTAAAACATGTCTCTTGATATCCTACACAACAAATTTTTAAGAGAATATGCACCAACTGTTTTTGACAACTTTGCAGTCACAGATATGGTGAAGAGCCATACACTTTTGGACTTTTTGATACTGCAAGGCAAGAGGATTATGACAAACTACAACTGCTAAGTTATCCACAGACAGATGTTTTTCTAGTACGTTTCTCAGTGGTCTCTCCATTCTCATTTGAAAATGTGAAAGAAAAAGTGGGTCCCTGAGGTAACTCATCATTGTCCAAGTATTCCTTTCTTGCTTTTTTTTGGACCCTGCCAAGGAGAGCAACACTTGCTTAGTCTCTGCCTGGGACTGGGAATGTTGCCTATGCATAGGACAAAGAAGTAAAAGGCCAACTACTGTGGTGCTGTAGGCCATAACACCAAGGACACTGTAAGGTTTGAACTCCAGCTGGAGTCACACAAACATGTGTGAAAACAGGAGAACAGGAGGCCATATGAGATCAAGCTGTTCCTGTAAAAGTTCTGTCTGCTGATTTAAATTTAGAATTCCCAGTTGTCAGCAACTTCTCCTGAAAGTTTATGTACTGTGCTTGCCTTAACAACAGATTGGGAGAGGACAATCCCAGACATTGCAGCCACAGTGGTTGCAGCAGCAATGGCTGTTATAATAGCAGCAATGATGCCAAAGTCTCTCTTATGATGGGTCAGGATCAGCTGACCCTCTGCTGAATGAATGACTGACAGGCAACGGAACCATGCCTGAGAATCCACAGAGTTCTCTGGTCCCCAGAAGCTTCATGTAGAAGTATTCCTGTGAAGAATAGTCAAGACTATCTCCAGCATTAGTATCATTTGGGTAACATAAATAAATCCAATTGTTCTTGTAACAAGGAAGTCCATTGATTTAAGTTCAGAATTCCCAATTGGATCTGTGAATTCAAACCATTCTGAACAGTTAAATGTGCAGCAACTTCTCCAGACAATTTATCCAATGTATGAGCAAATGCCACAGATTGCAAAATGGCAACACCAGCTACAGCAGCAGTGGTAGCAGAAATGGCAATAGCTGTAATAATGGCTGCAGTGATGCCAAAATCTCCTTTGTGATGATATAAACTGAGGGGAAATATTCCATCATCATCCAAGGGCATAGGAACGACTCTAGGGACCTGAACCACAAGAGCTGAATCTTCATGTTCCCAGGAATTAGTCAACAAACAGGACAGCTGCTTTTCCTGTGGTCCTATTGGTGGCGATCACCACTGGCCAAACTGTTCCTTATTTCCACTGGCATCAGGATCAGAGGATTTTTCACGAAGCTCCAATAGGTCTCCATCCATACCGGATTCCATAGTGACAGGATAGTGACAGGATATACACAATGCTCAGGAACCCATATGGATGCTTCAGCATCTCTAGGAAAAACACAAGCAGAAGCCCTGACCTTAACTAACACAGGGTCAGGTCCCTTCCACAATCCTGAGTCAAATCTTTCCAACGGACCTTCCTTAGTTCTTATTCCTTTCCAATGTCTATCTGCTGCTGAACAGTAATTCTCATCTGCTAACAAAAATTTTTAGATATAGGTAATAAAGGAAAGTTTAGCAGGTGGGGAAATCTGGTCCCTCATTTTTGCTTTTTCAAGACAATTCTTAAGTGTTAAATGAGCTCTTTCTACTATGGCTTGTCCCTGAGGATTATAAGGACTGCCAATTTTATGTACAATGTCATAATCCTCACAAAATTTCTTTAAAGGCCCACTAGTATATGCTGGACCATTTTAATTGTCGTGGGACTCCCATAAAGGCAAAGGCCTGAAAGCAGTGACTTTTAACATCTTTAATTTTATCTCTACTATGTGTATAGGCAAAGAGTAAGCTAGAATAGGTATCAATAGACACATGGACAAACCGTAATTTCCCAAAAGAAGGAATATGGGTAACACCCATTTGCCAAATATCATTAGACTGTAACCCTCTTGTGTTAACTCCCAAATTGGGAGAGGAAATAAACGGAGCACACTGGGAGCATTGACTGACTATTTGGGGTACTTGTTCTTTAGTTACTCCATTGGGAAACTTCAAAGAATTAGCATTAAGATGAAAATGTTTATGCATATGTAAAGCTTTATCATAGGCAGTACTATTCATTAACATATAATAACATTGAGACTGAGTATAAGAATCAGCCAACTCATTGTCTTGTGCTAAGGAGCCAGGTAGCATGGAATGTTGTCTTATACAAAAATAGGTTCCCGATGCTGCCATAGTTTGCTATGTACTTGTAATAAGCAGGCACAAACCAATGAAACAGGAGCAACAAAGGCAGTGGTCTCAAGGGGAGAAACAATCTGAGACACATATACACTATCAGTGTATGTTACGAGATTCATCAGGGAACATTACCAAAGCTAGTTGTAAAGCTTTCAATTCTGCTAGCTGTGCAGAATAATTAGGAGTTTTTATAGCCTCTACCTTCCCTTCAGACACTACCATAGCACATCCATTGGAAGAACTATCAGTAAACACTAAATGAGCCTTTTGCAAAGGGAATTAACAATAATTCATGGAAAAATTACTGGATGCATTTTTTAAAAACTGACAAATCTTACTATCAGGATAATGGTTTTCAAACTGACTAACAACAGTGCACATTAAAATAGCCCAATCTGTAAATCCCTGGGATAATATTGTAGCTGCTCCTTGGTATAGGGAGTAATAATATCTGGTTCCTTGCCAAAGGTATGTAAGCTAATTCTTTGAGCTTTGAGCAGTAATTGAGCAATGGGCTGAAATTAAGCCATCACTGTTTTTGCAGGTGAAGCTTGTAAAGGGCCATTCTGCCCAAAAAAAATAGGGGGATGAACAGATACAAAAATCAAAAACAAAAGGGGCCTAGAATAATCAATATAATTGAGGTGAGCCTCTTCCAAAACCTATTGTACTAAATTTAAGTATTCACGCACTTCTGGAGTTAATTGTCTAGGTGAATTTGGAGAAGAATCACCTTTTAAAACATCAAATAATGTCTTCAACTGTCCTGTGGTTAATTTTAATGTTGGTCGAAGCCAATTTATATCCCTTAATAATTTTTGAAAGTCTGTCATTGCAAGGAAATTATATACTTGCTTTCTGTACGGTGTAGTTTCCCTCCTTGTGTTGGAGTTTTCCATCTACCATCCTTTGTAGGGCTGGATTTGTAGAAAGATATTGCATAAATTTGGTTTTGTCATGGAATATCTTGGTTTCTCCAACTACGTTAATTGAAAGTTTTGCTGGATACAGTAACTTAGACTGGCATTTGTAGGGTCTGTATGACATCTGTCCAGAATCTTCTGGCTTTCATAGTCTCTGGTGAGACATCTGGTGTAATTCTTATAGGCCTGCCTTTATATATCACTTGACTTTTTCCCCTTACTGCTTTTAATATTCTTTCTTTGTTTTGTCCATTTTGTGTTTTGACTATTATATGACAAGAGGAATTTCTCTTCTAGTTCAATCTATTTGGAGTTCTATAGGCTTCTTCTATGTTTATGGGCATCTCTTTCTTTAGGTTAAGGAAGTTTGGTTCTATAATTTTGTTGAATATATTTACTGGCCCTTTAAGTTAGGAGTCTTCACTTTCTTCTATACCTATTATCCTTAGGTTTGATCTTCTCATTGTGTCCTGGATTTCCTGTATGTTTTGGGCTAGGAGCTTTTTGCATTTTGCATTATCTTTGACAGTTGTGTCAATGTTTCATTTAAGGTCTTTAGTGTATCTAACCTAATTTTAAGTTTTTATGAGTGAAGTCCTTTTTGTAAAAATTCATGTCTTAAATATTGATATGGGAAATTCTTTTGAACCTTTTCAGGGGCAATCATTAGACCTGTAGTGCTCAAATTTTCTTGTAAATCAGCATATGCTGTCAACAATTCTTTTTCATCTTAAGCTGCTAATAAAATATCCATATAATAGAGAATATATATATATATATATCTGTGGATACTTCCACCTCAAAGGCTTTAGGGCAGAGGCTACATACCCCTGAAACATAGTAGGAATACTGACCATCCCCTGAGGTAACACAGCCCAATGATAGTAATAAGAAGACTCCTGAAAATTTATGGAAGGAATGCTAAAAGCAAATCTCTCACAACCTTTAGGATCTAGTGGAATAGTCAAGAAACAATCCTTTAAGTCAATAACTATCATATGCCAATTGTTTGACTATGGGCATAGCAGTATCAACATCTCCAAACAATTTCCCAGTCAACTGTAATAATCTATCCACAAATTCCTAAAAAGGCTCTAGGGCCTCTGTGTCACCTTGGATAATTGTTCTCCTGCCACTGTGGAAATTGGAGCATAAATGTCAGGATCATGTTGAATCTGGACTGGAAGGGCAGCATATTGTCCTGCTCCTGTCAGCATTTCTAGATTTCTTTGGGGAAATCCTGCTTGTGCATTAAGTCTAGCTAGATGTACACATTGGTCTTGATATTCTCCTCTCCATAATAGATAATCTCCCCCACTCAACACTGCCCTACATAATTGTTGCTAATCTCCAGGAGTCAGATTGGATGTAACATAAGATTCAAAAATAGCAGAAGAAAAGTGAGCAAGGGGACCATAAGCAGAGACTGCTTCTTTTAGGCTTTTCAACTCCTTAAAATTCAGAGGAACATGTTGTCTAATAAATTGACCTGCATTGTTGGGGCCCAAGACCTCAACAACAGGATACACCACTCACTGTCCAGGGAGAGGCTCAGGAAAAATTGCCCCACGACTTGGACCCTCCTCTCCATAACACTACTCCAAGGAAGGATAGAGTTCATAAGTAGGAGTAGGAGCTCTCTCTTTAAACAAGGGATTTTCACTAGAAGGACAAGATTCTGATTTTTAAGCAACCCTCCACTTAATCTTCCTCATAAGCTCCTCTATTTCTTTTTCTTTTCTCGTTCCTTTTTTAATAGGATATATTTCTATATTTATATTTTAAATGTTATTCCCTTTCCCAGTTTCCCGTCCAAAAGCCCCTTAATCTCTCCCCCTCCCCCATAAGGGTGTTTCCACCACCCATCCAGCTGCCCTTATTACCCACCCCATCCTCCACATTCCCCTGCACTGGGAGTTCAACCTTGGCAGAACCAAGGGCTTCCCTTTCCACTGGTGCCCCAACAAGGCTATTCTCTGCTACATATGCAGTTGGACCCTGGGTCAGTCCATGTACAGTCTTTAGATAGTCCCTGGAAGCTTTGGTTGGTTGGCGTTGTTGTTCTTATAGGGTTTCAAGCCCCTTCGGCTCATTCAAGCCTTCCTATAACTCCCACAAAGGGAGTCCCCTTCTCAGTTCAGTAGTTTGCTGCTAGCATTCACTTCTGTATTTGACATGCTCTGGATGTGTCTCTCAGGAGAAATCTATATCCGGTCCCTTTCAGCATGCACTTTCTTAGCTTCATCCATCTTATCTAATTTGGTGGAGATATATATGTGGGTCACATGTGGGGTAGGCTCTGAATGGCCATTCCTTCAGTCTCTGCTCCAAACTTTGCCTCCATATCCCCTCCTATGAATATTTTTGTTCCCCCTTTTAAGAAGGAGTGGAAGCATCACATTTTACTCATCCTTCTTCTTGAGCATCCTGTGGTCTATATACTGCATCTTGGGTAATTCGAGCTTTAGGGCTAATATTCACTTATCAATGAGTGCATACCATGTGTGTTTTTCTGTGATTGGGTAACCTGACTCAGGAGGATATTTTCTAGTTCATTACATTTGCCTATGAATTTCATGAAGTCATTGTTTTTGATTGCTGATTAGTACTTCATTGTGTAGATGTACCAAATTTTTTCAATCCATTCCTCTGCTGAAGGGAATCCGGTTGAAGCCAGCTTTTGGCTATTGTATATAAGGCTGCTATGAACGTAGTGGAGCATGTATGTGTCTTTGTTGTATGTTGGGGCATCTTTTGGGTATATGCCCAGGATTGGTATAGCTGGGTCCTCGGGTAGTAGAATGTCAGATTTTCTGAGGAACCTCCAGACTGATTTCTAGAATGGTTGTACCAGTTTGCAATCCAACCAGCAATGGAGGAGTGTTCCTCTTTCACCATATCCTCGCCAGCATCTGTTGTCACCTGAGCTTTTGGTCTCAGCCATTCTGACTGGTGTGAGGTGGAATCTCAGGGTTCTTTTGATTTGCATTTCCCCGCTAACTAAGGATGTTTTTCTTTAGGCACTTCTCAGCCATTCAATATTCCTCAGCTGAGAATTTTTGTTTAGCTCTGTACCCCATTTTTAATAGGGTTATTTGGCTCTCTGGAGTCTAACTCTTGAGTTCTTTATATATTTTGGATATTAGGCCTCTATCAGATGTAGGATTAGTAAAGATCTTTTCCCAATCTGTTGGTTTCCGTTTTGTCCTAATGACAATGTCCTTTGCCTTACAGAAGCTTTGCAGTTTTATGATGTCTCATTTGTTGGTTCTTGATCTTAGAGCATAAGCCACTAGTATTTTATTCAGTAAATTTTTCCCAGTGCCCTGTGTTTGAGACTCTTCATACTTTTTTTTCTATTAGTTTGAGCATATCTAGTTTGATGTGAAGGTCATTGATCCACTTGGACTTAAGCTTTGTACAGTGTGATAAGAATAGATAGATCTGCATTCTTCTACATGCTGACCTCCAGTTGAACCAGCACCATTTGTTGCAAATGCTATCTTTTTTCCATTGGATGGTTTTAGCTCCTTTGTAAAAGATCAAGTGACCATAGGTGTGTGGGTTCATTTCTGGGTCTTCAAATCTGTTCCACCAATGTATCTGCCTGTCTCTGCACCAATACCACACAGTTTTTATCACTATTGCTCTGTAATACTGCTTGAGGTCAGGGATTATGATTCCCCCAGACGTTCTTTTATTATTGAGGATAGTTTTCTCTATCCTGGGTTTTTTGTTATTCCAAATGGATTTGGAAATTGCTTTTTCTATCTCTATAAAGATTTGAGTAGGAATTTTGATGGGATTGCATTGAATATGTAGGTTGCTTTCGGCAAAATGACTATTTTTACTATATTATCCTGTCAATTCATGAGCATGGAAGGTCTTTCCATCATCTGAGATCTTCTTTAATTTCTTTCTTCAGAGACCTGAAGTCCTTGCCATGCCGATTTTTTACTTGCTTGGATAAAGTCACACCAAGATATTCTATATTACTTGGGACTATAGTGAAGGATGTCATTTTCCTAATTTCATTCTCAGCCTATTTATCCTTTGAGTAGAGGAAGGCTACTGATTTGTAATTTTATATCCAGCCACTTTGCTGAAGTTGTTCATCAGGTTAAGTAGTTCTCTGGTGGAACTTTTGTCATCACTTAAGTACACTATCATATCATCTGCAAATAGTGGTATTTTGATGTCTTCCCTTCCAATCTCTATCCCTTTGACCTCCTTTCGTTGTCTGATTGCTCTGGCTGGGACTTTGAGTACTATATTGAATAAGTAGGGAGAGAGTGGGCAGCCTTGTCTAGCCCCTGATTTTAGTGGGATTGCTTCAAGTTTCTCTCCATTTAGTTTGATGTTAGCTACTGGTTTGCTGTATATGGCTTTTACTATGTTTAGATATGGGCCTTGAATTCCTATTCTTTCCAGGACTTTTATCATGAAGGGGTATTGAACTTTGTCAAATACTTTCTCAGCATCTGAGAAATGAAATGAAATGATCATGTGGTTCTTATGCTTGAGTTTGTTTATATAGTAGATCATGTTGATGGGTTTGCATGTATTGAACCATCCCTGCTTCCCTGGGATGAAGCCTACTTGATCATGATGGATGATCATTTTGATGTGTTCTTTGATTAGGTTTGCAAGAATTTTATTGAATATTTTTGCATAGCTATTCATAAGGGAAATTAGTCAGAATTTCTCTTTCTTTGTGGGTCTTTGTGTGGTTTAGATATAAAAGTAATTGTGACTTCATAGAAGGGTTCTGGTAGTGCCCCATCTGTTTCTATTTTGTTGAACAGTTTGGACAGTATTGGTATGAGGCCTTCTATAAAGTTCTGAAATAATTCTACACTAAACCCTGGGCTCTTTTCGGTTGGGAGACTTTTACTAACTGCTTCTATTTCTTTAGGAGTTATGGGATTGTTTAGGTGGTTTATTTGTTCCTGATTTAACTTTGGTACTTAGTATCTGTCTAGAAAATTGTCCATTTCCTCCAGATTTTCCAGTTTTCTTGAACATAGACTTTGTAATAGCATCTGGTGATTTTTTAAATTTCCTCAAACTCTGTAGTTATGTCTCCCTTTTCATTTATGATTTTGTTAATTTGGATAAACTCTCTGTGACCTCTACTTAGTCTGGCTAAGGGTTTATCTAACTTGTTGATTTTCTCAAAGAACCAGCTCCTGGTTTTGCTGATTCTTTGTATAGTCCTTTTTGTTTCTACTTGCTTGATTTCAACACTGAGTTTGATTATTTCCTGCCTTCTACTCCTCTTGTGTGTATTGGTTTCTTTTTGTTCTAGAGTTTTTAGGTGTGCTGTCAAGCTGCTGACGTATGCTCTCTCCTGTTTCTTTTTGCAGGTACTCAGAGCTATGAGTTTTCTTCTTAGCACTGCTTTCATTCTGTCCCATAAGTTTGGGAATGTTGTATCATCATTTTCATTAAATTCTAAGAAGTCTTTAATTTCTTTCTTTATTTCTTCCTTGACCAAGTCGTCATTGAGTAGAGCATTGTTCAACGTTCATGTATATGTGGACTTTCTGTCATTGTTGTTGTTATTGAAGGTCAGCTTTAGTCCATGGTAACCTGATAGGATGCATGGGATTACTTCTATCTACCTGTATCTGTTGAGGCCTGTTTTGTGACCAATTATATGGTCAATTTTGGAGAAGATACCTTGAGGTGCTGAGAAGAAGTTATATCCTTTTGTTTTAGGATGGAATGTTCTATAAATATCTGTTAAGTCCATTTGGTTCATAGCTTCTGTTAGTTTATATCTCTGTTTAATTTCTGTTTCCATGATCTGTCCATTGATGAAAGTGGGATGTTGAAATATCCCCCTATTATTGTGTGAGGTACAATGTGTGATTTAAGTTTTACTAAGGTTTCTTTTATGAATATAGGTGCATTTGGAGCATAGATATTTAGGACTGAGAGTTCTTTCCTTTGATGAATATGAAGTGTCTTTCCTTATCTTTTTTGATGACTTTTGGTTGCAAGTCTATTTGATTCGATATTAGAATGACAACTCCAGCTTGTTTCTTCAGACCATTTGCATGGAAAGTTGTTTTCCAGCCACTTACTCTGAAGTAGTGTCTGTCTTTGTCTCTGAGGTATGTTTCCATATGCAGCAAAATGCTGGGTCCTCTTTATGTATCCAGTCTGTTAGTCTTTGTCTTTTTATTGGGGAATTATGTCTGTTTGACGTTGAAAGATGTTTAGGCATAGTGATTGTCACTTCCTGTTATTTTCCTTGTTTGAGGGGGAATTGGTTTCATTGCAAGGAGAATACATTCTTGCTTTTTAAACAGCATAGTTTCTCTCCTTGTGTTGGAGTTTTCCACCTATTATCCTTTGTAAGGCTGGATTTGTAGAAACATATTGTGTAAATTTGATTTTGTCATAAAATATCCTGCTTTCTCCAGCTATGTTAATTGAGTTTTATTGGATATAGTAGCCTGGGCTGGCATTTGTGTTCTCTTAGCATCTGTATGACATCTGTCCAGGTTCTTCTGGCTTTCATAGTCTCTGGTGAGAAGTCTAGTGTAATTCTTATAGGTCTGCCTTTATATGTCACTTGACCTTTTTCTCTTACTGCTTTTAATATTCTTTCTTTGTTTTTTCCATTTGGTGTTTTGACTATTATGTGACTGGAGGAATTTCTCTTCTGGTCCAATCTATTTGGAGTTCTATAGACTTCTTGTATGTTTATGGGCATCTCTTTCTTTAGGTTAGGGAAGTTTTCTTCTATAATTTTGTTGAATATATTTACTGGCCCTTTAAGTTGGGAGTCTTCACTCTCTTCTATACCTATTATCCTTAGGTTTGATCTTCTCATTGTGTCCTGAATTTCCTGGATGTTTTGGGCTAGGAATTTTTTGAATTTTACATTATCTTTGACAGTTGTGTCAATGCTTTCTATGATATCTTCTGCCCCTGAGATTCTCTCTTCCATCACTTGTATTCTGTTGGTGATGCTTGTATCTATGACTCCTGAACTCTTCCTTAGGTTTTCTATCTCCAGGGTTGGCTCCCTTTGAGCTTTCTTTATTGTTTCTATTTCCATTTTTAAATCCTGGATGGTTTTATTCAATTCCTTCACCTGTTTGGTTGTTTTTTCCTGTAGTTCTTTTAGGGATTTTTGTCTTTCCCCTTTAAGGGCTTCTACTTGTTTACTTGTGTTGTCCTGCATTTCTTTAAGGGAGTTATTTATATCCTTCTTAAAGTCCTCCATCATTATCATAAAATGTGATTTTAAATCTGCATCTTGCTTTTCCATTGTGTTTGGATATCCAGTATTTTCTTTGGTGGGAGAACTGGGCTCTGATGATGCCATTTAGTCTTGGTTTCTGTAGCTTAGGTCCCTGCACTTGCCTCTCACCATCAGGTTGTCTCTGGTGTTAGCTTGTCTTGCTGTTTCTGACAGTGGCTTTACCCTCCTAGAGGCCTCTGTGTCAACAGTCCTGTAGAACTGTTTTCCTGTTTTCTTTCAGCCATTTCTGGTACTCTGCCTCAGGTGTGCATGTGTTCCTGGTAACTGTCTTTCAGCTCTTGGTACAGGCAGGAATCAGACGGGCCCTGCCCCTCACTGCTCTTAGGTTCTTGTGCCCAGGGGGCACAGCTGGCACAAGGTGATTCCCTCTTGGGTCAAGAATGTGGGCAGAGGGTAGTCTCCTCTGACTTCTCCGGCATGTCTGCACTTCTGAGGGTTCAGCTCTCTCCCCCATGGGATTTGGATGCAGGGAGCTGTTTGACTGGTTTTTAGTTCTGGGCACAGACCAGAACCAAAGGTACCTGCAACTGACTGTTCCTATATTCCTGTGTCCAGAGGCACTATGCAGTTTCCTCTTAGACCAGGGATTCCAGCAAAGATGGGCAGAAGTGGCAGTCTGTCCTGTGGTCTCAGGATGGTCTGCATTTCTGGGTGTTCAGCTCTCTTCCCCACAGGATTTGGGTGCCTCTATTTCTTTTTCTAATGTCTCTTGTTCATCCTCCTCTAAGCTTGAATTCTGATCTGAATCAGAGGTTTATAAAGACTTATGAGAGGCATCATCCTGTGCTGCTCCGAATGTTCTTTCCATCTCTGATATTTGTTCCTTTATTTTGGTGGTAGTACTCCCCTCAAGAGAGCATCCTTGACCAATCTCCACAAAGAGAATGTGGTGACAGGAATGCTCACAGGGCCATCTCTCTGCAGTGTTTTTGCAAATCTGTTTTAACATGTTTGCAATCAGGAATATTAAGTGCTCCTGAATGAACAAACCAGGTACTAGTCTTTTCTAAAGTTTTAATAAATTCTTTAGCTGTTTTTACCTTTATCCCTCTTCCCTGCTGTTTGAGCAGAGATACCATCTGATCTGTTAACTGTAATGTGGAACTCGAGGTTCCCATGGCACCCTTTTACTTATTTCAAACTAAACTTACCTTCGGTTCATCACTGCACCACTCATCCAATATGTTCCTTCCACTTCACCGGCCAGCTTCCTGGAATGATCCTGTCAGGGGCTCCTCACTTTCCCAATCTCTGTGGGACCTCCACTTGACAGTGCACATGCCACCACAGTACCTAGAACCGGGCATAGGCCTGAGGGATTTAACAAAAGACAGAGACTCAGTCATCTGGGCTACAGTAGTCACAGTATATATATACTGAGGTTCACAGTATATATACACCAAGTCCACTGGGTGGAAAATCCCTGGAAGCACAGTGGAAAAACAAGTTTACATTCTCAGGACAAAATCAGGAACTGACTCAATGGTGTTACTGCCCATCTGCCAAAAAGCAAAGGCAAAGGTGTTCTTTTCTTAAGAACAAAAGTTTCTGCATGCATCATCAAGGCTCAGCAGGGGGCAAACATGGAGGGAGCCCACTTCAAAGTCTAAAGTATCCATCTTCCTCAGGAATGAGATAAAAGGATAAGGATGTCATTGCATGCCCAATAGTCATTTGAACCACAGAATGCCATGAATTTTAAAAAGTCCTAAAAATAGTCAACCAGAATTTAAAATAGTCCTAAAAATTGAGCTTTGCAAGAGATAAAGGATTTTAGAAAATTTCCTTTATCTCTCTTTAATGAATGAAGAGGCAAATATAACTGACTTGAAAAATACATTCATATATTTTTTTACATGGATGACACCCACATAGGATAGCAAAAATTGAGCTGGAAAGATGTCTCAGTGGTTATAAATACTGGCTTCTCTTCCAGAGGATGGAGATTCAATTCCCAGCACCCACATGGTGGTTCACAATTCTTACTTGCCAGGCACATAAGTGGTACACAGACATTCATGCAGGGAAAACCCCCATATACATAAAAACTTTTATAGACAACAAAAATTATGAAAGTCTACCTCTTTCTTGACGAATACACTTTGAGGATAGTAAGGAAGACAGAGAAAGAGAAACAACAAAAGGAAGAGGACTTCTGACCTACTCTACCCTCTCTGAGCTAAAGTCCTAGAGAAGAGAAACTTTTAGACAAGAAGGAAGGAAGTCTTACTGCTGAGGGGTTTCCATTGCCCTCTGGTTCTCAGAAGCAAACAGCTGTAGAAGACAAAAGTACTGCTGCTGTGAAAATTAAACAGGAGGGGAAAGTACAGCCAAGGAAAACAAAGGCCTCATATCATTTCCAAGCCCTCTTTTGGTGGAGTAAGCCCAAGGTTCTCTACTTATTTCCAAGGAAATAACATGGGATCTTCTTGGAAAGAGTTAGTCAGAGCTCATGGGAAAGGTTATGGGAGGCAGGGAGTAGGCTCAGAGCTGTCTGCAGTAGACAGAGGTGACTTGAGACAAATATAGCATAATGCAGAGTTCACATAAAGACATGCCAGACAGCTGTATCTATAGCTTTTGAAAATCTTGCACCTAGGATTAGATCAGGAATTTTATCATTTATAAACTCTATAAGCCAATGCCAACTTATTGCCTACAGATGCAGACTACAAAACCTAACTCACCAATTATCAGCCAGTGCATATCTAAAGACCAGTGCAAGGCCAGGGTATAGACTCTCTTCCCCAAGGCACCATGAACATTGACATGAAGGAGAAGAAGGGAGAGGAGGAGGAGGAGGAAGAGGAAGAGGAGGGAGAGGAGGAGGAGGAGGGGGAGAAGGAGAAGGAGAAGGAGAAGGAGAAGGAGAAGAAGAAGAAGAAGAAGAAGAAGAAGAAGAAGAAGAAGAAGAAGAAGAAGAAGAAGAAGAAGAAGAGGAGGAGGAGGAGGAGGAGGAGGAGGAGGAGGAGGAGGAGGAGGAGGAGGAGGAGGAGGAGGAGGAGGAGGAGGAGGAAGAGGTCCACTGTTTTCGTGCCTACTTTTACTAGAAAATAGAAACAAATCACTGACTACATATATTGGAAGATGAGTGGGGGAAAGCAAATTTTCAGAAATTTTCAGAGATGGCTTCCAGATCTCCTTTGAAATCTGCAATTTTTTTTAGGACACACAGTTCAAATTAATTGAATGTATGTATTTTTTTACAAGAGTCTGTTTTAAATCTGCTTCAAATATTGTCATTGTACATATTAATTATACTTAAGGACATTTTTACAAATATATATTGAATGTTGCATTATTACTTCTGATAATTGTCTACTATAAATAGGAGAATAGCACTAATGAGAACTCACAAAGGCCAGAGCAACAGCTATGACTTCTCAAATTTTATTTCAGATTAAACACACATAGGACCTCTGGGTATATGTCTCTATATGTATATGTCTGTGTGTGTATTTAGATGTCTCTGTATATATCAATATATGAATATATCTATGTGTATATGTCTGTATATTCATGAGTCTCTGGATATATGTGTGTGTGTGTGTGTGTGTGTGTGTGTGTGTGTGTGTGTGTTTATGTGTCTGTCTGTCTGTGTATTTATGTGTCTCTGTGTGTATGTCTGCCTGTGTCTGTGTACATACGTTATATAAATATGCTGGGAACTGAATCCACACTACACTAAAATGTACCTCCAGCATCTACAGGAGCTCAGATCCTATTCTCAAATCCCTAGAACTAGTAACAAAGGCAACAAAAGACAAACTCACATCATACCTTTGAGTTCTGTGAAATAATCCTAGTTCATGTTTTACCCACAGATCCTAGAAGGGGAAAGGGTCATAACATGTGCGATAAGTAGGCCAGGCCACGATCTCAGAACATTTTCAAACTTCTTCACCACTTTTCTGGAAGAACAGAAAATTTTTTTTCTACCACTACATGTTTTGAACTTTCTGTAGGACAAGAACAATCTTTCAAAGTGCCTTAGAAACCATGATTTCCCCTCCTTTAGCCTCTTTCTCAAAGATCCAGGTTGAAATTCATTTCTATTCAGAACTCATAAAGGGCCGGAATCACTATGTAGTAAAATCTTTTTCACTTTCTTGAGTCTCAGGAACTATGAAGACTGCTTAAGCCTGATAGCTTTCCCAACTTCTCCCCACACCGTCAGTGGCTATCATGATGCCTGGAACATAGCTAGTTTCTTTCAATATTTAGGGGTGTGAGTAACTATACTTACCCTTACCATGTAGCAACTCTTTAAAAAATACAATTTTGAAGCCAGGCTTAGGGGTGCATAATTTTAATTTTATTCCAGTACTTGGGAGACAGAGATGGGCAGATCTCTGTGAGTTTGAGGCCAAGTTAGGCTACACAGTAAGTTCCAGGACCACATAGAAAGACTTTGACTCAAAACAAACCAACAAAACAAAAACAGAAAACAAAGGTGTGCTGGAGTAGAGAGGTAAGGAGAGGGAGGGACAGAGAGAAATTCTGGAAGGCTCAAATACAAAACAGAGAAAATGACTCAATAAAGCTTTTAAGAGGGATAGTGAGGTTATTCCAAAAGGTGAACACGGAAGACATTGCTGGACATAGAACTAACACATAATCCAACAACTTTAAAAGAACTCAGGGTGGGGTCCTACGCCAACATTCATAGCAGCATTCTCCACAATACAGTAATCATTGGTATTTTAATTTAATAATTTACTTTAATAAAAATAAAACTGTGGTATATACATACAATTTAAAGGGGGCCATAAAAGCAGTACAACTCTGACATATGGTATGGTGTAAATGAGCCTTAAAAACACAGCAAGTGAAATGAGTCAGAAGTAGAAAGACAATTCTATGATTCGACTCACACAAGGGGAGGTTGCCAGGCCTGTTACAGAGGGAGTAAGAAGCTGTTGTTTAGTGGGCACGTAGCTTTGTTCACAGCATTTGAAAACACCCAGGAAATAAATAATGGCAGCAGTAGACTATACTTAGTATAACTGATGTTATTAAATTCTATACTTAAAATGGTTAAAATGGCAAATAACATACTGCTTCCATAACAAAAAAAATTGCTAGTAGCTATTGATCAGTAAAATAATATCTCATAAAATACTTTGTGTCCCCACAGTGGGCTGACACTAAGATGACAAAGTTTACAACTGAACGCATTGTATCTCATTTGCTACAGGAGAAACAAAGATAAGCTAATCATTAAGCAAATCTTTAAAGCAGCTGGATGTTTAACATAAAGATCAATAATTACCTTATCAGTGGCCTTACCACCCTACAAAGTAGCTGCAAGTCAAGGTATGCTCTGTTTGTCTTAAAGGTAAACAGTAGAATGGCAAACATCTGTTGTCCTAAAAGACTTGAAATAACTACAGAATGGTGCCAGCATTCAACCACCGAATAAGTATTTTAAAGCCCACTGGATTCATTCAGTCACAAATAACTTGATGATTATATTTAATACATATTATTTCAAGATAAATACAGTAGGATGTGGTGGACACACACCAATTAGTACGTGAAGTCCTGTAAAGAATTAAAATGGGCCTTTGAGCACTCACACTGCTAGAAACATGGCTTCTAAATGTGATTCCTTTATAGAGTGTTTTTGAAGATAGGCAATTCTTTGTTGAAAGTTAAGTGCTCTTTTATATGAATAAATAAAGAAGGCTTTGGTTTGAACTCATACATTACTTTGACAAATGTTTATTGGAAACCCAATTATGGGTTCATAAATCAGAGGTCTTTGTGGTACATCAGGTGAGCTTACCAATGTCGTGTGATGTTATGGTGTACACCAACGGGGTAATTAAAACAAGCCCACAGAATGCTGTCCCTTTCCTACACAGTGACAGTAGTCAAAACACAAAGAAGTGGCTTATTAGTTTTTATTTAACTTTCTGGAAATATTTCTGCAAGGTGCCATCACCACAACTTCAAAGGGGAGGACAAGCATTTGTTTTCTGTTTATTGTTAGATGCAAATGCCAAGGGTACAGCACACAATAGTCAGATATTTCTCACAGTGAGAAATGATTCATCTGCATATCCCCACAACTAAAGTGTTTTCCTAGAATTATTACTTTTGGTTCTCCCTTCTCCTTCCTTTTACTTATCTTTCTCCTTTTAAATTCCTGTCATCCCACACCCCTTCCGTTTTTTTTTTTTTTAATTCTGCCAGTTTCTGAAGAAGTTACTCTTAATAACGCCTGAGGTGCATGCAGCTGGAGAGTGCATAAACCTGGGCTATTCGAAAATTTCTTTAACAAAAGCATATATTCTTCAATAACAAATATAGGAAGGTTGGCAAGACAATTCTGGCAAACAGAATGCAGAAAAGCAAATCAATGCAAAACTGCAAGGATGCTTTACTCTACAGGCTTTTGGCACATACCTGTCAGTCAACATTTGGTAAATATTAACAGGATAATCCAGAGTTCAAAGTTATCTTCTACTACATGGCAAGTCCAAGGCAAGGCTGGGCTACATGAGATTCAGTCTCTAAACCAAAATAAAACAAAACAAAAGGCCTTTGAAAGTTTTTCTGAAGCCCTCATACTGCCAGTCACTCCAGGGTCTTAATAAGGCACTTAATGAAAGGACGCATTGAGCATTATAACTATGTGAGGGGGGTTCTCGATATTTGACTATCTTATCTTAGGGGAAACAACCACACCTGAATAAATAAACCTGCACAAATAAAATGCAGTCTAAAGATTCTCTTGATGCACCAGGATTATTCAGTGAGACTCTGTTGGAGAGCTTTTCCTGTTATAATTCCTTAACGGAGTGCATTTTGCTTCCTATGAAGGCAATGGATACATTTATTAAGAGGATAATAAATATGACTTCTTTAAAATGTATGAGTAAACTCTGCTTTGAAAAGAGAAAGTTTATCTTTCCAATATAGTAAAGTTTAAAAGGCTCTGGATATTTTTTGGTTTGTATATCATTGTTTAGTGAGACAGAAGAAGCCTGACCTGTAGCAGGTTGCTAGATAGATCTCAGTATAATTCAGCCCAAACAACCACAACTGGCATAGGCCAATGCAGAAATATCTTAGTGGCTAGGTTTGACCTCTTGTATTATTATCACCAGTCAGTCCTGTTGATGACCTACAGAGGGGGAGCAGAGCTCTAAGTGTGGGACACTTGCTTGATAAATCTAAATGCAGATCTGTCTACTTAAAAAGTGAGCTGAAGATACCTTGAACCTTTAAAAATGCCTTAAAACAGTCATTAATTGTGAAAGGGAAACAAAAAATGCCAGAAATTGCATCCTAGAACAATATTTAGAATATCTGAACTGTGAACTCAGTCTCTGTCTTAGTTTGGGTTTCCCTTGCAGTGAAGCAACACCATGATCTTACAACTCTTATAAGCTGAGAGTTCTACATCTTGATCCAAAGGCAGCCAAGAAAAGACTGTCTTCCACAGGCAGTCAGGAGGAGGCTCTAAAAGCCCACCCCCAATGTGACACAAGGCCACACCTATTCCAACAAGGTCATGATTCTTAATAGTGCTACTTCCCATAGGCCAAACATATTCAATCTAGCGCAGTCTTTCAGGGCATCTTTGATTATACATCATCTGGATAGACTCAAGTTAAAAAAAATCTGATTAAATAGGTGCCTGAATGGCCCTAAATTCTCACAAACAAGAAAATGTATAGACATCTACATAGTGCCAGGCCAATAGACAGTTGTCAAGCACATCTATGAATAGTATAATGACAGCTGTCCTGACTCACTTTTCATTGGTATGAAAAAATACCATGACCAAAAGCAACTTGGGAAGGAAATGGTTTCTTTGGCTTACAGTTAGAAATCACAGTCTATCACTGAGGGGAGCAAGGATACAAGGATATTTTCTTATCTAACAGAGATCAATATACTACCCATCTAAATCCCCCTCAATTAGATGAAGCCAGCCCACATTAAGAGAAGGGAAATGATGTGTTTCAAGTTAATTAATTGCTAATGTCATCCAAAAATATTCATACAAACAATAAAAATGTTTGGCCACATATTCCTGATGGTCTAGGCTATGCTGGCATGTAAAATTAACCATGTCAAACATGATAGTTGATGCTAAGAGTTTCTTTCTGAGGTGGCAAATCGTTCCCAGACTGACTGCAGAGAGAGATGGCTGAAGTTCAGGAAAAGATGAAGTCAAAGGACTCTAAATAGATGAACTGTGTGGTGCATGACTTATATATAGATAAAGCGATTTTAGGAAAAGAACAGGCGGCAACTGCCATTTTCATATTCCTGAAGAATATCAAAATGTTACGTCATCTACAGTTCTTTAGAAACTAGTTTTCAACCTATGAACCACCAAGAAAACATAAATCCTTCTCTGGAATAGTGGCCTATTAGTTAAGCAATATTAGCAGTTATTAAGACATTCTAACACCATCTTGAATACTATAGTCAGCCCTCAGGAAGACATACGAATAGACTAATTCATTTCCCCTGTCATGACTGCTCTCAACATAACATAAACCTAGAGAAGGGGATCTCAACTGAAGAATTACCTCCATCAGATTAGCCTGTGTAAATATCTGTGGGTCACTTTCTGAACTACTGATTGATGTGTGAAAGCCCCGCCTACTGTGGGTGGTGTCATCCCTTAGCAGATAATCTTTGTTGCACAAGAATGCTAGCTGAGCTCAAGCCAGGAGGAGAAAGTTAGTAGGCAATGTTCCTCTGTGATTCTGTGATCTCTGTTTCAAGCTCCTGCTCTGAGTTCCTTCCTTGGCTTCCCTCAATGAATGACTATAAATCGCAAGGTAAGTAAACCCTTACTTCCCCCAAGTAGTTTGTGATCAATATTCTGCCACAGCAACCCCAAAACCAAATGCACCACATTATGGTTTTGTTTTGTTTTTGTTTTTGTTTTTGTTTTTGAGAGCTTCGTGTCATCTACACTTGCTTCAAATTCACCAGATATTCATGGTTAATCTTGAACTTCTTATCTTCATTTCTCCACTCTTGAGTTCTGGATCACAGTTGTGTTTCACCAGGCCCATTTATATAGTGTTGAGTGTTAAACATGGGACTTTGTGCATGCCAAGCAAGCACTTTACCAGCTGAGCCCATATTCACTTTTCTAGGGATTAATAGCTTTCTACTACTAATAGACAACTGTGTGCACACTATGCAGAGTTATCCCTTACTCAAGAAGGCTATCCTTGAGTTTACAAACACACAACCACACACAAAATAAAATACAAATTGGACTTTTTTAGGTGAATAATCTTAGAGAGACCATAACTCCAGAAACCTATGATCCAGGAAAAAATGTAATAAAGATAACTATATCACTATACATTGAAAGAAATCTACTAGGCATCTAAGTATCTGCATGCATACATACACCACAGAGATTTTAGAATCCTTCAAATGCTAGGAACTGACTTGGCATCTAAGCTTTCTTCATTAGCTCATTCATTATATGCTGCCTTATTAGTAGTGCTGTAGGCCAGGCATGGTGGCACATGTTTTTATTCTCAGCATTTGGAAGACAGAGGTAGGCTGGTCTCTCTGAATTGGAGGTCAGCCTGGTCTACATAGAGAGAATGTTTCTCAAAAAATAAAATAAAGTATCTGTATACTACATTTTCCACCTGTCAGGAAAAACAGGCAGCATGCAGCATTCCAATGAAAACTAATATGTTTATGCAAAAGTATTAAACTTGTTTTATTTCCAGTTTTCATATAATTATTATTCCATACATAAGTTTTATAAGTACATAACATAGCATCAAAACCATGCTCAAAAATACAGTATACTGAAGGAAAAACCTCAAAAATAAAAGATTTGGAGGACTGCTAAGAATTCTTAAGGTATTGCTGCACGTAGTACCTCAGAAGCATCACAACAGTAATAACAGACATCAGTATCATCGCTACTACTAGAACCACCCCAACTCCAAGAGTCCAACTTGGGTTTTGGATTTATATTAAAGTTCTCCAATAGTTTGACACTTGGTAAGCTAATAAAAATTTTAAAAAGTTGGAATGGAGGTGCCCTGCATGAGTAGATAAGTGTTTCCAGAAGCCTTGGCTCTTAATTGAAAATCTCAATGTCATGGGCGAGCTGCCTCCCCACAACTCCTTGGTAAGGACGGTCCTGGGGCTCTCAGATAATAAGGATATTGCAGTTTCTTTTGCATTTCCATCATAACTAGTTGTTAGGAGCCTATTGCTGTTACATGACCTACAGAAGTCAAGCTAGAAATGAGCTGGAGGCTCGGTAACCATATCTATTAATATTAATAGCCAGAGATTGATAGAGCTTTTCTATCAATTCAAAGAAGCTTTTTGCAGTGGTGAATCTGGTCAAAGTGGTGCCAATGACTACTGAATGCTCGGCCCCAAATGGGATATCTATACTATCCCCTCCAGGGCCTAGCGAACATGGCAGAAGAAGGAGCAAAAATACTGAGAGCCAGAGGAAGGATGGAAATTGGTGTTCACGCTGACTTCCAGGCATGACAAAGCTGGTGCACTCCTGAGCTCGCAATAGCCTGCCAGCCTCCTATCATATGGGGAAGGGCCTCAGGATATCTTTGCCCTCCCTGAGGGTTTATTTGTAGTTGTGGTTAATGGAACAGAGAGTCACACTGTCTTTAATGATGTAGATGTTAAGATGACCATACACCTAAACTCAAATCTCATCTATGCATCTGTAAGCAATCCTAGTAAAACTGGACTGGATCAGGAAGGAAGGAAAAGAGGGAGAGAGGGAGGGAGGGAAGGAGGGAGAAAGAGAGAGGTGGAGGAAAGGAGAGGAGAGGAGAGGAGAGGAGAGGAGAGGAGAGGAGAGGAGAGGAGAGGAGAGGAGAGGAGAGGAGAGGAAAGGAAAGGAAAAGAAAGGAAAGGAAAAGAAAGGGACGGAATGGGATTGGATAGGACAGGTAGTTTAGAGGCTGAGGATATTTTTCTGCCATGGTGCTCCCTCTGCTGGTGTTTCCTGACAGTCAGGTCTGCTAGCTCCATGGGTGTAAGACACCTGGTAGCTTGTCCTTCAATAAAAGCCTTGCATAGACTTAACGCCACACGGACATGTCTAAAAGTTACACGAATATTTTTCCAGTATGCCCCCAGCCAAATGTGTCCTCACAGCAGCCTCCCTTAAACAGTGGTCCTCAAAACCCCTGGTTTCCCGATGCCACTTGACAGAAGTGAACAGAGTGGAGAGTCGGCTTCCGCTAGACCTTGTAGTAAAATGCCTTAGGCTGGGCTATTTTACAGAAAGACCTAACATGTAAGCATGTGGCTGCTCAGCTCTGGGTCTTAGGAGAGGCCTGGAAAAAGGAATTTCTCTGCATTTTCATCAGCTTGATTCTGGGGACCACACTGATTCCTGTTCCAGGTAGCTTTGCAGTTGCCACTCAAACTGCTCCAAAAGCTGGGTTGACCAACAACATGGGAAGTCTTCAATCAGCATTCTTTATCTCTTTGTTTGTAAACCTGCCTGGCCCTGGCAGCTTACCGTGTGAGAACCATCAATGGATGGATGGTGTCCAAGCAGGGCAGCAATGAACAGCGAGCGTCCCAGCAGCACGCTGTCCACAGGAATCTCTGGCTGAGACAGGTATCGTGGCAGAGGGACAAACTAGGAAGTTCAGCATCAAACAGCAAAGAAAGAGCTGAGGGAGCCCGTCCCCAAAAGAGAGAGAAAGAATTGTGAATCTGGGCCCGGGGTCATACAGAAGAACCGATAAAGTTTAGGAGTGTGTAAGAGCTAGAAAGAGGGAGGGCATCTTAAACGAGTTATGATGTCTAAGATGTCGTGGCATGAGACCAGTCAGTACGCAGGATCCCCATCTTTTACAGAATCATATCTCGAGGGTGACTGCATTATACCTGTGTACAGCCCTGACTAAATTCCCACCCAATTAACACAGCTAATGGCAATCACACAATAGCAATTGTCGTGGTTGCAAGAATTGGCACACACATGCTCTGTTTTCTCAGCATGTTACTCATTATGGAATAAAGGTAATGTGTATATAAAAAGGGAGGAGACATGAAAGTCGGAGGGGCTAGAGGAAAAGAGGAAAGTTTACAACCAATGTAGGAGGACCAGTCAGGGTCAGGGGGCAATACGGTCGAAAACAACGTGTACATGCATAAATGATTACAATGAAACCCACTGTTATGTACAACTAGTATATGCTCATTAAAATGTTGAATTTTATAATACAACTGAGAGTAATTGCTGGTCAAGTCACTAATTAAGAAGGTGTTGTATTAGTTACTTGTTTCATACTACAACAAATCTCATGACAAAAGGGAAGGGTTTATCTTGACCTACAACTCCCAAGAGCACAGTCCGTCCTGACACAGAAGGCCGGGTGGCAGTGCTCCGTCCTGACACAGAAGGCCGGGTGGCAGTGCTCTGTCCTGACACAGAAGGCCGGGTGGCAGTGCTCCGTCCTGACACAGAAGGCCGGGTGGCAGTGCTCTGTCCTGACACAGAAGGCCGGGTGACAGTGCTCCGTCCTGACACAGAAGGCCGGGTGGCAGTGCTCCGTCCTGACACAGAAGGCCGGGTGGCAGTCTCACTCGCACCCACAGTCAGGAAGCAGAGATCAGTGAGCACTGAGAGTCAGTTTGCTTTGTCCTTTTAATTCTGTCCAGCAAATAGAGTCTTCCCACCCGGGTCAATCAAATATAGAAGAGCTCCTGCATCTATGCCCAGACACTCGTCCCTGGATGACTGCCCCTGCATACATGTCCACGTGTCCCCCAGATCTCCTTCATATATGCCCAGACATTTGTCCCCTAGATGACACTAGATCCTGTCAAGTTGATAGCCAATATAACCCAGCACAAGTGTTTACAGCTATCTACCAAAAGAGGATTTTAAAAGAGTAACAGCGTCAATAAGATAGTTTCTACCCCAGACCAGACAAAATGAACATTGGACATTCTGACAGACATCTTTCCGTGTCTTTCCTCCTCTCTGCTATGCAAGGTATAAAGGAGTTGTGAGTGAGCTCACTATATTCTGTGACATTTAACCTCTGTACACTTGGTTCCTTATACAAAAAAAGTCAATATTTTTAAAACACATTTCAGCTTTTATTCACAAAATGAAAGCAATACATACCACACAACACATATCTAATTTTCCTCTTAATAAAATAGATCTAATATCAAAATGGAGTGTATCTGGAAACATCAAATAGTTTCTATTAACCCTTAAAGACTACTAAATAGGTGTACAGATGTTATCCAGAAAGGTTCGTGTCTGACTGTATTACAGGCATTTAATAGGCATTGACCAGACTGAGAGACATGCTATTCCCACTGAGTCACAAACACAAACTCTGCTCTACACTACATGGGGAAAGCAACTTGCGTAGTTTTATAGTCTCATGGCTTGTGGAAGTAACAAGTTATCAGGAGGGGAAAAAAAGGAAAGTAAAGCAGTGCGTCCAATTTCTCTGTGATTCTGTCGCCCTCTAGTGGTTACTATGGAAGCAGTGCTTGACAGCTGTCTTTTAGAACTTGAAGGGGTGGTTCTCTAGCATCAACAGCGCCTGAGGACTTAAGAGCTCCAAGTTCAAGCCTCACGTTGATCTCTGGAGGTGACATTTATCGGTCTTCTTTAGTGGCTGTCCGAGTGATCTGATACCAGCTAAAGCTTGTAAGGCATCGTTCTAAGAGGAACGCATCCATATTTACAGTCAACATGAAGATGTAGGCATATGTGGATGTCCTTTAGTAAGAGCATCGTTCATTAGTCTCTTTTGTGTGCTCGTATGTGCGTGTGCGTGTGCGTGTGTGTGTGTGTGTGTGTGTGTGTGTGTGTGTGTGTGTGTGTGTGTGTTGGGAGGTATGCACGGGGGCATGAGACTAACTTTCAGGCTTTGGTTCTCTCTTTTCTCCACCACATGGGTCCCAGGACATCCCGGGTGGCAGGCATTTCAACCGGATGAGTCATCTCTTTAGCCTCTACTTCCTGAACTTCAAAAAGCCCTTTATATATGTAGGGTTACCAAGAAAGGGCTTAAAACCTAGTATTTTAACATCTTAAAATAAATTTAAGGTGCTATAAGCCATAAGCGAAACACACAGGAAACAAGATAAACAGATAAAAATAAATTTATTAGGTATTAAAAATTCACCTTTAGAGTGGGCAAACTAGGCAAAGCATCTAACTAGGATCTAGCTACTTATTTAAATAAACGACGAATTGTATTGTTCAGCTCTAGCTTATGCCAAAACTAAAAATCACTTGGGCAGACATTGATAAAGTATATTATATCAAATAAGCAACTTGACCAGTTCAAAGCATGTATAACAGCATCGGCTCTAGGCTTCTCACAGTAACCCTAACCAGATAAAGACTGCGTAGCCCCACAGGAAGCAACTGGACTTGAGGTGAAAGAGCTGAATCCCAGCAGGATTGCCTACACTCTAGGACCTCCCCCCAGCCCTCTCCTCAGGGCACACAGACCAGCGCACAGGAAGACAGGAAGTGCTTAAGTACAAAGTAAAGCCAGATGGTCTCCAGAAAAATGGTTAGCCTGGGCAACAGGACCACTGCACCGGCCACTCTTCCTAGGGCTGAGGTGGCCAACGGTCAGAGAGACAGCATTATGGTAACCCACGTTTTAGGTAAGTTTACACTATTTCTTGTTTCTACAACAAATAACTTCCAGGAGGTGATTTTCCTGTGCAGGTAACTTGCAATCTCATTTTGGATTGATTCTTAAGGGACAGAGGAGAGTGGTGTGTGTTTGCTCGTTATTGAAAGCCTCGAACTGATGGTACTCTGAATCTTTCGTCAAGTTTCACCCAGGTCCCGGGATCCAGCTCAGATTCTATCATTTTGACCAGTGGTCCCAGTCCTGCAGTCTTGGTTCCTGGCTTTCCAAGCAGCCTGAAAGAGGACTGCATCCTAAATGCCCTTGTTCTGTTAGGCTATTCAGTGTTCTGTCGCCATATGAGGGTTAGATATGTGGACATAAGAGAATTAGTGGTTAACTAAGAACAGTTTAAATGAGATATTTAAGGTAATATTATAATGAATTGGCAACTGTTTCAGAAAATGCTAAAATGAATAAAAATGCAATTGTGGCTATTTACAACTCTCACAAATAAGAAATACCTCAAAGCAGTTGAATGACAAGCAAAATCAACAGGAAGACGTTGACTTTCAAAACAAGAAACAGCACAGAGACCCCAGATAGAGCTGGGAGCTAAGTGTGCACTCCTGGAGCCTTGCAAATGTGGCTGGGGGAGCAGAGACAGGCAAGTCCATAATGCTCACTGGCCACGCGGACTGCTCAGATTAGTGAGCTCAAGCTCAGTGAGAGAGCCTGGAATGTGGTCAAGGAAGATGCCCAGAAGAGAGCTCTGTCATCCACACAAATATGCAGACACATACACTGACAACCACACACACACACACACATACACACACACACACATCATGCACACACAAAACACACACACACATCATGCACACACAAAACACACCACACACACAAATAAAAATTAAAAGCACAAATAGAAATCTTTATATAAAAATAAACTTGTAGAAAGTCTACAGTCTCGGTGGCTTTAGGGCCCAGGTGACAAAATGTGCTGTGACTGAAACTACTCAAGAAGGAGAGGGGATCTGGGAAATGAAACAGCACCAGCTGTGCGGAGAAATCGCTCCATTGCGCTTGGTCCGTGGCTGATTCTGAATCACGTACGTGAAGAACATGCTCCAAGCAAACCACCTAAAGAAAAACACTAGAATTCAAGGATTTTAATTCAAATTTCCTGTCAAAAGGAAAGTAAACCACTGTGAGGAACACACAGAATCAAGAGAGCCTGGAGTCTGGGGCAGCCAAGATGGCTCAGCAGGTAAAGAGGCTTGCCTCCAAGCCTGACTGCCTAAGTTCAATTCCCAGGGCCCACCTGATGGAAGGAGAGAACCTACCCCTACAAGCTATCCTCGGACCCCAGACACACATGCACACATGAAGCAAATAAATATAATTACAATTTTTAAAATAAAAAAGAGACATTGAAAGAGGTTATTTGTAAAGTCAAGACAATTAAAAATTAGTGTGCATATACAAGGAAACATAAAAATTTGTCCCATTCACAAGAAAAGATACAAATAAAGCTCATTCCCAGAATGAGCTGAATAGAAGAATAAAAAACTATAAAGGATTTATTATAACCACAATCAAGGATATAAAAAAATAAGCTTATGGTGAAAACCATGAAAATTCTAGAACCTAATAATATAATATATGAATTTTTGATTAGTGGAACAAACAATGGAAAATTTAAGGAAGAAAAAATAAATTAACACATTCTAATTGTTAAATTAACAATTCTAATGTGAGGAACAAAAAAATTAATTGGGAAAACTAGGCTTCAGATGTTGTTCAATGATCAAGTAGGTCAGAGATTGAGAAGCCGCATAAGAATGTACATTAATGACGACACACTGGGACCAGTTGTACGGAGGCAGGAGTGGAGTGCATTACTAATGCGGCTGGTGTAACTGTGAACAACCTTAGTTCAGGAGCAGAAAAAGGATGTGAACAATAGTCAGATGCTCCCTAACTTGGTGAAAACCAAAAATGTGCATTTTCTAGAAGAAATGCAAGCTGAGATCAATGTAAGGAAAAAAAACCACACTCATTGGTCAAACTAGTACAGAACAAAACTACCAGAAAGTAACAACATATTACACAGAGAGGAATAATGACTTGAATGATCACCAGTGAATGGAATTACTACTTAATAATGAAATAAGTACTTTTAAAGGTGAAAGATACCCTACCAATCCAAAATTCTATATCTGGGGAGAGAGAGACAGACAGACAGACAGACAGACAGACAGACAGACAGACAGACAGACAAGATTCGGGTCTAATGGCAAACATGTTAGAATTGTGTGCCCAAGGTAAACTACAGAGTCCCCAGCTCCTCCGAGAGGGGCAATTGCTTCCCTTCCCAGTAACACCCTTGTCCAGTGAGCAGGAAGGCCCGAGTTCAGAGCCCTAGGATCAGTCTTCAGAAGCATGCATCTGTAATGATGGGGTGCTCGAGACATCTATGAGGTGGAAGACTGAGGCAACAGAGAAACCTCCAGGAGCTCTCAAGACAGTCACCTTGGCACACAGAGCAATAAACAAGGTGAACGGCAGGGTTTGACCATCGAAGTTGTACTGTGGCTCACACACGCATCTGTACTGTAACAGGGGGTGGGGGGAGAGGAGAGGAAGAGAAGGGGAAGGGAAAGAAGAGGAAGAGGAGGAGGAAAAGGATAGGAAGAGGAGAGGAGAGAGAACCTAAAAAGTAGGTAGTTCTTACCCAGTGCTATTTACTTTTAAAGCACTGAGACTCCTAGCAGTGGTGATGTGGAGGCTGAAGTGGCCACCTTCTGTAGCCAGACAGGACTCCCAGTGAAGAAATAAGAATAGCAACCCATCCACAAAGCCTTCAACTCAAAATTTGTCCTCCATACAAGAGGTGCACAGACGAAGATGGAGTGCAAACTGAAGGAGTGGCTACCATTGACTTACCCGACCTGAGACCCATCCCACGGGAAAGAGCTAATCCTGACAATATTGACGATACTCTGATAGTCTGGCAATATTGATGATACTTCATGCTTGCAGATAAGAACCTAGCACAACTGTGCTCTGAGAGGCTCCACCCAGCAGCTGACCCAAACAGATGCAGACACCCACAGCCAAACATTAGACAGAGCGTGGGGAGTCTAGTGGAAGAGTAGAGAAAGAATTGAAGGACCTGGAGGGACAGGGACTCCATAGGAAGACCAACAGAGTCAACTAACCTGGACCCATGGGGGTTCTCAGACACGGAACACCAGCCAAAGAGCACACATGGACTGGACCTAGTCCTAACCCCCCACACCCCTGCACATATGTAAGCAGATGTACATCTTAGTCTTCATGGGGGTCCCTCAATAACTGGAGCAGGGGCTCCCCCTGACTCTGTTGCTGGCCTGTGGATTGTGTCCCCTAACTGGGCTGCCTTGTCTGGCCTTAGTGAGAGAGATGTGCCTAGTCCTGCAGTGAGTTAATGTGCCACAGGGGGTTGGTAAACAGGAGCCTTCTCCTCAGAGAAGAGAGGGCAAAGGGGAGGGGCTTGTGGGGGAGGAATGGGAGGAAAGGGGGACTGTGATTGAGATGTAAAGTGACCAAATTAATGGAAAAATCTGAGTCAAAACTACTTCTCAGAGATACTAAAGACATATTATATCAAGAAGATTTGATCCGTGTTCCACAAGAGGGATTACACAGCTGGTTTTGGAAGCCCAGTTACAAGCCTGCAGCTGGGGCACATGGTAGCCCCTAAGGAAGCTGCAACTGCTATCTCAGTCCATAGGTGTGCTGTGCCCATCAGTCAGTCACCTTCCAAATGCCCATGTTGATAGTTCGTCGCTGCAATCAGCTTTCCTCAGAGAAGCTTCTTTATGCAGTGCTCGCTGGTGACTGCCAAGACAGATAACTGGTCAAGTACTGAGAATGAATGACTGTTGAGTACCCAGCTGTAATGGGACATCAGTGTCACCCCTCCAAGGCTCAGGGACCAGCCTGAAAGAAGGGTCAGAAGGAATGGAAGAGCTGCGGGTGGGGGCGGGGTAGTGGGGTGAGGTGGAATGTTCACTTTCAGGAGTTATGTGGCTGATGTATTGAACTCACAACTATCTACAGGAAACTGAGACCATCAGCAATGTCATGGAGTGAGGAGAGAGAGTGGAGAGGCCCAGACCCACTAAAGATTTACAGTCAGTCAATGGTTGATTAGAAGAGAGAGACATAAATTGCCAATGCTCACGTAAACAACCACATTGAAACTCATTGAGCTTTAGAATCAAAAACTGAGATGTGAAAGTAGGGGAGCTAGGTGGGAAGGATGGGTCAGCAGGACTAGGGGTGGAGCAAGAAAGGAAGCAGGGTGAATATGACTGAAGTATATAATGTCATGTATGACATAATGACATCCATTGTTGTGTATAATTACTCTATACTCATTAAAATGTGTCTATAGCACTGTACAATCAGTAAACAATGAATTTTCAGTCTTCTAAGATTCTGCTTTGGGTCTCTCAGTTAGGAAGTTCGTGTAAGGGTACCCTAAGAGTTTGCTTTCATAGTCCTCCATCCCTTTATCACCCCGGTTCCAACTCAAAAGCCCTGTGCTGACTGAAGAGAGTAGAGGTGGGGGAAACAAGATGCTCTAGTCCTTCCCTCCTCTTGCAGTTGTCCACAATGGGGACAGTGGTCCTAGGAACGATGAGGACAAAGCTGGAGAGAAGCTCACTATGGGCCTCACTGTTTATTCGCTTGATGGAATAGTAACTACCTCAATACTCAAGACTTTTGAAACCAGCGAGATGTCTGGGGTTGCAACTCAGTGGTGGGATAACATGCACAGGGCCTAATCCTTGGCAACACAAAGAAGAAATTATTTTAATCCTTAAAATATTATCTTCTCATTCACCATGTACCATAACTCATTTCAAGTCAGAAGTGACAAACTAAGTAACAGCATGTACATATGACAGACATTTTCTTTACTAGGCAATGAAAAAAAAAAGACATTTCTCATAAATTCACAACTTAGTCCATTAGAAAATATCTTATTCTACAATCTCTCTGAGGTGCTTCTCCATCAGGTTCGTCGTGTTGTGTCCCTGCATTTATATTTGGGTGATAAGTTCCATAATACACACCAAGAAAAATAATCCCAAATAGAAGAGAGAGAACGATGGTGGCACTGATAGGGATAAAATAGTCAGAGTTAAAAATAGAGAGAGGGTAAATCCAGAACACAGTCAAGATTCCCAGGGTGCCAAGCACCCTTACAGTGTAATAGCAAGACATTGGACATTTGGTATTCTGCCCCTTGATATTAAAAAACGTGAACACAAGGATGAATCCAACCACCAGCCTGTATAAGAACTCCATACTTAGAGAATTGCAAAACTGAGTGTGATTTATAAATGCCCATATGAAGCCTACAGTCCACAGAAATAAGAGCAGAAGCAGAACAGTCCTCACATCCACAAAGAGCAGAAGTACAACACTCAGCATCCAGGATAACAAGGTAAACAACTTGTAGAAGAGATACGTGAGCTTGGGCCAGAATCCTCTGAGGAGATTTTTATCAGGCAATGATTTTCTTAAAGCTATTTGATAGTCGACAGTTGACCAAGAAATAGCACAGCAGGAAACCATGATGACCATGTCTACAAAAGAAAAAAGACACACTGGTTTAGGAGTGGGGACAGTGATCTTAGTAACAGTAATAGTAAAGTAGCGTGTGCCGTGCATGCTGTACAGTGTAAACACACACCAACATATCAGGTAGCTTATGTGACTAACTCTTCGAGATTCCCACATTGTACTAGTGCAGCTGAGGTTTGAAGAAATATATTATTCGACACTCGTCAGGCTGGAAAGTGATGGGTCTGAGATTTGTTGGTGTGCTAATCAACTGTGTCATACTACTTGAGAATTATCCTGAATAGATTCAGTAAATAATACTTTGACTAAACACTACAATTGTACGTCTTGGTTTTCTACACTCTTTGGCTTTAACCTTATTCCCATACCTAATCCACTGGGAGATAGCTTAATGGATAACGAGACAGTTAAAAAGAAAATTTATAAGTGTAAATCATTGACAAAATAACTTTTCAGAACTCACAGACCCTGAGTCACATGACCAAACAGGCTCTGAAATTCACAAAGCTCCACAGGTTTGGCACCATTACCTATTTTGTCCCAGCGCAGAGCGAAAGGTCATTACTGTTCTGGAAATACAAGTCATTGCTACCTCACTGTCAAAGCAGAGGATGGTTTAAAAAGGGAAGCAAATATAAGGGAAACCAGAAAGAGAGTCGCAGAGAATAGAGTATGAGTCCCTTTGTGTATGCAGTATCTGAGGTCATGTGCACAGCCAGATCTCCAGTGATGTCTCTTGATGAATCTCCTTACAAACATCTTTCTCCTCTCTTGATTTTGGCACAAAACACTCAGGATCTTGACTTAACTTTTCTCCTACTCTTTAATTATAATACTTCTCCTAAATTGTCTAGTTTTCGTTTTTTGCTTTTTTTTATGTTTTCAATCTTGTATCGATGACTGTTTTGCCTACATGTGCCTGGTGCCTGTGGAGGCCAGAAGAGGGCATTGGATCTCCTGGAACTAGAGTTAGGGATGATCACATGGCTTCTAGAATGTGAACCTGGACCCTGGGTAAGAGCAGTAAGTGCTCTTAACTGCTAACCCATCTTTCCTGCCCATGTGATGTATTTTTATACTGGGGCATTTATTTGCATGGATTTGTTTTGTTTTGTTTTGTGAGACAGATCTCACTATGTAGTCCAGCATAGTTTAAACTCACGGTAAACTGTGTGCCTCCAGCTCCTGAGTGCTGGGATTACAAGTGTACACTGCCATGCCTGGCTTTAATCTCCACCAAATTAACGTATACACATGGTTTAAAAAGTTCTACAAATCTTTTTTTTTAAGTTCTACAAATCTTAAAGAACCCAGAAGTCCCTTGCTCTAGCTCCCTTGACACTGAGCTACAACCCCCAGAAGACTTCCCTCGGAGCTCCCCTAGCTGTCCCTCTGGCACGCACTGTCATAATTCTACACAAAACACAGTCTGAGTTTATCCCAAGTGGATACTGCTCACCCACTTTCCATTCAGAAAAAAGGAAAAGGTGGCACACAGAAACGCAGTTTTCCTCCAGTCCCTCTTCATCCAACTCTCCAAAAGAGAAACAAAATGGTGTTTGGTAAAAAATCCTCAGTGTTCACTTTATCACAACTATGTCAGTAGGGCTTGTATCGGTTTGAGCCTTGTCTTTTAACCTCTCAGTAACTATATTGTCTTCTTTTAGAGCATTTCATACTTCCTGTAATTAACATTTGCCTTCCTTCACACTTGAGTTCTGTCTTCCATACTCTAGGAAGTCACCAAAACTGAATATCATATGTGTGAGACTCAGAAAAGCCCTCAGGGTACAAACGCCTTGTGAATCCTGGTCAGTCCCAGGGCATTCCCACTTTCAGGACTCTTCCATATGTTGCATCCGATATTTGGCATTTAGGAAAGGTTTTTAAGTATCTTATATAATGCCATGTTTTCAATGGAAGGGTCGCCTAAGAATACTTCAGTCCTTTAGTGAAACGGCTGACTCTCACAGTCTACTTCCCAGGTACGATCCATCCATCCATCCGGAGTGGAGAGAGCAGCTTCCAGAGAGCACTGGGCAGGTAGAGGCCCCAAGGGGACAGATATCTCCCTCACTGGACCTTAGAACAGCCTCAGGGCCACTTATTTTGCTCAATGAATGGTTACCCTTCGTGCCAGGAGAAGGGCTCTCTCACTGTCAGAACAGATGTAGTCTCCGCCCGCTGAAAACCACTCCCTTCCTTGTGCCTTGGGGCACTCAGTGTAGCCACCTACCCAGAGCCTTAATAATCAAGACAATATACTGTGTTGGGATGGCAGGCAACCCAGGAGGGCTACAGACTAAATTCTTCCAGGCTCTGCCTCATCCCCACCCCACCCCACCCCACCCCAAGTCCCTCTGCCCAAAGATAAAGCATAGATAAGATTGGCTTTTCCGAGCCTGAGTCTGTCTGGTACTGCCCTTGTGTGGTTGAGAAACCAACCTCATCACTATTGGCCCGTTGCTACTAGTGACGTTTTTAACTAGAGAGCTCAGAAGTCTCCGTCTTTCAAGCAACCCTCAAGACTTGATAACTCTCTTAGAGACAGTCCTCTTCACCCATCTGCCTACTTGAGATGATTTCGAAAAGCTCTTACAAGTTCTCTTCACCACAGAGGCCAGAAAACTGGTTCCTGGCCCCACCGGGGAACTCACACAGCAGCTATTGTTCCTGGCTTTACTTAACCACCCAGATTGGGACTTCAACACCACTAAAGATAGAGAGCCTCTTAAATCTGCCAGGCTCTGGTCTCAGAGCGGCTGTAAGAAGGCCACTAATTTGGCCAAAGACAAGCGAAGAAAGAAATAGCTCTAACCTTCATTAACGAGACAACACCAGACATCAGGAAACTCCAAAGGTTCAAGGACTAAGAAAAAAGAATCTAAAAGATAATGGCAGAAAAGGTGCTTAATATTGACAGAAGAATAGGGGAAAAAAGACAGGTAAAAGAGCACAAAGAAACAGACTCATGATCTGAGAAAGATCCTGTTAGCGGCCACGGACAAACCAGAAGACTGTAAGAGACATCCAAACAAATGGCTTCTAGAAATCTATATACTTATTCTAGTCCTGGTGCTGGGCCAATGGTCTACCTGTATAAGACATGTCTAAAACAAATGACATCTACAAACATATATGTGTGTGTGTGTGTGTGTGTATAGATAGATAGATACATATATGTATATATGTGTATATATATGTATATATACATATATATGTGTGTATATATGTATATCTATGTATATATGTGTATATATATATATGTGTGTGTGTATATATATATATATATATATATATATATGGGCCCTAAGGGCCCAAAATGCTCCCACTTAGAAAAAAAAACAATTATTATTATAAAAAGAGGGACCCTGGGTCAGAAACTGCCCCAGGTAGGGGATGGGGGGAGGCTATTCAAACTATGGTCTTAAAAGATACCCAGGATAAGCCTAAACATAGAGAAAAAAATCACCAGCTTCCTTAGGGATAATAAAATTTACAGTTTAGAAATGATCTCTTGGTGACAACAAAACCAAACAAAAATGTCTAAAGAAAAAACCAGGACCTCTTAGAGACCTTGAAAATATTAAATTATTGATCCTCTGCTAAAAAGGGCCTACTCTGCCAACCACAGGTGACCTTCCTAGATCGGGGGGCCAAAAAAAATTTCTACATCAGCTTTGGGGTTGCCAAAAGTGACTAAGTCCATCTCCTCATGGATGAGAGATCTAGGCCCTGGCACCAGCCAACGGCCTACCTGTCAAAGAAATTAGACCCAGTTGCCAGAAGTTGGCCCCCCTGTTTCTATATTATCACTGTGATGGCCTTCTGGTTAAGGATGCTGACACTGTCACTGGGCCAAAGCCTGACCACCACCGATGCCAGAATGGCTCATTACCATGCTATCCTCTTGACCCCACCTGCCCCCTAGGATGACCTAAACCCAGCTGCCCTGACGCCTGACCCAGACATTGATATGCCACTTCATGATTGCTTGGACAGTTTGGCCTATATCAATGGGACCAGACCAGATTCTCAGACAGCCTTATTCAGGATGGACAAGGTATGCTGGGACAGTGGTGGTCTCAAACACCAAGATCATATGGGCAGAACCACTCCTGACAAGAATGCCAGCCCAAAAAGCTGACCTAATAGCTCTAACCAAGGCATTAGAGCACAAAAAACAAAATAAAACAAAAACAAACAAAAAAAGAAAAAAAAACAAAAACAAAGACAAAACTGATAGCTATTTACATCCATGGGGCTATTAATAGGAAGAAAGGTGTTCTGATGACAGAATAAAATACATATATATATATATATATATATATATATATATATATATATATATATATATATTTCCCCCCCTAAGGACTCTAAGAAGCTGACCATCATTCACTACTTGAGACACCAGAAGAAAAAAAAAACAACTTTCAGAGGGCAATAATAAGACAGATCAAGCAGACTATCACACTGCCCTAGAAATCAGACCTGTCACCCCTTGACTTCCCTGGGGTCTGACCACCCTAAATATTCAAAAGATGAGCTAATCTGGGGTAGAAATTTGCCTGTGTCCCAACATTACAGCAGTAGTAGAAAACAGCAGACTACAAACCCATCGTGCCAGAAGAAATAAGACTGCATATACTTCAGAAGATCTACCACTCCTCCCATGGGGGTGTTTGGAAACTACAGACATTGAGATCAAGATTAGAGATGTCAACTCAAGATAACTGAGGTTGTCAAGAACTTTGTAGTCCGCCAGCTAACTAATGCAGTAACTAACAAGAAGAACCCCAGCCATAGGATCAGAGGGGCAAAGCCCAGTCTAGAGAGAGACAGACTTCACAGAGTTGAAGCCAGAAAAATTAAAATATAAATATTCACAGATGTCTATAGATACCTTTTCAGGTTGGACTAAGGCTTTCCCCGCTAAACATAAAACTACATCCACAGTGACAAAGAGCCTCTTAGAGCACAGACGACCAAGTATAGATGTCCTCAGATGATAGGGTCAGGTAATAGAACAGCTTTTGTATCCCAGGTAAATCAGAGACTGGCCAAATATTCTAGAGTTTAGTTAGAAACTTTATTGCACATAGAGATCCCAGCGTTCAGGAGAGATGGGGACAATGAACAAAACCCTAAAAGAGACCTTAACTAAATTGACCTAAGAAAGTCACAGTGACTGAGCAATTCCCCTTCCCTTCACTCTCTACTGGACATAAAGCTCCCCTTAGAGAAGGGACTCACCCCTTTTAAAATCATGTTTGGAATACCCTCCCCCCATTTTTCTTAACATACAAGCAAAGATCATTGCTGAGTTTGAGGTCGCAAAGGTGTCCAATGGGCTCAGAAACATGTTTGCCCTAAACTTCATATTCTCTAAAGCAGGTCCTCCTCCAGCCAGGGGTCGTTAGAGCCTCATTAAAAGGGTCGCTCCCCTCACCCTGGAGGCTGTCAGTATTACAACACAAAAGCACAGACTTGTTTACAGTTGATGATGACCCAGACCAGTGGGTCCCCCTGTCTTCCACTGACGGGACCCCACCAAGCCCCAGACACCACAAGGACCGGACAATGACAACCGGACCCCTCTAAAATATAATGATCCAGTCCTTTCCAGTCACCAATACATCCAGGCCTGAGTTAACCGAGTCATAAAGACATAGCCCTGTTACTGTTTTCATGAGATTAGCTATACTACCAGTCCCTCCAAACAAAGCCTAAAAGCTTCAGGAAGTCCCATGATTGGCCTTCTAGCTACCAAAGAAAGGGGGAAATGAGAGGCCAAACCTACTCCATTTTAAAGCAGGCCTCCATCTTAAAGAAAGAAAAAAAGTCTGAGAACTTGGCCTGCAGCAGAAT
Source organism: Rattus norvegicus (assembly GCF_021556685.1). Taxonomy (NCBI): domain Eukaryota; kingdom Metazoa; phylum Chordata; class Mammalia; order Rodentia; family Muridae; genus Rattus; species Rattus norvegicus. Next base: position 10,799,952 of record NC_141538.1, read on the forward strand.
TAAGTTGCACCCGGCACCAGCATGGCTTGTCCTTAGCCCACACCCCAGACTCGCTCCCTAGCTACTTCCTAGCAACAGTCAATCAAAGATTAGTCGGATTGTTTCAGATGTATTTTCAGATCTTTTGTGATTGTTTCATCTTGCTTCAGAGCACCTGAAGCTGTCTGCTTGCACTAGGATTCAGTTACATACTTGCCAGGATGGACCCCCCTCGCTTACTTCCATTTCCTCTAAATCCTTGTCCTGCAGAGTGTCAGAGGCTACTCTGCCTTCCCTTCCTGTCCTGCTGTGTCAGCTGAGATGGAGGAGAGCCCAAGGCCCAGCTTGTAATAAGAAGGCCCTAACGCTATCACACCGGAAACGGCTGCTTGGTGGTCTTTTGGGTTCACAAATGCTTCCTGACACAACACCTCAGATGCTTTTTAATAACTTGTGTTGATCTCGTCTCCCTCTGTCTATGCGTTGGTCACATTTACATCCATTCATGTGCATACTTGCATACCTTACAAGGTAGAACCTGCCTAGACAGGGAGCACGTGGTTTTGTCTGAGTTTGGGTCATCTCATTTACTATCATACTTTCCATATTCATCCACTTTCCTGCATTTCATAATTTCATTTTATTTATAAATAAGTAAAATTCCATAGTATATACATACCGCACTTTCCTTAGCTATTCATCTGTGGATGAAGACCTAGTGTGGGCCCATTTCCTTGATGTTCACAATAGAGCAATAATAAACATGGCAGTGTCAGTATCTCCCTGTTAGGAAATGGAGTTCTTTGCATATATGGCTGGGTGACCCATATGGTATGTCTATTTTAAATTTTCTTAGCTACCTCTGTATTGATGTCTCCTAGAATGTACCTCTTTTTACCATCTTCTCATCAGCATCTGTGATAGCCACTTGACTTGGGTGAGATGAAATCTCAAAGTCAATTTAACTTAAATTTCCCTGATGGATAAGAATGTTGAATACTTTCCAAGATACTTACTGGGACCCTAACATGATGGTAACATGGCTTTAAATGCAGCTCTTAGGAGGCAGAGGCAAGCAGAACCAGCCTAGGTCTTCCAGGTCTTTTGTCTAAAGTGTATGGTGTCTTTAGCAATAGGACATACAGAGCAAGTTCCAGAACAGCCAGGCCTACACAGGAAAACCCTGCTTCGAACTGACCAAACAACAACAATAACAAAAAGAAAAGATGCAAAATGGAAATCTGTGCTCGTTTCGCTGATGGCTGTTCGTCAATTCCATTAGCCCATTTTCTAACAGAAACTATGGAAATTTGGTGAATAACTTTTACAGCTCTTTGTAAATTCTGTATATTAGCCCTTTGTCTGAACAACAGCAGTTAAAGGTTTTTTTCCTCCCAATCTGTGGGCTGTTCACTCTGTGGACAGCTTCTTTGCTGTATATATAGGTCTGTGTTGGTTCTAGAGGCCGGTTCCTGTGCCACCCAAGTTTTGTTCAGAAAGTTCTTGACTGCACCATCCCATTTCCCTCTAGCAGTTTCAACATTGCAGTTTTCAAATTACAGTCTTTGCTCTACATTGAATTGATTTTTCTGTACAAGGATTCAATTTCATTCTTCTGCAGGTGAATATGCAATTTTGTCGTACCATTTCTTGTAATTAAAATTGTTATATATTTTTACTTTTTAATAAATATATATCACTTTCTGCTTTCCTTTCCTTCCCCCAATACCCCCATATACCCTGTCCCTTGTTCCCTTGTAATCTTGGCTTTTTTTTTCTTTAACCATTACTGTTACACACACACACACACACACACACACACACACACACAAATATATAAATATAACCTGTCCATTTAGAGTTTCGTATATGTATATGAATTCAGGACTGACCATTTGGTGTTAGATAACCAAGTAGGGGGCCCATCCCTAGGAAAGACTATTTCTCCCAGTCTCAGAATTCCTTACTTCCTGCAGTTCTTTGCTGTGGATGGGCCCTTTGAGATTTCCTCCTTCCATGTTAACATGTCTGTTGGTGTTACACTTCTTTAGGTTTTGTTTAGGTAGTCATATGGGTGAGGTGTTGTGGTTGAAACTGTTTCTGTCATTGATAAGAAGTACATCTCACAGCAGATTTCCTGGACCTCTGGTTCTCACAATCTTCTGCAGTGTTCCTTGGGAGTTACATTGTAGATGTCTCAACTGGGGCTGGGTATCTCACAATCACTTCTTCTATAACAAGGTTATAGTTTTTGGTAACAATCTATCTATTGCAAAGAGAAGTTTCTTTGATGAGGAGTTTCATTTTCCCATTGCAAAACCAAAAATGCTAATACAAGACAAAAGCAAACTAAGCATTCCCTCAGGAAAGGCTGGGAGATTCTGCACAAATATCTCCCCAGGTCTTTGTCATGTGGGGACCAAACTCCTCAGGCCTTGCCATAAGGAGAACCATCTACATTACACTCATGCACCTTTCCCAGAAGAGGTTTGGCCACCACCAGATAAATGTTAAAACACTGTTAGGAATGACAATGTCTTTGTGATGTGCCAGTAGTAAGTCCTCATCAAAAGTCCCTGACCTCTCCAGTCCTCAAAGTTAACTAGATACAAACATGTGATTCTCCTCCTGTTAAGCTATCCTCAAGTCCAATTAAAGAACTGTTGGTTACCACCAAGATATCACAGCTTCACCCTTACGTTCATGCCTGCAATCCTAGTTGTTGTGGTTCATAGGTGTTACAACTGAGTAGAATCGTTGATTGCTTTTCTCTCTTGGAAACTTGCATAATGAGTTCCAGTACTAAGAAAGCTAATTCTTGTGGGGCTGGCGGGCTGTCAAGCCAGATCCTCCTGGGTTTTTGTCTAATATATATGGTGTCTTCAGCAATAGAGTTTAGCCAAGGACAACATCAATAGACTGTATCGTTTGGGTAATCTCTTGATTCCGTCTGACTGACAGCTGGAAAGGTGGCTTCTCATGACTGGTATTGGGGATTTAGATAGCTATGGTTTTTGGGGAGCACAGGCCAACCCAACACCATTTCTTGAATGTTTCTTGTTGTTTCCTAATGCATGTTTTAAACACCTTTGTTGAAACTTGGCCAGCCATAGCTTACTAGTTTATATCCAGATGCTCTATTCTGTCCCATTGGTCTACCCTGCCTGTTTTTATGGCAGTACAGAACTGTCTTTATTACTATATTTGTACTTTACAGTTTAATTCGAGATCAGCATTGTAATAACTCCAGCCAATGTTCTTTCGCTTCATTATTGCAGTGGATAGTTGTTGTGTGGACTTCTGTAGATCTACGCAAATTCTTAGAATATTTGTATTAGTTATGTAAGATATGGCACTGGAATTTAGATGGAAATCACATTAAATCTGTAGATCACAGTCATTTTCACCACATTAGGCCTGTCAAGTTAGGAACATGGAAAATCATTCCATCATCACCTCATCATCATCTTTTCTGTTGTTGGTGGGAGGTTTTTTCATTATTGTTGTTTTGTTCGTTTCTAGTCTGGAAGATTTCGTTATAGAAGTTTTCCCCTTCCTTGATTAGGTTTATTCCTAAGCACTTTATTTCTCTGAGCTATTATAAATGAGATATTTTTCTATAATTTCTTTCTCTGAGAGTTCTTTGTTGTCTATATGAAGGATTCTGATTTCTGCATTGACTTTTGTCCTACAACTTTCCTGAGAACACTTTATTTTTTTGTACCTTCTCTGGAGTCTTTTAAGTATAGTATAATAGTCTGCAATTAGGGACCCTTTGACTTCTTCTTTTCATCTTTTCATCCCTTTATGTCCTTCTGTTGCCTTGTTTATCTAACAGGACTGAGATTTTTATTGAATAAAAGTAATGAGAGTAGAAATCCTTGTCTCTTTCCCAATTTTAGAGGTTATATATTCAGCTATTATTATTGTTGTTGTTTTGTTGTTGTTTTTGTTGTTGTTATATTCGCTATGGGTTTATTGTTTATGACCTTTACCATTTTGAGGTATGATTTATCCATTCCTAACCTCTTTTAGACTTTTATCATGAAGTATAGAGGAATTTTAATCCAGCAACATGATTGCTCTTGCAAGGGATCACATCCAAAGACCTTCTAGTTCTGTATGATTGGACTGAAATGCAAACACACCCTTAGTGCACACCTTTAATCCCCAACAATAAATGTAAAGTTAGTTTGTAAAAGGAAGCAGACATGTTTGAAAGTGACACCAATTGAGGGACAAAGTGATGAATCAGAGAAAGATTTGACAGAATGAGTCAGAAGTAAGATTCACCCAGCTCTCAGGAGAACAGACAAGAAAGAGAGGCAATTTAAGAGTAACTCAAGAAAGAGGTCAGTTCAGTTGAGTGGAGTCGAGTTCATTCTGAGTTCATCCAAACATGTTTCTTTCTTCTAATCATTTATTTTCTTAAGAACTTGCTTCTCTTGGCTTCTGACTGAATTTCTCTGCTTGGCCTCAAACTAACTCTGGCAATTTGTTCTAATGTTCTAGCTCCTTCTTATTCTCTGACTTCAACTGCCTCTGCATGAACTCATGAATGAACTCAATTCCACTCAAACCTTATAAACAATTTTAATTGAGTGTGATCTCATAAATGCTTTTCTATGAATTCAAATTTTTTGGGAAGACTTTTCTAAGAGCTATAAGTTTATTCTAAATGTCTACTGAAACTTACTTACCAAGTTCTCTGCTGCTCGATAATTGTTCTCTCAGATAATTGTTCTCTCTCTCTCTCCCTCTCTCCCTCTCTCTCTCTTTCTCCCTCTCTCCCTCTCTCTCCCTTTCTCCCTCCCTCCCTCTCTCCCCCTCATTAACTTCCTTCCAATTCTTCCCTTAAGAAAAAGAGCCATGAAGAAGGAGAAGGGACACATGTCCCTGTCCTTAACCCAGAAGCTCTCTTCAATTGATAACTCCATGTAAGTGACAGTCTCTCCAGGAGAGTGTCAGTGCTGAAACTAAGTGCATGGTGCAGGGCCAGCAATAGATGCCAACTGGAAATGCACTCAGTGATATCGCTGGAGATTCCTTGTCTCATAACGTCATGTCTGGGATTTTTCTTTCTTTTTCTTTTCTATTAAACTTCTACTTAAACTAAACTAAAATTTATTTATTTGTTTGCTTATTTAATTATTTCCTACCTTATAGGTCCATTGTGCATATATCACAGCTTCTGTTTTTGTGTTATGATGATATCACTAAATATGCAAACTAGTGAGTCTCTGTGTCTATATCTGCTTCTTGTGCTGCCTCTTGGGCTCTTCTTCTGTTTGTTTATTTTGTCCTATTCTGATTTGCTTGGGCTTTTTTATCATATCATATTCTATTCTATTCTATTATTATCGCTTAAATGACTATTCATTTTCTAAGGAGAGACAAAAGAAGTGGATCTAGAGGGGTGGGGGATACTAGGAGGGGTATAGGAAGAGGAAACTACTGAGGATATACTGTATTTTTTTAAATCAATAAAAAAGAAAAACAATAACAATAAGAACAGAATCATAGCATAAAGAGTCAAAACCTTAAACAATCTAAATTAACATAAATAACAGGCTGGTGCGTTTGAGAAGAAAAATGGGGAAAGTTTCCTGTACCGATTTAAACAGTTCTGCAGGATGCACAGCGGAATGCAGAACAAGTCAATTCCTACCCGAGTTCTCTGAAGCACCCCACGGACTAGTAACTGACAGCAGCCATTTCCCTTCAGGGCAGACAAGGGAAGGAACATGAAAATCAGAGAGAAAGAGGTATCTTTACACACATCTTAATATTTGAAACAAGCTGAACTTCATTTCAAAAAGTCTTAGGAATTAAAAAATTTGAAAGCAGACCTGGGATTTATACAGTTGTCATAAGATCTTGGTGGCATACCGAGATCACTAGGAAAGACTTACATTGACTAAAATTTGCCTGGCCACGCTCCAGAAAGGCATAGAGCTGAAGGATGAGTTGTGGGCAGCCCTCCAGGTAGGTCTCAAACAGTCTGAGCATGCTCAAGTCGGTGGCCATGTCTATTGCTTCTTTGTGAGGATCTGTTTGTTCCTCCATAAAATTACTTGTCCTGTGGCTGTGTTTGAAAACCACATGGTAACCTGTTCTCAGGGCAAACCAATACCTGTAAAGTAAACATATTTCTCTTCAGTTATATCTTTTTAGAAATTAAGTTCATTTTAAATAATTTGTAAAAGATAAAATGCATATTTATGAGACATGGATGTTCAAGACATGCATATGTTCAATGTTTAAATGAGGTTAAACATGTCTATCACCTGAAATATTTATTATTTTTATAGTAAAAATATACAAAAATCCTTCTATACATTTGAAATATACAATAAATAACAATATTGTTATCTATAGGCTTCCTAGCATGCCACAAACCTTATTACTTCTTTCTCATACTATTATTTGATGTCTGTAGATCAACTTTCTGCACTCAGACATTTTATGGTGCATATTTGTGTATATATTCAAGTAATATTTAAATACAGAATTTTTGCACACATATTTTCCAGTACATTACTTTGTAATTACTTCAAAGACTTCACTTAAGATTTGGACCTCATGAAATTTTAATGTCTGTGTGATATGTCTACTAAGCAAATATGATAACACTTCATTTTCACAACAACCATAAGATAAGATCTGGTTTCATTTCACAATCGGAAAGGCTAAGGCTGCAAACGGGTAAAATGATTTGTTGACACTTATACAGAGAGTAATGGGCCAGCCTAAAGCTCAAACCCAGCTCGTGGGTCTGTGTCCCAGGGCTATCTGCGGAGACTGAAGGGAGGGTTCTAGCAAAGGGTAAAGGGCACGAGCAGGAAGAGGAAGTGCTTCTGCCACCTCCAATGTGGCTGTGGCTGCCTGTGGCCACTCTAGTGCTGCTGCCCCATGCAGACACTGCACTGCCTGTGCTGAGCTGAGCTGGCGGAGGGCGGGCTGGAGAGCAAACAGGGTTCAAGGGAGCTTCTGGTGATAAATGCTCCAGGAGAGTATTCTCTTCCCAGGTAGTGTTACAGCTCTTGTAACGATGCTCTCAGACAATGGGGTAATTCTCACACACCTTTATTCCTTCTGGATAGGATCTTGTATACAATTTGGGAGTGGGTGGGGTCTGACAGCAGGTGCTTCCCATTGGCTTGGCCTGAGATAACTTATCTACATGAGTAGGGACTTGTGAGTGCTGTCTATGGTCTGATGTCCACAATGTTCTCTTTGGGGGGCTGTGGCTATGTGGCAGCTACTGGAGTCAAGAGCAGGCTAAGTTCCTACCACCCCTTCTGGGTCTCTGGTGCTTCAAGCCCAGCTCAACCTTACCAGGTTTCCTCTTATAGTCTACCACCCCACACCAGATTCTGATCCTTACCTACTGTGTTCCAAAAGACAGCTCCAATTTAGTGTTCATTGACTTCTCTTAACTACAACACAGAACATTTCCCTCCCTTGTTGTAAAAATGAAGACTCAAGAAGAGATGGAATCTTTCCTATTTAATTTAGTAAATTCTAATATCAACAAGGATCCTCTGAGAATTTTTCATAGTAGAAATATAAAAGGAAAACAAAACAAAAAACACTCAAAGACCCTTAAAGAACCCTGTCCAAGCCCTTCTCCTGAAAGAACTTTTAAATAAATACCAGCTACAGCCTGCAGATAAAATTCATAATTTTAAAAAAGTTTAATTTTTATTTAGTAGCAATTTAAAGCTAGTAAAAAACAACCAAGACATTACTTCGATGGATAGATAGATAGATAGATAGATAGATAGATAGATAGATAGATAGATAGATAGATAATTTGCAGACCTATAAATGTTCTTTCCAAATTTCCTGTATTCTAACATCAAATATAACCAGACTCTAAACACTTCATACCACTCCATCCCCAAATTAGTCAGGTGACCCCTGACCCAAATTATCTCACTAGCCCATAATTATTCTTCCTGATTCTATTCTGTGGAGCAAGGCTGTGCCGCAGCATATAAGTGGAGTTCAAAAAACAGCTTTGGGGCTTAAGTCCAAGTGGATCAAGGACCTACACATCAAACCAGACACACTCAAACTAATAGAAGAAAAACTAGGGAAGCATCGGGAACACATGGGCACTGGAAAAAATTTCTTGAACAAAACACCAATGGCTTATGCTCTAAGATCAAGAATCGACAAATGGGATCTCATAAAACTGCAAAGCTTCTGTAAGGCAAAGGACACTGTGGTTAGGACAAAACGGCAACCAACAGATTGGGAAAAGATCTTTACCAATCCTACAACAGATAGAGGCCTTATATCCAAAATATACAAAGAACTCAAGAAGTTAGACCGCAGGGAAACAAATAACCCTATTAAAAAATGGGGTTCAGAGCTAAACAAAGAATTCACAGCTGAGGAATGCCGAATGGCTGAGAAACACCTAAAGAAATGTTCAACATCTTTAGTCATAAGGAAAATGCAAATCAAAACAACCCTGAGATTTCACCTCACACCAGTGCGATTGGCTAAGATCAAAAACTCAGGTGACAGCAGATGCTGGCGAGGATGTGGAGAAAGAGGAACACTCCTCCATTGTTGGTGGGATTGCAGACTGGTAAAACCATTCTGGAAATCAGTCTGGAGGTTCCTCAGAAAATTGGACATTGAACTGCCTGAGGATCCAGCTATACCTCTCTTGGGCATTTACCCAAAAGATGCCTCAACATATAAAAGAGACACGTGCTCCACTATGTTCATCGCAGCCTTATTTATAATAGCCAGAAACTGGAAAGAACCCAGATGCCCTTCAACAGAGGAATGGATACAGAAAATGTGGTACATCTACACAATGGAATATTACTCAGCTATCAAAAACAACGAGTTTATGAAATTCGTAGGCAAATGGTTGGAACTGGAAAATATCATCCTGAGTGAGCTAACCCAATCACAGAAAGACATACATGGTATGCACTCATTGATAAGTGGCTATTAGCCCAAATGCTTGAATTACCCTAGATCCCTAGAACAAAGGAAACTCAAGACGGATGATCAAAATGTGAATGCTTCACTCCTTCTTTAAATGAGGAAAAAGAATACCCTTGGCAGGGAAGGGAGAGGCAAAGATTAAAACAGACACTGAAGGAACACCCATTCAGAGCCTGCCCCACATGTGGCCCATGCATATACAGCCAGCCAATTAGACAAGATGGATGAAGCAAAGATGTGCAGGCCAACAGGAGCCGGATGTAGATCGCTCCTGAGAGACACAGCCAGAATACAGCAAATACAGAGGCGAATGCCAGCAGCAAACCACTGAACTGAGAATAGGTCCCCTATTGAAGGAATCAGAGAAAGAACTGAAAGAGCTTGAAGGGGCTCGTGACCCCAAAAGTACAACAATGCCAAGCAACCAGAGCTTCCAGGGACTAAGCCACTACCTAAAGACTATACATGGACTGACCCTGGACTCTGACCCCATAGGTAGCAATGAATATCCTAGTAAGAGCACCAGTGGAAGGGGAAGCCCTGGGTCCTGCTAAGACTGAACCCCCAGTGAACTAGTCTATGGGGGGAGGGCGGCAATGGGGGGAGGGTTGGGAGGGGAACACCCATAAGGAAGGGGAGGGGGGAGGGGGATGTTTGCCCAGAAACCGGGAAAGGGAATAACACTCGAAATGTATATAAGAAATACTCAAGTTAATAAAAAAAAAAAAAAAAAACAGCTTTGGGGAGTGGGTTCTCTCCTTCTACCGGATGTGTTCCAAGGATCAAACTCAAGTTGTTGTCTAGCTTGTAGCAAGCTCCTTTACCTTCTCTGGTGGTTTGAATATGCTTGGCCCATGGGAAGTAACCCTATTAGGAGGTGTGGCCTTGTTGGAGAAAGTTTGTCACTATGGGGGTGGGCTCTGAGACCCTCCTCCTAGCTGCCTGAAAGTCAGTTTCTTTTGGCTGCCTTCAGATCAAGATGTAGGGCTCTCAGTTTCTCCTCCAGCACCATCTCTGCTGCTGTCCTTCTCTCTGTGATGATGATGGACTGAACCTCTGAACCTGTAAGCCAGCCCCAATTCAATGTTTGCCTTTATAAGACTTGCCTTGGTCATGGTGTCTCTTCATAGTAATGGAAACCCTAACTAAGACAGCTTCTGAGACATCTTGTCTACCCCTGATTCATTCATGTTCCTCACATAACCTATTTCCTTCACAAATCAGACTGAATTTCTTAAATATAATTCATATGTCATTGCTCAAGCCAACATGCTCCAATGGTTTACATCGCATTTAAAATCACAAATTCTTACCATACCTTCTAAGGTTCTCCATGACCTGACTTCACACAAATTGCCTTTCTGCCTTCTCCCACAATACTGGTGTATCTCCTTGTTACTACTCTTCACAGCTTAAAGGAATCTGTCTTCACAACCAAGTCTACCTGGAACTTCTCTAAACTCAATATTTTAATAGTCGGTTCTACTTGACTATCACATGTATAAATTAGATTCAGTTTGGGCTAGAGGCCAAGGTAGAGAAAATGTCAACTAATGGTCTCTATCCTGAAAGCCCTTGCAGCTCAACACGTGTGCCAAGTTGTTATATTACTAAGCTGCAAAATAAAGCACAAGAGAAAAGCAATTATTAGAAATATAAACACCACACTGTGAAAGTATTGCATAGAAGAAAAATCAACACTGCCTGGGACTAATTTATGAAGCTTTACCTGAGTCTGTACTGAGTATCTAGTGCAACAGGAAATATTGGGTTGCTATTCCTGAAGTGGTTTACAAACCAGTAGGTTAAATACTATTTAAAAACATGAAAATTGTATAAATATTATCAACTGTACATAGAGAGCCTAATTAGCACAGGCAGCAAAGACTGAGAGAGGAAGCAGATGCCAGTGTTAAGAGTAGAAATATACATACATAGATATACAGGAGGACCACTTGAGCCTGGACTGGGTGACTGTGAGACCATATCTATATCAATAGATAGGTAGGTGGATAGGTAGGTAGATAGATAGATAGATAGATAGATAGATAGATAGATAGATAGATAGTGGAATAGATAATAGACAGACAAATGTTGTCTGGCATCTCTGAGAAAATATAGGTTCACCTGAGAGAGGGGCATTGTGGTATGCCTTCTGTGGATTAACTCAATTTGGATAATTAGTGGAGAGAGATCCAGCTTACCTGTGGACAGGGCTATTCCCTGGGCAGGGAGATGCTAGACTCTACAAATTAGCACAATGCATATCCACCATTTCCTGTTCCACATTGTGGATGCAATGTGAACAACTATTTCAAGTTTCTACTTCCTTAACTTCCCCACAGTGATGGACCGTGAGCCAAAATTAAGCCATTCTCTCTTCAGTTGATTTTGTTGAAGTATTTTTCAATCCCAGCAACAGGGAAAAAAACCGAGACAAGTAAAAACCCTAACAACACCAAAATATCTCGATTCAGATTCAGATTCTGCCAATTCCTAAGTTCTCTCTTTGCTCAGTTTCCAAAGCTGAAAACTGGAGTTCCTCACCATCGTTCTGCTAAGTGGATGGCTGCCCCACATGACCTATCTTATGAAAGATATTGTGCCTGGACCATGTCAGTGGCATGTGAGCCCCTGGGAAGCAAAGTGAATAAGCTGTGTATAAAGTGCATAATCCTAGGAAACAAAGGAGTTCTGTGCAATCGTGCAATGACCCATGGCAAGTTTATACAAAGTTTTGCTTATTTGAGGTTAATTTCATGGAAAAGAAGATTTGAGTTTAACTTCCTAATTGGTTGATCATTGTTTCACTTTTGGAGCCAATGATCCAATAGAAAGCCCAAGACAATTATGCTTTCTCAGCATAATTTATCTCCATATATTCTTTCATTTGAGGTCCTGTTTTCCAATAATTGCTGCTATTAGACCCAGTGGACTGAGTATCGAAACAATTGATCACTTAACCAATAAATGCATTAATTAGACAGTTCTCAACTAAAGTACAAAGGGCTAATTAAGTCTATGTAACTCAAAACTCAGGAATATTCCCTGTAGAGCCAGTACAATGGTATTGTCAGGAAAATTCAAAAAATAAAAACAACTAAATATGCTGGTGAAGATACCAGGGTAAATGAACACCTACAGAGTACTGGAAATAATTAAATCACTGCAGTCACTAAGTAAAACATTAAGGAGAGCTCCCCAAACATTAACAGTCAAACTACCACATCAGTCCAGATGTCTATTAACAAACAAAAGTGTGAAGAAAGTGTAGGGATCTGGAGAGATGGCTCAGTGGATAGATTCCAGCACCTATCTAAAAAGCCAGGCATGGCCAAGTAAGTGCCTTAGCCCCAGGGTTGGGGATGGAGACAGGAGATTCATTGTGGCTTCCTGGATTCCCTCATGGATTCCCACACAGGGAGAATTCTGTCTCAAAAGAATAAGATAAAAAGTGATACCCAACATACACATGCATGTATACATGTGTATGCAGCTGCTCACATGCGCAACTGCACATACAGCACACACACACACACACACACACACACACACACAAAATTATATAGATACACAAAAGAAAATGTATATATCAGCAATGGCGTTTTATTCAGCTATGAAGAATGAAGTAGTACCATCCATTTACGTGAAGATAAATGGAATTTGAAACCATAAAGTAAGGGAAAGAATCAAATTCAAGGAAGAAAAGTATCATATTTTGCCTAATATACTGAATCCTAGATATATATGACATAAAGGTAGAAGGGGTTCTCTTCAATGGGAAAAGGGTCAAAGGTGAAAAGGGTAGAAAGAAAAAAGGATGTAAAAGATGGGGAAAAGCAAACATCACACATGTTCTCCTTTGTGTGAGAAGTCAAATCACATAAAGGTCACAAGAACAGGGATAAGATTACTCCATAGAAGAAGGAGATGAGGAAGAAGTACAAGAGAGGAGGCAGAAGGGTGGATGCATATGAACAAGGTACACATGGATGAGAATGTCCTAATGAAATGCACTAGATTGCAAGCTGATGAAACAGAGCAATATAAAAAGAAGCCACTTAAAGCCCAACGCTGGTGTCTTTTGACCTCGTATGACTACATGACTCATTGAACCTCTTGCATCACGTCCCATCTTATCTGTTGTTTACATATAATCTGTTTGCACATCAGCATTGACCTCTACCCTATTTCTCTTCACCTGAATGAGAATGTGAACTTCCAGAACTGACCGAAGTACTGTTTTGCCAGATCCCCTAAAACCAAAAGACTTCTTTCTCATTGCACATTTTGCCTTTCTTAAACAAAGTAAAATGCTCTATTAAGTTAAGATGCCGTATTAGTGAATCTGGAAACTTCTGGCAGTACAGCGATGACTCATAGCAAGGGCAATAGCAACAAGCTTTGTGCTGCTCAAATAAGAACCTTTGTACCTTGATGACTCAGCTCCAAAGTCTGGGCATGTCTGTTTGGACTAAAGAATGGTGATGTTGGTTAAAGTCTCTCAGGTCTGACCCTCAGTCATGCAGCATCCAGCTTGTAGGAGTCCCTTCTCCTACCCTGACTCTATTCACTGAAAAATCCACCTCTTGGTGCCGACCCAAACTGACCCTGCACCTCTCACCCCGTCTCTCCAGCCTGCCTGCAAGAGTCTCCTCTCCACAGCACCTCTATTCCTTGAGAATCCCTCTTAGTACTAATTCAACCTACACACACACTTTCCTATTGCCCCCTCCCATCTCAGCTCCTTTCAGTCACCTACCAACTTGCCAAAGCACTATCTTCTAGGAACCAGACAGCTACAACATTTGCCTAGGATCAACAGACAGCAACAGCAACTGAAAAGCCCACCCAAAAATAACAAGACCAGACATCAACATCAAGAAACAACCCAAACATTATAACTCAAGATGCCTAGGCCTGAATGTAAAACACAGCATGGACAGCCATGACAAAATGCCTCCACCAGAAGACAGTAACATTATTACTGCAGACGCCGAGAAACACAAGACAAAGACTTCAAAATAGCAAGTAAGAATGTGCTCAAGGAGCTTAGAAAGGACATTACTAAATTCCTCAGTTCCTCAATGACATCTGTTAGAAAACAGGCAGCTGAATAAAAGAATGAAGTCAAGTCAAGACTTGAGAGGGAATTTAACAAAGAAGTAGAATTTTTAAAAAACTGAAATAAAAACAGAAATCAGAATGTTAGGATTTCAAACAAGAAACCCAAAAATAATCTGGCCAACTGTGATGGTTTGAATAAGAATGACCAGCATAGGTTCATATATATGAATGCTGGTCACTAGGGAGTGGTGCTACTTGAGAAGGATTCAGAGGTGTAGCCTTGTTGGAAGAAATGTGTCACTTAAGGTGGGCTTTGTGATATCCCAAGCCAGTCTCAGTGTTCTCTCTCTCTCTCTCTCTCTCTCTCTCTCTCTCTCTCTCTCTCTCTCTCTCTCTCTCCCTGCTGCCTTTGAGATCTGCATCTAGAACTCTCAGCTACAAGGTCTGCCTGTGTTCTGCCATGTTCCCCACCATGAAGATGATAGACTAAACCTCTGAAACTGTAAGCAAGCGATTAAATGCTTTTGTTTATAAGAGTTGTCATGATCTTGGTGTCTCTTCACACCAATAGAATACTGGATAAGACACCAACAAAGTACAAGACATAGAAAAGAGAGTCTCGGGTGTTAAAGGATACTGAGAGCTCAAAGAAAATAATAATCTGGAAAAAGTGCAGGCTCAAAACATCCAGGAAATCTGGGACATTATGAAGAGACCAAATCTACAAAGTAAGGAGAAGAATCCCATCAAAGGAAACAAATTTTTAAAAAATCATAGAAGAAAACTTCCCCAACTAAACAAGAAAATGCCTATTAAAGTACAAGATGTACACAGAGCACCAAATAGATAGGACTAGAAAAGAAATTTCCCATGACACACAATAATCAAAACACTAAATGTACAGAACAACAACAGTGATGACAACAACAAAAACAACAACAACAAAAAAGAGATTAAAATCTCTAAGGGAAAAAGAACAAGTAACATATAAAGGCAGAACAAATAGAATAACACCTGACTTCTCAATAGAAACTCTAAAAGCCAGAAGGGCTGTGGGACAGTGAACTGTGCCAAGAAACTTGGTGAAGTTGAGTAGGTTCAGAGACCACAACACCCAGGCACCCACCTGAGATGGTAGGCATCTCCCTGCTCCCTACCAGATTTCTAGCCCAGAACAGATGACCCCACTACCCACATAGGTCACTTAGCCCAGAATAGAGTTCTCCATGTTAATGAGGTAGCTAGAGACCCAGAGGATTTAACCAGTAAGCTTCCCTACCCTGAAATTCCTCCCTGTAAAAGCCCACTCTGAGGTGTTGGTATGCATCCATTTTCCATGATGAACAGTCAGTGAATGGTATGGGTAAACATGGACTGTCTCTTTCATCAAGAACCACTATGGGGAGCACAGAGAAGGCCTTTGCCTACAGAACCACAGCCTAACTCTCCTGCAGACAATCATCGCTAAGCTAAGGACTTTCATCAATGAGCTAAACTGCAAATCCCTGTCCCATCTGCCCTGGGGCTCATCCTTAGCCCTTTGGCCCACACTGTTCCCAACTCCCCGTGTCCCAGTGGTGTCTAGATGTCCAGGAGTTTAGGAGGCCCATGGACCCCAAACTCTTCATTCCCACTCCATGCAGTTTCCAGCAGCAACTGGATGCCTGTGAGCTTTGGCCTCCCATATTCTATGCTGTGTTTTTCCACCCCCTAAACAGTGTACTGGCACTTCCCTAAAGCCCAAAGCCTAGCAGCAGAGGTGGAAGGGCCTATGAAGATGTTCTACAAATTCTGAGAGACTTCAGATGCCAATCAAGACTATTATACCCACCAAAACTAGCAGCCACAATTAACAGAGAAAGAAAAACATTCCACAATAAAAACATATTTAGGCAGTATCTATCTACCAATCCAGCTCCACAGAAGGCACTAAAAGGAGAACATTAGTCTGATGAGGATAACAACAGAATTGACAGATCCAGGACAGAAATAAAAGCAGGGAGAAAGAAACACATGACATAACAACAAAATAGCAGGAACCAATCAACACTACTCATTGATAATGTCCAATATTAATAGTCTCAGTTCCTCAAACAAAAAAAAAACACAGATAAATGTATTGGATTAGAAAACAGGATTTATCCCTCTGCTACAGACAAGAAATACACCTTAACATCAAGGATAGACAACACCCCAGGATAGGCTTAGTCATTTTAATAGACAAAACAGACTTCAAACAAAAACTAATCACAAGAGATAGGGAAGGACACTGTATTCTCATTGACAGAAAAATTCCCCTGGAGGATATGATACTATAAATATGTATGCACCAAATATGGGGTACCCAAGTTCATAAAAGAAACTACTATAGCTTTAATCACATATGGAGCCTCACGCGCTGATGCTGGAAGCAGAAGTACCCCATTCTCATTCAACAGGAAGGTCATCAAGACATCACTGAACAGAGACATGCTGGTAGCTGACATCATAAATCAAGTGGACCTAACAGATATTATAGAACATTTCACTCAGACACAAAAGAACATAGCTTCTTTTCAGCACCTCGTGGAACTCTCTTCAGATTGAAAACATCCGAAAGATTATCCACCATAAAATTCATCCAAGAGACACAGTGATAGTCAACATACCTAAATCAGTAAACATTCCACTGCAGAAACAGACTGAAAGGTAAAAGTAATATGATTATATTTCACTAGGTGCAGAAAGGGCCTTTGAAGAAAGAAAGAAAGAAAGAAAGAAAGAAAGAAAGAAAGAAAGAAAGAAAGAAAGAAAGAAAGAAAGAAAGAGAAAGAGAGAGAGAAAGAGAGAGAGAAAGAGAGAGAGAAAGAGAGAGAGAAAGAGGGAGAGAGGGGAGGGAGGGGAGGGAGGGGGAGGAAGGAAGGAAGGAAGGAAGGAAAGAAGGAAGGAAGGAAGGAAGGAAGGAAGAAAAACCTAAAACCTAAAACCTCCATCAGGAAAATTTTACAGTTAAGAAACACTTTCAGCAAAGTAGCAGGCTACAGAAAGGGAAAGGGTCTTTACAAATTATTCGTACTTGGTAGAGGGTTAAAATCTAAATTGAATTAAGAACTAAAAAACCGGACCATCAAGGAAACAAACAACCAAATTTAAAATTAAGGTAGAGAACTAGCCAGAGAGTTCTCAAAAGAACACAATGATTTCTCAAGGAAATGTGAATGGTGAGGAGCACTTAATGATGTGGACAAGCGCTCTTAGCCAGCAGGGAAATGTAAATTCAAGTACTTTGAGATTTCACTTTTCACCAGTCGGAATGGCCAACGTCAGCAAAACAAATGAGCTGGAAAGGATGTGGGCGAAGAGAAACCGTCCTCCATTGCTGGAGGACATGCAAACTTACATGCCACTATGGAAATCAGTGGTGTGACAGTTCCTCAGGAAGCTGGGCACAAATCTCCCTAAAGATCTGCTATCTTGGGCATATACCCAAAGGATGCTTCAACCCACATCAGAGATATTTAACCCTGCCATTCAAACCACTACAGAGGGGAACGGGGGTAGGGTATAGTGATGAAAAGAGAAGGCTCTGATAAGGAACTAGAGAAGGCCTATGAGTTCTGCAGTGACCTACACTAAAACTATGCTTCAGAAGCTAATAGCGTGAGCCCTTCTTGCAAATAAGGAGCCTTGTCCATTTGATTATCTGCATTTAGAAACAGACCTTTGGCTTGGATAAAATAGCAACGGTGGGGTTTGACATGCACTCACCTTGTGAAAACTCCTCCTTGCAAGCAATGAAGCAGAAGAAAATAATGTTCATTTTCTCCTCCTGCTTTCTTTAAGTCGTCCTTCAACCATGAGTAGCTAAAACAATGGACTATGAGTGTTCCACAAAGCACAAAGCTCAAGGTTAAAACACCAAAAACATATTGTCCGTCATAGAAGTACCTAACAGTTAGGACAATGTCCGCAACTAAATCAGTTACATAGATTATAATGCCCAAAACTGACATCATAAAATTGCATATGGTGTATTTCATTATGAAGGCCTGTGGCTCTTGCCTAGCTACTCTTTTTCAGATACAAAAACAGGGGAAATGCCACAATGGACACTAGTGTATCTTTTGTGTTAGCACTGAATTGTAATTTCTACTCTCTGAGTCTACTCAGAGAAAAGAATATGGTGATATAGTTCAGTGACAGAGTGTTTATCTAACATTTATAAATTCCTATATTCAGTCCCTAGTACCAAAAATAAATAAATAAATAAATACTATGAAATCGGAGCACTAAAACAAAAGTGAATAACTTTAACTTTCTTTTTTAAAAAATCTCTACTCCAGACCCAGTAGCACAAGGAGGCCCTGCTGTATCTTCTCCTCCATCACAATCTTCATTACGGATACCAATGTCTAGAACAGAACAAAAACATGCCGTTAACGCTTAATAAAGCCTGGCCCATGGAGTTATCAAGATCCGTGTTTCTAAATAGAATATCTGCACTAAATATACTTCTTACCTTTGGAAAATCAAGTCTCGTTGTTGATAATGTCATCTCAAACTCAAGTACTTAGCATTTAAAACTGTGTCTTCTCATGGGATATTTATTACAGGACCAGTTCTATTGGCCATAAAAGACATGCAAACAGTCTAAATGCTACCCAATTCCAAATCACACTACAGAGCCACAGTAGCCAGCACAGCACACCCCTGGCACGAAAACATGCATGTATACCAACCAATAGGTCAGATTAGAGAACCAGAAATAAGCCCATACAGCCACGGTGGCATGCTGTGCCAAAAACATGCCTGAGGGAAAAGACAGCCTATTTAAGACATGGTGCTGGGGGTCTGGCTGTCCACACATAGAATAATGAAATTAGATTCCTATCTCTCACCTACAAAATTCAGTTCAAAATTAACAAAAGACCTCAAGGTAAGGCTTGAAACTTTAAAATAAATAGAACTTAGGAGGAAAAGCTGAACATCCTGGCATGGGCGAGGACTTCACCAAAAACGATTCCAACAACTCAGGAAGCCATTCGGATTGTTTTAGATAGATAGAAGATAGATAGATAGATAGATAGATAGATAGATAGATAGATAGATAGATAGATAGATAGATAGGGAAGCCATTCGGATTGTTTTAGATAGATAGAAGATAGATAGATAGATAGATAGATAGATAGATAGATAGATAGATAGATAGATAGAATAGACAAGTGAATTGAACAGAGAGCTCCCAAAATAGCAAATAATACCAGTCAATAAACATTTACACAAGTCAAACACATCTGTTTATTTATGGAAACATTCATCAAAACTACACTGGCAGGCTAAAGAGAGAGCTCAGCCAGTAAGAGCACGTACTGCTGCTCCAGCAAGGGAGCCGAGTTCGAGTCCCAGCACCTATCAGTTCCCAACACTTATATCAGGCAATTGGCAACTGCTTGTTAACTTCAGTTCCAGGGGATTTAATACTCTTACTTCATGGCAACATAACACCACACACACACACACACACACACACACACACACACACACACACACACACACTTAAAAATAAAGAATAGATCTGCAATAAATAAATACCTACATTGAGAGTGCATCTCATTCAATCAGAACATTAATCATCAGGTATCCAAGCAGCAGACAATGCTGGTGCGGACGTGGCATGGAAGAAACCTTTGTACACTATGAGTACAGATATAAATCTCTGTGCTCACTACAGAAACCAGTATGCCAGCTCCTCGTCTAGGTATCCCATAGATGTCTACCAATGAGCGAACGGATGAAGAAGATGTGGAATGGCTAATCATAGTTGCCATTTGCAAGGAAAGGAGTGAAGTCACAGATTATCATGTTAAATTAAAGCAGCCTCAGAAAGCCAAACATTGCATGCTTCCTCTCACCTGCAGAATGCAGGCTTTAAAACAATATTCGAAAGCAGAAGGAGTACGATTGTGAAAGAGAAAAGGAAAATAGGAGTGGTGAGGCGGAAAAGGGAAGTGCTTATGGGAGTGAACTAGATCAACATGTATGATAAGCATGCAAAAGAACAGCATTAATGATTTCTGTAAATTAGAAACAGCTAATTATTTCTAATCTCACATGCACATATCTGAAATAAGTAGACTGGAAGACAGGGCATCAGATATTTTCATTCTTCCCATTGTTAAAAATAATCCCCTCGGGCTGGAGAGATGGCTCAGTGGTTAAGAGCACTGACTGCTCTTCCAAAGGACCTGAGTTCAAATCCCAGCAACCACATGGTGGCTCACAACCATCTGTAATGGGATCTGATGCCCTCTTCTGGTGTGTCTGAAGACAATGAAAGTGTACTCACACACATGGAAAAAATAAATCTTTAAAAAAAAAATCCCCTCTTAGGTATCATTCTTTATAATAAATATAAAATAAATATAATAAATGTATAATATATGATATATAATAAATATACGACTATTAAAGTATCAAAATACATTTAACAACATAATAATAGCTGTATAAATTTCTAATATCCATTTTACTTGGAAATTGCAAGCAGTCTTCCCACCTAGGGTTATGTTTATGGATAGGCAGAGGGATATACTCTCTTCTAATCATAAGAATGGGACTCCGCCGCTCCCATTCCATAAGAATGGGAGGCCTGGGTCAATAACTGTGACCCTTACTTCTAGTCAAATGATACAGTCATAAAGAAAAATAGTAACTTTGTTTCAGAAGTTAGGGTAGAGGACACAGCTAAGAAACTGCCATCTGCAATTGGAGGAGAGAGAGCATCTCCAGAAAGCACCCTCGCCAGCACCTTGACCCTGGACTTTGGTCTCTAAAACTGTGATAAAAACCAATTGTAATCTGATGAGTCTGTGGTGTTCTAACTGTGACCCACTGGAGCTGACACAGTGTTCTTTATAAAGAACACTCAATCTCTAAAACCTGGGGGTGAGGTGGGGGTGGGGAGCATTACCAAAACAAAAAACAAAAAAACAAAAAACAAAAAAAAAGCACACATGCAAACTACTGCCTGCTGTTCTATGTCCTTTTTCCACCTATAAACATTTTGTTTACTAGTCTACAGAATAATCCTAGGTTGTATTTTATTCTACCTACGAAGCATGAGTTAAAAAAATCTTTAATTCATTTTCCAGACTCAGCAGAAATCAAGTGATTTCAGAATATTCAAACCAAACTACAATAGTTGAACTGAAATTTTACATAGAACTTTTAATGTAAGTAACTGACTTATAGGCTATTATACCCACGGAGTCTGTGTATAACTTATGACGCCATCCACAAAAAGAACTCCCTGAGTCTGACATGATTATACTAAGGAAAACCCAGGCAGTTTTTTCTATAGAGTCGTTTCTAAGAAACAGAAACTGTATTATTACCAGAACATTTGACTTAATACATTTGTTAACATACAATGTTCGCATTCTTGCTTTGGTCCGGCAGAAAAATGTCCAACAGGAAGTAAACCTACACAGTAAACAATGTAGCCATCTTACAAACACCGCACAACCTCTCTGAATAATTACACAGTTTTATAACTTTTGTATTACAGATAGTTCATCTCTAGCCCCACAGTTGATCACTGTTCCAATACCACCCGAGTAAAAATAACACCGCTGACAAAATGTGGCTTATACTTACGGACGTAGTAAGACAGTTCGATGCATTTCATTGAGAGAGCAGCCCAGCTGTATGGCAAGCTGGCTGCCAGCCAAAATATATAATCTTTGCCCTAGCACATGATTGTTCTGCAATAAAGCAGATAGCTAAAAGAAATGAAAACTGGGAAAGTTTCACTTAGTCAGCCAAACCATTCATGTAAAACTAGACTTACTTGTGACAAATATAAAAAAGCCTTCTTTAATTCAATGTCCCTTCTTGGAAGTCGTCAGCATATGAGTTTTATTTCTTCACTGTCGAACACTTTAGGATCAAATATTAAAATGAAACTGAAGTCACCTGTTAGTCACATGTCCCCTCTATCTGTTGATAGGAGTCTGTACAAGCGATGGCAGGGCACCTCTTCCAACCCTCACTGAGGAGACATAGTATGCTTCCTTCTTTATGGTTAGACACCAACCTTTAACATATTTACCATTTAATAGTTAAGGAAATATAATCTGAGGGAGTGTGTCCTATTCACAACAGCTTCAAAATAAAATAAAATAATATTCCTGGAAGCAAACCTGACCAAGCAACTGACTGAATGAATTCTACAATAAAGACATGAAGACACTGGAAAATGGATAGAGTGTTCATGCTCACTGATAGGCAGATATAATTGTGAAAATGTCTCTATATTAACCAAAAAATGATCTACAAATTCAATGTACACCCATCCAAGGCCCAGTGGTCTCTTTTCAGAATTAGGTAAAAATCCTAAAATTCACATAGAAGCACAAAGGGCAGCATATAGTTAAAGAAAAAGGAATAATGCTAGAGATGTCATGATATCTGAACTCAAATTATATCATTCATAATAGTAATGCACAGTGTGGAGTGAACACAGAAACAGGCATGCAGACCAATGGTAGAGTGGATAACCTCAGAGTAAACCCACAGTGACAGCATAACTTGGAGAAAAGACAGTCTCTTTAACTATGGTGCTGAGCAGGGCGTTGGTGGCACAACCCCTTTAACCCCAGCACTCAGGAGGCTGGGATTCAGATCTCTGAATTCAAGGCCAGCCTGGTTCACAGAGGACAGTCAGAACTACACAGAGAAACTCTGTGTTGGGGTAAAAATGGTACTGAGAAAACTGGATTTCCACAAGTAGACAGATGAAACTATTAAGTCTTCAACTCTGACCTCAGACAAATGGCTGAGGTGCCTATTTGCCCTCGTATCCCTCAGTCCCAATCTGTTATGGGGTATGGCTAGCACACCCCGCCATCTACCCTGAGCATTCCAGTCCAGCGGAATTGTTACATATATATAACAACAGGTGCTGGGGAAGATGTGGGGAAAGAGGGGCTCTTACTTGTTCCTAGTGGGTATATAAAGTCCTCCAGACACCATGGAAATCAGTACAGAAGCTCCTCAAAAACTGAAAGTGAAACTACCATATAACTCTCAAACATGAAGCTGTCAGGCATATAAACTGAAGGAATCTAAGTCCACACACCACAGACACACTGGCATGTTTTCATTAGTTACTTCCACATTGCTGCAATAAGAAATCATGGCCAAGGTAACTTATAAAAGAAGGTTCTTAACTGGGCTTGCAGTTTCAGGAGGTTAGCCTCTATAATGGCAGAGCAAAGGCATGGTGGCAGATGGTTTAAGCACAAGCAGGAGGCAGATAAAACCAACTGAGAATGACATGAGCCTTTTGAACCTTTCAAAGTCCAACCCCAGTGACACACCTACACCAAAAGGCCACACCTTCTAATCCTTCACAAACAGTTCCATCAATGGGACCAGGTATTCAAACACACAAGCCAAGGGAGGCAGTTCTCATTCAATCACCACATTCTACTTCCTGGACCTCATAGACCCTAGCATATCTTAACGCAAAATATATTTAGGCCAACTTCAAAAATCCCCAAGTCTTTCACAGTCTCGGATACTCTTTAAAAGTCAAAATCCAAAGTCCAACCTCTCTTCTGAGACTCTGTAAGGTCAAAAAGCCAAAGCAAATTGCATACATATTACAGTACAGGATACACATTACTATTCAAAAAGGGAAGGACTGTGGAACAGTAAAGGAATTAAAGGAAGGCCAAAACCTAGCAAGGAACATTCCCAGTCCTGTAGCAGTACGTCTGATGTCAAGGGGTTTAGATCGCTGTCTCTCCAGCTTTGTTACTAGCAATATACTTTTCTCTCTCAAGCTGGTTCCACTCCCTGACTACTGCTGCTTTGGCAGGTGTCTTGTGACTGTGTGGCATCTTCGAAGTCTTGAGGCTCTCCAAGACTCCACTCAATTGCCTTTCCGACCCTCCATGCAGGGACTCCTATGCCACTAGCTTAGCCTCGGCATCTCTCTGAAAATGGAGGAAGATTCCAGTACCCCTTCAAGACTCTAACGGCAACATCACTTGGCTGCCAAGGTTGGTTATCAAACTGGGGAGAATCCTTGGTCCCCTTGAATCACATTTGCAGCAGCTTTGATCTGTCGCTGCTTTTTAGGAGCAGAAAGTTCCTTAGGCTTTTTCCTTTCACAAATGAGTCTTAGCTGGGGCCTCCTGCCCCGAGGACACTCTCCCTTTCTTCTAATAGGAATCAGACCTCTCCTTAATCTTTCAGCACAAACCTGGGTCCAACATTTGATTTCCTGGTGCTCTTTTTCTCTTCAAACTATTTTGTGTGTTTTTTTGCCTCTATTGCTTTTTATATTACATTTTTATATTACTAATAACCAAATGGGAGAGTCAATATTCAGCTCTCTTGAAATCTCTTCTACCAAGGAAATTAGTCCACTACTTTTCAATTTAGCTTCATTCTTAGGAAGTGGGCAGAAATCAGCCACCTTCTTTGCCAAAATCACATGAATCGATAGCCCAGATTCTAATACTTCCTATTTTGAGCTAGAACTCCAGGAATAACCCTCAGCACTGTCTTCTAAACTCCTACCAAGATGACCCATTAGGCTCTACTTCAATATTCAACCAACGAGTTTTCTATTCCAAAGTCCCAGAGCATCCACAGTCCTCTGAAAACATACCCAGGTCCATCGGAGCAGAAACTCACTTTCAGTATTAATTTTTACATAAGTTGCATTGCTATGATGAAACACCATGAACAAAGTGAGGTAAAAAAAATTTATTTGAGTTACAGTTGCAGAGAGTTAGAGTCCATGATGGTGGACCAAAAAAAAAAAAAAAGCAAGGTGGCAAGTCACTGGGGCAGCAGCTGAGGGCTCACATCTCAACACACAAGCATGATGCAGAACGAAACTAACTCCAAATGGCACAGGTCTTCTGAAATCTCGAGGCTCAAGCCCAGCAACATGCCTCCTCCAGCAGTTCCTAACCCTTCCCGGACAGTTCCGTCAGGCAGCCTGAAACAGTTTTCACAATACAAAGCAGAGGCTACACAGCTGTGGCAGCATACTGACTTGATTATTCTTTACATATTGCTCTTAGAGACCTCAAAATTTGTTCTAAATCTTTCAACTTTTCAGGACCGCTATAGCTGTGGGATATAAAACCATACCAGGGAGTTTGGTAAGGTAGAGCAGGTTGAGACCCAGAAACTTGGTGGGCTCACACCTGAGGCTTAGGTGGCTCCCTGCTCGCTGCCAGACTCCTGGTCTGGAACATGTACCACACTCCTCACATAAGGAAATGTGACGTATCATGTGATGTCATGTGGACCCAGAACAGAGTTCTCCATGCTAATGAGGTACCTAGAGGCCCTGAAGGCTTAGCCAATAATCTTCCCTTCCAGACATTCCTCCCTACAAAAGGTATTCAATTTCAGGCCCATCTCTGAGAAATGGGTATAGTCTTAGGCATTCATTTTCTGCCATGACAATAAACTGTTTAGAACCATGGACTGCCTCTTTTATCAAGATTCACTATGGGGGGAGCCATGAAGAAGCCCTTCAATTACAGAGCCACAACTTAACTCTTCCAAAGAAGGCCTCTCTGTACTCCCAGTCACAACCTCCATGAGGTCTGACTCTGCCAAGCTAAGAACAATCAAGAACCCATGAGACAAAGTCGGACCCCCACCCCGAACCCCTGCCCCGGATTAGACACTGTCCCCAACCTTGTGGGCCCCCAACTCTGTTCTTGGCTCTTTCATGACTCCCAGTGGTGGCTGGCTGGCCAAGAGTCTGAGAACCCATGGCCCCAGCAGGCCTGGGGACCCCCAATCAGTTCAGGCTTTGCTTTCCCACCTCTGGAGCAGAGTTGTGTCTCAGTGCTTCCTACAGCCCAGCAACCACTCCAGCAGCAGTAAGAGCAGTCAAACTTCCCAAGAGGCCACGCCCGTCGGATGCAGGCCAGCATATATCCATGCACTAGAGTCTACTCTAGTAGGCATACCATTCCATACTTCACAGAAAGACGGCCTCGATGGGTTTCTCCCAGACTGTCCAGCCAGATTTTTCTTCTTCACAGTGAATTCAATCTTGGTTGTGTGCTTCAGCACTCGCTGGAGGAACCACGTAACCACTGACATGTCAGGAAGGCACACTATTCCATACAGTGTGTGAAACGGCCGCCATATTGAGGGTCTTCCTGTGGACACTCAAGACCCTGATGCCTCAGCCTTAGTTGCCTATCTCATTGCCTGTAGCAAAGCCAAGTGACCATGTGTGACACAGCCCAGAGGTATTGATTCAGTTTGTTTTCTCCAGCAGTTAACTTATTAAAAGGCAGGAAAAACCTGAAGTGCAGCAGGCAGCAGCAGACAGACCCCAGGCACCACAAGCAGAATCAGCAGTTGGCGAGAGATGTTTTTGGTGGTAAGAAAACACACACATGCAGCAGACACACAGAGCAGAGACTGCAAAGTGGAGAGGAGACTCAGAAAGTCCCGTTTCTCTCAAGGGCAGGGTCTTAAAGTCTCTGAAGAGCTTTCCCCCCCTAATCCAGGGGTGGCCAGTTTGAAGACGGACAGGATGATCGATCGATTGGTCCAGAACTGCTGTGTAGCATGTCCTGACCCAGCAGTGACCTGTTGAGCCAGTTCATCAGCTGAGACCTGCTGGTGGGAGACAGAAGCTCCCAGGAACATTGTTTTCAGTTGCCAGGCTTTTGTCTCTAGTCAGAAAGGTGAGGAAGAAGCCGGCCATCTTGGAAACTCGCCACCTTCATTCCCTAACCATGACCCTCTGCCCTATGTGTGTGCCTAGCAGAGAGTCTGTCTAACTCCTAGCCTCTCAGTAGCATATCTAGAGGTACGTTAAGACACAACATGTACACAAGGACAGCTATCGTGAAGTTTCTCCACGGATGTTCTCCGCCCAGGCTGCTACGCCTCATTTGCATGCCGCGCTGCTCTGTAGCCAGGTCCATGCCTCCCCAACTCATCTGTGGTTCTGTCAGGCCATGGATCCAGAGGAAAGTGCTGTGTGACACAACATAACAGCCCAAAGGAACAACCACATCAGTGACCAACTCGATGAACCAATGAGGTTTTGTTGCTGTTTGTCTTAACTGGGTATCAGTAAGAGGTTACTTACAAGAAGCAGGGATGACGCAGAAGTAGCGGCAGCAGGAGAAAGCCCCACCCCCAACAGAGGGATGACTCTGATCTGCCAACTACAGAAAAAGATGTGGCGGGATGAAAACACCTGACATAAACGAGTCGATGAGGACTCCAAGGACATTTTAAAGGACACGTTGTATGTATGTACAATCACAAAAAAATAAAAATGACATGTGGTAATTTCAGTAGCACTTTTTAATGAAGCTCATTCCTGTGACACAAAGCAGAAATTTCTCACGTGCAACAAATACATTATTTCAACTACTCTGAAATGTTGAGCTGTTCACTTGTAAAGCCATTTCTTCCGGAAAGAATGAATGATTTAAAATGACTCTCCTATAAATAAATAAATAAATAAATAAATAAATAAACAAACAAACAAACACTCTCCTAAAAAATGAGACTGAAGTATCAGAAATATCAACTGCTCAACTGTTCCTCAAAGGAGTAGGCTAAGATAGTGAACCCACTCTACAATTCTTTTATTGTACATATTTGTCATATTTTGATGGAGATCATAAGACCTGTGCATTTTCTTATAAGTAACTTATAACTCAACATTTTTAAATGGGAAGAGATGGTTAATACTTGCTGATTGAAAAAGACAGAGCAATTACATCACTTTCACCGTGGACACTAAACCAACTTATTGTCCTTGGCAAGGGTAGGATAGAGAGGAAGACGAACAAGCTCCTCCGGTCTGCAGATGGAATCGTGTGTACATGCAAAACAAGTAGAAACAGAGGCCAAAACAGAGCTTGGTGCTCCCGAACTCCATTTTACATTTATAAAGTGGGGGGATATTTGTGTCTGTTGAGGGTTAAAGACAGCGTGGGAGTTTAAGAGTTGACAATGGGAGTTGGGGAGATAGATCAGTTAGTAAAGGCTTGCCTTACAGACACCACAACCCGAGTTTGACCCCCCTATGTAAAAATGTGGAGCATGGTGTCTCGTTTTTATAATGCCTATACTGGGGAGATGGACACGGGAACCCCTGGGGCGGTCAACAGCCGGCCAGTCTGGCCTAAGTGGCCTCCACGGCTGGTGAAGGTTGATTAGATGCACTTCCAGTTGTCTTCTGGCTTCCACAGGTACAGGTGTACACAGTCACATTTTTCTTTCTTTTTTTTTTCCCTGTTGTTGAGGATTAAAAAGGAATATTCGGAGGTGGCCCTTAGCAAGAAGCACACAGGTATAAGTAAATGTTGGTTGTATCATTTATTATGAAAGGTAAGCTATTCTTCAGATTAAAGTGCCACTTAACCCGGCATGCCATTCCTTCCTAGGTTGGTGACTCAGTAACTATCCCACACCTGCCTACACTTAGGACCCTCCCTCCCCGTCTCTGCAGATTAACTTTACAATGAAGAAATGTCACTCGTTATGGATATGCTTGGCTACTTGGGAACAAGGTCCAGAGACACACGAAGCTCTGCGACAGAGCTGGCTTAGGCCAGTGCGGGCGGGTCAGGCCAACTCAGGAGACCTTAGGTCACATCAGTTCACCTCACGCCACAGCCACGACGCACACATCCCGCCACCCCTTGGCTGCTCCGCAGGCCGGCGAGTCACCCTATGGCGGCTGCCAATCCGTTCCGGGTCAATGCGCGAAGCCTCACGTGATCTGTGCGGTGTCACGTGACCGCCGCCCAAGCCCTCCCTGCCTGGGGCCGCTGCTGGCCGAGTGACTTAAAATTTAGGCGCCGGCGGTCACCGAGGTAGAAATGGCTGCCGCTCTGCAGCGCATCGAGCAGCTGTCCAGTCGGGTGGTACGCGTGCTGGGCTGTAACCCGGGTCCCATGACCCTGCAAGGCACCAACACGTACCTGGTGGGAACCGGCAGCAGGTAAACGCCACCCCTGAGCCCCCGGCTCACACACTCGCGTGACCCGGAGGCAGCGAGAGGCCAGGCTAGCCCCCAGCGAGCCCCCGAGCTCCGCGGAGAGCGGAGAACATAAGAAAAGCACAGGCTTCCCACGGCTGAATCCGGTTTACTTGCTGTCTGGCTGCCTGCAGGAGGTGACTCAGTGAGTTTAAGGGAGCCTGTGTGTTGGTGCGCACTTGAAACCCAGTATTTAGAATGCAGAAGCAGAGGGGTCGCCCCAAGTTCGAGGCCATCCTAGTCTGCATAGTCAGTTTCAGGCTTGATTGGGTCGTATAGCAAGACCCTTATTCCCAGTCCCCCAAAAGTTTACAGTATTTTCTTCTTCCATTTTGTTTTGCCCAGAGCCTCCCATCGTGAAAGCTATTCACTATGCTGAATCCATTCTCTTACAGTAGAGGGCAGAAGTTTCTTCCATTTCAACCCAAATCTAAACCCAAAAGAGCACCCCAGCCTGTGTATAGGGGAAAATAACTCATTTTCCTTTTCCTTCTGGTCGTGTATGACAAGCATAGCTCGTTTGCATTTCAAGTCTCTATTAATTTACCCTTCTAGAGTAAAGGACATTTACAAGCATGTGACTATTGGGAAATGGAAGAATTCCAAGTAGACATAACAGGTCAAGCCCAGAGTGAATAAGGCCGGGGTAAAGTGCCGGACCTTTAGGCTTCCTGCACTCGTTTAGCAGCAGAGCGCCTAACCGCTAGAGTGTAGTCTGAGCTGTACTTCCTCGGCCCAGGGCAGTCTCTTCCCTGTGTCATTTTAAACTCATACTGAAGTCAGCGCCTAAGCCGGAAATTGCAGATAGTCTGAAAAACCCTGGAGAATGCCCTGCTGAAGGTTGCAGACGGTCCCAATAAATTCAACACAGCCTGCTTTTCTTCGAGGATTAAAAATCGATGGCTGGAGGGTTGGGGATTTAGCTCAGTGGTAGAGCGCTTGCCTAGGAAGCGCAAGGCCCTGGGTTCGGTCCCCAGCTCCGAAAAAAAAAAGAACCAAAAAAAAAAAAAATCGATGGCTGTGTTTCTATGAAAATCGGATTAAGAAACTACTAATATGAATAGTTACTAAGCAGGAATGTCCAATGGAATCACATATTCTACTTAAGTGATAATTTTATTTCTATAGGATATTTAATCAGTAACACCGAAATCATTAATGTGCTGATGTCGCTACTCAAACTAAAGGGTGATTAGAGACAAACGTTTCCTGGGTCCAAATCAGATGTTCCAAGACTTGTGTGTTCCACCTCACAAAGAGGTCTAAGGTTATAGGTGGTGCTGTATTGTTGAACTCAATGGGATTTTTATGCTTCTGTCTCTGCTAACTTTGGGGCTCATTGACCAGTCCCTCCTCGCTAACAACATGCTCTCGAGCTGCTGTTCTCTCACTCTCCATCTTTATCAGAGCTCTGTACTCCTCTGAATTCGATCCTAACTTAAGCGCACACATGCGCTTGTGCGATGTGTGCTCTCCTGCAAGCTCTCTCACACACCATGACTGGAATATTGAAATCAGAAGATAACTTACAGGGCGCAGTTGTTTTCCTGTCACCCTGTTAACCCTGAGGATCACACTGGTTGCCTGGCTTGACAGCAAGCACCCTTACTGCTGAGCCCTCTCACCTGCTTGATCCTGACTTCTTCTGATAAGTAGTCGTGACTGTCAACTTTATTGGATTTACCTAGAATATAAACTTTTAGAGGGAATTTCAAGAAAGTTTTCCCCAAGATAGGAAGCCCTTCTCTGAACAGCAAGAACACACCATGTACCCAAGACCTAAACTGAATTTGTAAAAAGAAAATGCAAACAGAGCACCAAGAATTTGTCCACCCTCCTTTCCACTTCTTGACTGCACAAAATATGACCAGTGGCCATTTCTGTTGCCATAACTAGAGTGGCCCATGCCGTCTCATCTTCCCTCCAAAATGTCTCTAATTTGCCATCTTCTGTAGCCACCACCACCTCCTCCTCTTCTTCTTCCTCTTCCCTCCCCCTCTTTCTACTCTTTTTCTCCCCCCCCTTCCCACATACCCGTCCCCATTGTCTTTCAAAGTCATGGCCTCTTTTTTCACTAATTGTTATAGCATGCATATATGTATATATACACCTGTGTACTCCTAAGTATAATCTGTTCAGTTTCTGTAATATACTCCTATGTGTGTTTTCAGGCTGCGTGGCACTGGACAGCCAGTTAATGTTTTCTTCCCTGGAGAAGACCACCTCTCGGTGCCCAGCTCTCCTCACTTGCCTATAGTTATGTTGGGCTGAAGCCTCATGGGCTTTCCTCATCCAGTTGTTCATGGCTATTGGTGTCACCTTTGTTCAGCCCGTGTTTGGGTGGTAGAGTGGTGAGACTTTGTGAGGTGTAGCTCTGACTAGGAGATAAATTCTCACGGG
Source organism: Rattus norvegicus (assembly GCF_021556685.1). NCBI lineage: Eukaryota > Metazoa > Chordata > Mammalia > Rodentia > Muridae > Rattus > Rattus norvegicus. Next base: position 10,831,408 of record NC_141538.1, read on the forward strand.
AAGCTACTACAGTCTTCCCACTCTGTCTTCCACAGTGTTCCCTGAGCCTGCCATGGGGGCGTGGGGCTGGGCTCCAGGACTCTGTCTCCATTGGTTGTGGTTTCTGTCGTGGTCCCCGTCTGTGGAGAAGAGCAGTTTGCTGGATGAGGAGTGTTTATCTGTGGGTGTAAAGCCACTCAACAAGAGGAATGCTGTGCCTGGAACTGGAAACCTAGCTACCATCTCAGTGCTGGTGAAGCTATGGTTATAGGAGGAGAATGTACAGCCTGCAATTTACTAAAGCACCATGAGCTTAACAACAACCGGCACATGCTGTTTCATCCACAGATGAGACCACATGTCTTTAAGGGTGTGATAAATTCTAGTCCTTGGATTTATAACCCATTTGGTGGGCAGAATTCATAAGAGCACATACTCTGGTGTCAGCATATCAGAGTGAGTGCTGATCCTACCATTTTACTGCAGAGTAACCCTAGGCAAGTCATTTAACCTCCGAACGTAAGACAAAAGGCCTGAGAAAGAGCTCCTAATGGTGCTGTGTGAACTGTAACTGCTACTCAGGTGCCCGAGGTCCCTTCCGACCGCAGTTCACATTTACATTTAGCCATAGTTTCTTTCCAAGAACTATCTTACAGGAAAATACTGCTTTAAACTGAAGCAATATGTTCAAAGCAAAAGTTTGTATTTTCTTTAATTTAATGCAAGTTATCTACGTAAAGGAATGCTAATGTGAGCCACAGGTTCCGACGTGATCGTCCTCCCTGTCGTTTGTAGGAGAATCCTCATTGACACGGGAGAGCCATCAGTTCCAGAATATATCAGCTGTTTAAAGCAGGCCTTGGCTGAGTTTGACACCGCAATCCAGGAAATTCTGGTGACTCACTGGCACCGAGATCATTCTGGAGGCATCGTAGACATTTGTAAAAACATCAGTAATGGTAAGCAGAAAACCATGTTTAGCTATGCTTGAGAAATCATTTATAGTTTAAGCCTTTGACTATATTGATGTTTTTTAATTGATACAGCATGAATACTGTCAATTTTAGCAAAGGTGACATGGGAAACTTTTCCTTCAAGTCCTTTCTCCCTTTGGCCAGTGATGAAGCTAAGCTTTAGGCTCTGTGACCAGCGCAGCCTTGCCTTTAACAGCTGTTGAGCACTTCCTGTTCATCAGGTGCTGCACTGAACACTTCCCAGGGTACTGGAAGGTTGATGCTGTTAGTGTCTGTTCCCAAGCAGACTACCTGAGGCCTTAAGGCAGCTCTGCTACAGCTGCTAAGAGATCCAAGCACTGTGTCAGAGATCTCGATAGTTCTCTCTCCCTGACACTTACGTAGCACTGACGCCTTTCCTGTCCTCTTCGTCCTTTACTCTGCCTTCACAGTCTTAGACTAAGGCAGCCATTGACCATCCAGGCTCCTGCTGTGTGTCAGGCACTGGGTGTGGCACAAAGACAACAGCTGAGAACAGAAGCAGAAAATGCTCTCAGGAGCTTCCCCACGTGAACAGCCCTAAACCAAAGCCCACCAGCCTGAAGCCACAGCTAGGGAGTCCCATACCAGACCCCACGTGAGAGATGACAGTCAAATACAGACACCCTGAAAGCACTGCATAAAGTTACCTTTGGGATTTCCCGAGAGTAAAAGTTCTAGGTTCTACAAAAAAAAAAAAAAAAAAAAAAAAAAAATTGTATAATTACCATCCAGATGATACAAAGAAAGTAGAAGAGAAATTTGACAAAGCTCTTTATAGCTACTAAAATGTTAGTCCTGTTTTTGAGAAAGATCTTGCTGCTTGGTTTGGCATCCAAATGGTTCCGAGGCGCTCTGCTTCTGCGTGGTTCTCCCCTACATCCCCAGTGGCTACCTTGTTCCTTCCCGTTGTACTGTAGTTGTCTTGCTTCGTGTTATTTTACTGTTTAGTTGCTGGTAGGGCAGGTATGGCTCCAGTAATTTCCAGTGCTGACTACTTGTATTTTTTTTAAGCTATGTGTATTTTTAATAGGCCATAGACTTTTTTCAAAACCAACCAGTTTAGGGCCGGAGATTTTATTCAGTGGTTAAAAGTGTGTCCTAGCCTTCCAGAGAACCTGAGTTTGGGTCACAGCATGATGAACCTATGTCAGGCAGTTCACAACCACCTGTGACTCTGGCTCCAGAGGATCCAGTGTCTTCTGGGCCCTGTGGTCACTACACACATTTAGCATACATTACATTAGCATATAAGTAAAAACAAAATCTTCAAAGTAAAAACAGTCAGTATGAATCACACCTTTACTCACAGAACTTGGGAGTCAGAGGCAAATGGATCTCTGAGTTCAAGGCCAGCCTGGTCTACAGAGGGAGTTCTAGGACATCCAGAGCCACACAGAGAAACCCTGTCTCGGAAGAGGGGGAAAAGTCAGTATAACTTGCAAACGTAATTTCTCCCTCTGTTCTCAGCACCGCTGCCCTAACCTTTATCACATCCAGTTGGACTGTGGGCAGCTATCCCCTCCAGGTTCTGTTTGACTCCACCCACCCCCACCCCACCCCCACTCCCACTCCCACCCCCACCACTTAGAGCTGCCATATTGACCGTGCTGTTAATACTGTCACAGATCTTACTAAAAGCTGTCTAGTGGCCACAGTGGCCAAGTTTAACACCCACTCTCCTGTCAGCCGAGCCATCTCACCTATACAACTTTCTCCATCCTTCCCAGACAGAGTTTTCATTAGACAAGATGGTAGCATTGTCACAGCCACAGCACACACATTTCCCAGACCTCTCCTAAGATTTCCCAGAGCTCTTCTCAGCAGCTCCTCTCCCCACCAGCTCTCGCCTGTCTTTTTTTTTTTTTTTTTTTTTGGTTCTTTTTTTTCGGAGCTGGGGACTGAACCCAGGGCCTTGCGCTTCCTAGGTAAGCGCTCTACCACTGAGCTAAATCCCCAGCCTCGCCTGTCTTTACCCACCCTGCTTGTCGTGTAAGTCATGTCTCAGCTGCTGCCCCACCCCCAGTCCTCTCCTGGCTGAGCTGTCTCTTCAGCTCCAGGCATATCCACTATGGTCTTCATTCCGTTTGACAGTTTCACTCTCCCAGCTATGTCCGACTGTTGCCTTTATCCACTGTAGCTGCTGTGCTGGTGAAATGGCTGACACTGCTGAGTGGTAAAGCATTGGGTTTCTTTCCACTGATGAGCAGTCTTGTATCTTAACTTTCAGGGTTAGAGTCTCTGGGACCTTGTGAGCACTCACAGCGCAGGTGGTCTTGCTGTTGAGGACTGCCATGGCTTGCTCACAGGCAGGCCCCTAGAGAAAGGTGCTCACCCTCCATCAGACTGTCTCCCTGTAACCTCCCGGAGTCAAAAGCTAGCTGAGAAATGACTAGAAAGTCATGGCAGCTTTTATGTGACCTGGTTCCACCACAGAGATACAATCCTTTAATTCTGTTGTCCTGTCGTCCTGATGCTAGGGTTTTATGCAGCCATTAGTGGGTGTCGCCTGTGCGAGGGCTGGTCTCTTAAAAAGATGAACTATTCAGAGTATGACCTAATATATATACATGTTTTATGACTAGATGCCACTTATTGCATTAAAAAACTTCGACGGAATCCTCAGAAAGAAGAAATTATAGGAAGTGGAGAACAGCAATATGTTTATATAGAAGATGGAGACTTGATTAAGACTGAGGGAGCCACGCTCAGGTAAGTAAATAGCCCTAACTTACAGCCTGTGCACACGTGTTATAAAGGGTTATACAGGGATGTTTGCCTGAATGTGCGAAGAATCATGAGTACAGAAGAAATATGACACATTGAGCTCTCAGAAAAGGGGAAGAAAGGGCTTGCTTGCAAAACCAGAAAACGAAGACCCTTCACTCCATCAGCTCTCTGATTGTTCTTGTGTTGTTTAAATTCATACCACTGTTCAGAAATACAAACTTGAAAAGACTGGGCGCAAGCATGATTGCTCATCAACATGGGAGGCTGAGTCAGAAGTGTTGCCATGAGTTCGAGGCCAGTCAGTGCTACCTAATAAACTCCAGGTTGGCTTGGTTACAGCAGAAGACCCTGTCTCAAAACAGCAAATGTATTTATTTTAAAAGTTAACATTTCTTTCGTGGGTGAATCAGGGGACTACCTGAACCTCATTGTAGGATTTTCTCAATGTTCTCACTTCGAAAAAATAGTCCTGGGTCGACCTGTTTCAGAGATAAAGTCTTTCCCGCTCTGATTTTCTGAAGCTGAACTAATGACAGTCCTCTGCCTCCTTGTCTGTTCCTGCCCACTGCTCTCTGCACTGGGACGTTATGCAGGATTACTTTCAAACTTTTAACTGTTTTTCACCTTTCCCTTTCCCTGACCCCTCATCAAAATCAGATTTTGCCTCAAAAGTCAGGGGCCCAAGATGCTCAGTGAGTAAAAACATTTGCTACTAAGATTGATGACCTGCGTTGAGTCACTCAGGGTACATAATAGAAGGAGAGAACCAGCTCCCAGAAGATGTCCTCCTGCCTCCATAGACACCATGCCCCCAACCCAGCACCCATATATAAATAAACATGTAATTAAAAACAATTAAGACAAAGCACTCGCTGGCACTGTCCCTTCCCCTGCCTCCTGCTGTGGCAGCCTCCCTAACCGTCTGTCTCCAGCCTTCCCCTGTCTAGTCTTCCCTGTACCCCTGTCACTCGAACCTTTGCTGATTCCTGCCAGCCACAAGATGTTTACTGTCCTCACAGTTCCATGGTCTAGCCCCAAACAACATCTCTGGTCTTAGCTCCATCTACTCTTCTCACGACAGATGAACTAACTGTGTGTAAATCCCTGTGGCATGCGCGTCCATCCGCCTTTGTCTTTGTCTTCCCTTTCCCTGGGCCTCGCTCCCTTCACAGGCCTTTCTCCTGGTAAAAGGTATTTCCCAGTTCACCAATGATTCTGAATCCCTCTCTGAGCAGAATTACCTCCTCTCTCTGGGTCTCACACAGTTCTTGCTGTTTCGTTAAAGCACTCTGTATGTGAGTAGGTGTCTTCTCAGCTCTGACAAGGCACAGTGGTGGCTAATTAATGCCAGTTGCCACAACTAGCTAATTAGGAATGCAGTGGTTCAAATAGCAAAGACGTTTCTCAGGCACATGACGTCAAACAAAAGCTTCCTGGTTTGTGAGTGGCCACCAGGTGCTCAGTGGACCTGGGCTGTGGGTGGCTTTGATCTTGTGATTCCACACTCCTCTGCACTTGACTTCCAAGGTCCACACAGGGAACTCAGTGCAGTACATAAAAAGAACAAGAAGGTTTGTCATAGGTTTCATGTTGTAGGTTTCTGTTGCATTAGCTATACGTTCAGTCATGTTTCATACCTGATTGTAGAGACTCGGGGTCGTATAGTTTAACTTCATCCCCAAGAGAAGAAGTAAGTGGCACTGGTAATTAGCTAGTCATCTTCCTACACAGGCGTGCTGGGCAAATATGCTTGGCCCCTGGGAAGCGGCACTGTTAGGAGGTGTGGCCTTTCTGGAGTAGGTGAGGCCTTGTTAGAGGAAGTGTGTCACTATGGAGGCAGGGCTTTGAAGTCTCCTATATATGCTCAAGTCGGCCTAGAACCCTCAGCTTCTCCAGCACACATCTGCATACATTGTGCCATGCTTCCCACCATGATGATAATGGACTAAACCTATGAACCTGTAAGCCAGCCCCAATTTAATGTTTGCCTTTGTAAGAGTTGTCTTGGTCATGGTGTCCCTTCACAGCAATGAAACCCAAACTAAGACAGTAGGGATAGTCCAAGTTCACCTTTATATCCTCATGAGGGCCCTGCACATGGAAGGCACTGAGTTCCTACAAGTAGTGTCTTTAAGTAGGCAAGCGTTCACTGCTGAACGTGAAGGGGGAATGAAATGAGTGTGCACTGCACTCTTCCAAACCAGTGAGTGTCCTCCATGTGCCAAGGCGCCAGTTTTAAAGCTGATTGCTATAATTTATATACAGCTAGCTTGGGGTAGGTTTCTTAAAAATAACACATGTGTGCAAACACATGCGCACGCACGCGCGCGCACACACACGCACACACGCGCGCGCGCACACACGCACGGCTCAGCAGCATGGTATTTGCTGAGCGTCTAAGCGGCCTCTGCCTCTTTAATTCCTAGTGCTACAGGAAAAACACAACCAATAAGAACAAAATATATAACAGATGGGTAGGTAGTTGACTGAATTTTCTCGTAATACTAAGGGGATAAGCATTGTCTTTTTCTCTTGCTGTGACAACAGTATGGCCACGGCAAGGTAGGAGAAAACATGGAGCTCAGCTTGTTTTCAGGGGATTAGGTCTGCAAATAGGAAGCAGAAAAATCTCTGCCAGTATGTCCTCCAAGCAGTCTTCTTCTTTGTAATCCACAGTGAGTGCTGGATCCTCTTGGAGACCAACAGGCACTCCTGACTGCTAAGCCATCTCTCCAGCCTCTACACTTACTTAAAAAAATATGTGGAAACATATATTTAAGAATGTTTCTTTTAAATGTTTATATAATGCTATTAAAATTTAATTTTGAAATGTAGCATTGTGCCAGCTATTACGTAGAGAGCTTATGTGTTTACCTGTAAAAAATTTAATAATGTAGAGAAATACAATGAAATAAATGAAAACTTCAAAGCCTGCAGTGTTGTTTTTTAATTGTTAGTATACAAATTTGAAAGGCTATGTTCTTAACTAAAAGTATTGTTTCTGAGTAATCTTGATTTTTCTTTTTTCTATTTTCATGTTTTTCAACTTTATAGTAATCATCTTATTTATAAGAAAAATGTTATTAAATGTGCACTTCTGGATAAGAAACATGATCTAATAATAGGAGATTTCTGTCTGGAGTCAGCTTCCACAAGCAGCCTCTGGAGGAAGTTAATTCCCTGCTTGTCAGCATGTGTTGATGTCTTGTCTACAGTGACCGAGTTATTCACTTCTCAACATTTTGCCCCAAGTGTAAGAATTCATACTTGTTGACTTATGGTTTATAATGTGTGTTCTTGCCTAGAGTCTTATACACTCCTGGCCACACTGATGATCACATGGCTTTACTCCTGGAAGAGGAAAATGCCATCTTTTCTGGGGACTGCATCCTAGGAGAAGGGACAACGATATTTGAAGACCTCTCTGATTACATGAACTCCCTAAAAGACTTACTAAAAGTCAAAGCCAACATTATATATCCAGGTGAGTGATGTCCTTTGGTCTAGTAAACCATTCTTTTCCCATGATAAGGAGTGTCCATTTGACTTACCTCTGAGTTGAAATAGAGCATGGAGGTTTTGTATTAGCATATACTAACTGAGTGCTAGGCTTTGTGATGGCATTTCCATGCATGTATTGTACAGCAGACCTTGAGCGGACTTGCTGCATATTATCCCGTCGCTGTTGTAATCTGCAACTTCCATTTCTTAAAGATTTTATTTTTTAATAATATTTGTTTTAGGGGGTGCATATTAGTGCAGTGCCCATGGAGGTCGGAAGAGGCTGTCAGGTCCCGTAGAACTGGAGCTGCAGGCTTGCGTGCAGAAAATGAACCTAAATCTTCTGTAACAATTGTACATGTTCTGACCCTGTAAGCCATCATCCCTCCAGACTTTCTTCTGTAACAGTCATACATGTTCTGAACAATCTCTCCAGACCCCTCAGTGCCTTTTTTTTTAAAATCTAGATTCTACATAAGAGTGAAACGTGATAGTTGACTTTGACAAAATGATCCATCCATTCTCCAGAAGACAATATTTCATTCTTTATATGTTGTATATAAGTACTTTTTACTTTCTTCATGCATTGACAAGCACTTAGGCTCTTTAAAGAACTTGCTATTGCAATTAAAGCCAGAATAACATGGACATTTAGGTATGGCTCTTGCACGAAACTGTTGGTTTCTTTGGGTATAGCCAACAGTAGTACACCTAGATCAAGCGATAGTACTGTTTGCAAGTTGGTTGGTTGGTGGTTGGTTGGTTGGTTGGTTTGGTTGGTTGGTTGGTTGGTTTGGTTGGTTGGTTGGTTTGGTTGGTTGGTTTGGTTGGTTGGTTGGTTGGTTTGATTGGTTGGTTTGGTTGGTTGGTTGGTTTGGTTGGTTTGGTTGGTTGGTTGGGTTGGATGGTTGGTTGGGTTGGTTGGTTGGTTGGTTGGTTTGGTTGGGTTGGTTGGTTGGTTGGTTTGGTTGGTTTGATTGGTTGGGTTGGTTGGTTGGTTGGTTTGGTTGGTTTGGTTGAGTTGGTTGGTTCATTGGAGTTGGTTGTTTGGTTGGCTCATTTGGGTTCAGTTGGCTTGCTTGGCTGGTTAGTTGGTTAGTTGGTTGGCTTTGTCTTTTACAGTATTGAGGATGGAACCCAGGGACTGGTACATGATAAGCAAGTACACTACCTTCAAGCTATATCCCAGCTCTGTTTTTCATTTCATGGGGAACCATCTTGCTTATTTCTGTATTTATCATACCAATTTGTAGTTTCATTAGCAGTGTTTAAAGGTTCTGTTTCCCTATATCCTAACTAGCATTTCTCATTTTTATTTTTGTTTTTGTTTTCTGAAGATAGTGCTTCTGACTGGAATGAACTAAAATCTCAATGTAGTCTGGATTTGCATTTCTCTGGTGGCTGACAGTATTAAATATTCTTTTCATGTATTAGCTATTTGTAAATTGCTTCTTTGAGGCAGTTTTGGGTATGATTTGTGCTGCAACCTAGTACTTAAGGTAGGAGGATTACATGATAAATTACTATGAATTCAAGGCTAGCTTCAGTAACAACAGCAGATGCTAACTAGGGCAATTCATTTTCCCGCTGACTACATTATTCTTTTGGTGTTTTTATAGTGTGTGTGTGTGTGTGTGTGTGTGTGTGTGTGTGCATATGAGAGATATTAAGAAATTGACTAACCCAACCCATGCCAGATCAGTGGCTGGCGAGTTCCTCTCAGTCTGCAGGCTTTCCTCACTCTACTGATTGCTCCCTTATTGGTAGGGTTTATTTGTTCTTGAGACGGGGCTTCTCTCTGAAGCCCTGGATATCCTGGAACTCACTCTGTAGACCAGGTTGGCCTCAAACTCAGAGATCCACCTGCCTCTGCCTCCCAGGTGCTGAAATAAAGGTGTGCGCCCCACTGCCCAGCTGCCGCAGAGGTTTCTAATCTCACCTCTTCATCAGTTCTTGCCCATTTTCTCAAGCTGTAGAGTCCTTTTCAGACGTCTCTTCGTGTTTTCCTTTAAACTATTTGCCCCATGTTTAACTTGAGTGGTTTCAAAGGTCCAAATTATGCAACAAGATCCTTCCTTGATCCATTTGGGGTAGTATGGTTTGGTTTTTTACCTTTGTTTTGTTTGTTGGTACAAAGTGAGAGTCTGGTATTTTGTTTCATTTCACATGTGTGTACTGTCCAGGTTCCCACACTGCTTGCTGAGCGGCTGCCTTCCCAACATTGTTTGCCTTCGAAGCACAGCTATGGGCTTCACTTTGGGGTGAGACTGGGTACCAAGCTTTGTGTTAGAACCAAACCTTTTGTCTGCAGTAGCTCTGCAGTATAGTTTGAAATCAGATACTATGATACTATCCAGCACTGCTCAAAGTTGCTTTATTTGGGTCTTTTGTTAATAATCTTGATAACTATGCCTTCGGGTTAGATAAAAGATGTTATCAGAATTTTGATGGGGATTTGCACTGAATCTGTTTACCATTTTGGGTAATATGGCTGTTTTCACAGTATTAACTCTGCCAATCCGTGAACACAGATTTATATCTTTTTCCAGTTATTTCTACAGTGCTTTATAGTTTTCATTATAGAGATCGTTCATATCTTCCGTTAGGTTTATTCCTAGGGTTTGGTGTGTTTTTGTTGTCTTTTTGGTGGTGGTGGTGGTGCTGCTGCTGCTGCTGCTGCTGCTGCTGCTGCTGCTGCTGCTGCTGCTGCTGCTGTTTTTGTCAACCGAGAGCAGGGAAGAGGTTACTGTGAAGGAGATTGTTTTCCTGGTTATTTATCTGATCCATATTGTCTTCGAGGGAGGGTAAGCTGGGTCCTCCTTTACGTTTGCATGTTCTTTCACATACTTACTTGTTGCACTGGGACCATGGTACCTGGCAGAAACAAGAGATAAAGACTTATTTTGACTCATAGTTGTAGAGGGTTTTAGGCCATCAAGGCAGGGAAGACCTAGTGGGCCAACTCAGTCCATGGCAGCCAGAACATGTTGTGGGTAATTTTATAACACGCTTACTCTTTCTTGGGAGCTCTCCCCGAGATCCCGGCTATGCTCGGAGAACAGCTGCGGCCATGTTGCCAGCTGGCGTTTCCCGAGAGTTCCGCCAGTTCCTTTCCTTTGGCTTTACTAAGCTGCCAACAACTGTTCTTCCCGGAAGCCCCACAGGTTCTAGTTGGCCTTACATGGCGCCTGTCCTCCTCTCTGAAAAGCCTGGCTGGAGGTGGAGGACGGGGGTGACCTCCCCTTCCTCCTGGGACCCGGAAATCCCACCTCTGTATCTTCGACCAGCGATTGGCTTCTGCCATCTTTATTGACATACCAGCTCCTCCCCGTACACGACTGCATAGCAGAGAATAGTCACACCTGAGAAGCAGAAGGTGCCAAGAACCATGAGCCATAAATGGCTGGGGCACCTCCTAGTGACTGATTCCTGCTCCATAGCCCACCTCTGAAAGATCCTTCATGCTCCCGAGGAGAGCAGCACTAGCTGGAGACCAGAACTCACAGGACAAGCCTGTGGGAATGTCACATTCAAATCTCACCTGCATAGCTTTCTCTTTGCTTACTGACCCAGCTAGGAATTCAAACACTGTGGCCAGGTGGAGGTGGTGCTTCTATGCCTTCAGTCCCAGCACTTGGAAGGCAGAGGCAGGCAGATCTCTGTGAGTTCAAGGCCAGCCTGCTCCATAGTGGGAGTTTCAGGACAGGCAAATCTACACAGAGACACCCAGTCTTTCTAAAAACCAAACAAACAAAAGAATTCAATGACTGCATTGAATTAGAGTAGGGTCTTGAATTTAGAGGACGTGCTTTGTTTTCTCCAGTGTGTGGGTTAGCCACTAGGCTTGTCATAATTGCCTTTATTATGCTCAAGTCTGGCACTCCCGGCCTGCATTCTGAAGAGCTTTTGTCATGAAGGGCGCTGAATTTTGTCAGCTTGCTTTCTTCTGATGAGACATTCATCAAGGACATGTTGCCTTTGTCGTTGGATCGTTAACCAGGAGCAAGGCAACACTAGATGAGCATCCTGGGTCTCCTCTGTCTTGTGGGCCGTGAATTCCGGTACTGGGCTCCTCTTTGCGGAGGCCCATGGTGGTCCTTCAGTCCTATTCCCCACTACAGATGTTTGCTTGTTTCTGTCTTCTCGTTTCAATGTCGATACGTCACATATAGGAGAAAACTCATCCATTTCTTTTTGATGTTCCAGTTTAACAGGCTGAATTTACAGAATCCTGTACAGTGACCTGAAGTTCAGAAGTCTCCTGCAGCATTCTCTTTTTGGTGTTCAATTGTGTTAAATCCTTGTCTCCTCCTTTTGGTTAGTTTGGCTGAGAGTTTGGGAACCTTATCCTTTAAAGGTTTAGCAAAATTTCACAAACAGAATCTCAGTTACTTGGCGAATTCAGTTAGTTCCCAATAGGACATGCTTGTGATAAGTGTACTTTACAAAATATAGAAAAATTTTCAGGAATATAATCTAAATTTCTTGGCAAATTCAGTTAGTTCCCAATAGGACGTGCTTGTAATAACTCTCCTTTTCAAGATATAGCAACATTTTCATGAACAGACTTGTAATAAGTGTACTTTTCAAGATATAGCAAAATGTTCACTAGTGGAATCTCAGGATCTTGGCAAATTCCGTTAGTTCCCAATAGTACAAGCTTGTAATAAGTGTAGTTTTCAATATATAGTAACATCTTCACTAGTTTAATCTCAGTATTTTGGTGAATTCAGTTAGTTCCCAATAGGATGCACTTGTAATAAATAGAAAGGCAGTTCTGTGGCTGCCGTCCTGTACTCTCTGAACTCACTTTACTCTCTGAACTGTTCTTTCAATTTATCAGTCTTGGGTTTGACTTACTCTTACTTTAAGATGTTGGGGTACTTAATTTGCTTATTTCATCTAAATCTATGGATTTTCTATGTTTCTTTACATTCGCGTGTGTGTGTGACACAAGTGGAGGTCAGAGGACAACTTTCAGGGGTTGGTTCTCTCCTTCCACCATGTGGGTTCCGGGGCTCCAACTCAGGTCATCAGGCTTAATGTCACGTGCCACTATCCATTGAGCACTGAGCCAGCTGACCAACTCCGCTCTGGTTTTTTGTTTGTTTGTTTGTTTGTTTTTGTTTTTTTTTTTTGTTTTTTTTTTGTTTTTTTTTTTTTTTGAGACCAGGTTTCTCTGTGTAACCTTGGCTGTCCTAGAACTCCTTCTGTAGACCAAGCTGGCCTCGAACTCTGCTGGCCTCGAAATCTGCCTGCCTCTGCCTTCTGAATGCTGGGATTAAAGGTGTGTGCCACCACTACCTGGCTTCCTCTCTGACTTTTCAGTGTAGAGCTTTGATAGCTGTTGTGTGACTTCTCCTGAAGACATGCGGATTGCTTTAGTTCATGCTCAAAATGCAGTGGGAACTCTGTAAAGGATCACATCGCTGGGTGATAACAAGCTCATGTGAACGGCAGTGACTTAGTCTGTTGCAGGCCTTGGGTCCTGCTGATAGTCTGCTCTGTAACCTGACATGGTCTGCACAGCTTCGGGATTCTTAAACTGTGCCATACTCTGACATGGAAAGGCTGTTTTCTGGCCGCAGGGTCTTCTTAGGGGGACGGGTCTTGGAAATCCCGCTGTGACATCACTGAATGTACTGTGCCATCACCAGTATAGCTCATTCTCAAGCAGGAAGCCCCTCTCAAGATTGCCCTGGGCTGTAGCACTCCAAAATGTGGAAGCAGACTAATGGACCGATGCTTCTCCATTTTATGCGTCTTCGTTTCTTTTCAACGCTACACGTGCGTAGGTTTGCTGCCTTCATCTGGCGCACGCAGTCTTGAGTGTTGTGGCCATGGGTCGTGTGCTCTCCTACTGATGTTGGGATGTAATGCTTCCTTAATGTCTTCAGTCCTTGCTGTTCTTCCTGCTAGCATTGCTTGCTCTCTCTGAGGCCTACATCCAGGAGCCACCCCAGCCCTGAGCTCTGTGGCCCTTGAAGCTAGGCAGGTTTCACTTCTTTCACAGGTCCCCCAGTTTTTATACCTAGCCAAGATATATCCACAGAGTTCCTCAGTGGAAAGGAAAACCTTAGGGAACTCGGCAACTCGAGTGCTGATCTCGGAGCCTCCGGATGCTGCCACGTGAAGCGCCTTGCAGGGAGAAGGTGTCTGGGGAACCTACTGCTCCCCCATGCTGGCCTAGACACACATGCAGCTCCTAAGGCCAAGCAGTTGTTGGTCAAGGGACAACTTGCTTTCCATAAGCAATAAACTAAATTCCTCACCGTACAGAACAGGGCCACCAGCACCCCAACCCCACAACCCAGCCTCTTCCTGTTCTCTGAACTTCTAGGCAAATCCACATTGACACCTACCCCTTTCTATTGCTTCTTCCAGCCTTCTTCCATACAGACAGACTCTGGGCAGCCTGTCCCCCAGCTCGCTAACTTGGGGTTATTTCTTGATTTCATGTTCCCGGTATAGCTCATTCTCGAGCAGGAAGCCCCTCTCAAGATTGCCCTGGGCTGTAGCACTCCAAAATGTGGAAGCAGACTAATGGACCGATGCTTCTCCATCGGCTAAAACATAGACGTCTCAGTCACACCAGATCCCTACGGTAAATTTAAGGCCTTCTAAAATTGTGGATCTGTCCTACAGCTGGGACTGCCAGTCTGCTGACATCAGGACTGCCCCTTCCCTGTGTGTCTGTCCGTGCGTCTTACAAGTCCTTACCTCTTTCTTAGTGTCCAGGCTCCTGTCTTCCTTTTTCTTCAGTGCAGCTTGATCTGTTACCCTGACTCTTCTCACCTAGGAAGCTAAAGAGGCAGAGCTCCTGCTGGCTGCTCCACATCATCTCTAGGTTCCTCCGCTCCATAGAGTTTTCTGTAAGGAGTTTTCATCAGCATTCACACAGCTGTTGACAAAAGTGTTGCAACAAAGCAAGGTTACGTAGGGACAGGAAGATGCCTCAATGTCTGTCGTCTTTATTAGCTCACTTTGACTTCTCTCATAAACAACATTTTAGCTGTCAAACCTTGGGTAACACTTGTCCTCTGAACTCTTTAACTCACAGTGTTGATATGCACGTTTCCATAGTAACTATGAACTGGTACGTATCTGATCGCCAGAAGAAGAAACTGTTATATGTCAGATGTCACTGCACTGGTTACAGTGTGGATGTTCTTTCTGTGACAGGAGCCGAGGAAGAATCCAGCTAGAGTCCCAGAGGGAAAGGGGAATTAGTTATCTAACTTGCTCCTAACAAAACAGCTATGGGAAGATCTGTCAGCTCACCTGCAGTCTCCCATGAGCTCTCCATGCTCAGGAATAGTAAATGCACCATATGGCTGCCATGTGTAATACCATGACATGGGCAGAGTAGGCACTCAGGGCTCTCTGTAATACAAGGAGCAGCTGCTTGGGCCCTCCTGAGCTAGAGACCAAGAAGGCTCCCTACAAAGGGTCTTGGAGTGTTCTCACCCAGTAAACCTCTTGTATTGTTAGCAAGGACGCAGTTTTTATGTAAATTATGCTGTCACCATAGTTACCATATAGTAAAGACTGCGTCCCTGCAGGTATCACACAGAGGCCTTTATATCTCTGCTTAGCAAAGCTCTGTAAAGCAGGGATGTCATGACTTCACAGCTGCGGGGACAGGTCAGAGACACTCACACTTTTCCTCACAGGGATAAGAAAGGACAGCCTGTCACACAGCAAAGTCCAGTGTTGGTCATGTGATCCTAGGTTAGCCTGCTGCTGGAGGCTTTGTTCTCAAACATTTTAAATGTCCCTTTTGTGGACTTCTGCACCATGCTGCATGCACTGTTTAAAGAGCAGGCAATCTCAGTGGAACTGCATCTGGGTTGTGGCAAGTTCTGAGCGGCTGCATTGGCTGTAAGCTTTCAGTTCTACTGTGGGCCGTAGCCTGCTTTTGTGTACTTTCTCACTCTTTTGTTAGTAAGCTCGCTGCGCCAGTTAAGACGCATCCATAGTGGTTAGAACTGCCTGGTGGGAATCTCAGCTCCACCCTTGTTAGCTATAGAGCTGTAGGCAGGTTATGTTCCTTCCCTGTGGGTGGTAAGAGTCCCTACCTCATGGGATCCTTGTAAGCACAGGGTACTTCATGTATGAGAAACAATGTCGAGCGCCCGGTGAGCACTTACATGTTACCTGCTATTACCATGGCTACTGTGTGAGTGAATATGCTATTGCTAAAATCAATCTTGTATTTTAAGGAACATAAAAATATTTTCATTTGATATAGTTTGCTAAAGGTTTTTGGCATTATACACAATTTTTCATTGTTGCCATCAAAGCTTAATTTTTCCCAGGCTGTCTGTAATGTAGTGCTTTTTATTAGCATACGTTAATTATACATAATACTCAGTTTCCTTATGACATTTCCATAGGCTTATGTAGTGTGTTTGAGGGGCTGGAGAGAGGGCTTAGTGGTTAAGAGTGTGTGCTGCTCTTTCAGTGATGGACGTTCCAGTCTAGTGGCTCCCAAGTACCTGTGACACCATCTCCAGAAAGAGCCAGTTATCCTCTCTGGCTCTATAGGCACCCATGTACCCATTCACAGACACACATACCTGTGGAAGGGAATAAATATTTAAAATAATCAATAAATATTGATTATTTTTACCCAATACATTTCTTATACCCCTTCCATCCCCACTGATCCCTTTCTTCTTCCCAAATACCCCTCCCCTTTCTACTTTAATGTCTCTCTACGGTAAGCCAATGAGTTTATCAGGGTTGCTTACAGGACCATGGGTGAGAATTGTTTACAAGAGGAGTCTCGGCAGTCCGAGTGGCTGCACTACTGAGCTGAGCTGCCTCTTCCTCTCCTGCAACCGTTAGCATAGCAGATCCTCAAGGAGAGGTGGGAATCTGGAGAGACCTCCTCCCATCACTCTGTTGACAGGCCCAACTGAAGGCCCTGTATGCAGTCTTTATGTGTTAGACCTGTGCTCTTTCCGGGCAATGAATATGTATGTACTTAGACTGCTCTTTAGTGAGTGTATGAATTATGTTTAAGTAGAGTAGCTTAGCTTTTTCTTCATGTTTCTTATTTGGTCGCACTAATTTGTATTCCTCTTTTAATTCAGGACATGGCCCAGTGATCCATAATGCCGAAGCTAAAATTCTGGAATATATTTCTCACCGAAATAACCGAGAAGAACAAATTATCACCGTATTCCGTGATAACCTTGAGGAATCATTCTCAGTGAGCGAACTTAGGAAAATGATTTACAAGGTGAGTCTTAGATCTTATCTGTGCACGGCCACTCTTTAGTACAGTGCACTTGAGTAAGCGGGGCGGTAAACTGCATACATCCCAGGTGTACCAGCGTTTTTATTCTCTAAGTACTGCCAGCTGCCTACGCCTGCGACCAACAGTTAGGAGAGAGAAGTGTCTAGAGAGAGAGAGTGAAGGTGGCCATGCTGAGCCACTGTAACCGCTGCACGTGACTCCACCAGAGCTGCCCTGCCTAGTTTGTAATGACATCCTGTTCTAGCCCTCTTGGTTACCTGGTGACAAAGAGAGTGACCTTCTAAGCAAAAACAAAGTAAAGAACACCTGAGGGTCATAGCAATGGAAAATTGTAGCCTAATAATGGGAAAATGTGCATCAAAACGCATGAATAGAACCCTTTCTACAGGAAGGACTCCAGACTCAGTGTGTGGCCTCTGGGCACATTCCTGCCCCACTGTGTGGCTCAGTTAATGTTGCTCCGGGTTTTAGCAAGGCGAGTGTCTGCCGTGCAGCTAGAGTAGCTCAGTAGTTTTACAAGTCCCTCCAGGGTGGACACAGTAGCACACACAGCCTCAGCACTTACCCAGTTAGAGGCTACCCTGGGGTACCCTGCAGACTGCTAAGTCACACTCCACTGCGCCTCACCTCCGCAGACAAAGATGATAGGTGACAGTCACCTCTGATGGGACAGGCGGGGTGACTCAGGAGTAGAGTTAGCCAGCCTAGCATATTCAACCCTCTGGGTTGGGATTCCTGGCACTACTAGGAGAAAAGCTCGTTGGAAAAATTAATACAAGTACTTTCTTTCTTTGGGACTGAGAGATAGGTCGGTCACTAGAGTGCCCACAGTGCACCCATGAGGACTAGATTCCATTTCCAGCAGGTAAAAGTCATATTATGTGCCAGTGCTGGGGACAAAGAATCCATGAGCTCTAGAGTCACTGAGGGACCCTTTTTCAAAACATAAGGTGGAAAGTAATCAAGTAAAATACCCAAGGTCAACATGTAGCTTCAGTATGCATGTGTGTGCGTGCACACACACTAAAAAAGCTTAAAAGTTGAGTGTAAGAGCTCATTACCTCTCTAATACTAGTGTGTAGCCACTCTAAACTATACACTGCTACACTGAGGGTTTTCTTTCCCTAACCTAAGAACAGCCAGCAAAACTCTCTACCCAGTCACAGCTTACTCCTTACATAACTGCTCATGCCTAAACAAACAGTGCTTCTTCATCCATGAGTGTGTTCTGTGCACACACAGAGCAGGAGTGCGTTCTGTGCACACACAGAGCAGGAGTGTGTTCTGTGCACACACAGAGCAGGAGTGTGTTCTGTATATACATGGAGCAGGAGTGTGTTCTGTTTACACACAGAGCAGGAGTGTGTTCTGTATATTCACAGAGCGGGAGTGTGTTCTGTGTGTACACAGAGGTACTGTATATACACCTCCTGCATGTGGACTGACAGCCTAGAGTGAGTAAGTCATTCAGCACTCGTTAAATATTTGATAAGTCACATGCTACAGTGTGTGCAGAAATACATACATAAGCACAAGCCTTTGCCTTCGATGGGTCCAAGGATTAGTGAAGACAGGTTGTCGTGACCGCTTCCTCCATACACACTACGTGGTTTTATAGGTTGAGAACTTTAGTCCAGAACACTCCAGTACTCCAAAGGCCCACGTGTTGGAGCATGGGGAATATCCAAGTCATATTTTTCACTCCTACCTTCAGGTTCTATACACCATATGCTGACACAAAATTTGACGTAGTTTTACGTAGTGAAGATACAGAGTGATGGGTTTTATCTAAAGGAGGAGTAAGCACTTTCTAGGCCAGATTGGAAAAGAAATGGAGTCGTTCTAGACACAGAAGCCTAGGCATGGTGCCCCTCACAGTAAGCTGGACCCTTCTAGATCAATTAATAATCAAGACACTCTCCACAGTCACACCTACAGGACAGTCTGATTTAGGCAGTTCTTCAACTGACACTCTACTGTCCCATGTCTCTGGACTGTGTCACCATAACAATTAAAACTAACTAGGTCACAGACAAAGTGAGTTTAGTCAAGAAAATTGGCTTCAGAACTGTAATCCTTATTTAAATAATAAAATGAAAATTCTCCTTATTGAAACATGTCAATATTACATTATTTTATCCAAGAGTAAATGAAAGCTGTAAGTCATAAGATACAGATATCATAATACCCAAAAGAGCATAAAGCCAATTTATGATTATGCAGAACTAAATCTTTACACTCACTCCTTGTTTATAAATATTAATGAGTTTCTATTGAGTGTCAGTATGCTAAACACTAGGAATTCCATAGTGAACAAAATTTGTCGCATTTAACTATTTTATCTATAGAAACATAAGAGAATAGTATTCTAAAACAAGACCATTTTCAAGGTAGAAATTGCTTAAGTTGGTATTATATTTTTATTTGATTTTTGCTTTTTTTGAGGCAGGATCTCATTATGACAAGCTGGTTTCAAACTCACAATGGCCAAGGATGACCTTGAACATATGGCCGTCCTACCTCCAGCTCCTGAGTGCCTGGATTTCCTGTGCTCTCCCAGTTTATGTGCCGGGGTGGGGCTGTAGGTAGGAAAGCTGTCAGCCGAGCCTCAGCCTGACTTAGGTTAGCAGTGTAGCATGCTCAGGTTAACTTCTTCTCTGCTGTGTCTTGCTTTAAAGATTCTAAACAATTAAGTATTTAGAACTAAGACTCCGTTATCCTTTCTCCTTTCAGAACGTTCCAGAGAATTTACATAAGATGGCGGAGCATAATCTCTTGCTTCACTTGAGGAAACTAGAGAAAGATGGGAAAATATGTACGTATCCTTCTGAACTTTAATGCACTTTCTACCAGCATTTAAACGTGTGCAGGTGCTTGAGTTTGTTTTTAGGTAGAACAGTGCTCATCTGAGGTCTCCCTTCAATACCACATTCGGTGGAGAAGTAGGGTCCACGCCCTGCGCCATAGTGACTTGGTGCCTGGGAGGATGCCAAGGCCAAGGACACTGGCCGTGGGACACGTGAGGACAGGCACGGTCGTAAGCCGATAGAAACAGTGAAGTCAGAGCTCGATAGCTATTTCCTGATGGTAGATGAACTTGTCAAATCAGGCAGTCGAGTCCTTAAAATCAAGAAGTGAGTCAAAGCTTGAATTTTGTTTAGAAGCCCCAGCCATGTGTTTACCTACAAGAAGAAATTACTTTATCGTCATCAACAGAATTCTTTTACGGAAGGTGCACCTTTTCTTACTATAAAAGAATTGGAAACCCAGTGATATACTTATATCTTGTTTTTACTCTCTGTTTCTTTTCCTACAGTTTCCATCGCAAGTCCTGCCAAGAAATGGAGAGCCTCCCTTTAGTTTCAGATCAATAAAGTTCTCATTTTGCTTTTAGAAGATGGTATTTTCTTTTAGCTATAAATTACATATTTATAGAAAATATCAAATGTACAACTTTGAAAATAACTTTTAACACCTTTGTGAAATATGTAAATTACGTTTTATGTATGTAGGACAGGTTACTGATCTAACCTGGGTCTTGGAAGGTTTTACCAGAAATTCAGAATCTAGCACTTTATCACTTTCCTAGGGATTAAGTACAGTGGTTACTTAAGGGTAATAAATGTTGAACAATTCAAACCAGTTAATACTTTATAGAGTTTGGTTATTGTCTTAGAGTTTCTAGTGCAGTAAAAATACCATCCAAGGCAACTCTAACAAGAAAAACATTTAATTGGAGCAGGCTCCAGTTTCAGAGGTTCCGTCCATTATCATCAAGGTGGGCAGACATGGCAGCATCCAGGCTTACTATCAATGGTGCTGGAGAAAGAGCTGAGAGTTCTACATCTTGATCCAAAGGCAGTCAGAAAGAGACTGTCTTCTACAGGAAGCCAAAAGGAAGCTCTCCCCACGTGGTGGAGCCTGAGCGAAGGAGGAGACCTCCAGAGCCCACCCCCACAGTGACACACTTCCTCCAAGGAGGCCACCTCCTAACAGTGCCACTCCCTGTGAGCCGAGCATTCAAACACAGGAGTGTGTGGGGGCCACCAATTCACACCCCACAGTTATTTGTTAGCATTTGCCAGTAATACTGTTTTCTTTAGCTACTTCAATCACAGCACGGATATCTGCATACTCATTTCTTTTCTTCAACCCTTGTCTATACCTTGTACATACCAAGTTTATTTCACTTTTCTATCAATTATATCATTTATTGATTCTACAACTCTATACTGTTTTATTTTCTTATAATGGTATCCCATAAACAATGCATAAGTTGATCATTAAAAAATATTAAATAGACTAACTTGAAATATTATGTGATTAATAATAAGTAATTCTTTAAAATGTGTTTTTATTTGATGTGTATGAATATTTTGCCTATATGAGTATTTGTGCACTACATGCATACAGTGTGCATGGAGGCCAGAAGGGGGCGCTGGATCCCCTGGAACTGGAGTGACAGATGTTAGTCACCATGTGTGGGCCCAGAATCAAACCAGGTCCTCCAGAAGAACAGTCAGTCATTGCTCTGAACTGCTGAGTCATCTCTCCAGCCCACAACGACATGCTCTGCAATTTTAGATTTTGGTATAGAAATAGTCATCCGTTTATATATGAATATATACTAGGAAGTGTTGGCTTTTAATTTGAAGATGGCAAGCTAGGTCTTTTAAATATATAAATAACATTCTTAAATAATGGTTAGATTCCTGGTACTGCATAGTAATTTCCTCCAAATCAAAACATTCAGTCCTGGAGGGAGGCTCCTAAGACTCGGGAAGTAAATGAAACTTATGGGGCTCAGGAAATAAATAACTCACAAGTCTCAAAAAGTTCCTGAAACTTAAATAATTCACCAGGTCCTTCTCCAAGGTTATCCCAGCAATATTGATTGCTGGAGAGAAGGGACTTTCTCACCTTATTGAGCTGCCTACAAGTGATAACGGGAGCTCCAGGAATATGGCTGTCATGAGTCAACACCCCCGCTGGAATGGGCTTTTCAGTAATACATTTTTATGCAAGCTTAACACATTTTTTCTTGTTCCATGGAAACATGGCATATACCCAGACTTGTTCCATACTACAAAATAACTATAGAAACTCAACAATTAAAAGCCAATGACCCAGTCAATTCACAAATGGACAATGAACGTTTCTCCGAAGAGGATGCCTAAGTGAAAAGCAACACAAAGCCAAGCACAGATCAGAACCACAGGGTCCGGCTTCCTGCCAATTTGGATAGCTGCTGTTTTCTGAAAATAAGAAGAGGGCAGCTGCTGAGGTACCAAGAAATAAACCTTTACAGTGAGTTGATAAACTGAAAAATAAAACAATTACAGTGTGATTCTACTTCTGAGAATCATTCCGAAAACCTGACTTAAGCAGGTATCTGTGGGGCTGACTAAAACTAAAAACAGGGAAACCTGACAGATGGTGCATGAATTCCATAATGCTATATGAGTCAAGACAGCAAAGATGAACACCATGGTTGCACTTATATGAAGCACCTACAATAGGGAAATTCATAGACGAAAAGAACTGTGAATGCAGTGATTTGGAGGAAAAGGAATGGAGACTTAAGTTCCAGTAAGGAACCGTGTAAAAAGTTCTGGGCATGAATGGTGACGCTGATCACAAAAACACTAAGTCTGGAAGCTTCGTTAAGGCCAAGTCATGTCCCTAAAGTGATCAGTAATAACTGTGTCTTCCATGATGCTACCACCAAAAAAATTTTTTAAAAAATGGAACACATAATCAAATTTGGAGTCTTTAATTTCATTGGTATGTGAATAAATTAACTTACCTCTTAGCTTCTCTTCTTTCCCAGAGGGTTGAATACAAACACCATTCAGTTGGTCGAATCAGAAAATTAAAAATAATCCCTCTTGGTTGGCCTTCATCTACCGTCCAAGTGTTCCCTATTCTACATCCAGAGTTCATCACCCTCAGCCAGTCTTGGCCCTAGCCATCATCCTTCCCTCCTGAACTAGTACAATGCCTGCTACCTCTTGTGGGGCCGAAGATTTAAAAGGGCATTCTGAGCTGAGAAAATCTCAGAGAAATACATGAAAAGCCTGGCGGTGGTGGCACACACCTTCATCGAGCACTCAGGAGGATGAGGCAGGCATCTCTGAGTTTGGGGCCAGCCTGGTCTACACAGTACATTTCAGGACAGCCAGGGTTATACAGAGAGACCCTGTCTTGAAAAAAAAAAGAGTTTTAATAAAATAAAAAGCCATGCAATCGTGGCATTGCCACAGCCCACTTCAGATACCGCACTTTGCAAGTAGGTCTTTTCGAAGAAGGGGAAGGATGGGGAGCTACTAAATCTTAGTCATTTTAAAAGCCTAGCAACAGAGCTATAACAAAAGCTATGACATATATTAAATGCTTTTCACTGGGGACTGTGCCAAACGCACACCACAATGGTGAACGCAGCAGCATCTGGGCAGCGCGAGCTCTCGGCCTTGTTAACAAGGTGATGTGCGCACCATTGTGCTTGTTGGGAGTGAAGAAGACTATCCCAGCCAGTTGGCCTATAGTAGTCGGCTGACAGAAGCCCGCACCCAGTCTTACAAAGAAAGTGGTAGCCAGAAGGAAATGCAGTTATTTGTTTAGATGAGAAAAATTATTCCCCTCGGAATAAACTGCCTGTGCTCCTAAACAGAGAAAAGCATCCTGTGTGCGAACTATTTCTACCATCGGAATCTCGTGCTTGTGATTGAGTCACAGAGCTAATCGGAGTTTCATGAGAGCATTAACATCACGCAGGAACCAGTGTACTAGAGTCACAGACAAGGGGTCCTAGCTATAACCCCAGTGCCACTCAGGAGTATGAAGCAAGAGGATTTCTACTTCTAGGCCAGCCTGGGGCATATAGTGAATTCTTCATCTCAAAAATAAATGGGGATGGGTTGTCAGATAGATAGATAGATAGATAGATAGATAGATAGATAGATAGATAGATAGATAGATAGATAGATAATTATGTGCATATTAATTTCACCCATGCTTTGCCCAATGGAGTAATCTTTAGCTCTAGGGAATACAGTACCTCCAGTGGATACCTGATACCACAGATGATATTAAATCCTACACACACACACACATACACACACACACACACACACACACACACACACACACCTATAATAGTTTGATTCATAAAAGACACAGTAAGACATTAGCAATGACTAGCAATACACTAATCCCACGTAGGATAAAAGGGCTATGTGCACAGCCAGCTGCGATGACACGTGCCTCTGATCCCAGCACTTGTGGGTAATGGTACACCAATCTCTGTGTTAGAGGCCGCCAAGGAGTTCAGGCCAGCCAGGGCTACATAATGAGGCCCTATTCAAAAGAAGGAAAAAAATAAGTGCGCTGTCCCCTTCCTCCAAGTATCTTACTGTGTTTTCTCATAAGAGACACCCTGTCCAGCTCCTCTTGGGCATATCTGAGTTGCCGACATAACTCCATTTGTGCTTTGAACAGGATTAAGTAAAACCAAAGGTTACCTGCATCCAAGTGCTGGCCACATTCCTGTAGCGCTGACGATCGCCAGGGCTCCTGAGTGAGTAACAGTCGTGACATACACAGTCCACATCAATGGAGTGCAGGATGACTCATGCTCTGAGCTGCTCAGAACATGACATTTTCAGTTTCCCTCATTACTCAGAACTGCATGCAGGTCAGGTCCCAGGGCCTAGCATGGTTTGGAGAATTATCTAGTATTACTTTGCCTCAGTAGCAAATGTTCGTCTCCTGCCGTTACAGAAATGCCATCCCTCTG
The DNA here is from genome assembly GCF_021556685.1 of Rattus norvegicus. Lineage (NCBI taxonomy): Eukaryota > Metazoa > Chordata > Mammalia > Rodentia > Muridae > Rattus > Rattus norvegicus. Next base: position 10,855,670 of record NC_141538.1, read on the forward strand.
TTTCAAGAACCTTATTCCCCCATTCAATATACCCAGTAGCTCTAAAATCCTCATTTTCTGTTTCCTCAGGATTTCATACAGTCGCTGACAGCACCTCTGCCTTCTCTCTATTACAAACGAGGCTTGTGTGTAACTGAGCAGCTCTCTGTGTCTCACACGGAACTGAAAGGAACACCTAAGCAGGTAATTACCCTGAGTTTTTGCCATGTTCTCTTACGTTATTGACCAGCCCTTGTAATAACTGTTCTGAACAGCCATCAGCCCAGAATCTTATAAACAGGAGCACTGGGCATAGTGACGTTTTGCAATTGGATTTTGCAGTGCAGCATGGAAAGACACAAGCAGAAAGGGATTTCTAAATAGAGAACTGCAAACATGAGCGCTACTTAAAAGGATAAAAGGAGGAATTACATCAGGGAGGTTGTGGCATGGCTCAACGGCAAAGCATGAAACCTGGAATTTGGATCCCCAGCAGCTACGTTAAAAAGGAAGGCATGGTGGTGTGCAGCTCCCAGCACTGAAGGAGACAGAAAGGCAGAAAGCCCCTTAAAGTCCACTGGCTAGCAGGTCGGTACAGTTTTGGGCTCCATGTCTGAGATATAGGACAGAGAACAGATTGTGTGTGTGTGTGTGTGTGTGTGTGTGTGTGTGTGTGTGTGTGTGTGTGTGTGTGTGTGTTGGGGGTGGGGGGTTTTGCCCAAAACCAACCTCTAGCTGCCATATGGTCAGACAACCCTAGGTACACATTAAAAGAAACAGTGGAGAGAGAAGAAGAGAGAAGAGAAGAAAAGAAAAAGAAAGAAATAGAAGAAATAGTACCCAAACACCTGTTTGATCTCTGAAAGTGGGAGTCAGGTAGAAAGAAGTGTAAGGAAACTGCCATCTCTGGTTTGACCCCAAGATGCTGTTGATACGCAGTAGGTGACGGCACAGAACGAATCCTGCTGCATACTGTGTGGAAGAGAGGAAAAATGAATTTCACTACAGACCCAAGTCCAGTGTACGGGAGAACCCCTGGCATGAGGCAGCATAAGCATTTAGAAACGGAATTAAGTGGATGGAGTGTAGCTTATTACTGACTGAATGTTCTTGTTAAATTGTTCAGGCAAAAGGTTGGTCAGTGTGGGTAGCTGACCACTGAGGATGAGAGGCGGCCAGACTGAAGACCAGCGTCTGTCTCCACTTCCCTGCTATTTTACTCATCAAAGACTCCAGTGGGCTTATGCACAAGACTGGGGTGTTGGCTATGGCCACCCTGCCAGCAGGAATGGCTGGCTTTTCTAGCTTCAGTATGAAAAGGTCTTATGGAAACTATTCAGTGGTTTATACAGGCTTACTTCCCATTCTTCAGGTCAGCACATGAGGCCAAGAAAACAGGTGCCATTTTAGCATCACACCCAGACTTATGGCTGGAGTGAGGAAGGCACCCTCCCAGAAACAATGCTTACCTCGTAGGTTTCCTTTCTCAATGTGTGAACAATACTTCATAGGTCAGTCATATGCTATAGCTCAGTGACTAGGCAACCTGAGCCTTTCTTAAGACAGGGTCATTTATGTAACGCCAGCTGATCTTGAACTGTCCGAGTTCAGGCTGAGGCTGGCCAGACGCTGATCCTCAGGCCTCACTCAACCTCTGAGTACTGGAACTACAAGCGTGTGTCACCAGGCCTGGCTCGGCAACTCTACTCTTCTGGGGGACTTTGAGCATGTCTATGTCTAGGTTGTCACTTCAGGAAAAGTCTGTGACAGGGCTGATAGTGGAAAGCTAGAATCCTGAAAGCAATGAGGAGAGATGCATGTGCAATGATTCTGAATCCTCTCAGTTACCCACGCCCCTCTCTCACAAGTCTGCATGCTGGTCAGAGGGACGAACCAGAATGAAACTTTCTACCAGCTTCTAGGCAATGTTGGAATCCACTGAGGATTCATTGTTACCAGTCTTTCTACTGGATTCGGGTTTTTATAGTGTTGGGGTGTTTTCTTTTAGTTGGGAAAACAGTACAGAATTTGAAGCACTAACCAAGAAAATCAGTTTTACCTTGAGACCAGAGAAATGGCTCCGTGGTTAAAAGCACAAGAGGACAGGCTCTGATTACTAGCACCCATGTGGTGGCTCACAACCATCTGTAACTCCAGTCCTGAGTGACTGGATGGCCTGGTCTGGCGTAACTGGCACTGCGTGCATGTAGTTGCACAAGCATACATGCAGGCACACACACAGGCATAAATAAACATCCTTTTTAAAAAAAAGAAAATCAGTTCTGCATGTGGGGGTTAGAAAGAAAACGGCCCACACAGGCCTGCAGGGAGTGCACTGCTAGGAGACATGGTCTTGTTGTGACATGCTTGAAGGCAGTGTGTCACTGGGCCACAATCTGAGGTCTCAGATGCTCAAGCCAAGCCCCATGTGGCATTTTTCTCTTCCTTCTGCCTGCCAATCCAGATGTCAAACTTTCAGTTCCTTCCCCAGCACCATGTCTACCTGCATGCTGCCGTGCTTCCTGCCACGATGGTATAATAGACCAATAAACCTCTGAAACTGTAAGACAGTCCCCAATTAGATGGTTTTCTTTATAACACTTGTCATGGTCACAGTGTCTCTTTACAGAAATAGAAACCCTAGCAAAGATACTACATGAACAGACAAATTAGGAGTGAAAATGAGAACCTTGTGTATGGGGGGGGGCTACTAAGTGTGTTTGCTGTTTGTTTTGTTTTGCCTTTGAGAACATACTATGTAGCTGAGGATAACCTTGATCTTCTGATCCTCCTGTGTCTACCTCCTGAGGGTTAGATTAGAAGATGTCTGTGCTAACACACCAATTTTATGCCATGACGGAATGAGACCCAGGGCCCCATGCATGCCAGATGCATTTGCTTCTATATGAGTACTATCTTTGAAAACCCACCAAAACTATCAAGGAAAAATAGCATTGGTTACACCTCAGAAAAACTTACAGGTAGCTAAAAGAAAGGTGGCACTGGAAACTTTACAGCATACACTTGTTTAGCATTTTCAGTTTTTAATTGTTTCGTGTATTTTATATTTAAAATATATATAACAACATATTTTAATCAAAATAAGAGGCACATCCAGGTACAATGGCTGCTTCACCCAGTCAGTACTCCAGAGGCTGAGAAAGAAGCTCACAAGTGAGCCTAGTGTGACTACTACATAAGACTTTATTAAATAAGCAGACAAACTGACCCACTGTAGCAGGAAATATTTTTTATAAAAATGCACCAACCCACACTAACACTAGCTACTTCTGGCCCCTGTGCCACCGCCTCCATGGCTAGCACCATGCAGTAACCACCAATGCTCACATTCCCAGCCATCCACCCTTTGTGGTTAGCAGTCAAAAAATCCCCATAACCCAGTCAAATCAAAACTCTGGAGGCTTGTAATTTGTCAATCAGATTTATATCAGTAAATTCTCACCCCACAGCTCTCTGTACCTAGATTCTGTAGGTAGAGAACTGAATTCTCAGAAGTGCGGACATTCCTGAGAGCGCAGGTGAGACTACATCTTCTGCTCACACTCCTGGTCCAAGAATGATATGATATAATATAATATAACATAATATAATATAACATAACATAACATAACATAACATTCCTGAAGCCCTCTGGACACAGGAACACAGGAGCAGCCTAAACAGGATCCTTCCGGTTTCTGCCTGTGCCCAGACCTGACCCTGTGACAGAGCACTCTAACCACATCCTTCTGGGAGAAAGCCAGTCTCCAGGAGTACTGACACACAGGCTTACTGGAGGGTCAAACCAGCCACTTCAGGAACAGCAAGATCCACCTAACACCAGAGATAAGCAGATGTCAAGAAATAAAGGCAAGAACTTAAGCAACAGAAACCAAGGCCACTTGGCATCATCAGAACCCAGTCCCACCACCACAGCAAGCCCTGAATACCCCAACACACCAGAAAAGAAAGATTTCGATTTAAAATCACAACTCATGAAGACATTAGAGGACTCTAAGAAGGACATAAATAACTTCCTTAAAGAAATACATGACAACACAGGTAAACAGGTAGAAGCCCTTAAAGAGGAAACACATGAATCCCTTAAAGAATTAGAGGAAAACACAACCAAACAAGTGAAGGAATTGAGCAAAACCATCCAGGACTTAAAAATAGAAATGAACAATAAAGAAATCACAAAGGGAAGTGATCCTGGAGATAGAAAACCTAGGAAAGAGATCAGTGGTCATAGATGCAAACATCACCAACAGAATACAAGAGAAAGAAGAATCTTAGTGTGGAAGATACCATAGAAAAAACTGACACAACAGTCAAAGAAAATACAAAACACAAAAAGTTCCTAATCCAAAACATCCAGAAATTCCAGGACACAATGAGTAGACCACACTTAGGGATAAGAGGTATAGAGAGTAAAGACTCCCAACTTAAAGGGCCAGTGAATATCTTCAACAAAATTATAGAAGAAAATTTCACTAACCTAAAGAAAACATAAAAGTAGCCTACAGACTCCCAATAGATTGAACCAGAAAAGATGTTCCTCTGTCACATAATAGTCAAAACACCAAATGAATAAAACAAAGAATATTAAAAGCAGCAAGGGGAAAAAGTCAAGTAATATATAAAGGCAATTCTATCAGAATGACACCAGACTTCTCACCAGAGACTATGAAAGCCAGAGGATCCTGGGCAGATGTCATACAGATCCTAAGCGAACACAAATGCCAGCCCAGGTTACTGTATCCAGCAAAATTCTCAATTAACATAGATGGAGAAACCAAGATAGTCCATGACAAAACCAAATTTACACGATATCTTTCCACAAATCCAGCCCTACAAAGGATAATAGATGGAAAACTCAAACACAGGGAGGGAAATGACACCCTAGAAAAAGCAAGAAGTAATCTAATTTCAACTAATCCAAAACAAGATAACCACAAAAACATAATTCCGACTCTAACAACAAAAATAAAGGGAAACAGTAATCATTGGTCCCTATTATATCTCAACATCAATGAACTCAATTCTTCAATAAAAAGACATAGACAAACAGAATGAATACTAAAAGAGGACTCAGCATTTTGCTGCATACAAGAAACATACCTCAGTGACCAAGACAGACACTACCTCAGAGTAAAAGGCTGGAAAATAAATTTACAAGCAAATGGTCCCAAGAAACAAGCTGGAGTAGCAATTCTAATATTAAAAATATTGACTTTCAACCAAAAGTTATCAAAAAAGATAAGGAAGGACACTTCATATTCATCAAGGAAAAAAATCCACCAAGATGAACTCTCAATACTGAATATCCATGTTCCAAATGCAAGGGCACCTACATTCATAAAAGAAACCTTTCTAAACCTCAAAGAACACATTGTACCTCACACAATAATAGTGGGAGACTTCAACACCCCACTCTCATCAAGGGATAGATCATGGAAAAAGAAACTAAACAGACACATAGAGAAACTAACAGAAGTTATGAACCAAATGGATTTAATAGATATTTATAATACACTTCATCCTAAAACAAAAGGATATACCGGGGCTGGAGAGATGGCTCAGTGGTTAAGAGCACCGACTGCTCTTCCTGAGGTCCTGAGTTCAAATCCCAGCAACCACATGGTGGCTCACAGCCATCTGTGATGAGATTCGATGCCCTCTTCTGGTGTGTCTGAAGACAGCTACAGTGTACTCATATACAATAAATAAATCTTTAAAAAAAAAAAAAAGGATATACCTTCTTCTCAGCACCTCATGGTACCGTCTCCAAAACTGATCATATAATTGGTCACAACACAGGCCTCAACAAGTACAAGAAGATTGAAATAATCCCATGCATCCTATCAGATCACAATGGATTAAGGCTGGTCTTCAGTAACAACAAAAAAGACAGAAAGTCAATATACACATGGAAGTTGAACAATGCTTTACTCAATGATAACCTGGTCAAGGAAGAAATAAAGAAATTAAAAACTTTTTAGAATTTAATAAATAATGAAGGCACAATATACCCAAACTTATGGGACACAATGAAAGCTGTGCTAAGAGGAAAACTTGTAGCTCTGAGTGCCTCCAAAAAGAAACTGGAGAGAGCATACATTAGCAGCTTGACAGCACACCTAAAAGTTGTAGAACAAAAAGAAGCAAATACGCCCACAGGAAATAATCAAACTCAGGGCTAAAATCAACCAAGTAGAAATAAAAAGAACTATACAAAGAATCAACAAAACCAGGAGCTGGTTCTTTGAGAAAATCAACAAGATAGATAAAACCTTAGCCAAACTAACCAGAGGGCATAGAGAATGTATCCAAATTAACAAAATCAGGAATGAAAAGAAAGATACAAGAAGAGAAACTGGAGAAATTCAAAAAATCAGATCCTACTACAAAATCCTACACTCAACAAAACTGAGAAATCTGGAGGAAATGGACAATTTTCTAGGCAGATACTTTGCCAAGTACCAAAGATAAATCAGGATCAGATAAACCATTTGAACAGGCCCATAACTCCCCCCCCCAAAAAAAATAGAAGTAGCCCAGGACCAGACGGGATTAGTGCAGAATTCTATCAAACCTTCATAGAAGACCTAACACTAATCCTGTCCAAACTGTTCCACAAAATAGAAACAGAAGGAGCACTACCCAATTCCTTCTATGAAGCCACACCCTTATACGTAATTAAGGGTAATACTTAATTACCCTTATACGTAAACCACACGAAGACCCAACAAAGAAAGAGGACTTCAGAACAATTTCCCTTATGAATATTGATGCAAAAACACTCAATAAAATTATTGCAAACTGAATCCAAGAATACATCAAAACGATCATCCATCATGATCAAGTAGGCTTCATCCCAGGCATAGAGGGATGGTACAATATATGGAAATCCATCAATGTATATCCATCCATTATATAAACAAACTCAAAGAGAAAACCCACATGATCATCTCATTAGATGCTGAGAAGCATTTGACAAAATTCAATGCCACTTAATGTTAAAAGTCTTGGAAAGATCAGGAATTCAAGGCCCATACCTAAAATAGTAAAAAAACAAAATACAGCAAACCAGTAGCTAACATCAAACTAAATGGAAAGAAACTTGAAGCAATCCCACTAAAATCAGGGACTGGGCAAGGCTGCCCATTCTCTCCCTACTTATTCAATATAATACTCGAAGTCCTAGCCAGAGCAATCAGACAAGGAAAGGAGGCCAAAGGGATACAAATTGGAAAGGAAGAAATAAAAATATCACTATTTGCAGACGATATGGTAGGATACTTAAGTAACCCCAAAAGTTTCACCAGAGAACTCCTACAGCTAATAAACAACTTCAGCAAAGTGACTGGGTATAAAATTAACTCAAACAAATCAGTAGCCTTCCTCTACTCAAAGGATAAACAGACTGAGACAGAAATTAGGGAAATGACGCCCTTCACAATAGTCACAAATAATATAAAATACCTCGGTGTGACTTTAGCCAAGCAAGTAAAAGATCTGTATGACAAGAACTTCAACTCTGAAGAAAGAAGTCAAAGAAGATCTCAGAAGATGGAAAGATCTCCCATGCTCATGGATTGGCAGGATTAATATAGTAAAAATGGCCATCTTGCCAAAAGCAATCTACAGATTCAATGCAATCCCCATCAAAATTCCAACTCAATTCTTCATAGAGATAGAAAGAGCAATTTGGAAATTCATTTGGAATAACAAAAAACCCAGAATAGTGAAAACTATACTCAACAATAAAAGAACTTCTAGGGAATCACCATCTCTGACTTCAAGCAGTATTACAGAGCAATAGTCATAAAAGTCATGTATGGTATTGGTACAGAGACAGGCAGATAGATCAGTGGAACAGAATTAAAGACCCAGAAATCAACCCACACACCTATGGTCACCTGATCTTTGACAAAGGAGCTAAAACTATCCAATGGAAAAAAAGAGCATTTTCAACAAATGGTGCTGGTTCAACTGGAGGTCAGCACGTAGAAGAATACAAATCAACCCATTCTTATTGCCCTGAACAAAGCTCAAGTCCAAATGGATCAAGGACCTCCAAATTAAACCAGATACACTCAAACTATTAGAAGAAAGAGTGGGGCAGAGACTCAAATACATGAGCACTGGGGAAAATTTCCAGAACAGAACATCAATGGTTTATACTCTAAGATCAAGAATCAACAAATAGGACCTCATAAAATTACCTTCTATAAGCCAAAGGACACTGTCATTAGGAAAAAACAGCAATCAACAGATTGGGAAAAGATCTTTACCAATCCCACATCTGATAAACGGCTAATATCCAGTACATATAAAGAACCCAAGAAGTTAGAATCCAGAGAATCATATAACCCTATTAAAAATGGGGTTCTCAACTGAAGAGTATTGAATGACTGAGAAGCACCTAAAGAAATGTTCAACATCTTTAGTCATAAGGGAAATGCAAATCAAAACAACCCTGAGATTTCACCTCACACCAGTGAGAATGGCTAAGATCAAAAACTCAGGTGACAGCAGATGCTGACGAGGATGTGGAGAAAGAGGAACACTCCTCCATTGTTGGTGGGATTGCAGACTGGTACAACCACTCTAGAAATCAGTCTGGAGGTTCCTCAGAAAATTGGACATTGAACTACCTGAGGACCCAGCTATACCTCTCTTGGGCATATACCCAAAAGATGCCCCAACATATAACAAAGACACATGCTCCACTATGTTCATAGCAGCCTTATTTATAATAGTCAGAAGCTGGAAACAACCCAGATGTCCCTTCAACAGAGGAATGGATACAGAAAATGTGGTACATCTACACAATGGAATACTATTCAGGTGTACTCCAAAGAGGACACATGGACAGACACATGGCTCCAGCTGCATATGTAGCAGAGGATGACCTTGTTGGGCATCAATGGTAGGAGAAGCCCTTGGTCCTGCCAAGGCTCGACCCCCCCAGTGCAGGGGAATATCAGGGTAAGGAGGCAGGAAGGGGTGGGTGGATGGGTTGGGGAACAGCCTTATAGAAGAAGGGGGAGAGGGATGGGGTGGGGAGTTTATGGACAGGAAACCAGGAAAGGGGGTAACATTTGAAATGTAAATAAATAAAAATATCCAATAAAAGAAAAAAGAAAAAATTCTCACCCCACAAAATGTTCAAACAATAAACTCAGAGCCAGTTGATGTTGATATAAACTGCCCACCTAGATAAGACAAATTGTCCTGTAATTATCCATTGCTTATAAGATATTCATAGCTACCTGTGGCTATTTAAAGCCATGCAAAATCTGGATCACTTTCTCTTTCTTCCTTCCTTCCTTCCTTTCTTCCTTCTTTCCTTCCTTCCTGCCTTCCTTCCTTCCTCTCTCCTTCCTATCTCTCCTGCCTCTCAAAAACCCTCAGCCTGCCCTCCTTTCTACTGTCCAATCACAGGCTCTAGCCTGGTCTTTCACCTGCCTTCACCTGCTTACAGACAGCAATCTATAGCACACACTGGCTCTGTGGAATCTAATGAAAAAGATCTTCATCCACAGCAGTGGGAAAGTACATGACCTATGGGAAAATGGATCATGAGTGCGCGCGCGTACACACACACACACACACACACACACACACACACACACACACACACACATGGTATTGAGGTATTGAGAAGCCAATGAAAGAGTTCTGGATCAGAGATTGAGGGGATAGTGCATTATGGGACTGCACTTAAAGTAATGGGTGAGTTCGTGTAGACAGTCTGGCAGTGGCTACGCAGGCAAAGCCCTGGGAGATTTAGAAAGACTTAACTGGGACCAGGCAACTGCAGCAAGGTGTATCTGGTGTCTGGGGAAGAAAGATAAATATATTGGGCATTTTCCTTGGAAATTTCAACTCTTTGCTAATGATTATTTACAACAGATTGGTCACGTGTTTATCATTACTCCTGTCTGAGATCCGCTCAAAAACAGTGAAGTCTCAGGAGTGCTTGAGATTCTGGGTTCAATCCCAACCACCACCAAAAAGAAACTGTGAGTAAATAAAGGTTTGCACTTATAAAAAGCAGCAGTAGAAGTTATGGGTCTGGCATTAGTTTCCCATCACTGTAACCAGTAAACTAAGTTCATTCAAATTAAAAGAAGAAGTGGCAGTGTTTTAGGGTTCAGTCCATGCTTCGTAGGGGAGCACGTGATAGAGGAACTGCTTACCTTACACAAGACATATTCCTGTGGTCCACAAAAGAACAACTCACTCCACCTAGGCCTGGAGATCCGAACACGGAGGCGCTCGCCCTGCAGACGATTCTGATCTGCAGGATTCTTGAAAGCCTCTGTGTGGAACGTATCTCCACATAGCCTTACCACTGCTGTGCGGACGGACCGACGCCACTTTAAACACCCATACAAGGTGTGAGTAAAGACTGTGAAAGAAGAATAGAATTCCATTCTCCTTAATTTACCAATGGCCAGAATACTGACTTGCAAGTATGTGAATGCCAGATTGAATATAGAAAATAATCCTGTACCAAAAATGGGTGTTCCTTCACATACAGTCGTGTCTTCTCTGATAGAATGCCCCACTCCTCTACAGGAACACCTACCGGTTGACAGAAATCCCCATAAAAATTTTAGCATTGCAAAACCAAAGAGTAACAGATGCACAAACATAAAACAAGCTGTAAGTGAAACTGACAGTGCAGAGGAACATTTTAATTAGTACCTTCAGACTGAAAGACATTCATAAAAGAAGTATAAAAATGTATAAAAAAGTATAAAAATTCATAAAAGAAGTATAGTATAAAAATAGCTCCATTCAAAAATCACTTGAAAGCAAAGTTAACCAAAACGAATAAGATTTTTGGGAAATAAAGTTGCATTTTTTTCAAAATTTAGAACAAGGAAAAAAGATGTGAAAACTAGAAAAGATAGAAAGCCTTAGGATAAAAACAAATAGTAACATTGAAGGGATAGGAACATCACACCAGGGGTAGGGGGAACACCTGAAAATAGAGATGGAAATATCTGAAAAATAAGGATGAGGACATTTCTCAGAACTGTAGAACATGGTTTTAAACTAGAAGGGTTTATGTAGGATCCAGTGATGTGACAGAAAGACACAATCCATCCAAGTCATACCATTAAAAATGTTAAGAAACCCAGACACCGTGGGAGAGAGACCCGACCGCCTGGTCAGGTGGGCACTCCTGAGGCTGCAGAGCGGAAGAGACCACCAACACTGCCCACCCCTGCCCACATCCCTGGCCCAAGAGGAAACTGTATAAGGCCTCTGGGTCCCCGTGGGGGAGGGCCCAGGAGCGGCAGGACCGCTGCCTCTGAGACACCGCCGGAACCTGAAGGAAACAGACTGGATAAACAGTTCTCTGCACCCAAATCCCGTGGGAGGGAGAGCTAAACCCTCAGAGAGGCAGACACGCCTGGGAAACCAGAAGAGACTGCACTCTGCATACACATCTCGGACGCCAGAGGAAAACAGCAAACGCCATCTGGAACCCTGGTGCACTAAAGCTCCCGGAAACGGCAGCACAGATCTTCCTGGTTGCTGCTGCCGTGGAGAGCTCTTGGGCAGCACCACGAGAGCAAACTTGAGCCTCGGGACCACAGGTAAGACCAACTTTTCTGCTGCAAGTGACCTGTCTGGTGAACTCAAGACACGGGCCCACAGGAACTGCTGAAGACCTGTAGAGAGGGAAAACTACACGCCCGAAAGCAGAACACTCTGTCCCCATAACAGGCTGAAAGAAAACAGGAAAACAGGTCTACAGCACTCCTGACACACAGGCTTATAAGGCAGTCTAGCCACTGTCAGAAATAGCAGAACAAAGTAACACTAGAGATAATCTGATGGCAAGAGGCAAGCGCAGGAACCCAAGCAACAGAAACCAAGACTACATGGCACCATCGGAGCCCAATTCTCCCACCAAAACAAACATGGAATATCCAAACACACCAGAAAAGCAAGATCTAGTTTCAAAATCATATTTGATCATGATGCTGGAGGACTTCAAGAAAGACGTGAAGAACTCCCTTAGAGAACAAGTAGAAGCCTACAGAGAGGAATCACAAAAATGCCTGAAAGAATTCCAGGAAAACATAATTAAACAAGTAGAAGCCCATAGAGAGGAGTCACAAAAATCCCTGAAAGAATTCCAGGAAAACACAATCAAACAGTTGAAGGAATTAAAAATGGAAATAGAAGCAATCAAGAAAGAACACATGGAAACAACCCTGGATATAGGAAACCAAAAGAAGAGACAAGGAGCTGCAGATACAAGCTTCACCAACAGAATACAGGAGATGGAAGAGAGAATCTCAGGAGCAGAAGATTCCATAGAAATCATTGACTCAACTGTCAAAGATAATGTAAAGCGGAAAAAGCTACTGGTCCAAAACATACAGGAAATCCAGGACTCAATGAGAAGATCAAACCTAAGGATAATAGGTATAGAAGAGAGTGAAGACTCCCAGCTCAAAGGACCAGTAAATATCTTCAACAAAATCATAGAAGAAAACTTCCCTAACCTAAAAAAAGAGATATCCACAGGCATACAAGAAGCCTACAGAACTCCAAATAGATTGGACCAGAAAAGAAACACCACCCGTCACATAATAGTCAAAACACCAAACGCACAAAATAAAGAAAGAATATTAAAAGCAGTAAGGGAAAAAGGTCAAGTAACATATAAAGGCAGACCTATCAGAATCACACCAGACTTTTCGCCAGAAACTATGAAGGCCAGAATATCCTGGACAGATGTCATACAGACCCTAAGAGAACACAAATGCCAGCCCAGGTTACTGTATCCTGCAAAACTCTCAATTAACATAGATGGAGAAACCAAGATATTCCATGACAAAAACAAATTTACACAATATCTTTCTACAAATCCAGCACTACAAAGGATAATAAATGGTAAAACCCAACATAAGGAGGCAAGCTATACCCTAGAAGAAGCAAGAAACTAATCGTCTTGGCAACAAAACAAAGAGAAGAAAAGCACACAAACATAACCTCACATCCAAATATGAATACGACAGGAAGCAATAATCACTATTCCTTAATATCTCTCAACATCAATGGCCTCAACTCCCCAATAAAGAGACATAGATTAACAAACTGGATACACAACGAGGACCCTGCATTCTGCTGCCTACAGGAAACACACCTCAGAGACAAAGACAGACACTACCTCAGAGTGAAAGGCTGGAAAACAACTTTCCAAGCAAATGGTCGGAAGAAGCAAGCTGGAGTTGCCATTCTAATATCAGATAAAATCAATTTTCAACTAAAAGTCATCAAAAAAGATAAGGAAGGACACTTCATATTCATCAAAGGAAAAATCCACCAAGATGAACTCTCAATCCTAAATATCTATGCCCCAAATACAAGGGCACCTACATACGTAAAAGAAACCTTACTAAAGCTCAAAACACACATTGCACCTCATACAATAATAGTGGGAGATTTCAACACCCCACTCTCATCAATGGACAGATCATGGAAACAGAAATTAAACAGAGACATAGACAGACTAAGAGAAGTCATGAGCCAAATGGACTTAACGGATATTTATAGAACATTCTATCCTAAAGCAGAAGGATATACCTTCTTCTCAGCTCCTCATGGTACTTTCTCCAAAACTGACCATATAATTGGTCAAAAAACGGGCCTCAACAGGTACAGAAAGATAGAAATAATCCCATGCGTGCTATCGGACCACCACAGCCTAAAACTGGTCTTCAATAACAATAAGGGAAGAATGCCCACATATACGTGGAAATTGAACAATGCTCTACTCAATGATAACCTGGTCAAGGAAGAAATAAAGAAAGAAATTAAAGACTTTTTAGAATTTAATGAAAATGAAGGTACAACATACCCAAACTTATGGGACACAATGAAAGCTGTGCTAAGAGGAAAATTCATAGCGCTGAGTGCCTGCAGAAAGAAACAGGAAAGAGCATATGTCAGCAGCTTGACAGCACACCTAAAAGCTCTAGAACAAAAAGAAGCAAATACACCCAGGAGGAGTAGAAGGCAGGAAATAATCAAACTCAGAGGTGAAATCAACCAAGTAGAAACAAAAAGGACCATAGAATCAACAGAACCAAAAGTTGGTTCTTTGAGAAAATCAACAAGATAGATAAACTCTTAGCCAGACCAACGAGAGGACACAGAGAGTGTGTCCAAATTAACAAACTCAGAAATGAAAAGGGAGACATAACTACAGATTCAGAGGAAATTCAAAAAATCATCAGATCTTACTATAAAAACCTATATTCAACAAAATTTGAAAATCTTCAGGAAATGGACAATTTCCTAGACAGATACCAGGTACCGAAGTTAAATCAGGAACAGATAAACCAGTTAAACAACCCCATAACTCCTAAGGAAATAGAAGCAGTCATTAAAGGTCTCCCAACCAAAAAGAGCCCAGGTCCAGACGGGTTTAGTGCAGAATTCTATCAGACCTTCATAGAAGACCTCATACCAATATTATCCAAACTATTCCACAAAATTGAAACAGATGGAGCACTACCGAATTCCTTCTATGAAGCCACAATTACTCTTATACCTAAACCACACAAAGACCCAACAAAGAAAGAGAACTTTGGACCAATTTCCCTTATGAATATCGACGCAAAAATACTCAATAAAATTTTGGCAAACTGAATCCAAGAGCACATCAAAACAATCATCCACCATGATCAAGTAGGCTTCATCCCAGGCATGCAGGGATGGTTTAATATACAGAAAACCATCAACGTGATCCATTATATAAACAAACTGAAAGAACAAAACCACATGATCATTTCCTTAGATGCTGAGAAAGCATTTGACAAAATTCAACACCCCTTCATGATAAAAGTCCTGGAAAGAATAGGAATTCAAGGCCCATACTTAAACATAGTAAAAGCCATATACAGCAAACCAGTTGCTAACATTAAACTAAATGGAGAGAAACTTGAAGCAATCCCACTAAAATCAAGGACTAGACAAGGCTGCCCACTCTCTCCCTACTTATTCAATATAGTTCTTGAAGTTCTAGCCAGAGCAATCAGACAACAAAAGGAGATCAAGGGGATACAGATCGGAAAAGAAGAAGTCAAAATATCACTATTTGCAGATGATATGATAGTATACTTAAGTGATCCCAAAAGTTCCACCAGAGAACTACTAAAGCTGATAAACAACTTCAGCAAAGTGGCTGGGTATAAAATTAACTCAAATAAATCAGTAGCCTTCCTCTACACAAAAGAGAAACAAGCCGAGAAAGAAATTAGGGAAACGACACCCTTCATAATAGACCCAAATAATATAAAGTACCTCGGTGTGACTTTAACCAAGCAAGTAAAAGATCTGTACAATAAGAACTTCAAGACACTGAAGAAAGAAATTGAAGAAGACCTCAGAAGATGGAAAGATCTCCCATGCTCATGGATTGGCAGGATCAATATAGTAAAAATGGCCATTTTACCAAAAGCGATCTACAGATTCAATGCAATCCCCATCAAAATACCAATCCAATTCTTCAAAGAGTTAGACAGAACAATTTGCAAATTCATCTGGAATAACAAAAAACCCAGGATAGCTAAAACTATCCTCAACAATAAAAGGACTTCAGGGGGAATCACTATCCCTGAACTCAAGCAGTATTACAGAGCAATAGTGATAAAAACTGCATGGTATTGGTACAGAGACAGACAGATAGACCAATGGAATAGAATTGAAGACCCAGAAATGAACCTACACACCTATGGTCACTTGATTTTTGACAAAGGAGCCAAAACCATCCAATGGGAAAAAGATAGCATTTTCAGCAAATGGTGCTGGTTCAACTGGAGGTCAATATGTAGAAGAATGCAGATTGATCCATGCTTATCACCCTGTACAAAGCTTAAGTCCAAGTGGATCAAGGACCTCCACATCAAACCAGACACACTCAAACTAATAGAAGAAAAACTAAGGAAGCATCTGGAACACATGGGCACTGGAAAAAATTTCCTGAACAAAACACCAATGGCTTATGCTCTAAGATCAAGAATCGACAAATGGGATCTCATAAAACTGCAAAGCTTCTGTAAGGCAAAGGACTCTGTGGTTAGGACAAAACGGCAACCAACAGATTGGGAAAAGATCTTTACCAATCCTACAACAGATAGAGGCCTTATATCCAAAATATACAAAGAACTCAAGAAGTTAGACTGCAGGGAGACAAATAACCCTATTAAAAAATGGGGTTCAGAGCTAAACAAAGAATTCACAGCTGAGGAATCCTGAACAGCTGAGAAGCACCTAAAGAAATGCTCAACATTTTCAGTCATGGGGAAATACAAATCAAAACAACCCTGAGATTTCACCTCACACCAGTGAGAATGGCTAAGATCAAAAACTCAGGTGACAGCAGACGCTGGCGAGGATGTGGAGAAAGAGGAACACTCCTCCATTGTTGGTGGGATTGCAGACTGGTAAAACCATTCTGGAAATCAGTCTGGAGGTTCCTCAGAAAACTGAACATTCCAGTACCTGAGGGCCCAGCTATACCTCTCTTGGGCATATACCCAAAAGATGCCCCAACATATAAAAAAGACACGTGCTCCACTATGTTCATCGCAGCCTTATTTATAATAGCCAGAAACTGGAAAGAACCCAGATGCCCTTCAACAGAGGAATGGATACAGAAAATGTGGTACATCTACACAATGGAATATTACTCAGCTATCAAAAACAACGGCTTTATGAAATTCGTAGGCAAATGGTTGGAACTGGAAAATATCATTCTGAGTGAGCTAACCCAATCACAGAAAGACATACATGGTATGCATTCATTGATAAGTGGCTATTAGCCCAAATGCTTGAATTACCCTAGATGCCTAGAACAAATGAAACTCAAGACGGATGATCAAAATGTGAATGTTTCACGCCTTCTTTAAAAGGGGAACAAGAATACCCTTGGCAGGGAAGAGAGAGGCAAAGATTAAAACAGAGACTGAAGTAACACCCATTCAGAGCCTGCCCCACATGTGGCCCATACATATACAGCCACCCAATTAGACAAGATGGATGAAGCAAAGAAGTGCAGACCGACAGGAACCGGATGTAGATCGCTCCTGAGAGACACAGCCAGAATACAGCAAATACAGAGGCGAATGCCAGCAGCAAACCACTGAACTGAGAATAGAACCCCCGTTGAAGGAACCAGAGAAAGAACTGGAAGAGCTTGAAGGGGCTCGAGACCCCATATGTACAACAATGCCAAGCAACCAGAGCTTCCAGGGACTAAGCCACTACCTAAAGACTATACATGGACTGACCCTGGACTCTGACCCCATAGGTAGCAATGAATAGCCTAGTAAGAGCACCAGTGGAAGGGGAAGCCCTGGGTCCTGCTAAGACTGAACCCCCAGTGAACTAGACTGTTGGGGGGAGGGCGGCAATGGGGGGAGGGTTGGGAGGGGAATACCCATAAGGAAGGGGAGGGGGGAGGGGGATTTTTGCCCGGAAACCGGGAAAGGGAATAACACTCGAAATGTATATAAGAAATACTCAAGTTAATATAAAAAAAAAAAGTAAAATCAACAGAATACAGAAAAAAATGTAAAGAAACTAAGTAAGAAGAGGCCTGTTGAAGACTTTAAGTTGGGGACTTGGAATCACAAAGAAGCATAATAAGGATGGTGCTACTTTTCTTAGAGGGAGAATTACGTGCATACTAGAAATATTTAGTCAACTAGATAATCATGTATGAATGAAAGGAATAGAAGATCTACCAGTCATGCACCATCTCTTTAGATCCTGGATGAAAAGAGAAAATAGCAATGTATACATGCACACAGACATATGCACGCACATATGCAAGAAAGCACATTGTCAGGAGGACGATCACTAACGTGTGTCAGGTCTCCATTGTTCTCGTTCTGTGATTAAGCCGTTAGAAGAAATGGCCTATTGTGGTCCAGCTTTCAATGGAAAAGTGATCTGACTTTGTCCCAATAGACCCCACGTCATAAAGGCTCAACCATCTCCCCATAGGCTGCTGAGCCCTCAGTGTGTAGACCTCATTCTCAGCCCATCATCACATGCCCAAGGTCAGATCCAGATTAAGGCAGGAGGAAGGGACTTCAAAGAGAGATCCCCAAGGTTCAGAGGAGTGAAGCAATAAGGTGATCCCCAGGGGTTAGAAGAGTGAAGCTAGAGGGTGTCTGTTTACAAGGGAAAATAGTAATAAAATAACAAGATTAAGAAAATGGAGTTTTGTAATTTTTTATTATCTCCTATAATAATAGGAAGCCTAAAATTGGCAAACCAAAACATAGCTGTACAAGCTGCATGTTGGTTTTAGAAGGTATACAATCTAAAACCAACACATAACTCAAGTGTAAAATTATAAGCCTTTTAAGTTAGATGGTAGAGTGCTTTACCTAAATTGACAGATTGATGGACTGGATGTCATTTGTACCTCATACTATGTAATTTACTTGTCATGACTTTTTTTCACTCATATCTGAGAGAAGAGGGGATTTTTTTGACAGAAAAGGTGAGGTGTAGTAGAATTTTCCCCTAGTTAATTAATTAGATAATAAAAACAACAAGAAGCTAGTCACTACGGGTAAGAAGGAGAAGGAGGGCCTCCAGGTTCAAGAGAGGAAGAGGGGACACAGAGGAAGGGAGAGTATTTTGGTATGGCAAGGAAGCAAGCAAGATGTAAACAGGGAACTGTTAGATCTGATGGTGGATTGCACCACTGGAAGATTTCTTTTTTATTTTTTATTTTTCTTGGATATTTTATGTATTTGCATTTCAAATGTTATTCCCTTTTCCCTACTCCCATACCCCTGCTTCTATGAAGATGCTCTCACTCCCACCCACCCACTCCAACCTCAACACCCTGGCATTACCTACATTGAGCCTTCACAGAACCAAAGACTTATCCTTCTATTGATGCTGGACAATGCCATTCTCTGCTACATATGCGGCTAGAGTCATAGGTCCCTCCATGTGTACTCATTGGTTGGTGATTTAGTCCCTGGAAGCTCTGGTGGGGTCTGGTTGGTCAGATCCAGATTAAGGCAGGAGGAAGGAGGCTTCAAAGAGAGATCCCCAAGGTTCAGAGGAGTGAAGCAATAGGGTGATTCCCCAGGGGTTAGAGGAGTGAAGCAATAGGGTGTCTGTTTGAACATACAAGGGAAAACAGTTGAAATTATATTCCCATAGGAAGCTATGGGGCTGCAAACCCCTTCAGCTCCTTCAGTCTTTTCTCTAACTCCTCATTTGGCGTCCCCTTGTTCAGTCCAATGGTTAACTGCAACCATCCTCATCTGTATCAGTAGGGCTCGGGCAGAGCCTCTCAGGAGACACCTATATCTGGCTCCTGTCAGCAAGCACTTCTTGGTAACAGCAATAGTGACTGGGTTCAGTGGCTGCATATAGAATGGATCCCCAGGTAGGGCAGTCTCTAGATGACCTTTCCTTCTGTCCCCACTCCACTCTTTGTCTCTGTATTTCCTCCTGTGAATATTTTGTTCTCCCTTCTAAAAAGGAATGAAATATCCACATTTTGGTCTTCCTTCTTCTTGGGCTTCATATGATCTGTGAATTTTTTCTTAGTTATTCCAAACCTTTGGGCTAATATCCATTTATCAGTGAGTCCATACCATGTGTGTTCCTTTGTAACTGGGTTACCTCACTCAGGAAGATATTTTCTAGTTCCATTCATTTGCCTAAGAATTTCATGTAGTCATTGTTTTTAATAGCTGAGTAGTACTCCATTGTGTAATGTACCACATTTTCTGTATCCATTCCTCTGTTGAAAGACATCTGGGTTCTTTCCAGCTTCTGGCTATTATAAATAAGGCTGCTATGAACATAGTGGAGCATATTCCCTTGTTATATGTTGGAGAATCTTTTGGGTATATGCCCAGGAGTGGTTTAGCTGGGTCCTCAGGTAGTATTATGTCCAATTTTCCAAGGAACCTCCAGATTGATTTCCAGAATAATTGTACCAGCTTGCAATCCCACCAAGGGAGGAGTGCTCCTCTTTCTCCACATCCTCAACAGCATCTGTTGTCACCTGAGATTTTGATCTTAGTCATTCTGACTGGTGTGAGGTGGTATCTCAGGGTTGTCTTGATTGGCATTTCACTGGTGACTAAGGATGTTGAACATTTCTTTAGGTGCTTCTCAGCCATTCAATATTCCTCAGTTGAGAATTCTTTGTTTAGCTCTGTACCCCAATTTTTAATAGGATTATTTGATTCTCTAGAGTCTAACTTCTTGAGTTCTTTGTATATTAGATAATAGTCCTCTTAAAGACATTTTCCCAATGTTGGTTGCTGTTTTTGTCCTAATGACAGTGTCCTTTGCCTTACAGAAGCTTTGCAATTTTATGAGGTCCCATTTGTTGATTTTTGATCTTATGATAGAAGCCATTTGTGTTCTATTCAGGAAATTTTCCTTTGTGCCTATGTGTTTGAGGCTTTTCCCTGCTTTCCTTCTATTAGTTTCAGTGTATCTGGTTTTATGTGGAGGTCTTTGATCCACTTGGACTTGAGGAGATAAGAATAGATAGATTTACATTCTTCTAAATGCTGACCACCTGTTGAACCAGCACCATTTGTTCAAAATGTTGTCTTTTTTTCCCTTGGATAGTTTTAGCTCCTTTGTCAAAGATCAAGTGACCATAGGCGTGTGGGTTCATTTCTGGGTCTTCAATTTTATTCCATTGATCTACCTGTCTGTCTCTGTACCAATACCATGCATGATTGCTTAAGGTCAGGAATGGTGATTTCCCCAAAGTATTTTCATTGTTGAGAATAGTTTTCACTATCCTGGGCTTTTTTGCTATTCCAAATGAATTTGCAAATTGCTCTTTTTAATTCTATGAAGAATTGAGTTGGAATTCTGTTGGGGGTTGCATTGAATCTGTAGATTGTCTTTGGCAAAATGGCCATCTTTACAATATTAATCCTGCCAACACATGAGCATGAGAGATCTTTCTACCTTCTGAGATCTTCTTCAATTACTTTCTTCAGAGACTTGAAGTTCTTGTCATATAGATCTTTCACTTGCTTGGTTAGAGTCACACCAAGGTATTTTATATTGTTTGTGACTATTGTAAAGGGTGTCATTTCCCTAATTTCTTTCTCAGCTTGTTTTTCCTTTGAGTAGAGGAAGGCTACCAATTTGTTTGAGTTAATTTTATATCCAGCCACCTTCCTGAAGTTGTTTATCAACTGTAGGAATTCTCTGGTGGAATTTTTGGGGCTACTTAAGTGTACAATCATATCATCAGCAAATAGTGAAATTTTTACTTCTGTATCCCTTTGACCTCCTTTTGCTGTCTGATTGCTCTGGCTAGGACTTGGAGTACTATATTGAATAGTAGGGAGAGAGTGGGCAGCCTTGCCTAGTCCCTGATTTTAGTGGGATTGCTTCAAGTTTCTCTTCATTTAATTTGATGTTGGCTACTGGTTTGCTGTATATTGCTTTTACTATGTTTAAGTATGGGCCTTAAATTCCTGATCTTTCCAAGACTTTTAACATGAAGGGATGTTGAATTTTGTCAAATGCTCTCTCAGCATCTAATGAGATGATCATGTGGCGTTTTTTCCCTTGAGTTTGTTTATATAGTTAGTGGATTATGGTGATGGATTTCCATATATTGGACCATCCTTGCATTCCTGGGATGACGATTTCTAACATAGAATAGTTGAGGATGATAAATTCTGTGCCCAGTGGTTGTGTTATTGGTTTATTTTAAACTAAAATTGTCTGGTTTTTTCATTCTTGGTGACTCAGGTAGGCTGGAGGGAAAGAATTTAGCCATGGTGGAATTTGGCCAGGTTTTAGAAGGGGAAAATCAGGCAGGGACTGAGCTCCAGGGTAGAGGTAACCATAGCAGAGTGTGGGCTGGCGAGAGTGTGCCCCCAGCTAGCTACTCATAAACTTGGGCTGGCCATGGGGACTTAGAGAGCAATAAAGAGTTCTGAAGAGGCAGAGTCAGTGTTTGTGGGAAAGGTGTGGGTTAGGAGAAACATGAGGTTTCAGTCTCAGGCTGTATACCGGGCTGAAAACAGACCAACATCGCAGGTGCCTAGCCAGCAATAGCATGGATTGTTTTTTAGTAATTACATGCTACGCTTAGCCCTACATTCTCTCATTTGATGGGGATAATACATTCTACATTGATAATGAGCTTAAAACTAGTGATGTGTATGAAATGTTCTTCAAAGAAACAAGTGTACTTTAATTCATGTGTGTGTGTGTGTGTGTGTGTGCTGTGAGTTTTGTCTTAGAGCTTACAGGCTGATGCGAACAAGGGAAGTATTCCAATAATATGTGGTCATGCTGCCAAGACCTCACTTCTACTAGGCACTGAGCCATGTACCGTTGCGTGGGGGGGGGGTGTTTTTTTTATTGTTGTTGTTGATGATTAAAAGATATCTGCTTCATTCCACAACTCATAAGTTCCAGAGGCAAAATTCCTCCTCACTTTAGAGCCAGTCTGGGGAAGCATTCTGCAGAGAATGATACACATCATATTAGTTGGGATGATGGTGACCTATGAGATAACCTCTGTGGCAGGAACAAGAGCTCACTTACCTTCTCTAGAAGCTGCTGCTGCTGCCCCCAGTGTGTGCCAGCCTCCACAGGAAGCAATTATCCACCACCATTTTCCTGTTTTCTCTATTCAGGGCTTTCTTAAAAGAAACCAAATCAAACTAAGGTCTATGTGATGGCCCTTTGTCTTGCAGATCCACCCTTCCACGTACATCCACTCCCTCTGCCATTTTCCTCAGATGTAAGTTGTTCACTCCTTTCTTTAGCTTCCTCATGTTCATTTTATAGCAACTATTTTACTCCCTGATCTACCTACTTCTCACTGTTGCTTTCCCTCTGGAACCCATTTTCCTTGAGACACCAGTGATCTTCTTGTTCTAATTTTCCCAACACTCCCTCCTCTACATTTTACTGAACAAGTCAAGTTCATGACTAGGGTGGACCACAATACTTGACACAGTATCCTGATATTACCCCTATTTCAGGCAATGTGGGGGTTGTTAGGGATAGAATAGTCACAGACTGTTGTCCCTGTTTCAAACAAGAGCACAGGCACAGTGAAATCCCTTGTTTAAGGCCTTACAACTATTGTATTAACTTTTACCTTCCAGCATGAAGAATGTGAAGTTTGTACAAGTTGGTAAAGGTCAGTAGGACTTTATGAAACAGTAGTGTGATGGTTTCTATCTGCTTGGTCCAGGAGGGTAGCCTTGTTGGACTAAGTGTGCCACTGTGGGCATGGGCTTAAGACCCTCCTCCTAGCTGCCTGGAAGCCAGTCTTCCACTAGCAGCCTTCAGGTGAAGATGTAGAACTCTCAGCTCTGCCTGCCTCATACCTGCCTAGATGCTGCCCTAGTCCAACCTTGATGATACTGGACTGAACCTGTGAACCTGTAAGCCAGCCCAATTAAATGTTGTACTTTGTAAGGCTTGCCTTGGTCATGGTGTCTGTTCACAGCAGTAAACCCTAACACAGGTGAATATTATATTTCATGGCAGTTAGTTACATAAGTTAAAGTGAAATTATCATAAAGGGCTATGTGAATGCACTGTTAAAAACAGTGTGACGTCAACATCTCATGCCCATGCTAAGCACCTGAAACTGCCTATTTAATACAATATTTATTAATCCTGAGCGAGGTCCATGAGCTTCTGACCCTTGTGGTAAACACTGAAATGAAGCACTTTAAGAGTTAAAGCTCCATGCTTGTCTCAGAGGTCTCAACCCTGGGTTGGGGTAGCTTCTCTGGCTGCTTAGTCCTGTGGAGGAATACAGTCAGCAGAGTGAACGGACAGACGTACTGCAGGAAAGCTGCTCACCTCGGGAGAGCCAGGGCAGAGCACTGAGAAAGGCCCAAGTATAGGCTCTACTCTGCAGAGGCGTTCTCAGGGGATTCACCTCCTAAAGTCACACCCCTCCCAACCCTAACAACCATTCCACTTTGAATGCTTTGATTCATCCATTGATGTCGTCACTAAAGTGCTACCAGCATCAAACCACAGTATTTTATCACAGCAACAGGAAGAGGAACGCAAACAGCCCAACAGTTCTCAACACTGCCAAGTCTAAACAAGGCCTCTCTGGGACCCAAGGCAAACTGTTATAGTCCCTATAAAATTCAAAACAGCCGTAAGTAGCAGTCTTCCAACTTGAAATGAACAGACTGAGACCCCCTGAGGGCAAACACTGAATCCTGTCATTCTGTGTGGGACAGCAGGACCCACCACATCATCATGATCAAGTTCCAGACCACCCCACCCTAAAGACTTGCCGGTTACGGTAGCCCTCGTGGCCACTTGTCTTGGATGGTCCTGGTTACTGCCCATGGCTTCCCTTAGAAGATATACATGTTCCTTCCATGGGCTATTCCTTGCTGTTTCTGCTGATGCCTCAGCTTTGTTTCCAGAGGTTTCCTAACCTTTCTGTGCCTTGTGCATCCCAGCCCTCCCTCGGAGATCAGGGAGGAAGCCTCCTCAGCTCTTGCCTATGCATGTGTGCAAAAAGAACACCAAGTTCTGCTGCCAGCTTTAGTAGTAGCCAAGCCTACTCAAACCATGGGTGCTCCCTTCCCCCCACACACCTGTCTGTACATCCACTAAACATATTCTCTCTCCTTATCTTTTTATAAAACACAACATTTAGTGCCAAGACTTGGACTTAGAAACTCCACAGGTTCACTTCCCCAGGGCTACCCCAGGGAGAGCCATTGCTCACCAGCCCAAACTTCAGAGAATTGGTAAGCCCCCTCCCCCACACCGGTCAGAGTAAATGTCCCCATGGTCCCAGCAGAAAGTTCTTGAGCTCAGAGCTACCCCTGTGATGCTCTTGAGAAGAGAGATACTCAGTCTTTTCACTGACCCTTGTTCTAGGACATTGTCCCTTGGGCGAGATTTTCCTCTCTCCTCTGTGGTGGATCCTCTCTTGCTCCTGTGAAATCCTAGGCCTACGTGAACTGCTCTCCCTCCATCCCTTAGAGCACTGGTCCAGAACTTAGCCCTCAGATCACCACGTGATGACCTTGTGATCTGGCCTGGCTGTCATTCTCTCTGGACATTAATTGTATCCTCAGGACGCTTGTAGGGGTAAATAATAACTCTACTCTCACCGACAGGTTGGTTTTTGCCACCTTGTCCCTACTTACAGGGACTGCCCCATCTCATTTACAGTACACAGCAAGCAGTATCTCTAGATGGCCACTAAACTGGCATTTTAAACCAACTCTCTTGTTAGTGTTCTGTAGCGTAAGCTTCCCCCTCCCCCTTCCCTCATTCTCTCACCATTTGCTCTGCTCCCTGTTATCCTCGTGAAAAGCAGGTCTGGTCCCACTCCTTGCGTCCTGCCAGGGACTCTGCTGAGACTCTGCTTTCCTGCACGCACATGTGCAACCATCTGCCCCTCCACTTGTGCTCTCTCATGCGCATGCACAAAGACGCTGCACTGCTTCCCCCACCCCCACCTCCCCCACAAACACATACGCACAGGAGCGCTCTCTCTCTCTCTCTCTCTCTCTCTCTCTCTCTCTCTCTCTCTCTCTCTCTCTCTCTCTCTCTCTCCTTTCTTCCATGGGACTGCTGCAGGCACACTTGCGCTCCGGTGTCTCCTGCTGGCTTCTCCTTCTGCGTTTGGTGTCAGAGTTCTCTCACACTACCTGGGTGGAGACAGAAAGCTATGCTACTGGGCCCCCACCCCACTTGCTTGCTACGTGCACTGCGCTCCCTTGATCCTGCAACATCAGGGCCCCATAGCACAGAAACCCCAACGATGACCCACTGTGGACTCCCATGTATGCCACAACACAGCCCTTGCCTGTTCTCACAGCTGCGTGCTTGCCTGCTCAGTTCGCGGCACAGGCCTGAACCTGTTCAGACATACTTAATGTGACCTCCGTCTCACACCACCTCTGTTAGCTCTCTGATTGCCTTCCACTCTGCTTCAGGCCAACTCTAAGACAAGTGTTTCTCTGCTAACGCAAGTGCAAAAATGTGTTCTTCTCTACTAATGAATGGAACCTGTCAAAGTCACTTAACAATTAAGATTTTTGTTACTATCCTGCCTTGGTAAATAATGATTTTTGCTACTGCCATTAAATTATAGTGTGTATTGTCTAACTCAGATATGAACAATAGACACAGCTCTCAATCTTGTCAGAAGTCTACAAATATATTTAAGCTTATAACAGACACACTCTCAAAGCATAACAGTTTACAAAGGTCTCAGAAGATAATAGACACAGCTACAAGAGACTACATGGATTGTGGTTTGAAAACCACTGAGAGCACCACCATTGCCCTGTCTGGGCTTGGTCTACCTGGTGGATAAAACTGGATACCCTAAGAGTCAAATGACTCACATTGTCTAAATCAAGGTGAGTCATTTCTCATTTCTCATGTATCTATTCCACAGAGAAAAGGCTTTTCATCTTCTGGGCTTGAAAGCCAGACTGACTCTGTCCAAGTTGCCATGGAGACCGCAGGGACCTGGGAACTGTTTAGGTAGTGGACTACAGATGAACTCTGTTGTTTTTAATTAATACATGACTCCTAGATTATAATGTATTCTTCTCCAGATTCTGAGTACATTGACAGGTAAGGTAACTGTCGCTTGACAGCTAGCAAACAGACCTAGTTCCTTACCCTGAGGTGATCTCCCACTGTATTAACTCACTGGTCAATTTGTTCCTTGGCTAAGACTGCCAGATTTCTTCCAGACCTCATGATAAAGGATACACTAGTTCAGATGGAAAGCTTTCACAGATGTAGCCTGTTACTTCCTTTCCTAGATTCGGTTTCCAGCAACTAAATGCTTCACGTTTCCTCCTCTTCTTGCTGTGCCACTGTCCCAACATTAGTTAAGTTCTTATAAATTTGTCTAACTCTAATAAACATTTCCCCTATACGATCCAACTATATAAGCACAAATTTAAATTTTGAGTTTCCTTTGTCTTTTAACTAAATTTAAAGTGGTATGTATTCAGTCTCCCAGACAGAAGGAAAAAGTCCTTCTTGTTCCTTCTGCTCCATGAAAGGTTTTTGTCTTCCCTAACCTCATCTTAAGGACTGTTACAAATGTATCCCTTTTGTTACAAGACACCCACTCAGATCTTCCTCTCATGGACCAAACAGACTCCATCCAGCTAAGTACACATGCCAATCAATAGTCTAGTTCCGACTTACTACCCATTCCAGAGGGTGGGGTTCCTCTCCTGTGCCCTGGGATTGATACTCACCCCTACCCAACCGCTAAGACCTAAGAGTTTCAAATGTACTTTCAAATGTACACCTAAACTTCCAAGTGTACACCTAAGAAATTTTTTCTCCCAAACGTCTTACCTTTATTCTCTACCTATAATGTGTGTGTGTGTGTGTGTGTGTGTGTGTGTGTGTGTGTGTGTGTGTGTGTGTATGTGTGTGTGTTAGCATCTTGTCAAGCCTAGGCATTTATTGCATCCAGGACAGCTCCAGAGAAGCAACCTCTAGATGCTCTAATCTTCTCTCACAGACACGGACACCTGCTGCACCTGTTCCTTCTGATCTATCCCCCATGGTCAGCAGACCCTGGACAGCAAGGAAACAGGCGACCCTCCTAAGATGGACCATATCCATTTTCCTAGGTTTCCTAGAGACACGTCACCCCTAAGTCAGCAGGAAGCAGCTAAAGATCACGATGACCATATTTCTGCTCCACCAATACCTCTTTCTAATTTTTTCCCTTTTTTAATTAAACTGAAACAGGGGAATGTTAGCATTTTGTCTAAGCTCTGCCCCACTGTTACCTGGCAACAGCCAGGTTTGCCTGACTCACCATAAAAGGGGCTGCTTGGCCCCTCCTCTCTCTCTTGCTCTTGCCTTCTTGCTCCAGCCCTGTCCTCTGCCACATCCCCTCTCCCTTTTCCCCTCCCCCTCTCTCTCCACTTGTTCATGGCCAGCCTCTCTCTCTCTCTGTCTCTCTCTCTCTCGCTCTCTCTCTCTCTCTCTCTCTCTCTCTCTGTCTCTCCCCCCCCCCCCACTACCCTCTCAACTCCCCTCCCCGTGCCCTGAATAAACTCTATTCTATATTACATCGTTGTGTGGCTGGTCCCTCAAGGGGAAGGGGTGCCTCAGCATGGGCTCGCAGAGGCACCCCCTTCCCCCACACCTGACTGCACATCCACCAAACATATTCTCTCTGTCCTCATCTTTTTGTAAGACACGACACTCATCCTTTTGTCTTAAAGGGGGATTTGTTAGACTGGCTTACACATGTAGTCTGAGTAATCCAACAATGGCTGCCTGCACTGGAGAGTCTGAGAGGCCAGTGTTCAGCTCACTAGGCTGGATGTCTCATCAGCCCTCATCTGCTGCTGTAGGCCTGGAGGATCCATGGAACGCTGCTGGTCTCCAGTCTGTGCTGAAATCCTGAGGCAGTCGGTTCTAGTAACATAGGGGAAGGAATGGCTGAGCAAGAAGGCAGATGGACTTGCTAGGTAGGGAGCGTGAGAGCAAGCAGGCAGAAGACAGAGTTCCCTTCTTCCACTGAACCCTGGCGCCTGAGCCTGGCAGGGCTTCCTGATGTGTTCATAAGCTGTGGTCTTTGCTGGCACTAATCTCAGTAGCCCCAGGATTCTCTGCTTTAAACATGCTTGTCCTCCAACCAGCACAAGCTTTACGAAGCATTCCATGCTGTTTCTGAGGCTGGGGTTTTCTCCATAAATCCAGGCAAAAGCAGCCACCTGTCTGACACCTCACAGTCAGGGCCTCAGCATCTGTAGTCCTGTGTGCATCTGAGCTCGCTCAGAGCAACTCACTAAGAGTCGCCTACAACATTTTTATATTTTCCTATCCAGTTTCCCCAGGCCTTTCCAAATTTGAAAATCTTCTGACCCACACAAGACACTGTCTGGTCACAGGAGCGACCCTACTTCTGGTACCAGTTTTCTGCATTAGTTTTTCTTGAGAAAACTAAAAGAGGAGACCTGTATCTTGGCCTCTGGTTTCAAAGGCTTCAGTCCATGGTGGCCCGGACTCATGACTGTGTGTGGCCGAGCTGAGGCAGAGCAGCAGAGGGTCTCATCTTATGGCAGCAAGGACGCAGAAAAACAGGGCATGGGACCAGAGACAAGGTAGACCTTCCTTTCAAAGGCACAGCCCAATGGCATACTTCCTCCAAGCGGGCCCCATATTCTAATGAACTTATCGGCCCACTGATCTGTATCCTACCCACAGCACTAAGGACCATCTGGGGACAAAGCACTCCAAACCATCCATGGTTACAGGTATACACTGAATTCTTGTAACATATCCCCTATGATAAATTGGACTTTTGTAACTGATTTATTTCCCTTTATGTAGCATTCATCATGGTAACCGTGGTACCTGGTTAGTAACAGTATCTGGCAAATCAATCCCTCATTTGTAGAAAAAGAGCGCTCAAGTATTATTGTAGTTTGCACAGGAAGAAAAAGGCTTCACGTGTTTTCCATCTTCATAAGCTCTTCTCACACAGTAGAGCCACAGCTCTGTTGTCCTAACTCAGCAACAGTAGCATACATTTCTTTTACCCTCTTGACTGTTTCAGGGATGGTGGCAGTTGACTTTCCTGTGGAATATCTAAACTCCCAGAATCATTTCTCATGCAAATTAGGGCCATTAGAAAACAAACTTAGGGCTACTTGAGCACAAGTTCTGATGATCTGATGAACAGAAGAGCTGAGTCACTGATGGATGAGTAGTGTGTACTGCATGGAAACTGCACAAAAATGACTCACACCCGTCAGACGTCACCAGCGTGTACAGCAGCACGAAGCTACTTCAACTTAGTCGGAATGGATCCAGCTATTAACTTCTGGGGTTTTTCATGTAGTATTTTCAAACTGCGGTTGACGTCAGATAATTGAAACCACAGTAAGGAACTAACAGGGGACTGCTAAAGTTGTAGTCTATCTTAATAAGACAGGGCCATTCGCCTTCCTCAATCTATTAGGAGCTTTTTGAAAAGCAAAGGTGGACTGGTTGGTTTAGTCTCAAATAAATCCATGTTCTCTTGTTGGAAAAAAAAGTACTAGCTTAGAGAAGAACAGAAGTAAACCCTCCAAGCTGAGAAAACCACAGGTCTGGCCACTGTGGGGCCATTTTCAGTCCTCCAGCTGTGTACCACCCTCATCCGTCAGCCACGCCCTTCAGCGTTACCTTGGAAACTGCCTTCAGCCTCCATCTTCACATAATATGATCAGCCACCTCAGTGAAGTGTGCCTCCTGGAAAGCCAGCTGAGCCGGAGATGTGGAACATCCGTGAGTACCACCTATCCAACAGCGTGGCCCGAAAGACAGGTTCAGAGACATGAGATGGTGGGGTAAGCTAAAGATTTCCATTTTAAAAAATTAAGTTATCTATTTAGTGGGGTAGGAAGGTGCACGCACCACGGTGCCTCCTGTGGAGATCAGAAGACAACTTCTAAGAGTCACTCCTTTCAAGAGGAACACTCCTCCATTGTTGGTGGGATTGCAGACTGGTAAAACCATTCTGGAAATCAGTCTGGAGGTTCCTCAGAAAATTGGACATTGAACTGCCTGAGGATCCAGCTATACCTCTCTTGGGCATATACCCAAAAGATTCCTCAACATACAAAAGAGACACGTGCTCCACTATGTTCATCGCAGCCTTATTTATAATAGCCAGAAACTGGAAAGAACCCAGATGCCCTTCAACAGAGGAATGGATTCAGAAAATGTGGTACATCTAAACAATGGAATATTACTCAGCTATCAAAAACAACGAGTTTATGAAATTCGTAGGCAAATGGTTGGAACTGGAAAATATCATCCTGAGTGAGCTAACCCATTCACAGAAAGACATACATGGTATGCACTCATTGATAAGTGGCTATTAGCCCAAATGCTTGAATTACCCTAGATCCCTAGAACAAACGAAACTCAAGACGGATGATCAAAATGTGAATGCTTCACTCCTTCTTTAAATGAGGAAAAAGAATACCCTTGGCAGGGAAGGGAGAGGCAAAGATTAAAACAGAGACTGAAGGAACACCCATTCAGAGCCTGCCCCACATATGGCCCATACATATACAGCCACCCAATTAGAGAAGATGGACGAAGCAAAGAAGTGCAGACCGACAGGAACCGGATGTAGATCGCTCCTGAGAGACACAGCCAGAATACAGCAAATACAGAGGCGAATGCCAGCAGCAAACCACTGAACTGAGAATAGAACCCCCGTTGAAGGAATCAGAGAAAGAACTGGAAGAGCTTGAAGGGGCTCGTGACCCCAAAAGTACAACAATGTCAAGCAACCAGAGCTTCCAGGGACTAAGCCACTACCTAAAGACTATACATGGACTGACCCTGGACTCTGACCTCATAGGTAGCAATGAATATCCTAGTAAGAGCACCAGTGGAAGGGGAAGCCCTGGGTCCTGCTAAGACTGAACCCCCAGTGAACTAGACTATGGGGGGAGGGTGGCAATGGGGGGAGGGTTGGGAGGGGAACACCCATAAGGAAAGGGAGGGGGGAGGGGGATGTTTGCCCGGAAACCGGGAAAGGGAATAACACTCGAAATGTATATAAGAAATACTCAAGTTAATAAAAAAAAAAAAAAAAAAAAAGAATGAAGAAAAAAAAAAAAAGAGTCAGTCCTTTCAACCATGTAAGTTCCAGGTTGTGAGGTGTGGCGCAGTCACCCTTAACCATGGAAATCACCCTTACCCTCTAGCTACCTCCAAGATTTCGGTTTTAAGGGGACTGGGTTTCCTCGTGCTTCTGTCTGGTGTTAGAAGCCAGCCGAACAAAGGGGCCCTGGAGAGAGCAGGCATAAGCTCTAGGCCCAGGACACTGATGAGCAATTCCAGACCCATGGTACACACGTAGACATGGCTCCACCCAGCAATATACTCAACGCCACTAATATGAACGGCGGCAGCTCTTGATGGGGTGAAAAGAGAAAGAAAAGCGATGAGGTTAGTGCACCATGTTGTGGGTGCTTAATCATGTGTGTGGCACTTTAATAGCAATTATTTTCAAACAATAGATTTTTATAAATCTCCAAAAGCCTGGATGGTCAAGCTCCTTTAAGCTACAATAGTCTTTCCTGCTAGAATCCTAACAACTGGTTTATTTTCGGCTCCAATGTCATTGTGCTTAGTCCAAATGACAGTGTTAATACAAGTCATGTCCTCTGAATCTGAAATGCATTAAAGACGTATTGGATAAGTCAAGTAGTAAGATGGGAAGAAGAAAGGGACAATAATTGTATTGAGGGACTTAATCCCAAAAGAAAATGTATTGCAAGAGTGGCTTCTATGAAGCCAGGGGAAAAAGTGACAGAATAAATCAACCAGATGCTGTTCCAGTCAGCCACACCTCAGGCCAAAGAAGTGCAAGCCTTTAAATGCTTGATGGCGCCCCAAAGTGATTTTATATTCTGCTATGTAAATAAAGTCTATACACAGAGAAAAAAATGAAGCCAATTGGAAAGAGAGACCTGAGAAAAGAGAGGGGAAGTGAGAAGGGAGGAGCGAGAGAGCTGGGTGAGTTCAAATGTAGTGTTCTAATTCTCGAAATCCATAATACATCCTGGCTCCTGCAGCTTTTCTTTTGACTCCTAAATTTTGGTCCAATATCTGCCCCTTTCAGTCACAGCTAAAGGGATTGCAACCAAAATAACCTAGGCCATCAAGAAAAGGAGAAGAAAACTGTGTCCTCTCTGTCCTCCACCAGTACACCAAAACTTACTTCCAAGATGTCCCTACCGTGTCCTGGGCCTCCAGTCAAGCTATCAGTCTCCTTTATCCCTATTGAATGAATACTGCTCCTGTCTCTCAAACTTGGGCTATCTTGAGGTCTTACTGTCTGGGGTATGGCTGACAGATTCCTCCCTCTCCAAACCATTCTGTGATCTCCACATGATCATCCCTGCCCTTCCGGCCTTCTTCCTTTCCCCTTCTTACAGGCACTGTTTTTTGGACTCTCCCGACACACTCAGGAGGCCATTAATCTGTGCTGCTTCCAGCACCTGGAGACCCCAGGTAAACAAACCCCAACCCAATTCAATGTCACCAGTAAAATGCAAGAACCAATCAAAACCTGTCAACCAATGCTGGGCTAGGGACTGAACACTGCCACCGTGTGCGTGTGCAAACCAGAAGAGCTTTGTGGACTGCACTGTCCCCATCCACCTCTACACGGGTTCTGGGAATTGATTGGGTCTCCAGGCTTGTGTTCCACTTTCCTTTACACACTGAGCCATCTCATCCACCTGAAGATAAACCTCTTAAAAGCATTTGTCTACACTTCCTGTTTTCCTTTCTCTGCTATTCATCACTTTGTAAAACTGCTCTCTCATCAGAGAAACATTAACTCAGTCCTGGGGTACTTAGTGTTAGTAAGGTTTTTAAAAAGTCCACTTTGAGTTAAGGTTCCATAAGCTTCGGGGTTTCAGACTACCCCAGTGGGGTGGTCAGAGTCAGGGTATCCCGTGCTTTCCGTGAACACAACAGTCAGTGTGCTTGTTCAGTTGTTGGGTCCACCTCCCCGTCTGTGTCATTCCCTGCCAGTCTGATCCGCAGTGACAACACTGCATCCTAAGTTGCAGCATATATACTCGAAGAAATTATGTAATCTCAAAGGGTGATGGAGTGGGTGGGGGAGTTAATAATAATTAATAATTCCTATGAGTTTAATTTTATACTTTCAATAATCACACAATGATAACATGTGGATAGATACATAACCTAGAAAAAAAAAGAAAAAGAATTTCCTGAGTGGCTTAGGAATGAGATAAGATTAAGAAGAACTAACTGCCTAGAGTCATTCTAGCAAATAAGACCCAGAGGACTACTTCTCTGCATGGAGTAAAAATGACTTTGATAGGCAAATTGTTATCTAGGGCAAGTGTCTTAAACTTTTAAAAATGTGTGTGTGTGTGTGTGTGTGTGTGTGAGAGAGAGAGAGAGAGAGACAGAGAGACAGAGAGACAGAGAGACAGAGAGACAGAGAGACAGAGAGACAGAGAGACAGAGAGACAGAGACAGAGAGAGAGACAGAGAGACAGAGACAGAGACAGAGAGAGAGAGACAGAGACAGAGAGACAGAGACAGAGAGAGAGACAGAGAGACAGAGACAGAGACAGAGACAGAGACAGAGACAGAGACAGAGACAGAGAGACAGAGACAGAGAGAGAGAGACAGAGACAGAGAGAATATCCCAAGCGACCAGATGAACAAGGATCCCTGGAGCTGGAGTTCCAGGTAGTTGTGAGCCCTGGTCATGGTGTTGGGGGCTGAGCTCGCCATCTGGAAGAACAGGCAAGCTCCTGCGGAGCCCTCCCTCCAATCTCCTGTTCTTAGCTGTTTTATGGGCACTTTCCTTGCATTTACTTTCACACCATCTCAGTAGCTTTTGCTCTTCTGTTTGTCTCTTGCGGCTTGAGTATGTAATGTCCTACCACAAGCCCAGGGGTTGACTATCACCCCAGCACTGGTCCTAGTGCTATCTTGGAAGACTGTGGAACTCTGAGGAGAGGAGATCTACTGAGGAAGTGGCTCACTGATGGGTAAATCATAGGGGCCCTATAGGTTAAGCTGGATCTCTACCAGGTCTCGACTGCTCCTTAGTCTATGAGGACTGTATCCTCTCAAACCAGAGGCCAAAGCAAGCCTTCCCTGAGCTCTTCGTTCAAGCATTTCGTAAAGCAGCTTCACACATAGGCATGCAGACCTAACTTCTCTGTGCTATGTTACAGTGTAGAAAGGCTAACTAATAAAGCCTATACATTCCTTTTTCTCTTTTTAAAAAAGATTTATTTATTTATTTTTATGTATATGAGTACACTGTAGCTTCAGACACACCAGAAGAGGGCATCAGATCCCATTACAGATGGTTGTGAGCCACTGTGTAGTGGCTGGGATTTGAACTCAGGACCTCTGGAAGAGCAGTCAGTACACTTAACCACTGAGCCCTCTCTCCAGTCCCTATGTGGCACACAAAGCCTTTTACTACACATTTCTTAAGGCACTCCTAAAAAGGAAGCTGAAATTAGAAGTCATTCACCACTTACCACCACAAGGCCACCCAGATAATTTCACTGTGCTTCAAAAACCCCACCTGGTCAAGTTCAGTATTGACTAGAGCCAAGCATGTGGAATGTAGAAGACGGCACTGAGAGGCATGAGAAAATGCCTAGGATGGAAACTATGCAAAGAATTCCTCAGAGCTGAGGTATTCAAGGTGGCTAATGTCAGGACATTTGACTAACAATGGCTGCCTCTGCTGTTGCCAACTCTGAGGCAACACTAGAGACCAAATGACATTTGCCTTATGGTAGCTTGGGTGGACTTCTTTTTGCCCTTTGTCCCCTCAGATGTGCCTGTTCTACCAGAGCAGAGTACCCAGGATTGCGGCCACGCTGATCCCATATAAGTGCTATGTGGTAGAGAGTCAGATTTTCACTTATTTGAAGTTGACATGCCTTCTTCTTGTCCGTGGTCAAACCTCTTACGTCACCAAGTATCACACTCTCCCCCTACACAAGGTGCTGTCTGTTCCTTTAACTTCAGCTGAAATCCAGTCAGTCACCAAACCTTTCCGCTGCACCCCTTTGGGTGCCCCCTGGAAACTCCTTCAGAACTCACATTCCCTACCTCTTTCTGGATATTTTCTTCTTTGTCTTTCTTAGAAGTCAGGCTGCAGCCCTCACTGGAAATTGAAACCTGTTTTCCCTACAGCAGTCTCAGGAAGCGGTTGTTCCCCCACCACACCCTCTCACGCCACAGACCACAAGCCCAGAGGCAGAGTAAGTGTCTTTCTTGGCTCTCGTGGCTGCTGGCTGACCATTCTTCTCCAGCTGACAACTGCCAGTTCTGAAAACTCACACCCTCAAGTTCTTCCACCCACCCTCTTACCCCTCAGGCCATTGTTCACCAGCCTCTTGTCCCTGGTTCACAGCAGACATTAGGGTCTGGCTCATGAGCTGCCCTTCCATCTTGCTCTTCAGTCACTCTTTGTGGCTTTGTAGCCACCTAAAATGTGTGCAGGGGGATTAGTGGCCTGCAGCCTCGCCTCCTCACTTCCTTGCTTTCTCTTCCTCCACCTACCTTCAGCTCCCGCGCCTACAACTCTGCCCTCTGGCAATCCCATGTGATGAGTACACAGTGTCTGCAGTCACATCCCCATCCCTAGCTCTGGCCGCCCTCCCAAAGAACCAACCCCCAGGACTCTTCAGTCTCACAGATGCCTCCGACTGAAAGGCCCCTACAGCCACCATTTCTCCATCCCTTGTCTCTGCCAAAGAAGCATGGGAAAGATTGTGACTTACACCTAAGGACTTGAGAGAGTTTCATAAGACGCTCATTCACACAGTAGCCAGTAGATAAGGGAACCCAGAAGAGATAATGGCCTGGCCAGAAACAAGGCGTGTGATAAGCTCTTGCCAGCGACAGTCTAACAGAGAGAGCAGATCCCTGAACTCCAGGAAGAGTTGGGTAAGAGGGGGATGTGACCAGAGACTCAAACTACAAGTGTGGTAAGAGACAGGCATATGGAGGGAAAGTGCATACCCCACTGTCTGATGTGTTTTTTGTTGTTGTTGTTGGTGGTGGTGGTGGTGGTGGTGGTGGTGGTGGTGGTGGTGGTGGTGGTGGTGGTGCTGGTATCAGGAATTGCCTTTAACAGTGACACTGTTTGATCACTGTTGCCATGGCAACGGCCATACGTGCCCAGAAGACCTTTGGCTCAATTTTCACCTCCACCTGGGAACCTTTATGTCACATTCCAAATAAAAGGCAGATTCCCTGCACCCTCGCCCTCTTTCTCTTCTTTCTCTCACCCCTTCCCCTTGTCTTGTTCCCCAATTAAATCTCACCATGTGGAATCATGTTGGTGTTGGTTTGGTATGCTCTTTCCCCAGAGGCGCAGCTGATATTCTGATATTATTAATAACTGATACCTGATATTAATAACAACAGTTGTTGTTATTGTTTTGTTTTGATTTTTTCCGCCTGTGTCTTCTATTTAATTTCCAGTTCTATCTAGCTGGAGATCAAGAACCAGGGAGCCCCAGTAATGCAGTCTACAGTCTTTGTTCTTTTACAAGGAGCTAGGGGGTGCAATGTCATGGAAATGAAGGTACTAAAAAGGACCTGGTGACTCCTCCCTGGCCCTGGCTGCATCACTGCTGTCCTCATCTGCATACATTTGTAGTATCCTTGTGGCACTGTTCCACCAGCCAGACAGAAGCACTCCTACCTCCTCTATACCCGTATCCAGGCCGGGAGACACGGCTGCAGAAAAACTTCACTTTAGGTCTACACCTAAAACTCTCCAATGGGCCCAGCTGTCTGATCCTGTTCCTCTGATTTCCTCAACCTCCTGTGAGCTCCCAGTTCTCTTCCCAAAGTTCACTGCAATGTCTAGTCCTAATATCTCTCCTGAGAAAATGGGAACAATCAAGGGAAGACAACTGGGTATTGGCATTAAGGCGTCCCTCTCGGGTATGGTGCAAGCTCATCCTTGTCACCAGAGGAGAAGAACAACAGCCTTTGGCCCACCAGGGTCTTTTTTCCCTCAGTCACTCCTATAGAATGGCTTCCTTGTAGGCCTTTCCATTGGGATTCACAAGCTCATACTACATTATAAACAAGAAGAAAAGCAAAAACTTCCTTAGAGCCTCTTCGGCTGCTTGCTTGTTTCTGTGCTTTGTCTCCCAGGAAACCACTCACGAGTTCTGCCCGTGTCTCCATCACGTCCCGTCCTCTCTGACCCCACGTTAGCCAGCCTATTCCAAAGAAACCATTATCTTGGTATAGTTAGGGTGCTAGCGGGCACAACTTGTATATTCAGATTGGACGATTTGGGCAAATTTTCATAAAACATATGGGCAAGGTAAAAGGAGCCATGCAGGGTAGCACAAGGTTTGAGATTATTGACAACACGCATAGAGGGACAGAGAGCCTCCTGACTGGAGCCATCGAAGGTGGCTGGCCACAGAGCAGTCCTAGCTGAGGACCACAGGAGCCAGACGACTCACCACCTCTCGCAGTGGGGACTCCTCCAGGTGCTGCCCCTGCAATGACTGGAACTCCCTCAGCCACACTTCAGTCTGAAGCCCTTGCTGCCCTCACCCCTTGCCTTTCCTGGGTGCCAGGACTGAATCAGAAAGCTTCCCCTGCTGACTCCGCCCACTACCGATGCAATAAAATGGCACCATCGATAAGCTAGACATCTAACTCTGTTTTGACACCAGTGTCTTGGGATGATCCCAACCAAAAAGCCATTTAAAGCTTTATGGGCTAACCAGCATATGGTATGTTTAAGCAACTAGAGTAGAAGCAGCATGGGGTACTTTTCTCAGAAATGAAAGAGTGAGATATACTTGAGTATATCTCAAGTGTAAATGACTGAGCACAATGGGTTCCTATCTTAGTGAATGCAAAGATGTCACAGCCAAGGCAGAAAGGGCAGAGAAAGATCACCTACAACAGGTAAGGACATAGGCTGTCTTAGGGTTTTACTGCTGTGAACAGACACCATGACCAAGGCAGTCTAATAAAGGACAACATTATATTGGGGCTGGCTTACAGGTTCAGAGGTTCAGTCCATTATCATCAAGGCAGGAGCATGGCAGCATCCAGGCAGGCATGGTGCAGGAGGAGCTGAGGGTTCTACATCTTCATCTGAAGGCTGCTAGCAGAATACTGGCTTCCAGGCAGCTAGGATGAGGGTCTTAAAGCCCACACTTGCAGTTCCATACCTACCCCAAAAAGGCCACACCTACTCGAACAGGGCCACACTTTCTAATAGTGCCACTGCCTGGGCCGAGCATACCATCACATAGGCATTCTTTTTTTTTTTTTTTTCCGGAGCTGAGGACAGAACCAGGGGCCTTGTACTTGCTAGGCAAGCACTCTACTACTGAGCTAAATCCCCAACCCTATAGGTATTCTTTCTAAAGCAGTATCATCCTTAAAGAGAGGAAGATAGGGATTTTATTGAAGAAGCGCGCGCGTGTGTGTGTGTGTGTGTGTGTGTGTGTGTGTGTGTGTGTGTGTCCATATGAAAATACATATATTAAATGAGAATATATATTGTAAAAGGAATTATAAATCCTAGGTATCCCATATGAAAGACACACAATCCAGGTATTTGATTTACAAGCTGTGAGCCTAGACTGGGCAGCATTTGGAGCTAATCTAAATTACATCCCAGCCATGTGTCCCTTGTTGTTTGCTGTTTCTCCTTGCCACATGCTCATGGTCCATCTCCTCTCACAGTGGCTTCCTCCTCTCTTTGCTTCCTTTCTCTTTCTTTTGTTTCTACCTGAGACTCCCAGCCAGGTAACTAAAAGTCCACCCACCTCTATCTACTGCCCAATCACAGGCCTTAGTCTTTTATTGACCAATTAACTTGGGAAGCAAGGTTATACAGCATCATCTGGTGTACATGAGGATCTTGTGGTGCTGAGCAGATCTCGGGGGATATATTTAGAATTTGAATACGTAACAGCACCAGACCAACCCCAACAATACATATTCCTATAGAAACGCGCTCATCACATTCTTGAGCTTGCTTGGTTAAGAAGTACATTGTCGAGCATGCTCAGTTCAAGGTCATAGTTGAGGAAAAGTGATGCCTGTTTGGACATGCTTTGCTCAAGGTCATGGAGCAATTTCTAAAGATGTTAATCTTTTAGACAGGAATGCTTCTGGACATAGCTGGCATTGTGAGGTTTTAGCTTAAATAAAAGACACCTCAAAGTGGGCAGACTGATCTAGAAGTCTGTCCATAATGGTCCCTGCCTCATGCAGTCCCTTTTCATGTGGTAGAAAAGACAGTTAATAGTTTGAAAGAACAACCATCAGTTTTGTTTTTTTTTTTTTGTCTTTTTTTTTATTAGCTTGAGTATTTCTTTTTTTTCTTCTTCTTCTTCTTTTTCTTCTTTTTTTCTGGAACTGGGGACCAAACCCAGGGCCTTGCGCTTGCTAGGCAAGCGCTTTACCACTGAGCTAAATCCCCAACCCCCCCCCCCCCAGTATTTCTTATTTACATTTCAAATGTTATTCCCTTTCCCGGTTTCCGGGCCAACGTCCCCCTTCCTCTCCCCTTCTATATAGGAGTTACCCTCCCCATCCTCCCCCCATTACCGCCCTCCCCCCAACAATTATGTTCACTTGGGTTCAGTCTTGCCAGGACCCAGGGCTTCCCCTTCCACT
Organism: Rattus norvegicus; assembly: GCF_021556685.1. Lineage (NCBI taxonomy): Eukaryota > Metazoa > Chordata > Mammalia > Rodentia > Muridae > Rattus > Rattus norvegicus. Next base: position 10,895,921 of record NC_141538.1, read on the forward strand.
GGTGCTCTTACTAGGATATTCATTGCTACCTATGAGGTCAGAGTCCAGGGTCAGTCCATGTATAGTCTTTGGGTAGTGGCTTAGTCCCTGGAAGCTCTGGTTGCTTGGCATTGTTGTTCATATGGGGCCTCGAGCCCCTTCAAGCTCTTCCAGTCCTTTCTCTGATTCCTTCAACGGGGGTCCCATTCTCAGTTCAGTGGTTTGCTGCTGGCATTCGCCTATGTATTTGCTGTATTCTTGCTGTGTCTCTCAGGAGAGATCTACATCCGGTTCCTGTTGACCTGCACTTCTTTGCTTCATCCATCTTGTCTAATTGGGTGGCTGTATATGTATGGGCCACACATGGGACAGGTCCTGAATGGGTGTTCCTTCTGCCTCTGTTTTAATCTTTGCCTCCCTATTCCCTGCCAAGGGTATTCTTGTTCCCCTTCTAAAGAAGGAGTGAAGCATTCGCATTTTGATCATCCGTCTTGAGTTTCATGTGTTCTGTGCATCTAGGGCAATTCAAGCATTTGGGCTAATAGCCACTTATCAATGAGTGCATACCATGTGTGTTTTTCTGTGATTGGGTAACCTCACTCAGGATGATATTTTCCAGTTCCATCTATTTGCCTATGAATTTCATAAAGTCGTTGTTTTTGATAGCTGAGTAATATTCCATTGTGTAGATGTACCACATTTTCTGTATCCATTCCTCTGTTGAAGGGCATCTGGGTTCTTTCCAGCTTCTGGCTATTATAAATAAGGCTGCGATGAACATAGTGGAGCACGTGTCTTTTTTATATGTTGGGGCATCTTTTGGGTATATGCCCAAGAGAGGTATAGCTGGGCCCTCAGGTACTGGAATGTTCAGTTTTCTGAGGAACCTCCAGACTGATTTCCAGAATGGTTGTACCAGTCTGCAATCCCACCAACAATGGAGGAGTGTTCCTCTTTCTCCACATCCTCACCAGCGTCTGCTGTCACCTGAGTTTTTGATCTTAGCCATTCTCACTGGTGTGAGGTGAAATCTCAGAGTTGTTTTGATTTGTATTTCCCCATGACTGAAAATGTTGAGCATTTCTTTAGGTGCTTCTCAGCTGTTCAGGATTCCTCAGCTGTGAATTCTTTGTTTAGCTCTGAACCCCATTTTTAATAGGATTATTTGTCTCCCTGCAGTCTAACTTCTTGAGTTCTTTGTATATTTTGGATATAAGGCCTCTATCTGTTGTAGGATTGGTAAAGATCTTTTCCCAATCTGTTGGTTGCCGTTTTGTCCTAACCACAGAGTCCTTTGCCTTACAGAAGCTTTGCAGTTTTATGAGATCCCATTTGTCGATTCTTGATCTTAGAGCATAAGCCATTGGTGTTTTGTTCAGGAAATTTTTTCCAGTGCCCATGTGTTCCAGATGCTTCCCTAGTTTTTCTTCTATTAGTTTGAGTGTGTCTGGTTTGATGTGGAGGTCTTTGATCCACTTGGACTTAAGCTTTGTACAGGGTGATATGCATGGATCGATCTGCATTCTTCTACATGTTGACCTCCAGTTGAACCAGCACCATTTGCTGAAAATGCTATCTTTTTCCCATTGGATGGTTTTGGCTCCTTTGTCAAAAATCAAGTGCCCATAGGTGTGTGGGTTCATTTCTGGGTCTTCAATTCTGCTCCATTGGTCTATCTGTCTGTCTCTGTACCAATACCATGAAGTTTTTATCACTATTGCTCTGTAATACTGCTTGAGTTCAGGGATAGTGATTCCCCCTGAAGTCCTTTTATTTTTGAGGATAGTTTTAGCTATCCTGGGTTTTTTGTTATTCCAGATGAATTTGTAAATTGTTCTGTCTAACTCTCTGAAGAATTGGATTGGTATTGTGATGGGGATTGCATTGAATCTGTAGATCGCTTTTGGTAAAATGGCCATTTTTACTATATTAATCCTGCCAATCCATGAGCATGGGAGATCTTTCCATCTTCTGAGGTCTTCTTCAATTTCTTTCTTCAGAGGCTTGAAGTTCTTATTGTAGAGATCTTTTTCTTGCTTGGTTAAAGTCATTCCGAGGTACTTTATATTATTTGGGACTATTATGAAGGGTGTCGTTTCCCTAATTTCTTTCTCGGCTTGTTTCTCTTTTGTGTAGAGGAAGGCTACTGATTTATTTGAGTTAATTTTATACCCAGCTACTTTGCTGAAGTTGTTTATCAGCTTTAGTAGTTCTCTGGTGGAACTTTTGGGATCACTTAAATATACTATCATATCATCTGCAAATAGTGATATTTTGACTTCTTCTTTTCCAATCTGTATCCCCTTGTTCTCCTTTTGTTGTCTGATTGCTCTGGTTAGAACTTCAAGAACTATATTGAATAAGTAGGGGGAGAGTGGGCAGCCTTGTCTAGTCCCTGATTTTAGTGGGATTGCTTCAAGTTTCTCTCCATTTAGTTTAATGTTAGCAACTGGTTTGCTGTATATGTCTTTTACTATGTTTAGGTATGGGCCTTGAATTCCTATTCTTTCCAGGACTTTTATCATGAAGGGGTGTTGAATTTTGTCAAATGCTTTCTCAGCATCTAATGAAATGATCATGTGGTTTTGTTCTTTCAGTTTGTTTATATAATGGATCACGTTGATGGTTTTCCGTATATTAAACCATCCCTGCGTCCCTGGGATGAAGCCTACTTGATCATACAACCATCAGTTTTAAACCCAATGTCAGTAGAAAAGTCATCCTTTTACTTTGCACTAACTCTTGGAGAACAGCCCACAAGTTAGCAATTGTTCATTGTGATAATTAAATGGGGATCAAGTATTCAAACATATGAGCCCATGGAGGAATTCTATGAGTCCCACCACAAGGAATAGGAAGAAGTCGACAATTGCACACAAGGTGGGTGCCAGGAAAGGAACCGTAACAGCTAAAGTGATTGGTTTCATCACTGGACTGGCTAATCTCAACTGTCAACTTGATAAGATATGGGATCACTTGGGAGGTTGGGCTTCTGAGCATGCTTTTGTAGGAGTTATCTTCATTGGGTTAATTGGGGAAGACCTACCCACTGTGGGCAGCACCATTCTCTGGGCCACCAAGCTCCTGCCACTGTGATTTCCCCATCAGGATAGACTGTAGCCTTAAACCACAAGCCAAGATAAATCCTCCCTCCTTCAAGGAGCTCTTGTCGGAGTATTGTATCACAGCGGCAGATAAAGCAACTAAGATAGGCACCTGTAGCAAGGCTACTCGGGAAAGCTCTAACTTGTAAAATTGCTGGTCAACTTGAAAAGAAGGAGACTGAAAAGAAAAAAAGAAGAAGAAACTTGCTAAATGGTTCTCTGCTTGAAAACAAGCAGAGAGCTCTTCCTAGGCTCACTCACCAAGGTGTTAGAGGCCACTGCTAGTGTAGAAGGTGCCAGAGCACAGCCAAGCTGGCAAAAACAAACAACTCGGCAGCATAGCCCCAGGCTTCTACTTTTGCAATTGTGCAAAATGAAAGAATTAAATGGTCATGAAGGCTTGCATCAAGATTACAACAGTGGGCAAGTGCAGGCTGTGCATGGCAGGCTTGGATTTCCTTCCAGGAGGAAATTTGAGGCCATTGTGTGTAACTATGATGGTAAGGCCTATGTTGTAATGGAAACACCAGGATATAGGAGAGAGATCAGCATTGTGGGCTTGCGGAGGAAAACTGTATCATGGACGGAAGCTGACCTAAGAGGGACGTCACATGTGCACATGTATGGCAGGCAGAAGGCCAAAGGGTGTTGCTATCTTACCTAGGGTTTCTATTGCTGCAAAGGCACCATAACCAAAAGCACGTTAGGGAAGAAATGTGGCTTGCATTTCCACATTGTAGTCCATCTCTGAAGGAAGCCAGAACCCTGGAGGCAGGAGCTGATGCAGAGGCCATGGAGGGGTACTGCTTACTGGCTTGCTCCCCGTGGCTTCCACAGCCTACTTTCCTACAGAACCCAGAACCACCAGCAGAGAAATGGCAGCACCCACAATGGGCTGGGCTTTCCCCTCCTGATCACTGATTGAGAAAATGGCGTACAGGCTGGCCTGCATGGGGATCGTGTGGAGGCATTTTCTCAATTGAGGTTGGTTCCTTCCTCTCAGGTGAGTGTAGCTTGTGTCAAATTGACATAAAGCTACCCAGCACATTACTGGATCCCACTGGAGCATAAATGATGCCTTCACCCAGTCCCGCCCTGCCAGAAACAGACTTTCATATTTACCTTGTTGGGTTTTAGTCTTTCTTTGGTCTGATCTCTCCTTACTGTGTTCTTGGTCTCCCTTTTGGAAAGGGAGTGTTTATTCTGTGCCACTATATGTTGATGTACGTGCCCAGTGCTTCTATAGAGGCTCACAGTTAAGAAATTACCTTGAGCCTTAAAAAGACTTTGAACTGTGGTTAGGAATGCTAAGGCTTTGGGGATTCCTTACAGATGAAGTAAAATGTGTTTTACATGGTGAGATAGCCATGAGCCTTTGAAGACCAGGGGAAGCCTGTTGAGTAAAAGTGATGTGTTTGGATAGTAAATTAATGAAGGGTAGATCTAAGATGCTAAGTTCATCTTTATTGTCACCTGGGAGTTTTGTTTTTTGAGAGCGTTTCAGGGCTGGAGAGATGGCTCAGCAGTTAAGAGCACTATCCCTTCTTCCAGAGGTCCTGAGTTCAATTCCCAGCAACCACATGGTGGCTCGCAGCCATCTGTAATGGGATCCGATGCCCTCTTCTGCCCTGTGGATATAAATGCAGTAGAGCACTCATACATTAAATAAATAAAATTAAAAAAAATAGATTCACTTTGTGAATGGAACCACCCTACATGTTAGAATCTCGGAATGGAGGGGGAGGGGGAAGGGGAGGGGAGAGAGGGGAGAGAGAGAGAGAGAGAGAGAGAGAGAGAGAGAGAGAGAGAGAAAGGAAGCCAAGGATGTAGGAAAGGCAGCTGCATACTCCCAGCTCAGTCAGGCTTGGCGGTTCACGGCCATCATCTCACACTCAGGAGGCAGACGCAGGAAAACCACAGAGAGTTTGAAGTCACACGAAGAGTGAGACCCAGTCTAAATAAAATACAAAACAAAGGCAACAAAAGCAGGAAGCCCCCAGTGACATACTTCCTGCAACTAGCCTCACCTCTCAGAGTGTCTATTACCTCCCAACGGCCCCGCCAGCCTCGATGAGACGTCTAGTACACAGTTTTGGGGAACATTTAACATCAGAACAGTAACATTGTACAAGTAATCTGTTTCTTTCCGAGATCAAATATATACATACTAAGATTGTAGTGACAATTGTATACAATAGGGATATACACCTTAAATAAGTGAATGCTATAATTTCTATATCCAAGCACCTTTAGAATGCAGTGGAATCATAAGATCAGGTTGGTTTGCTCAGCCTGCGTACCTGTGAAGACTTGAAGGAATCACAAACTCCACTAGGTAGAGAAGACAAGCAAAGGTTCCAGACAAAGACAGAAATGACGCAAAGGCAGTAGGGAGCTTGGGAAAGCAAACCATAGAGCTTCTCAGTCCTCGGCAATGCAAATGAGAGTCAGAGGTGGAGGGCACTGAAGGACAGGACCGCGCCTGTTTGAGCAGGAGGACCAAATCATGAGAGGATACTTAGTCAAGCTAGTTTTCCGCGAAGAAAAAGGAAAAACAAAACAAAGGTGCTTTCTCGAAGAACATTCTAGATGGGGCAAAGGGGAACGTGATCTGGAGCCAAGTGAAACACAACTTTAACCAAGAAAGTAAGAATCAAAGCTACGTCTAGTGCCCCTCTGATCGCTTGCCTTGAAGCAGCTCCTTGGACAGCTAAGGTGCACACCATCACCCTCCCAACAGAAGAGACCGCCTGCTAGGGGAACCGTGGCGTCCCGTGGTTCCTCCTCCCAGTTCACTTTCAAAATCTTTAAAAGATTCTCTCCCCTCACGAGATAAGGATTGGTTAACTTGACATGTCCTCTGTGTTCTGAATCCTCAGTTGAGTTCCTGCTACTAGGTCAACTCTCAATCCCTACTTTTTGATACAGAAATAAGAAAACTGAGCCTCATAGAAAGAAGTAAGTTGTCGGGCAATAAATTGAACATAATAAGTTGACTCCATAACCACCTTTTTAAACTACCGTGATTACACCAGAAACGTAATGTTCCAGGCCAGGTCCCCTCCCGGGACTATACTACGGCAGTGGGGACAGGGGAGGAGACTGAATTGTGGGATTTGGCGCTGGATTAGATGTCAAGGGATAATAAAAACATGCAACCTAGAATAATTTTAGCTTCTAGATTGGGTAAGTAGTGAACTTTTTCAGGAAAAATAAAGACTCTGGGTTACACAGAAATAGGAAAGAGGACCATAGTGTTAATACAAGTAAATTCAGTGGGGACCGGGGAGCTGGACAGAACGACAGAAAAGAGCTTAACTCTGAGGTAAACAAGCGTTTAACACTGCGGGGGTGGGGGGGTTGGTGGTGGTGGTTTGGGTTTCGGTTTTTTACTTCGAAACAAGGTAACCCTGGATGGTATTAAACTCAGAGCACTTCTCCTGCCTCAGCCTCACAAACCATGGGATTACAGGAGTCAACCACTAGTTCATTGGCAGCAACATTGGAAGGCAGACACTCAAACTCGCGAAAACCCTTTGAATAAGCAGGCTACTTCGTTTTTTTCCAAAAATTTCTAGACCGTGACTATCGCTCACACAAGTGGCCAACAGTGTGGAACGTGGTAGCACCAGGGCCGGGCTGGGCAGGAGGGCGCGAAGGCACCCAGCGGCCCGTGCACGCTGCAGCAGCACGCGATGGCAGGGACTATTCCCTGGAAGCTCGCGCCCCAAACGACTCCAACTCCCTAAGCGAAGCCTCCGCGCGCCGCTCGTGTCCCCGCGACCTCCAGCCCAGAGGGGGCGCTGTGGGCCGCCAGGTGGGGCCACGGCGCGAGCGCGCGGTTTCTCCCTGGTGCGCATGCTCGCCACCGCTGCGGGCTGGCCTTTTTTTTTTTTTTTTTTCCGGGCCGCCCCGGCGGCTGCGTACTGGCTGTGGGATGGGAAGTGAAGCCCCAGCGAGCGGCTGTGGTGGGGCTGTGCGGAGCAGCCAGCGGGAGGCGGCGGCGGCAGCGCGGCGGTGAGCAGCCGAGAGCGCGGAGCCGGGCGGAGGAAGCACCTGCAGGCACAGGCGGCGGCTCCACCATGGCGATTCGCAAGAAGAGCAACAAGAACCCGCCGGTGTTGAGCCATGAATTCGTGCTGCAGAATCACGCGGACATCGTCTCCTGTCTGGCGATGCTCTTCCTGCTCGGGCTTATGTTCGAGGTGAGCCCTCCTTCCCGGACCCCGGGACCCCGGACCCGGGACCCTTGGCCGGGTCCGCCGACCCTAGAGTGCCGGGCCGGAGCTGCGCAGCCCCCCGCGGCCCTGCGGCCCCGGCCCGGCCCGCCGCCCCCTCCCGCGCCGCGCAGTTCCTGCTTCCCGCGAAGGGTTACGTGGCAGCCGGCGAGGGGCCGGCGGGGGCGGCGGGCGCGGCCGTGCTGGCCCTGCGCGGTGGGCGGACCCGGGGCCGGGACAGCGGGGCTGGATGACTGACAGGGACCCCCCCCCCCCCGCTCGACCCCGACCCACAGCCGCGGCCGCAGCCGCGGCCGCCGCCTGCGCGGAGGGCTTGGACCGGGTGCTCGCACCCGGTGGCCCCTCGCCCGCCGACGGCCGCTTGTCCAACTTTCTGCCTGGGCTCTCTGTTCCCGGAGGATCGGGTCTGATCCCGACGCGAGGCTCGCAACAGCTGTGTTGAGGAGTTGAGAGATTTCATTTCTTGAAGCAGAGGCGACGAGACTGTCAGGAGTGTGTAAATTCTCTTCCCACATATCTGAGTATTTTGATGACTTATTTAACAGCTGTTGAATGTGGGTAATAAAGTTTGCAAGGTGAACCTGTAACATCCTACATCCTACGGGTTTTTTCCACCCTCCTCAGTGCTTCCGCCCACTCTCCCCCTCTTCCATTTTTTTTTTAAATCTGTAAGCCACTGAGTCTCATTAAATATATTGATATATTGATGGTTATCATTTTGTCTCCTCACCCCCTGGCATGTAACCTAGTGAGGATAAATATTTTATCATCCATTTTTACTAGTCTTTTTATGGTGTCGAGAATAGAGCCTTAAAGGTTTGAGTTGAAAGCAAGGAACTACTGGAATGAAACAGTGATGAAAGGTGCTTACGATTTTTTCTTTTCCATAGCGCTAATTTGGTGTCATTAGGTAACTTTCTATGTTATCTTTCTTCTCTTCGAAAAGACTTTTCTAAATCTACATGTAAGTACTTCTTGTCCCTGATAGTGTCACAGATGGTTGTAGCCATGACTAAGGAGGTGGCAGGGTAGAACCAGTCAAAAAGCTTACTAGTTAACCCAAATTTGAGACGCAGTTTGGCCTCCCTTACAAATGAACTATATACATCACTTGTACAGGCCTCATAGCTGCTGTTGAAGAATCGGATAACTTGGCTTGGAGAAGTCTGACAGAATTTATTATATGAGTGGGTGGTATTTGAAATCTAGGGTTTGCTTGTGGCTCTATGGTAAATGCTTGCTTTGATTATTGGTTGTAGAATGAATCCAGGGCTGGTACAAGGCCGGAGCCTTTATGCCTGACCTGTACCCCAAGTCTCTAGTGCAGGCTTGCTTGTCTGCTTGCTTCCTTGCTTGCTCTGTCACTTCTATGTGGGTCAAAAGTATGGCTCTGGGTTCAATTATAAGCAACATACAAAATGCTAAATATCTGTTATCTCTGAATTTATGAAAAATGTTTTCCTGCTCGAGTATCAAAGGCACTAACGACATGGACGTGGTTAGTAGGCACTTGTCACCATATGCAGGAGAGTTGTGAATTCAAATGCAGTGGCAGCTACACAGTGAACGCCACCTCTGATGATGACTGGTCAGCTCCACTTAGGAGAAGGAGCTAACAGCTCCCGACGTGAGCTTGTAATTTAGGGGTGCGGGATCTGCTGAGCTTATTCGAAGTACTGTGAGTGAAGTAAAATAGACAGCAGAAAGCTGGACACTTAGAAATGCCACAGCCTCTGTTTTTATGTAAACTTCTTCCTTATTTTTTAGGATGTTCAGTATTAGATTAATGATTTTTTTTTCTTTTTGGAGTCTTTCTGGGTTGTCCTGCCTGTCCTGAAATTTGTTAACATAGTCTAGGTTGGCCTCGAACTCCTAAGAACCACCTGCCTCTGCCTCCTGTGTGCTGGATTAAAGGTTTCTAACAGTAAGTGTGCGTTTTAATACTAAATAGAAGCCTTTAAATCACTCCAGAAAGGCCTGAATGTTCAAATGCTGAACAGAGCAGGGCAGCCTGTGCAGGTTAACCATATGGTAAAGACGCAGGTTCTGAAAGCACTTTGTTCGGACACAGAAGACACTGACGGTGTGGGTTTTCACTGTGCGACTTTGGAAATAATTGCTATTTAATCTCAGTCTAATTGTAGAAGTACAGTGTGTGTGCATGCCGAAATAATAGAGAGAGTTTTGCAGAACTATGAAGCCTTTTGTGCAAGAATACTGAAATATTAGGGGACTTGTGGTTAAAATAGAAGAAGAAGAAGAAGAATAACAAGGAATAACAAGGTGTGTTAGCAGCCAAGCAGGCAAGCACTGGGGAGTACTCTACAAGCCTACACTCTGCAGCTGATTCACATTAGAGAATATAGGAACTTGGGTTTCCCTGTCTCTAAATGGGTTCTTCAAAGGCGTAAGCTAACTGATACCCATAGTGCCTCGCTCAGTGTTTGGTTATTCCTTGGCAGTTCATCCAGGTTGGAAAACAGATGACAGAGGTTTTAGACTCTCAGTCAATCAATATCTCTCTCCCTCCCCTTCCCCCTTCCTCCCTCTCTCAAAAGGTTAAAGAAGAAGTAATCTGTTTGAGGGAAATATTTGACTTTAGGAACTTTTTATTATACAAATTTTATAAATTTTTCTAGATTCATGTGTGCATCTGTGCATGCTTGAACACACAAACCTTTAAACCACAGCACACGTGTAGAGATCAGAGGACAACTTAGGGGAGTCAGGTCCCCCTCCCCACCCCACCCCCGTGTGTGTTCTAGGGGTTGAAGCCATCAAGCATGATGGCAGGTCTCTCTGTGCACTCACTCACCCACCCACATGTTTTATTAGCTTGTTTTTAGTTTCAGTTTTAAGTGTTTTACATGAGGAGATGTTTTGCCTGCATACATGTCTGTGCACAACTTGTGCCCTGGAAGGTTAGAAGAGGATGCCAGGGCCCCTGGAGTTGGACTTAGACAGTTGTGAACTGCCATGTGGGTGCTAGGAAGCAAACCTGGAACCTCTGAAAAAAGTAGCAAGTTCTCTTAACCACCGAACCATCTGTTTGACCCCTCGCTTATTAAACATAGATTGACCTAATGTCATTTCTGTCTGTCTTGGGGAAAAAACTTGTATATAAATTGATGAAGGAGAATATGGTAGAAATTCACACACCCTCATGAGTCCAGTGTGTACTTAGCCATGCCCACCTCTAACAGTACACACACCCTCTTGAATCCATCGTGTACAACAACCATGCCCACCTCTAACAGTACACACACCCTCATGAATCCAGTGTGTACAACAACCATGCCCACCTCTAACAGTACACACACCCTCTTGAATCCAGTGTGTACAACAACCATGCCCACCTCTAACAGTACACACACCCTCTTGAATCCAGTGTGTACAACAACCATGCCCACCTCTAACAGTACACACACCCTCTTGAATCCAGTGTGTACAACAACCATGCCCACCTCTAACAGTACAGAATACATCTCATCCTTATAATATTGGACACTAAGTTCTCACTGATGGCCACTCCCAAAAGAACCCTGAAATTTTATGACTTTCCATATGAAAACTTGGATCTCTCCTTAAATGTGGTAACCTATGTAAGATAGAGCGAAATTAATTTCACTTTTTTCCTAGGAGTAGATAGTAGTATAAATGTCCCAGAGGGCCATTTTTGCTATTTAGTACAATGAGCGTGGGGATGGCGTGTTTATAGTGTAAACCAGTGAGCTCACTGCTGACTTGCCAAAGCACTGCTGGATGAAAGGTGAAGCTTGGGAAAGTGGGGGCAGCAACAGTGTTGGTTTCCTCTCTACGTTCTTTGGTGGGTCTCGCTCCTGTTGTTTTTCTCCTGTCTTCCTACCTAATGTCACATGCTAAGCCAGCTGGAAGCCAGATCTTAATTTTATTTAGAAGCCTTGCATAAAAGGATAATCTAATTTTTGTTGTGTTTAGAATTTGGTACTGTATTTATCTTTGAAGATTTACAAAGTTTTCCCTCACCATGGTATCTGACCTCCTCTTACAAACTGGAGATGGGAGGCCGCAGAGGAGACAGTGCAGATCTGCAAGCATCCCTGTCCATCTGATCACTGCGGCACACATGGGAGCTCGAGGACAGCCCTGAGAAGACTCTGTGTCCCTTTACCCTGTGTGCTCAGGAATCAAACTTAAGTTGGCAGCCTTGGGGCAAGCACCTTTGCCCTCCAAGCCTTCTTGTCAGCCCCACAAATCTCAACCTTAAACCATTTTTAAACCTCATGTAGACAGACAGACAGACAGACAGACAGACAGACAGGGAAAGGGAGAAGGCGAGGGAGAGAGAGAGAGAGAATCCTCACTAGACTGTACGTGTCACATCGGGGTCAGCTCTCTCCTTCTAGCACAGGAGTCCTTCCCAGAGACTGGATTTGAGTGACAACCAGCCATGCCCACCTAAACCCAGGCCCCTCACCAAGTTTTAATACAGTGTCTTTATGAGTGGCCTCATATCCTCACTGTGGACTAAGTCCCCTCCCCCTTCCTGCCCGCCATTCTTTTGCCAACTGTCTAGCTAGCCGACGACATTGGCCTAACTCTGCCTCTCTCCTTTCCTGCAATGTATTCATTCACTCTCGTTGCTTTGCCTTTCCTCCTAAAAACTTTCCTTGGCTAAAGGAAACCCACTGCGTCTTATGCTCAGGAACCGTGTTCAGTACCCCAGGGGTGCCTGCACGTGGTTCCTCACATTTTACTACACTGTATGTTCTGTGAGTTTGCTATGCATAGCATCCATGATGGTTTAGTAAACCAAGTATTATGAAAGACTAACAGCGTTAGTCTTTAGTCTAACAGTTCCACCCCAGGACCAGTTCTCTGAAGCTGGCTGGCCTCCTGTGTTCAGCCTTACGATGATGGGAGGTTACCAGGACACACACGTGGCCCTGACAGCCATGCAGCCTCTGACGGGCCACTGGTGCCTTCCCGGGGGGGACAGTGCAGGTCTCATCACGTATCTCCCTATAATACAGTTCAAACGTGACATTCCTATCACAGTCTCCTTGTTTTCAAGGCTGCTGCAGACCACAGGTAAATGAAAACCGTGAGGAAGGGAATGACTGCTCTTGCTTTTCCTCACCCTTCTCCACCCCCACCCTCACTTTCCTTGCCTGTGTAAAACAAGCTAACCTCTTGAATGCTGGGATGGCAGCCATGAATGCACACCTGGCTGATTCTGCCTTTTATATGCATCTCAGCTCAGGGTTCTAGGAAAGTAATCATCCACATGTTCATAGTCTCACATTAAGTTTTTACTGCAGACGTGGTCTGCAATCTGTGTACTTGTCTTGGCCGGCTGCTCTCCCAGTGAGAACGATGTAATGTCATCATGCAGGTCCCCATCCCCTTAGCAGGCAGCGTGCATACCCCCATACACACTCATGCGGGGAAACACCCCTGTAATGCTAGGGGGAAGACGATTTTAGCTGTAACATTAGCTTTACTTGTCACATACTGAGAGAGAGAGAGAGAGAGAGAGAGAGAGAGAGAGAGAGAGAGAACGAGAGAGAGAACGAGAGAGAACGTGTACGTGTGTGTGTACATACACAGGGTGGGAGGGGTGGATGGATCCCTATTCTCGTCCTGTTCCCCCTTCCCTCCCCCATATATAGATTTCTTCCTTCACATGAGTAAGACAGTTCCGTCGGTGACTCATGACATGCTACAGTCAAACGTGAATTGCATTCTTAGAGCTGAGTCCTATCTTCAAAGCATCCCATGGAATATATACAGACACTCCAGAATTTAAAGACAAAACAAACCAAGTCCAAGTTGCTTTGGATCGTAGGTGTGTGTGAATAAGAGCGGCTTAGCTTGTGCCGCCCTCATTGACCCAGGAGGAAGCACTCGAGAGCTCTCTTCAGCATGTCTTCCCATTAGTCCCTCTTTCTGGCTGTGTACTTAACCCCTCCCCCCAGAACTATCTGTGAGCCCTGCACAAACTCATTCCTCCACTCCTCAAAGCAGCAGCATCGTGACCAGCTCAAGACTCTTGGGATTTCAGTCCACACAGTGTGACCCTTATGCACCTCACTCGAGCTGTGACCATGATGAGTCCGTCCCACTGTCCTCATCACACCTGTGAAAACTCACCTTTGTCAATCCGTCTGTCTTTGAGGAGTTTTCCTCTTGGCTTTGGGGATGCCAGGTTCTTCATGATCTTTCTGTCACCAGCATTTCTCTTCGGTCTAGGATACCATTGGCTTTCCCATAATTCAGTGTGGGGAGTCAGACCCTCGTGAGTTGACCCCACTGCTTTAGGTCTGAAGCAGAGTGAGACAACAGCAGGCCCCAGGTGGGACAGCAGCTCTTCCCATTATGTCACAGATGGAAAGAGGAAAGAGAGCCTTGTCTCCCAGGCCCACCTGAAGTGACCAGCCAGGCTCACTCTCACTAGCTTACATGAACCCTAGGTTTTAATAGTCCATGCTGCGTGGGGCCCAGGAGACACTTCCCAAAGCATGACAGGCACTTGAGTTCTGGCGCTGTCTGTCCTCTCTACAGACACTGCACACTTGCATAGATGATGGGTAAAGTCCCATAAATAGTAATTCCCAAGTCTTCCTCTAAGTCCTGCCTGCTAGGTTTTTATTGGGTATAAGCCGCCCGCAACCCTTTCCAACCATGGATTTGGTGATCTCAATTGGTGGTCAGTCTCTCCCTTGCGTTCTTGTGTCCCATATTCTTATTAGTATTTGCCACCTCGGTGTGTACAATGGAGCACTGGTAAGTGATGTGAGACTCTTTCATTTTGCTTACCAAGCCGCTCTCTGCCTCGTCAGTTCCTCTGTCCCACCAGCACTGGCCTAGTGCCCACCGCAGTTCTTCACGGGCTGTCTTGCATGTTTGCCTGCGGTATCCTTCTTCCATTTATTGTGTAACACTGATGGACTCTGTAGCATTTTAGAGGTGCCGTGCTGGGTTCTTCTTTAGAATTACATTGGTATTCATCAGCTGTACTGCATGGGGGTCAGCAGACAAGCTGCAGGAGTCCGTTCCTCCACCACACAGGCAGGCTCCTGAGATTGAACTCAGATTGTCAGGCTGGTGACAAGGGCCCTTATGACTGAGCCATCTCGCCTGCTTCCCCATACCAGGTCTGGGCAGACCGTGACTGTGTGCTGCAGCACGGCCCCTCAGACAGCACTTACTTCATGGTAAAGGCCAGTGTGGTCCTGCCGTAATGTGTGACTTTATGAAGAGGAAGTCTCACAAAGGAACTGCCCACTCTGGGAAGACAGGGAAGGTGCCCTTGAAAGATACGATGAGACTGAGCTCTAAAGAGAGAAGACTTTCCAACAAAGAAATCCTGTGGCAGGCCCAAAGGTAGATGCAGCCGTCGGAGATAGAGTGCAGACCACACTATCCTAGGAAGCCAGGAACCCAAGGAAGGAATCTTGGGAGGTAGAGCAGGGAACATAGCCATGCAGTTGGAAGTTGATTGTGGCAGCAATGGGGACACTCCAAGGGGGCAAGAGACCCATTTATGCCTGGCAATCTTAGGACAGAAGAACCAGCTGCTCCTTAAAGCCTTTCAGGCATACTGAAGCAGCTCGGTGCTGTTGTGTGCTTGTCCATCCTGATTCGTGCACTCTACTCACCTTAAATTTACCTGTGTTTACCTCTGCTGCCTTCCTCAGCCCCTTATGCACCTTGGGAACTTCAAACAAGCTCTTGCACCATGTCTCCGAAAAGCATTTCCTACCCCAAGGAAAAGCAAAGTGCTTAGAGTTCTTTAGTATTTTAACAGTTTGTTTGCCGGTCCTGATGAAACCCAGCGTCTTACCAAGGGATTAGTTAATTCATTTGAACTTTTTTTGGGGTGGGGGGAATGTTAACCATACAGATTAGTCACATGGTCTAAACCACAGAAAAACCCTTCGGTGAATTGCCCACCAGACTCTACTTTTGATCCGAAGTTTCCACTGTGCCTTCCCAGCAGGCCACAGAAAAGGGGACCTTGCTTCTTAGAAGTGGAGACAGACATTGTAATCTCTTCGCCCTGGTACGTTCGTTTGGGAGCGATTCTTGAGTGATGTCTTCCGTGCTTTCTCTCTCCAGATAACAGCAAAAGGAGCCATCATCTTTGTCGCCCTTCAGTACAACGTTACCCGCCCTGCAACAGGTGAGTATTAACTGGACCGCAACTGAACAGACTTGGAAGTGTCCGCGGACACTGGAGTCTACACTAACTCCTCCTAAGACTCTATCTTATCCTGAGCAGTGTATGAAGCAGTTTTCTGTGTTCGCTGTTTATTATATGCTTGGCGCATGGTCCCGAAGCTCCATCAGAGAGTTCTGGATTGCTTCCTCCGAGCCTTTTCTAAAGGGCATCCTGAGCGTAGGTGTTCAGTCAGGATCCCTACAGCTGAGGTGGGCTGCCTCAGGTTCCTGCCCTTTCTTCTATTCTGTACCAGGAACGGGACTTGTTCACACTCATTCTCTTCATTTTTGTTGAATTCTGCCTCTAGACAGTATTTTGACTGGAGAACATATTAGTAAAATCTAGGAAATATCAGATAATTATGTCCAAACTATACTTTTATTTTAGAAAGTTGTATTTCCAAATTATGCTGTGTAAAAAGTAAGTTGCCATGGGAAGCCGGTTGCCTCTGAGGGCAGGACTGTGGTGACTTTCATAAGAGAGGGAAGATGCTTGCTTAGGGAAATAAATGGCAAGTATCTGGTGGTGACCTGCCCTGGGGTGTCCCTCCGAGAAAGAGAGAGGGACAGGATGAGTTTGTACTGCTGTGTGGAGCTTTATAAATGCTCGATTTAGTGACAGAGGATATTGCTTGAGGGGGTAGTGTCCTGTGGCACTAAAGAATGTCCCTAAGCAGACCCCCAGACTCCAAGAACAGGTGTCAACAACTCAAAAATAGTATATTTGCTTTGAGAAATTAAAGCAAATTCAAAAATTAAAAGAACTTTTAAGTGGTAGTTGCATCTCTCTGGTGCTTAGAGATCAGAACCAAGGCAGAGGAAAGTTAAATTGGCTTCTGTCAGGATCATAATGGAGGGTCAGCAGGTTTGCACGTCCAGCCAGGGCCTACTGAGGCTCCAGAGAAGACAAGATAGTAGCCCAGGCAAGGCTGCTAGAGCATGGCTCCCTTCCCCTGTTTTTGGTTTCTGGTGGCCGTAACTAACATGTGTCAAGTCTTTTGTAAGTAATCCCTGAAGTTTTGGGTTGTAGAAAGCCTCTTTGGTTGTCATTCCCTCTTGGCTCAAGACCGTCGGGGAGACCCTCTGTAGAAACTGTACTGGGTTAGCCACCTCCTGTTTGTTTCCATAACTATGTTGTACCGAGTGCTGTTTTCATAATCTCACGTATATTTTTGTGTGTGTGTGTGTGTCCTTTTTGGCCTTCAGAAGAACAAGCTGCTGAATCAGCATCCCTTTATTACTATGGTATCAAAGATTTGGCTACAGTGTTCTTCTACATGCTAGTGGCGATAATTGTTCATGCCATAATTCAGGAGTATGTGTTGGATGTAAGTATACAATCTCAGAAATCCCCATTTTGTAAAACACCACTAGTTCTCCATCTGCTGACCCTCTTATAGTAAGTGTGTTTGTCTTTGTCCGCCATTGCTAACAGATGCTTTTATTTTTAGAAAATTAACCGACGGATGCACTTCTCCAAAACGAAGCACAGCAAGTTTAATGAGTCCGGGCAGCTCAGTGCGTTCTACCTTTTTGCCTGTGTGTGGGGCACATTCATTCTCGTCTCCGTAAGTGTGGCCTCTGCTCACGCATGAGCGCAATTAAGAGTCTCAGTCTGGCTCTGCTGTTTGAGAAGCCTCATGTTTTTAGGCATGGGATGTCATTTCTGTATCTTGTCATTACTTGCAGATCTCTGTTCACAAAGAGGGTCTCATGTCAGCAGTGAGTTCGCCTGGGTTAGAGAAGCAAATATGTTGTTAGTTATTCCCTCCGTGAACACTCCAGCTTCTCCCAAGCAACTTAATACATTTTCAGGTCCAGCAATCAGAACCTTCAGCTCTCCTTAGTGAGAGGGAAGCAGTATCCACTTTAGTGTTCAGTTCCAGCACCTTCCGTTCATATCCCATTGCATGGCTTTACACACTCTGAGATTGTTAAGCACATTAAGTTGTCCTGGTAGAAATCAGTAACAGGCAAAGTAAGATGGCCGGATCTAACTGTCAGTATCAGAGATCTATTGAAACTCCGCACTCCAACCCAGTGCCCGTCCCATCTTACTGATGTAAGAGTTAAAGGGGAAATGTCAGCTTATTAGTGTGTGCCCGCGCGCGCGCGCACACTATAAATGTTTTATGTGTGTAGTAAGGGTTACAGCAGTAAGGTATAGTCGTCTTAGAGTCATCACCTAAGGTTTGGAGGGAGTTTTTGCGTTGTTTCTTGTAATTTTCACCAAACATATCTAGCTTTCTAAGGAAAAGGTTTGCATGACAGTGTATGAGTTTGCATCATTGTGAACTTCGCCAAGAAGTGGTTTTCAGTTCTCTGATTGCATCAGCAAATGCACCTTCGAGAACGGGGCCGCACCTTATGACCTCTTGTTCCGTCAGTGCAGCCTTAGACCTGTACTTCCTTGCACAGGGGCTCAGGCTACTGCACTGGACTGGAAAGCTGGGTATTGGGTCTACTTGGGGTTATGTCTCAGGCTCATTTTCACTTTGCTGACCTAAGCAATTCAGATCACATCAGACAAACCGAAGCATTTGATTTCCACATGCTCTTTGGAACCTTTTGTGAGGAACTGTAAATGTTTTCATGGTACTCACAGGTAATTATCCTTCCTGTCTCTTAGGAAAACTATATCTCAGACCCGACGATCCTGTGGAGAGCGTATCCCCATAACCTGATGACGTAAGTTATTTTTTACTGGCCTTTCTTAACTAAAGACTTCTTTTCAGACAAGTGGGGTCCACTGGTGTGGTTCTCCCCTAGCCTTCATAACACGTGCAGTGGTGCATCGCCCGCAGCCTAGGATGGCGGCGGCATCACCCCGACTGGCATGAGGAGAAAGAGCTGAGTGCTGTTCCTGTCTGTCTGTTACCTTTGCCAACCCGAGACAACTGATCGTAACACATTTTAAAAAGAGTATTTTATGTGTGACTGTTGTGCCTGCACGTATGTATGTGCACCTCCATGTGGCTGGTGCCAGAGAAAGTGGGAGAAGGCTTTCGATCCCCTGGGGCTGGAGTTTTGGCTGGTTGTAAACCGCCATTGAGAGGGGCTTCGAATCAAGCCCAGGTCCTCTGGGGGAGCAGCCTGTGCTCATGAGTGCTCAGCCAACTCTCAGCCCCTGATTTTAACAATCTTACTGGGTGATCTCTTTCTCGCACCTTTATCCTTCCCATCGGCACGTCTACATTCTTCTGTGCTCTCTTTCTTTCTTTCTTTCTTTTTTTTTTTTTATTATTATTAACTTGAGTATTTCTTATTTACATTTCGAATGTTATTCCCTTTCCCGGTTTACGGGCCAACATCCCCCTAACCCCTCCCCCTCCCCTTCTTTATGGGTGTTCCCCTCCCCATCCTCCCCCCATTGCCGCCCTCCCCCCAACAATCACATTCACTGGGGGATCAGTCTTAGCAGGACCCAGGGCTTCCCCTTCCACTGGTGCTCTTACTAGGATATTCATTGCTACCTATGAGGTCAGAGTCCAGGGTCAGTCCATGTATAGTCTTTAGGTAGTGGCTTAGTCCCTGGAAGCTCTGGTTGGTTGGCATTGTTGTTCATATTGGGGTCTCGAGCCCCTTCAAGCTCTTCCAGTTCTTTCTCTGATTCCTTCAACAGGGGTCCTGTTCTCAGTTCAGTCTGTGGTCTCTTTCTTTTCGTTCCTTACCCCCTGCTTCTCTTATTCCTTCATTTCTGCTCAGTTCAATCAGATTCTAAGGCTGGGGTTCTTCTTCTTGCTTGCATCCTGAATGTGTATATATTGCTTCCAGGAGCTTCTTGTCAGGGTGACGCAGTTCCCTGCTGCATGAGAATTTACCCTGCTGCTTTGCCAGCAAGGAGGCCCTTGCATCCAGCATGGTCTGTCTGGTTTATATTTATGTAGCATCTGCAAATAATTTAGGTTGTTTCTAACCATCCCACAGATGTGAGTCCTGCTTTGTGCCCTCCCCGTCAAGACTGTGTACTTCTCTCAACAATGGAGCTGTCTCTCTTCTTTCTACTTGGGAAGCTCTAGGCACTTCCAACCTAGACAGTTCTCATCGCATATTTGGTGGTCTAAAATCTAGAGAAAAATTCACAAAGCAAGGTTGTCACGTGCCCATGAGCATACCTGTTTTAAACGCTTTCTGAGTCATACATGCAGCCCCTTTCTGAGTCATACATGCAGCCGTGTGTCTTCTAGAAATGGTGTCAGGTTGGCTCTCCCACTCTACACTCAGGGAAGAGGGAGAAGATGACCAGGCAGAAGAGGCAGAGGCATGTGGTATACAGAGGAGACTGCCGAGTCCAAGACGGGCTCCCAGGAGCCCTCCCAGCCTCAGCTCTGCCTTTCCTGCCTCTGTTTCCATTTGTCTGCATTCTTCCCTGTTGCAGCCAGGCAGAAGTAATAGCTCACTAAGGGAAGCATGCCCACTTCCAGTGACTTGTTGGGCCATTGCTTTGCCCTAGCTGAGATAGTGGGTTTCCTTGTGACACTGGGTGGCCTTTTTGCCCCATTTCCCTGTTGATGTGTGAAGCTTTGTAGATCTGTCCTTAGGTAATGGACAGACAAGGGGTTCAAGTTCTGCATGCTGTGGCTTTGCCCGTTTTTGCAATGACACAGTTGACTGAATGGTGGGGAAAGTGTGCGAGCCGGCTGCTAAAGGGCCACCTAAAGACGGGCAGGCGCTGTATGGGTGACAGCGACAGCTCAGCCACCCACCCTCTCCTGGGCTCTGGCACGTCTTTGGTTTTTGGTTGTTCTTTGTTTTCTTTGTTTTGTTCTTAAATTCTATATTTTTACTTCCTCAGATTTCAAATGAAGTTTTTCTACATATCCCAGTTGGCGTATTGGCTCCATGCATTCCCTGAACTCTACTTCCAGAAAACCAAAAAAGTAAGCTGGATCTGTAATATTTTGTTCTTTAACTTTAAAAGTTTGGCTTGTTGCTGGGCAGTGGTGGTGCACGCCATTAGTCCCAGCACTCGGGAGGCAGAGGCAGGCAGATCTCTGCCTTTGAGGCTAGCCTGGGCTACAGAGTGAGTTCCAGGACAGCCAGGGCTACACAGAGAAACACACCCTCTCTTAGAGAGAGAGGAGAGGGGGAGGGAGAGAGAGAGAGAGTGTGAGTGTGTGTGTGTGTGTGTGAGTGAGTGTGAGTGTGTGTGTGTGTGTGTGTGTGTGTGTGTGTGTGTGTGTGTGTCATTGTTAGCCCTGAATGTGCCTGTGCCCTTGGCCTCAGCTCTGTTTCTGTGTTCCACCTCCCCCTCATTCAGAATTTAAAACTCCCAACTATTTCTTTAAAAAAAAAAACAATCCACTTCTGATGTTGTTAAACTTTTACATTTGGCTGATTGCTCACTTTTAAATTAGTGGTAATTTAAATTAAAACTTAACCAACTTTTTTTTAATGTGTTAGCTTCCTCTTACTGTTTTTTATCTTTTAGCAATTTATTTCACAAGTAACTAGTTGAATTTCAACTAGCAGTTCTGTATGTAAGCCTAAAAGAAGAAATCTGTGTTGACAAAGTAAACTGCAGTTAAATTTTCACCAGGGAAGCCCTTCCTGAGAGGGGTGGGTGGGGCAGTCCTCTCCAAGCCTGTGGGAGAGGCCTGTGCTCAAAGAAGTGGATCAACTACTGGAGCCCTCCATGCCCCCTTTCTGGAAGCTGGGGTCAGTCACCAGCTGTACACAGTCACCGCCCCACTCCTTCTCCTGGCTCCACAGAACCTGCCCAGCCTCACTGCACTGTGCTGGGGTGGGGTAGGTGGGTGCTTTCCTCTGTAACCTCCCCTCTCCATTCTGTACACTTTGCCTTACACTTCCCATGTGAAGGCTGCTCTGTCAGGATTACCTTTCCCCTACGAGAAGTTAGTCCAATAGTTCTTTATTCTTGTGTAGGAGTAGTTTAATAAGAGTAATAATAATAAGCAACCCACGTGGGCTTCACTTGAAAGTAATATCAGGGAAGGGCAAATGTGTACGGAGGGATCGGAAGATACAGTTCCTGTCTTGTATGAATGACTGAGCTGAAGTTAGCTGCACGTGGGTACATTTTACTTTTTGTTGGTTATGTGGCTTACACTTGCCACAGAAAGAAGGTTTGGTCTTAGCTCCCTTTAAGAAGTTTTCCTAAGTGCATTTATCACAACCACTTACTGACAGATTTATCTCTTCCCTGCTAAAGTCCACAGATAGTCTTTAAAAAGCATGTAGTACACATAGGCCTTTCCCCTCTGGTCTGTGCGTGTGCCAGGCGTCTGCTAGGATTGATGAGCAAACTACCAAAGTAGGAGCCACGGACTCTGGCACATGGTGTTGTTTTATAAAGAGCAATGCTTTGCCAGTTGATCAGACAAATTAAGGTGAGGGCACTCGTTTTTTGGAATGTCTGAAAAATTATTAGGCCCACAATTTCCAGGAGCCCTTCCCTGTCTGGTGAGCTCCTCGTGTGAGACTTGGGTCTTCTGGGGCTGGGCTGTGCAAAACAGGAGCTGCCAGCCACAGGAGAGAAATGAAAGTAACACAGTTTTACTTCATAGTTACACTAGCCGTATTCAACGCCCCTTATCCCTGTGAGGCTCACAACTGTCCTTTTGTATAGAAGATACACACACACACACGCACACACACGCACACACACACACACACACATTTTTAAACATGGTTTTTCTGTGTGGCCCTAGTCTGGTTTGTAACTCATGATCTTCCTTCCTCAGTCTCTCCTGACTAAGGGGAAGTGATAGATGTGTGTGCCACTATTTGTGAATTGGACAGATTAGGGAACGTTGGTGTAATTGTGAAAAGCTTTGTTGGGCAACAGTCTAGAGACTATCATAGTTTCTTGATGATTGGCTACTGGACAGGGCTCAACTACTATAAGCTCTCTTTAGGTGTCTGCATACCTGTGGGAATAATACCTTTGGATTTCATTATTGATCCAAGTCTATCTCTTGTGCACTGACCCTGGTGAGCAAAAAAGGGACTTTTCAAAGCAGTCGTTCCTTTAGCTCCTAGAGCTCTTTCTTATCGGTTGCTGCCAGATGGCACTTCTCCAGAAGTGTGGTCTCATTTTTATGGACTAATTTGCATAACTTAGAACTTAACTGAAACTATTTTTAACACTTACACGTGACAGTTGAAAGTAACTGTTTCAAGTAATTAGCATAATTTGAAAGTAACAGCTGCATATGTGTTAAACCGTTTCTTAAAATTTGCTCTATGAAATGTGTTTTGGAGAGAAATCTTTCCTGGAAGAAACTTAGTGCTGTGACTGCTTTGCAGCAGTCTCACAGCCAGAGGGGGGAGTAAGAAAGGACAGTGTGAACATTGGTGGGGGGCTCTCACAGGCAGAGGGGGAGTAAGGACAGTGTGAACATTGGGGGGACTCTCACAGGCAGAGGGGGCAGTAAGAAAGGACAGTGTGAACAGTGGAGTGGGGGGAGAGCTTAGTGCTCTGGATGGGAATGTTTAAGTCATGCGACTTCAGTGTGCCCACGTCTCCTTTAGCCCAGAAGATTGGCAGTGCCACTTCTTAGCCAGGCCCTATAGTGTGTAAGTAACCACAGTGCCAGGTACTGGGGAGGCTGAAGTAGGGTTGTGTGGGCAAAATAAGGTGGGACCCTGTCCTTAGCTAGTTTGAACTTGGAAGCAAATGTTTTGTTGCTGGTAATTAAATTAGCTTTGATTACAGATAATAGAATTGATTGTTATATCAAATGTTTATAAATGGTTTTCCCATCCCTGCTTATTGGCAGCCTCAGTCAGACACACCTCTCTAACCTCTGCTGCTCACCCCTCCAGCCTCCCTCTGGACTTCTAAAGCTTTCTCTGAGTTGGTGCCTGACCTGGATCAGAATCTTAAGGTGGCAGTGGTGCCTTTCACAAACATTTATTATTACTCAAAATCATCAGCAGATACCATCCCCGTAACACAAAGCTTTTTAAACCCGGTTTAATCTTTACATTTTGTAAGTCCACGTGTGATCACTTGTAATAAAGCTTGTGTTGTCAAGAAATGTTTTCTTATGAAAATAAAAATCTACAAGAGTTCTTTAATAAAAAGATCCCAGAAGAACAAATAGAAGTTTCGGAATTCATAGTTTAAACATACCAGTTTTTTTTTGTTTTTTGTTCTTTTTTTTTTTTTTGGTTCTTTTTTTCGGAGCTGGGGACCGAACCCAGGGCCTTGCGCTTCCTAACCAAGCGCTCTACCACTGAGCTAAATCCCCAGCCCCAAACATACCAGTTTTTAAAGATGTATTTACCTTATTTATATGAGTCCACTGTCGCTGTTCAGACACACCAGAA
Source organism: Rattus norvegicus (assembly GCF_021556685.1). Lineage (NCBI taxonomy): Eukaryota > Metazoa > Chordata > Mammalia > Rodentia > Muridae > Rattus > Rattus norvegicus. The sequence goes on from NC_141538.1 coordinate 10,919,739, forward strand.
GAGGGCATCGGATCCCATTACAGATGGTTGTGAACAGCCGTGTGGTTGCTGGGAACTGAACTCAGGACCTCTGAAAAAGCAGTCAGTGCTCTTAACCTCTGAGCCATCTCTCCAGCCTGAGATTATCCAAATTTTATGTCAGTCCACAATTTCCTTCTTGCTATAGCTGTATGGACATCAGTGTTGAGAGTAAAATGGCCAAGCATGGAAGGACACATCCAGAATCACACCACAGAACTTTCTCTGAAACACTACTAAATGACTCACTGTTAGAAACATTTTGTGTGTTAATCATAAGCAAAATCTCACTGTGGCTTCTGGTAGAAAAGGCAATTCTCACAACAAATAAGACAACAGAAAAGAGCGTGCAGAGAACACGCACTCCTGCTTCTCCCGCTGTGTCTGGCTAGCCTCTAGTTTCCACAGCTGTGATGAGCCGTCTTCCCACAGGTGACCTACTCACAATTCACCACAGACTGCTCTCTGAGCTGCTCAGACAGCCAGTTCTACCCAGCTGCCTCGGTTCTCTCCTTTTCCCCACACCAGAGACCGGCACAGATTGAGTGTGGTTGTCAGCCCCGCACCTGTGAGCCCCAAGGGCCCCATGGCCGTGCTTCCAGGAAGACTGGAGAACAATGTGGGGCTTGCCCTGGTTCAGTGCCCTGAAGTAGTCATGTCCTCAACCAGCTGTTTCTACTTAGCCTTACTCGTAGCTGGGATTCGTGTTCTCCGGTGCCTCTCTGTTCTCGCTTCGATATTCCCTTGGTGGTATCTTGGGCTTCAGATGCAGAGTTGAGCTGACTTGTCCAAGACCACAGCCACGGGAAGCAGAACTTAGTTTTCCTATGTTCATCGTTGCTCTGTGGAACCCTGGAGTAGGCGAGCACTGCCGCGCAGACCCCTGTTTGTGCACAGTTGAGGGAAAGTCCCCCCTGAAAATTGTTGTCTGAAAGCTGTTGATGCTGCGTTAGCATCCCAGGGAGTTACTGCTTGTGGCCATGGATTTTGGTGATGGCTTTACCTGCCCCCATTACTGACTTGGTCGGTGACTAGCAGAAAGGTCGTTTGGATGTAAGAAATGCATTAAGGCTGATGCCATTAAAGCGGAAGTGCTGACCATGCTGTTCACCGGTGCTGCGTCTTTGTCTTTGCAGGAAGATATTCCTCGCCAGCTTGTCTACATCGGTCTTTACCTCTTCCACATTGCTGGGGCTTACCTTCTGAAGTGAGTTGGGGTTTGGCCATGGGTGTGGCTGGCAGGTAGCGCGCTAATTTGTCTGAGTTGGTAATTAGCCTTTCTTCTTTGTGTTTCTTTCAACAGCTTGAACCATCTGGGCCTTGTTCTTCTGGTGCTGCACTATTTCGTTGAATTTCTTTTCCACATTTCTCGTCTATTTTATTTTAGTGACGAGAAGTACCAGAAAGGGTAAGTGCTGTCCTGTCTTTGGGGATTTGCAGTCAGTGACTAAGTTGTTGTCATGCCTGTGTCCTTGAGAATTCTACAGTTGCGTTAGTAGTACATGAAAAGGAGGCAGAACCACACTTAATATTTGTACTGTGGACTGGAGAGATGACTCAGTGCAGAGGACCTGGGTTTAATTCCCAGCACCGACCTGGTGGCTCAGCCATCCGTAACCCCAGTTCCAGGGGATCCAATGTTCTCGTGTGGTCCCAGCAGGCACTATGCGTACACATGGTACACGGACAACACCCACATGTTCACATAAATGAGTAGATAAATAGTTTTAAAAACCAGTGTTCATAGTCTATACTCTATTCTTCCAAATAGTGTCTCTCAGCTGGAAGGACACTGTATTGGACCGAGTGTCTCTGAGGCTGTAGTATCACGGCTTTCTTTTGAGAAAAGGAGCAATAAAGAAGAAAACGTTCAGGAGAAAATAAAGGGACAGCCTGGTGCTACTCAAAGACCTAAGGTTGTCTCTAGAAGCACAGAAAGGTGTAAGGAGAGAACCAAATCCACACAGCTGCCCTCTGACCTCACATGGCATGCATGGGTCCTTTCCCCTGCAGCATGCACACCATAAAGGAAATTGTTTAAAAACGGAAAGAAAATAGAAAATGGCTGATATAGTCTTAAGGCTATGGAAAGACTTTGATAGAGACTCAGATGGGAAGGTAACTTGCAGCAGGTGACGTCTGTGGCCCTCTGAGAAGGGAGTTGGTAACGGTTGTTTATAGCAGCACTGGCTTGGCCCCGTGCTCAGCATGTTACAGTCGCTCACTGTAACATAAGTTCTAAAGCACATTGTGAGTACTTCACAGTGAACAAAATACTCAATTAGTTCTGGAAAACCTGACTATGGTATCCAATGCTGTGAACCTCTGATAGGATGCCACATTGTGTAGTGTTTCCCAGGAATTTGAATACAGAAATCCTTTTGCAGAATAAGAAATGCTGTTTTTAGGGACTAGAAAGATGGTTCGGTGGGAAAATGCTTACAGTGCAAGCAATAGGACCCAAGTTCAGATCCCTAGCCCCATATAGAAAGCCAGGTATGGGGTAACAGTGAGATTATTCCAGGGCTGGGCGAACCAGGCTAGCAGTCAGTGAATTCTCTTTTCAGTGGCAGACCTTGTCTCAGTAAGGTGGGGATAACTGAGGAAGACGCCTCACTGATCAGTCTTCACAGGCTCAGCCACACACGTGCACGCCCAGAACACGCATTTGCTCAGGGGGATCTAAGTCCCTAAGAACCGTCTCTAAAACGGTTTTCTTCTGTGACTTTGCTTGTCTTCCTACAGGTTTTCTCTTTGGGCGGTTCTTTTTGTTTTGGGAAGACTTCTGACCCTAATTCTTTCAGTCCTCACTGTTGGCTTTGGCCTGGCAAGAGCAGAGAACCAGAAGCTGGACTTCAGTACTGGGAACTTCAATGTGTTGGCGGTTAGGTACAGTTCCTTTCCCCTCCCACTGTTGCTGGCCGTGCTGTCAGCCTCACCTGTCGCCTGTAATGAGTGAGGGGTACCTGGGGGCTGTTGTTGCTTTCTGTCCACATGGGACGTACTAAAGCCTTTGCTTAACCTCTAAGATGGATTTCTCAGTGAATTCCTTAGCATTAAGCATCAACAGAGTCTTCATCATTATCCAGATCATGGTAGAATACTTTATCCGTGGGTTTTCTGACATAGTCTAACTTCTGTGCTGTCCTCGGCCTGCCTTTCAGGATCGCGGTCCTAGCGTCCATTTGCATCACTCAAGCCTTCATGATGTGGAAGTTCATTAACTTCCAGCTTCGGAGGTGGAGGGAACATTCTGCCTTCCAGGCCCCTCCCGTGAAAAGGAAACCGGCTGTGACCAAAGGCAGGTCTTCCAGAAAAGGAACAGGTTGGTATTGACTTCAGTCGTGAGAGCACAGGTAGAAGCTATAGCTACGGGGCTTTTGCGTCCCAGAGCTCTGCTAGGTAGTTCTGCACACGGAACAGAGCAGCGTGCGGTCAGCCGTGACTGCTTCGTGGCACAGTATTCCTCTGTGTGTGTTGGGAAGAGGCGTCTGTGCCGTCTGGAGGTCAGAGGCCCCTGGGAGGCCGTTCTTCCATCTCCCGTGGGCTCTGGGGATCGACTGACAAAGCAGCCAATCGCTCAGATTCCGTGTCAACCATAGCGTAATATTTTTACATTTTTGTAAATTACATTTTTATTTATGGAGGGCGAGTGTGCACAGGCCTAGGTGTGCATGTGGAGGGCAGTGGACAAGGCTGGGGGAGCAGCCCTTTTCAGCTTTCTGGGGCCTGGAGGCGGAGCTCAGGCCCGCCCGCCCACCCACCTGGCAGCCGCACCTTCTCCTGCTGAGCCGTCAGGCTACGTGTGTGAACATGCCATACTTTGGCTGGCTGGAGGACATTGGGGTTCTGTGAATTTTTTTTAGCAGTAAGGTGAGGTAAGCAACCCTTGTCTTTGTCTGCACACTCCTCCGTTGTCTCCTGGGTGAGCATCTGCTGAGGAGCTGCGGGTCATTAGGGCGAGCCAGACTGTTGCTGCATAGTGACACCATGTTAGGGAGCTGCACCTTCCCAGCTTCGTTCTCTCCGTGATGAAGTTTAGGATGAGACCCATCTGAGCTCTGGCCTCTGCCAGATGTGTGTAAGAGCCTGCCACTGTGCAAACAGTGCAGTGCTTTGCTGTGTTATGTGGGTAGACACCCCCTTGATGTGTCTGTGTGGTTGGGTAGCTCACTGCCTTGCTGTGGTGAGGGGTGGGTAGCTCACTGCCTTGCTGTGGGGGGGGGGGGGGGTAGCTCACTGCCTTGCTGTGGTGAGGGGTGGGTAGCTCACTATCTTGCTGTGGTGAGGGGTGGGTAGCTCACTGCCTTGCTGTGGTGATGGGTGGGTAGCTCACAGCCTGGCTGTTTTTACAGGCTCTGGAAGATTCTCCAGTTTTTTTCCTTTTCAGGTTTTGGTCATTTCAGGTGTCTAGCATTTCTGTGTGAGTTTTAGGACCCTCCCTTTAGTGTGTGCAAAAAGCACTTGGAGTTTTGCTTCAGAATCCTTTAATCTGTAAATTGCCTTGGGGAGCATGAACAGGGATGTCTTTCCATTTATTCCGCTCTTTAATTTCTTCCAATTAAATTTTATAGTTATCAACCTAAATGTCTAGAACTTTGATTAAATTTCTCCCTAAATATTTTACTCTTTTGGATGCTATAAAATAGAATCATCTCCTTAATTTCATTTTCCGATTGTACAGTGCAAAGTATACAAGTGCAGTCGATTCTGCAAATCGATCTGGTCTCCTGCAGTCTTTGATGGACTTGGGTTAAGTGGTTTAGTGAATGTGAGTTCTTTTGGATCATCTATCAGTGAAAATAGTTTATGCAGTTCCTGCCAATCCAGAATCTTCATGTTGTGTTGTCCTGAGTTGAGAACAGGATTGGCATGGTGCAGGTGTAGAGACCCACAAGAACGCTGCTGTCTTGCTCTCTGCCTCTCTCCCTTCAGACAGGGCCTCTTACTGAATCTGGACTGAGGATGGCAGCCAGTAGACCCAACAGTCCTCCTGTCCCCACTGTGGGACACAAGGAGTTACAGGTCCTTGTGTTCACAGCAGTCCACGTGGGTGGGGACATTTGCAGTCCTTCCTCAAGTTGATGCTGCAAGGACTGTCCCCAGCCCTCTCTCCTCTTTCCTTCCTGGCATACACCCATGTTAGGGACAGATGATACTGTACCTTTGCTCTGTTGGTTTTGATTGTTTGGTAGGATTTTTTCCATCTGTTCCTATAAAAGAGTGTCCTATAATTAGCACGTTTCCCCCTTGTCAGTTCTGCTAGCTTTATAGACAGCATTAAATCTGTCCGTCCCTTGGTCAGTCTGGTGCTGTTAGCTGTTGGGAGATTTAACAGTGACTCCATCTTTGCAGGTTTACACTCCAGATAAGGAACTAAGTCTCTGTTTAACCTCTCCCTTCCAGCAACTTGTGATTTTTTTTTTCAAGAATTTATGCCTGTTTTTCTTCTTAGTCAAAACCCCAGCATGTTAAGAGCTAAGATGTAGCTCAAGGTAGGGCACCCACCTAGAATCTGTGAATTCCAGGGTATAAGATCCACCACTGAGGGCTGGAGCGATGGCTCAGCGGTTAAGAGCACTGACTGCTCTCTAGAGATCCAGAGTTCAATTCCCAGCAACCACATGGTGGCTCCCAACCATCTGTAATGGGATCTGACACCCTCTTCTGGTGTGTCTGAAGACAGCAGCTACAGTGTACTTACTCATATACATAAAATAAATAATTCTTTAAAAAAAATTTCTAGTGCTGAAACAACGCAAAAGTACTTTTAAGTCTTTCTTGATTATTTTTTCTTTACATGTTTGTCTGTCTTTACTATGTCAGTTCCTACTCACGCTTCCAGCTCTAAGTTTGGTTGGCTCTTTTGCTGTTGGGGGTCCCCTTCTTGACTTCTGGTCATGGTCTTCACTGCTCCTTGAGAATCATCCAGAGTTGAGGGAAAACCATCTCCTCATCCTGTGTTGGCTACACTCCTCAAGCCTTGAGCGCTGTTTGGCTCCAAACACTTCCTAGTTGTTAATTTGGTTTCTCATTGGAGCCATAACTTTCCTGCTTGTCCTCTTTCTGGTGTCTAAATTGCACTGTGATTTAAGACTACCCTTCAAAGGATTTTCCTTCCTAAAATTTGCTGAGACTTGGATTACAGCTCAGCCTGTACCCAAGTTCAATAAATGCTTCTGTGTGCCCCACAGGTCACATATTCTATATATGGATGTGAACCCACATGCTCTGCCTCCCGCATGCCAGGATTGAAGTGTGTGCTACCACAGCGGGCTCACTGTCAGTTCACCCTCAGCTGTAAATGCTTCCATCCCTAATAACGTTTCTGTTTTATAAAGAAATAACCCAAATGGCTTTGCCATGCAGTGGGAGAGAGCCCCATGTCCTGTGGGGACTGCTGTGGAGGAGTATGTTTGTGAACATTGTGAGTTCACCAGTCCCCTGCCCCGCCCCTTCACTCGATTTAATGGCACTCACCTCCCTTTAACTTCCTGCTCCCAAGCCCTCCTTCACATTAGAGATCACAGATTTTCCCTGAGACTTTGGGACTTCACCCCGTCCCTGCAGAGACGTTGTGACTGACAGTTACTGCTCTCATTAGCTTATGATGCCAAGAACAACGCCCGCTGTCATGTCTCGTTTCAGAGAATGGTGTGAACGGCACGGTCACGTCGAATGGAGCCGACTCTCCTCGGAGCAGGAAAGAGAAGTCTTCCTAATGGGCCGGAAACTGACTGACTGATGTCCCCCAAAGAATCTGCTTTCTACTCTGTCCTTCAGCACTAGCGACTCTTCTGTTCTTGAAAATACAGTTTGCTCTTTGATTTTGCTGTTGCACTGTTCCTGCATTGTGAGGGGCGTCTGAGGGGAGGGTGATTGATTACTCTGAGGTGATTGATTACTCTGACTGAGAAATACTTTAGCTTAGACTCAGCTACCTGCCTTCAAATAGTTTAGGGACCACCTTTTTGTTTTTTTGTTTTTCCTTTTTGTCTTTAATGTTTTTCCCTAATGGTTTAGGGAGAAACCATTTACAAACACCCCCACACACACACACATAACCAGTGAACATTTTTCTTGCTCTCACCAATTTTTTACAATATTATAGCAAGGTGACCTGTTCTAGGAAGGTCGTATTTTTTAAGTTGTCTTTCAGGGTGAAATGGAAATACTATAAAGTCAGATGTCAAACTTTTAATGTTTTCAGTGTTCTCTAATTTTTAGGAGTTTTTTGTAGCCTTTACACCTGAAAAAAAAAAAAAAAAGATTTGTAAAATCACCCAAATAATTGTGTGCTTTATTTTCTAAGTCGTGGTTGTACATGCTACATCCCATTAAAATGTCCTGATAGCCGCTGCAAGGTCTGTTGTCATCTACTGGAGCAGATGTCTCGTTAGCATAAGGAAGTGAAGTACTTAGGAAGTAAAGTCTGTGCATTTCAACATTTATCGTCTGGCAGTCAGACAGTGTTTCCTGTGAGGAGGAATAGTCAACTCGTGTAGCCCTTTTGATATGTTTAGTACCTAACCGGGCTGCTTGTAAATTTGATGCACATAGCATCTTAATGAGATAGCAGTTAACCTGCAAGCCCTTTAAAGAAGTAATGCCTGTTTGATTTACATCTGTAGAAAACAGGTCAGGTAATTATATTTGGGAAACTAATGCACTAACTTTAAAGAAATTGAAAATTCAGGTGGATAGTCTTAACAGAAGACATGCTTTATGTTATAGCTTTGGACCCATCTTTAATTGAGAAATGTTTATCTGTATAAAACATATTTTTGGATAAATATATATATATATATATTTGTATCTACAGAAAGGCTCTAAACGCATTTGAGTAAAATCCTGGTTCCCTTTTCTACGCCTGTCCTCGCACCCTGCGCTTGTTCTGTCTGCTGTTGTCACAGCACATGCAGTGCTCCATCCGTCCCTGTTTCTCACTCTGTCACCAGCTAAACAATGTCCGTGCCATGTTGAGTATATTCGCTACAAGCCTCAGCCTGTGGGTAGGTTGCCATGCTGCTGGAAAGCTGTTCTTTCTCTTCTCTAGGTGTTTACCTTCTTCCTGGGAAAAGTAGTCGCTCTCGGTAGCAGTACCAAGTTTCAGTGGAACCAAATTTCTGCCCTTAAAACTGGCATTATATTGAACGATACATTGAGAAATCAGTCGAATAAAAAATTTTTACTTTCACATGGCTGCTTCCTGGACAGTTCCTTCACTGTAATGTTTATGCTGTTTTGAACATATACTCTCATTAAAGTGTACTATTAAAAGATGAGTCTATTTTTGATAAGCAAATACTCTTTCCTGGTTACCCTAGCAGTACTGGCAATCGGGGTTTAGTAACCTTGTTTCCTCCTCTAACTGGAGCCATTCTGATGTAGCTGCAACACTTGTGTTCGGTGCTTTAGGCCACAATTCTGGGCGAGAGGAAAGAAATCACACAGGTAGACACAGTGCAGTTACTTCCCAGGACCCTGTAGAAAGTGCTGAGACTGGCACTGTGACCTGGACAGGGCAGGAAAACCTCGAACCTGTGGACGAGGGGAGCCGCTGTTGGCTCAGAGTCTCCAGACGGCCTTGAGCTAGCCATCCCGGGGTGCACTCTTTCTCCCTAAGATAGTTTCTTGCCTGAGATTAGAATAGAGTTGGAAAGAACCTGGTTGGAATATTCAAGAATGAAGGTATTAACCACGTTCTGCTAAACCTAACCAATCTTGCGAGGTCCTTAGGTTCAGAACTCACTGACCAAGCTTCTCCAGGAAGGAAATGGGAGGATGTTTGTCTTAAATGTGATTAGAGCCGACTAACACTGCTCTCTCCCAGGTGTGGTCAGGCGTGTTCACTGAAAAGGGTCCTAGTTGCCTGTACATGCACAACAGCATGTCTTCTCAGAAAACACACTAAACACCTGTTTGTATATTGAGAGCCTAGGTTTAAGAAGTAACCCTAGAGAAAATTCTAGGTGATGATTTTTTTTTTAAAGATTTATTTATTTTTCATATATATCAGTCCACTGTAGCTGTCTTCAGACACACCAGAAGAGGGCATCAGATCTCATTACAGATGGTTGTGAGCCACCATGTGGTTGCTGGGAATTGAACTCAGGACCTCTGGAAGAACAGTCAGTGCTCTTAATTGCTGAGCCATCTCTCCAGTCCTAGGCGACAATATTTAAACAGGTACCAGAGAGGAACACATTGGCATACAGCCTGTTCTACTAGAAGATGAACTCAGACCTCTAGCTCTAGAGTCCTTGAGAAGCTCCCGGCATTTTCAGGAGGCAGCACACAGCTCCAGAGCACACAATGAAAGCTATTTACAAAGGCAAACCACTTCTGTTGGTCCAAGCATGAGTTGCTTTACAAAAAGTTGCACCAGTAGCTAAATGACACAATAACAGGGTTTGTTGAATACATTTGGGAAAAGGCTAAACCAGTTTGTCTAGCTTAACCATCTAGTGAAAAGATAATGTATTTACCCAACCTGCAGTCAAAGTCTGGGTGTCTTGAAAATAAAACAATTTAAGAGGCCCCATCCATAGCCATCAATAACCTAAGTAGACCATAAAAAAAAAAAATCCAGAAGGCTTAATAGTCTAACCAATTTAAGTAATAAATAACCCCATTAGGTTCAGCTGGCCAACAATTACCCAATGGTAAGACTAGTTAACCTGCACTCAAGCCTTAACAGCACTAGTCCTTCAAATAAAGCTGTGTCCCAGCTTTCAGTGGTAAATCCATAGATGATTTCAACCTTACAGTCCTTCAAATGCTTTCCCATCCATTCTGATTCTACTTTTAAGACAGTATTTAGAAAAGTTACACGAGGTACCCAATGCTTTCTTATAAAACAGGTTTGTGCTAGATCATTTTGCCCAACCAGAAGCTAGTGTGAGCATTCTAGGCTATGCTGTGATGGTCAGTACATTAAAGTGGATTTTACATTCATGGATTTTCAGCTTCAAGTGGGTTTTTTTGGGATGAGGTCCCACAGGCTGAGTAACAGTCATAGAACCTACCCTCTGCGTAGTGCCTGTGCCCAGGGCACTGACAGCCTGTACATCAAGTGTGAGTGTGGCTCTGTGCCCGATGTTCATCAAGAGACAGGTGAGTTGTTACTGTGCCTGTTTGATGCTTTGCCGTGCGATGGAGGTTCCTAGGTGGCAGCTCTCGAGCACGTGAGCTCTAGAGTAACCAGCATCACAGCCCGGAGTACAGCACACCATTTCTACACTGCAACCATATTGAACAGGACGGGTGTCCATGAACAGTAATCTCTGCCTGGTGTCCTACACGCAGGTAACATAATCATAAACGCCAATTCCATGTGCAGCTTCTAAAGATGTTAGAATGGGGTATAGTGTATGAAGCCACCCTCCCATTGGTCAGTTCATAAAATGTCGTGAGTTCTGTGCTTGGAGTCACTGACCTCCAGGTGAGCAGGACATGATGTGATGGTTACTAAGTTTGAGCTGATCTTGGAAAATGTACTGAAGTTGCATTTCGGCAAGTGGGCCAGGTTCAGGTCCCTGTGTTCAGGATCCAAGATCAAAGTAACGAAACTTGCCTGGAACAGGCCAGAAGACAGCGTCTATACTGTATATTCTAAATACAAGACAAATAAGTAGGGTTCTAAAGAACGGATCCCTCTGGATTGGGGGCTGGAAGACTACTAGGAACATATTGGAGTAATGGGTGACTTGTTTCTTTTATATGAAGCCTTGAAAAAAACATCATAGTAAGTATAACTGGGTTGAGCTTCATCTTCAAAGAGAACCTTTCAGAACTATAACCATCATCTATCAGTCTCAATGGACAGAAAGCCCGATTCAAACCTAGAAGGAATTTCTTTGTTGATAACAATATGGTGGGTCAACACAGAAACGCTGGTACAAAAGGAAGGTGAGAAAGCCATTTAACTGAAGCAAAGCTTCCTGGAGAGGACATTTATAGATGGTCTCTACTGACTATCCTACAGAAGCCCATCCTGTCCCATTGTACAGTGTCTGAATTCTGCACGGTGACAGAGTTGGGTTTTTCCCCCTCCCTCTTTTTATAAATAAAGAACTTTAAAAGCGGTCATGTGGAATGCAGCTTCGAGTTCTAGTCAGTTTTAATCCTTGCTCGGCTGTTCTGATGAGCACTATGTTCTAATTACCGTCCGTCCCGAAGCTCTTGTTTAGCAGGCCATGCCAATCACGCCCCATTATATATCACTGTAGAGACAGTGCCCAGAAGAGCCTGCTACACTTGCCACCCTCATTTTCCACCCAGCCCCATCCACGTCAGCGCTGCAGCCTGCAGAGGTGAGAGCAGCTGGACTGGCTGTACTCATTACCCAGACATCCTTGACATTCTTCCTGTGTTTCCCCTGTTGCCATGAATTCTCCGCTCCCAGCCTGCTGGGTTTTATATTGATTCCTTCAGCTGTTTCTTATGCGAGGTCTGTGCTTCATCTGAAACCCTGCTTGCTTCACACTTGAGGCCAGATAGGAGACCGGTGTTCTAAGCACTAGTGGCAAGCAGCGTGGCCATCGTGGGGGCCAGGGTGGAAGCAGACCTTGCATTTCAGAGCAATGGAAGTGAGTTTCTCCTCAATGGTCCCAGTTGCATGGTAAACAAGTTAGTGTTTGCATTTTCAATTAATTTTACTCTTTCCTTTTTTTAGGAAAGGTTCTCACTGTGTAATCCATGCTAGCTTCTAACAATACATTTGCCTCAGCAGCCTAAGGGCTCAGATGCCAGGGTTCAGATGTCAGATGGACAGGACATTTTATACTAAGACTCACTTCAGATAAACTCAGTTGTCATGGGTTCAGACCCTGTTATGCCCTCATTCCCTTGTAACTCCACAAGTGTCTGTTCTTACCCACACATGCTCTGTCTCCATTTTTCCTGGCATGTGGAAGGGGGAGCAGGAAAGGGAAACCATTTTCATTCTGCTCATTACGTTACACCAGACCAGCTTCCATTCCGAGAATCCCTAAATCAGACTTCGTAGTCCAAAATGCCATAAACCAGGTGCCTTATAAGCAACAAGTTACTCCTTGCACCTTGGAGGTGGGGGAGCCCAGGATCAAGGCAGGCACCGGCAGATCTAGTGGTAACTTGGTAGAAGGGGCAAGCAAATCCCTCAGGCCTCTTAACGAAGAGACCAGCCCGTCCACAGAACCCAAGGGACTCAGTTATCTGTAAGTTCTCCCCCTCATAGCACCGTCATGAGGTGGGGTTGGGGTGTGCCATTTGAATTTGGAGGTGGAGCAGAAACTACACTCAACCAACATCATCGAGAACACTGTATATTACTGACTCTAAAACACACACCCTTTAAGCACTGGCAAGTTTTCTGTGCAGCACATAAAGATGGTTTGAATGTTTATCCCCTGAGTGGGCCACCCTCATAGACGCTTCTGTGTTGGTGCTGCAGGAAACCCATGAGTTCCATGTCCTCCCCCACCAGCTTTGCCCATTTCTGTCACGTGATGATACGGCAGGCAAGCTTTTACTGGGCGGGGCCCCTCAATCTTGAACTTGCTGGCTTCTTAGCCTGGACGCAATAACTTCCTGCTCATTGTAAATTACCCAACGTTACGTTCTGTTATAACAGCAACGCAAAGGTGACAGATCCTGACAGGATGAAGCAAAACAAAAATTGCTAACGTTTATTGAGAGTTGCTGAGTCTTAGTATTTCAAGTGCTCGATAATGCCCCTCCCTGACACGTTCCACTGGCGTCTTAGAAATATGGAGGGACCATTCCAGCCTCCTTTTGTAAATGTAGATCTCAGTGGTGCCGGGTGATTTGCAAGGGGTAAAAACCAGGCTTTTCAGTAGGGGCCTGTTTGGTAGCACCTCTGCCCTCCACAAATTGTCCTACTTCACAAATTGTGTGCTATAGGTGTCCTATGTGTCCTATTATGCCCTATAGGAGGCAGCTCAACGTGGGTGGGGAAGGGAAAGAAAGACTAGAGAAGACCGGGTGGGAGGGAGAGGTGCCATCTAAGACAGAAGTGAGCCAAGATGCCCAGGGTGTGGCTGAGGGGCAGGTGCAGAGGAAGGAAGAAGCATTTGTTAGAACAAGCACTTTGGACAGAGAGCGCAGTAAGCCAAGGGAGGCAGGCAGTGCGGGGGATTGGCCAAGGGAGGCAGCCAGGGCGGGGATTGGCCAAGGGAGGCAGGCAAGGGCGTGCATTAGCCAGGGGGAGGGCAGGCAGGGCGGGGATTGGCAGGTCAGAGCTTGAGCCTGGCTTCCTGACTCCACACATTCAAAGCCTCTCGCCTCTTCTGGTGTCCAGCCGGGAGGCCCACAGTGCTGAGCCAGGTAAAGGAGTCTATTCATCCTCCCACTACCCCGTACCATGCCCACCCTCGGCAAGTCTTTTTCCTGTGAGGTCACAGGCAATAATGCCTTTGAACTCCCCCAGGCAGGGTCCCAAAGCCTGATTGTAAAGCACCTAGGTATTCTCTCATAAGTGATTCCGGACACCACAAGACTGAGGGAGCTGGGTACGGTCTCTATCACACTGGAAGGCAAAGAGCCACTGACGTCCATGAAGCAAGGGTTCCATGAGTTTCCAAGCTCCGGTTTAAAAGTTTAAAAGCAGGCCTTGCGCCCCTCCTGCCCCTGCTTTGAGACACTCCTGTCCAGCCTGCGCTTTGTAGACCCTTTTAAATTCAGTTGAGACAGGGCTTCCAGCTGGCCCTAGGCTGCTCTTGACCTGAAGTCCTTTTGCCTCTGCCTCCCAAATGTTAGAATTACAGGCATGCAGCGCTAGCTGTTTTGTTTTTTTATTAGATTTTATTTCATGTGCTTCGAAAAATGTCTACCCTGACCCTATGCAGCAGTCTGAGGCACATTTTTCTTAGCCCAAGTGGGCTTCCAAAAGCACTCCACTCCCTTCCTAAAGGTCGGAAGTGAACTAGTGCCACCTAGAGACCCAATCCACACTCTGGATTTCAGCCAACAGGAGGCTTTGGGAGGCAAGCCCACTCCCTTTGAAAGTCAGGCCTTGAACTAGATCATTGCTTCTCCCGAGAGTGGGAGTCATCAAGAGGAGAGCGGGAGCCAACAAGAGGCACAGAGAACTTGAGGGGCCCCAGAGCCAGGTTGGTTGCTTCTCATCATAAGAGACTATAAGCACCACGAGCACAGTGTGATGGCTAATCTTGACTGTCACCTTGATAGGGTTTAGAATCACCTCGAAGGCAACTCCCTAGCCGTATCTGTTAGGGTAGTTCTAGGGAAGTTTAACTGGGGAGGGAAGAGCCACCATGATTTTGAGTGGCAAATTCTGTGGGCTAGGATCTCTCTGCTTTCTGACTACGGATACAATGGCCCGTGCAGCCTCCAGCTTCTGTGGCCACACCTTCCCCACCGCTGTGGGATACACCCCACAACTGTGAATCCACTTCCTACCTTGTTTCCTTTGGCAGGTGTTTCACTGAAATAATGAGACATGTAACTAACGAATGTATAAACCAAACAATAGGTTCTTTTTTCCTTTTTTACACTTTCAAAGCTCGTTTATTTTCCTCGATGGGTACTGTTTTGTTCAAAGCTCTGTGAATCTGACTTAAAATTCTAGTAATGAAAGACCATAGCAAAAAATAAAAAAATTTAATGTAGGTGCCCAGACACCTGAGTACACAGGTTTCAATATCCAGCTTCGCTTAGGTAAAATTTGGGCTACATGTCCACTTGAGAAAGCCTCGTATAATTAGGTTGCTCTAAGTGGAGTTCAGAGATCATGACTGAGATTACATATTCTTTCACATTCCCCTTTTGAGTCTCTGAAAATAAAAAAATCCAGCAAGGCTAAATTGGAAAATAGAGAAGTTCTTTCCTAAACCAATCAAAATGAACTACAACATGCAGGGAACAAGAGCCTCTGCTCCAAGAGACTCTGAAGGAAATGATGTCTATGTGACCAGGCCAAAGGAGAAGTACAGCCTGTGGAAGAAACCACAGGCCACCATTGTTACATCACTCCATTTTATGGAGACTTGAGAAGACCAAAGCAGCTGAGTCCTGGAAGCTTACTGGGAGCTACTTAGAGACTTAAGGCTGGGATCAGGTGGACCCTGTATTCAGATGAAGGCAGTCCAGCATTCTAGATACTTAGCATGTTTGTTGTATTCAATATGATAAGGAAGCTCATTAGCTAATCTCAGTAGAGAGTCTTTGTAGGGAGCAGTCTCAGAAGGGTGTGATCATTGTGGTGGTTTGAAGCCGCTTGGCCCATGGGAGGTGGCACTGTTAGGTGTGGCCTTGCTGGAATAGGTGTGGCCTTGTTGGTAGAAGTGTGTCACTGTGTAGGCAAGCTTTGAGGTCCCAAAGCGCCACCCTGGCTGCCTGCAGAAGACAGTCTCCTGGGTGCTTTCAAATCAAGATGTAGAACTCTGGGCACCTCCAGCACCAAGTCTGCTAGCATGATGCCATGCTTCCCACCATGATGATAAGAAACTGAACCTCTTATACTGTCAGCCAGTCCCAATTAAATGTTTGCTTTTTAAGAGTTGCCCTGGTCATGGTGTCTCTTCACAGCGATAGAAACCCTAACTAAGACAGTCATCTTAACAGCTGGGATTCACATTCTGCTTCTTGCTAAAGGTCAACCCATTGGTTAGCATCATTATTGGGCCAGGATAAAATCTTGTCACTCCCCTGAGACTGATCCATGGAAAGCCTTGCAATCCTCTTGGGTCTGAGGCATTGGCATCCTTGACATGGTCATGCTGTGTCATGATTGTCCCTTCATAGTGGGTACTCTCCCTCACTCCCTCACTCTTGACAGCATGGAAATACTACTCCACTTACTGTCACTTTATCCTTCTATCTACCCCAAACACCAACCATCTTTGCTTAGCCAAACCCACTCCCTTCCTGTATTGGTCTATTTTCTACAGTTATAACAAGAGACTGATGCTGTGTAGTTGTTAGAAAGTTTATTTAGCTCACAATTCTGGGTACGCAAGAATGTGACACCAGTGTCTACTTATCTCCAGTGAGGGAACCTCAGGCTGTGTCTGTCACAACATAGTAAATGATATCATGATTGGAATCTGTGCAAGAGGAGGAGGTGGCATGCTAAGTGGGGAACCAGGGAGGTTCAGCACTTAGGCTTATTTTTTTATGACACCTGACCTCACAGGAGCTAACAGAATTCCCTGAAAATTACCTTATCCCTTCTGAGGGTCTGCCGTCGATGGACGCACCCTGCACTAGGCCCATTGTTAAAGAAGTTTCTACATTCTCTGCCTCACTGCAAACCAAGCCTCCAGCACATGACCCTTTGGGGACACATTGAAACCAGAGGCCTTTCTCATAGACAGAGCAATTCAGTTGGCTGGAGACCGAGACGTGGCTTGCCTCAGGTTTCCAATCAAGTGTTTCATTTTGTGTAACTCATTATTGTTTTTACTCCCTTGCAAGTCCAGGCGATAGAGGTAGATAACTCCTTTGATGAAGACTGACAACTCTTCAAATACAATAAGCTACAGTGTTACCAGGT
This sequence comes from Rattus norvegicus, assembly GCF_021556685.1. NCBI lineage: Eukaryota > Metazoa > Chordata > Mammalia > Rodentia > Muridae > Rattus > Rattus norvegicus. The sequence goes on from NC_141538.1 coordinate 10,936,276, forward strand.
AAGAGTATTTATATATTAACTAAATCTTATGAAAACTACTGTGTTTTACAGTCTTTTTATAACTTCTCCCAGAAAAGATAACTTACATATTTGATAGTGTCACTGAGATTTTGGCAATGTCCTTCATCCAATAATGAGCCCAGGCATGGAAAGAGAGTACAGGTGAGGACACACACACACACACACACACACACACACACACACGAGACATTAGAGACCCAAACATCCAAAATCCTGCCCTTTCTCAGATGACAATATAAGAATTGAGAAATGGGAAATGGAGGGAGATAGAAAACCAAGATATAATTTCCTATCCTTTCCTGTTCCTTTTGTTCAGTGTCTTAGATACGTGTCCCGCGCGCGACTTCCCACCGTCAAGAAGCACGCGGACATTTAGAAATCCTTACTGTGACCAACCTTTTTAATCTTAGAAGAGGAAGCCCCGCCGCACCAACATGGAGCGCTTATAAAACCCTAGTGCAGCGCACCCACACCTGATTGGTTGTTACCCATGATCTCATAAGGCACGCCCCGGAGTGGGCAAAGACCTGGCACGAAGGCACTCTTGCACATGCGCACAGTTAACTTCCTGAAAGGGGGCCGGCTGGCGCGGCGAAGGCTGGTGCCATCTTGTAATGGCGGAGGCTATCCTGGCCTTCCACGTGGGGCGCAGTGGAAGCCAGCGCCATCTAGTGGTGGCAAATGTTATTGCGGCCCTCTACAGATACTTTTTTTTTTTTTTTCCAGAGCTGGGGGCCGAACCCAGGGCCTTGCGCTTCCTAGGCAAGCGCTCTACCACTGAGCTAAATCCCCAACCCCTACAGATACGTTTTTATTGCTGTGATAAAACACCCTGACAAAGGAACTTAAGGTAGAAAGACTTTATCTTGGCTCACAGTTACAGAGGGACACAGTCCATCATGGCAGGGAGAGGGGAAGAGGGGTTGCATTGGCAGCTTGGAAGCAAAGAAAAAACAGGAATGGACAGACTGTAAAAGAGCAACACCCACACCAGGTGATATAATTCCCAAAATACGAAGGCCAAGCCCCCTCCAAGCCCACGGTGCCCAGTGCTTACTGAGTACCCGATTCCAACTCACAGAGCTCAAGAGCTGAGCCGAGACATAAGGCTGTATCGTTCAGGCATTCTTTTCTTTGGCCAGTTCTGGAGCACTCGGCATACCTGAGGCGTTGGTCTGGGAACTCAGATCACAGCTGGGAACAGGCGAAATGTCTGGACTCTGTGAGTTGCCTAAACCTTCTTATAGAAAAAGATGGGAGGACCAGCCCCCAACCCTGAAGAGACCTAGAGAAGACCGAGTGAAAACCTACACTCTAACAGAAGGTGATGAGTGTGGTGGGCAAATAGAAAGGAAAATAGGAATTCTAGAGAGTGTCTACATTTTACAAATGTAGTCAGCAAAGGAGAATTATTAGGTTAGAAATCATGATGGTGGCAGCAATTCAAGCAATCAGGAGACAGAGGCAGGCAGATCTCTATAGGTTCCAGGCCAGCCTGGACAGCGAGGACTACACAGAGAAACCTTATCTTAAGAAAACAAAAAAGGGGGGCTGGGGATTTAGCTCAGTGGTAGAGCGCTTGCCTAGCGAGCGCAAGGCCCTGGGTTCGGTCCCCAGCTCCCAGCTCCGAAAAGAAAAAAAAAAAAAAAGAAAAGAAAAGAAATGACACCAGAAAGACTCTGATTGGTCCTGTGGGTGTCTCTGCATTCTGTGACCCTCCCCATCCCAATAGAGCATCTGCAGGATCACTCTGTTCTTCTGGGAGAAGGCCTCCCATTCATTCCATCCCTTCCCCTGTGTCACTGACATCACTGCCCATAGTGGCCTCGGTTGCCCCAGCCTCTTCCTGGGAGTCCTTGCTCTGTGAGCATTTTGCATTCTTGGGGTCTTCATTCAATTTGGTCCACAAAGACCAACCAGCTGCCTCCATGTTCCCCCAGATTGGGGAAGAGCACTGTCACACTGTGCCGTATGCTGCCTGTCTAAACACTCTCGAGTTTAAGTTAAGCTAATTGGTTGTTAAATAAAACCTGCTCCACAGTCTTAGCTACTTCCTTGGCGGGCAGGCAGAGCGGCCAGACTTGTGTTTAGGATGCTTGAGTGCCTGAACATCTACAGTTGCAGGGGGTAGAGAGGAAACCCCATCTCCACCCCCTGACAACATCCAGCAAACTCACTTTGCTCCCGCTCCTCACTCTTCCTAGATCCAGCTCACTGTGTTTCTCCCCACTCCTGGGCCTACCAGTGTCTCCTCCTCATTCCCAGCCCCATCCAGACCTCCAAACCATGGCACACGGTGTCCTCCTGGCCTTAGGCAAACCTACAGCAGAGCTCGCCTCTGGGCCAGCACCTAATACAGGTAGGCCTCCCCCAGAACCATTTGGGCAGGAATTTCAGGAGCTCCAGATGCCCGAGCATAGTTGATAAGGCAAGGAGTGCAGGCTCTGGGTAGTGATTCTTTGGTTCTTTGATTAATCAGGGCTGTCTCAGGGTTTCTATTGCTGTGAAAAGACACCGTGACCAAGGCAACTCTTACAAAAGCAGACGTTTAGTCGGCTTACAGTTTCAGAGGTTCAGTCTGTTACCATCACGGTGCAAAGCAAGACTTGGTGCTGGAGGAAACAGGAGTTCTACATCTGGCTCTGAAGGCAGCCAGCTGGAGTCTCTCTATGCTGGACGGAGCTTGAGCACGAGCAGACCTCAAAGCCCACCTACACAGTGACTGACACACTTACTCTAAAAAAGCCACACCTCCTCTGATAAGGCCACACTTTCTAATAGTGCCACAGCCCATGGGCCAAGCATATTCAAACCACCACAAGGGGTACACAGAAAGAGTAGGCCCAGGGTGGGGGTGGGGTTCTCTCTCGTCTCTGGAAAGGAGCAAGGAATCCAGCATACACAACACAGCATCTTTCGCTAAAGCCTGGTGTGACTAGTATAGGCGCTGGCTAGTAGCCATTGCCGTCGCTGTCACCATGAGTGGCCTGGCAGTGTACCTAGGTGATCTTTGATATTTGTCTATCACTGACGCATGCCTTTCAAGCCTTGGCAGCCAAACACCTAATGTGCTGGCGGGTTGAGAAATATCTAGAAAATTAGTAAAACACACCCTGCGCATGTCTTGAGGGTGTTTCTAGAGAGGATCAACCAAGGGAAGGATGGCGTCCTGGATGGTGCCATCCGACAGGCTAGGGTCGGGCTAAGACCATCCTCCAGAGCAAGTATATGCTCTGTCTGCGTCTCTTCATCTCTCTGTCTCTGTCTCTGTCTCTGTCTCTCTGTTCTTTTGAGCTGGGTAGCCTTGGCCACACATTCCCACTGCCGTGACATTCTGCACATTCTGTTATGGTCCCATGAACAATAGCCAAAGACTGGAGTGAGACCTTTGATGGCAGGGGCTAAAAATAAATAACTGTCCCAGCTATGGAAAAAATGACTGACATATACTCACCACATGCATACTATATTTATATAGGGTAGAGTCTTTGAATAAATTTGGTTGAGAGCTTGTGTGTGCGTGCATCCATGCATGTGTGTATTCATGTGAGTGTGGGTACATATGTGGACACATGAATGTTGGACCTAAAGATCCCAGGAGTCATTCCTCAGGGGTTATGCCCACCTTTTTGGGGTGTCTTCATTAGCCGTCCTAGACCTTGTTGATTGGCTAGGCAAGGCTAAATAAGCCCCAGAGATCTCTCTGCCTGTCTCTACCCACCACACCCGGCTATTTCAAGCGCATGCCCCCACACCCTGAGTTCTTTTTAAGTGGGCTGCGGAGGTCAGCTTTAGGTGCCCATGCTCATATGGCTGACAGTTTGCCGACTGAACTAACCTCCCAGACCCTGATGTTTCAGTCTAGATGTGATTTCTTTTATTTTACCATTTGACTTTTTCATTGATTCTGTAGCCCCTAGGGGTTCCCGCAGCTTTTCTCAGAGTCAATGGCAGCCATTTGATCAACTTAATGGAGGCCAACACCAAACCTGCTAGGTTGTCTTCTCCTGCCCAAGGCTGAGTCCTGGGTGAGAGGATCTAGGACTCACATGCACTATGAAGAGGGACGTGGGGAGGAAAGCAAACGTCTAAGCATTGCAGACTCCCTCTCTCAAAAGGCATGAGGCACGTCACAGCTTCCATTTTAATACTTGATAATCAACAGACTTACAAGAATGTTCATGGGGCTGGGGATTTAGCTCAGTGGTAGAGCGCTTGCCTAGCAAGCACAAGGCCCTGGGTTCGGTCCCCAGCTCTGAGAAAAAAAAATGTTCATAAAATGCTTTGTAGTGACTATTAGTAAAATCTATTAGTGAAATTTAAAACAGATCTTTCCGTTCTCCAAGTTACTGCAAAATACAAGGAAAAAAAATGAAGTTCTGTTTATACTAAAAGGAGAACTGAATTTAAAAACGAAAGCCACTAAAAGCAGAACCATAAAATTATATGGTAGTGGTTATAGCAATTATGACAATTAAATTTCTCATTAAAAAACAAGACTTATTAATCACAAGTCGGCAGGACACCTTGGTAAATCTGTTCATCACTGCCTTCTAAAACTGAAAATATGCATACCTTGGTATTGAGAACTTCCACTTTGGTTTACCAAAATGCATGCCCGAGAGGGTAGTGGTGCTATGTGAGATTGCTCTATACAGGCCAATACCCAAAAGACGATCAACAAGTGTGAACCTACTTAGCCTTGGAAATGAGAAAAGTTCAGGTGTGTCGACCTGTGTGAATCTCACAGTCACGAGTTTGTACAAGAGTGCATAGAAACCAGCATGCACATCCTGGCCAATCCCACTCTAGAACCATAGACTGCTCCCCTGGGCCAGCAGAAGCGGTCACCCATGGCAAAGCCAGTGCCTGGAGAAAGAACTTCTGTGATGCCAACTCCTCAGCTTTTCTTTTCTTTTTTTTTTCTTTTCTTTTCTTTTTTTTTTTTTTTTTTTTTTTTGAGCTGGGGACCGAACCCAGGGCCTTGCGCTTGCTAGGCAAGTGCTCTACCACTGAGCCAAATCCCCAACCCCTCAGCTTTTTTTTATACTTTATGAAAACTCATTAAAGAATAAACATAGGATTTGTATACTCTGGGTGTATGCTATTTCAATAAAACTGCATTTATTGGAGCACTACTCACAAAAGCCAAGTTATGGAAAAGCCTAAATGTCCATCGACAGACTATTGATTTTTTTTTTTTTGAAAAATGTGGTATACACACAATAAGGTTTTATTTAGCCATAAAGAGTGAAATTCTGCTACTTTCTGGATAGTGGATGGGGATCATGATGTTAAGTGGAGAAAAAGACATAGGAAGGCAAATTTCTCTTCTCATATTTATGGCATCTAGATTTTTTTTCCAGTTTTTTTGAAAGAGGTTCTCATTCTGTAACCTAGACTGGGACGCACTATATTGCCTAGGTGGCCTTGACTCATGGTGACCTGCTTGCTTCAACTTTTGAAGCGCTGAGATTATCATCGCCATCATAAACCTGGTTGGCCCTAGAATTTGTTATACATACTTAAAATGGTTCACGACTGTGTGCGTGCGTGCGTGCGTGCGTGCGTGCGTGGCTGCGTGCGTGCGTGGCTGCGTGGACTGCGTGCGTGCGTGCGTCAGTGTAAGACGTCTTCCTCTGTCCTGCTCCGCCTCATTTTCTGGCATAGTGCCTCATTCATATTTATGAAACATAGATGCATGAGGGAGACTAGGGAAGAGGATAAAACTAGCGTGGAGAGGACTAAAGGAGAAGACTGGGGAGGGAGGGCACTGTGGTTGAATTCCAGGATATTTGAAAGGTACATGTGTAGCTAGGAGTGTACACTAAAAATATGCAGGGCCTGGGAATATAGTTTAGTGGGTTTACAAGTCTGCTGCACAAACGTGAAGACATGTTTAGATTTCCCAGTACCACATAAAAGCTAGGCACAACACCATAGCAAAGCGAGGGGTGGAGACAACGCCAATACCAGAGACTTGCTGGCCAGCTAGTCTAGCCAAACATGAAACACCACATTCAGTGAGAGACACAATTCCACAAGAAGGCAGCCCGTGAGAGAGGCAGACATCTGAGGTTGATCTGTGGAGAGGAAGACATCGGAGGTTGATCTGTGGTCTGTGCTTGTGGAGCACACACACGTATACACACAAGGGGGGCTGGGGGAGGGGACAGAGAGTGAGAGTTTTAAACCAATTTTGATGACTTTCTGACTGTAAAAGAGCACAGCTCAAACAAAATGAGAGAAAAAAATCTAAAAGGAATTAAAAATGATGCCAGCCCTTATTTATCAATCACTGGTTATAGACCTGACACGAATCCAAACACTTTGTTTACATTTGTTTTATTTGCAATGTCCTGGACCTGGGTGGCTGAGGGTGGTTGTCCCCAGGTTGTCTTTCTGAGGAATTTAGAAATGGTCATAATTTAACAGGGAGGAATTAGCTGGAATTGTATAACAATAATCTCATTTGATAGAAATCCTTCTATTTACTAAGTTGATTACATTGATACAGAATTTATTTTGATACAAATTTAAAGTTTTCATGGGTACAAATTTCTTATTGATATAAAGTTGAAATTAATATTGTTACTCTCATATAGGCATTGTGCCTATACAACACATTTAAGGGTACAAGGCTTAGACCCAGCCCTATAACTGCTATTAGTACTGAGCTGAACTGAGTGAACATTTAAGAGCCAGATAGCAAATTCACGGCTCTGAGTTTACTGTTAGGGTGTTTGCACGATAATTTATTAGAAGTAGCTAAGTGTACTAAATGGAGAATAGTCCATATTATTTTACACTCATAGATGGTTTTCAAAAACGCCAGAAATCCACAAAATGTGACATTTAATGTTATTTTGTTGTTGTTATTGTTGACTTATCTGCTCCTAGCAGCTCCCCTTTTGTGGATTCGAAGAAGAAATTGAACATCTCTACCTCCAGGTGAGGTAATACATTGTGGCTGGGCAGCCCCTGGGCAGAAATCGCCTATTTCATCTACAGACAAAAACTGTCCAGAAAAAGACACACTTACAGAACTAATAATTTCTGCCAAGTCAGAAAAATCAGTCCTTCAAAATTCTGTGTTTCAAAGGTAATACTGGGCCAGAAGGCTGAAGACTGATGCTCTTACCTTTTGCTAACAGGGGACTGTACCGATAGACAGTTATCTCTTCGACTTGTCTCAGTTCGGGAAGCCATGTTAGGCTTCCTATATTTTCAGATATTGGTCGTTCTCAGATTTCTGATGGGGTTGAAGACTAGTTATAGTCTCATAGCCCACCCAGGCTATTTAACATTGAGAATACATATTTACTTAGATAGTTATCAGATAGTATACAAGCCAGCCAAGACACAACACATAGATTTTAGGCCTTTCTTAAGCTAAGATAGATAACAGAATGTACTATTTAATTGACAAAAAATGAAGAACTGGGTGTTAGGTGTATTTTATACTTTGTAAATTATGAAATGGTAATAGTTGTGCTCAGCTTACATTTGGGAGAAAAGTTCTTTTTTAAAAAAATTAGAGAGAAAGGGTGAATTGTAGTTGTTGTCTAAATGCAGGAGAGGGCTGGCACAAGATAAGGTAAGGCCTGTGACTGGGCAGTGAAAAAGTAAGGCAGGGACAGAGTTTTTGTAAGGCAGGAGAGAGGAAAACAAAGGAGAAGAACCAGAGAACGATGACCCAGATTTGTGTGGCCTTAAGTGACCACAGGTAGCTATGAATATTTCTTAAGGGATGGACTGAAGACTCTGTTGCGGCTCTACTCATGTTCCCAGCATCCATCCCCTGTGGTTATAGTGACAACTTCCAGGAGCCCGTTAAAATCAAAACTCAATAAGCTTGTAATTTAACAATCAGATTTGTATCAGTAAATTCAAACTCTGCACAATAAACTCACAACCAACTGATGATGATATAAACTGCTCACCTAGATAAGACAAACTGTCCTGTAGAAATCCATCCCTTAAGAAATATCCACAGCTACCTGTGACCATTTAAGGCCACACGGATCTGGGTCGCCCTTCCCTGCCTCCATCTTGGTTCTTCTCTTCCTTCCTTCTCTTCTCTCCTCTCTCCAAAACTCTGTGCCCACCTTACTTTTTCACTGCCCGATCACAGGCCTTGCCTTATCTAGTGCCTGCCCTCACCTGCATAAAGTCAACATCTACAACAGGCGTTGTCTTAGCAACGGGCATTGTCTTGGTTACTTCTCTGTTGCTGTGATGACACAGATATGATAGAACTTGTGGGAGAGACTCACATGATTAAAATACATTGTATGAAATTCTCAAAGAATTAGTAACATATACTTTTTGAGACAGGGTCTCTCTATTATTGAAAATTAAATATACTTTATGGAGTGCCTTTAGATTTGAGTTTATCCCCCTTCCTTTTCTTTCCTTTAACAATTATTTTTAATTCTGGTTTTCAGAACCAACATCAGGTGGCTCAAAACTGCCCATAACTCCAATCCCAGAGGACCTGAACTTCCCAGACATGCACATAACACTCCATCCATTCAACACATTAAAGAAAAGGAGGGGGAGGGGAAAAGGAGGGGAAGGGGAGGGGGAGGGGAAAAGGAGGGGAAGGGGGAGGGGGAGGGGAAGGGGGAGGGGGAGGGGAAGAGGGAAGGGGAAGGGAAAGGGGGAGAAGCAGGGCATGGTGTTACACAGAGGAGGCAAGGTAGGCATATCTCTGTGAGTCTGAGACCAGCCTGGTCTACATAGTTAGTTCCAAGATACTCTAAAACTGACCAGATGCACTAGGTCCTCGCTCCATAAGCAGGAAGGATTCCCAAGAGTTGTTCTCAGACTAGCTGAACAGCCCAGAAGAGGCACAGCCCAGCCTCTCTGATTTGAACTGCCTAGGCCTGCACAGTAAGCCTCAGGGGCCCAGCTTTTGTGAGTTCCCATCACTGTCCGGGCAGACTTTCAGAGCCTCGGCTTTTGAGTCACTCCTGTTCCCGTAAGTCCCCCTCACCCACACTCCAAGTTGCATTGTGGTGTCTTTGATCTGTCATTGATTGTTAGCTGGGGCAAGTAGCTGATTGCTCAGATCGCTCCAGTAATAGTGTCACATGACAGAAGGTCAAAGGACAACTTGCAGGGAACCCGTTCTCTTCTACTAACTAAGTGGGTCCCATGGAATGAACGCAGATCACTGGGTGTGCAGACAGGTGCCTAAGCCCACTGATTTCCTGGATTTCTTTTTTGGGGAGCTATAGAAGTCAGAAAGTGATGGGATTTTTAAGGTACTGAAAAATATGAACAAAACATCCCATAAACAGCAAAAATGCACTCTGCGGACAAAGGTGAGGGCCGGATGTGGTGCTCCATTGTCACAGACCTGGCCAGCACATGGAGGTAACGGGAAGGGTGCACTTTCAAGGCCGGCCTGGGCTATGTAAGATCCCATTCTAACTAAAACAAATGAGTGAGACTACTTAATAAGCAAAAGTAGGTTTTTTAAATATTTTATTTATTTATTATATATATGAGTACACTGTAGCTGTCTTCAGACACACCAGAAGAGGGCATCAGATCTCATTACAGATGGTTGTGAGCCACCATGTGGTTGCTGGGATTTGAACTCAGGACCTCGGGAAGAGTAGTCGGTGCTCTTAACCACTGAGCCATCTCTCCAGCCCGCAAAAGTAGTTTTTAATCACTAGAAGAGCACACTAGTGAAAACCTTTGGCAGATTTTCTTCTGGACAGACAAAAGATGGGAAGCTAGAAATGCAGGGTGCCCACAGGATTGGTGCCCTTGGGTAAATCTAAAGGAGCATTGGTGACAGACAACAACAAAACAGAGCACAGAATAAAAACCCAAGAAAGTAAATGGAAATAAAGTATTCTAAGGTCCTGCAAAGAGGTTAAAGTACCAATTTACATGGTACCTGCGAATACCACACAAGCACACACATAAAGGGTAATTAGAAGGTGAACAGTCTCTAATCAAGGGGATTGAATAATGAAAGGACAGCGAGAACTACAAGGAAGAACAGAACAGGAGAGACAACGTGCTCAATATGCAGATGTGGTTAGCCTCCAAGTAATAGAATTAATTAAGTGGAACTGGGTAGGAAACTATAATTAAAGACAAAGATTTCCAAATAAATACACAGAAACATAAAGTAAAAAGAACTGTTTAAGACCCCAAATTGGTTCTCTGAAAATATGTATAAAATTAGTAAAAAGTGTCTCAAATGGACAGGGTAAGTGGATTTGTGTCCGAAACACAGAGGTGTAGCTCAAAGAGCTTGAACCTAGCCTTGAACCCGGGGTGTCTGGGAGAACGGCCACTGAGGTACACCGCTGAGGGAACAGAGAAGCTATTTCTGGCATTCAAGGGGCATTCAAGGCTCTTTTATGGGCCTTGGAAATGGAAAAGACCATCACTGTGCATCTCGGGCAGCAGGGAGAGCCAGACACAATAGTGGCACCTTTAGTCCTAGCATTTGGAAGCTAGAGGCAGAGGTGGATTTCCATGAGCTTAGTCGACAGAACTTGTTCTAGGCCAGCCAGGGGTAATACACAGCGAGAGACCCAGTCTTAAACAAACACTTACCCATCCACCAAGGCTAAAGGTAGGAGTGGTATTAGAGACGGTAATATGTTGGAAACATCGGGGTCAGCCCTCAGACCTCCATGAGCACCACTGCAATGTGCTACCAACGGGTGCAGGAGAAAGGTCTGCTTTGTGATGAACGTGATGAACGTGATGAACGTGATGAACGTGATGAACGTGATGAACGCTGGCTTGTTTGGGAATGGGAACAGGGCTGGTTGATACACCGACAAGGAGGAAGGAGGATGGGCGGGCTCAAGGGCGCCACATTGAGCAGCTGGGGTCAGCATGCTTTAGAGGAAGAATCTGAGGCGAACATTCAGAAATGAGGTTCAGAGGGTTGGGGATTTAGCTCAGTGGTAGAGCGCTTGCCTAGCAAGCACAAAGCCCTGGGTTCCGTCCCCAGCTCCAGAAAAAAAAAAATGAGGTTCAGAGATTAGGGAGGCTCTGGCATCAATGGGCTAGGGTGGAAAGGTGTAGACAGAATAAAGGAAGTCTGAGGGTGTTTGGCATCAGGAGGACAGAAACAAAGCAGTGGCGTCATCTATCACGGACTCCAGGCAATGAGGAGGCTGAACCTGACACAGAGGCAGGGCCTGACCAGGAGGGGGCGAGGAGGGCACCAGTGAATAGTTTGGTTTTCTCACCAGCTAAGCCCATTTGTTTTCATTTGTGTTTTTGCTTGTGTTGTTTGCTTCCTTGGTCTTGTGGATTTTGTCTGTGGAGTCGGCTTATCCTCCCCCCATGCTGTGGTGGCTTTATTGTGGTTACAGTGTGGCCACAGGACCCTCTAGCTCAGTGCAGGTGTCTGGTCCCCTCCACAGCCTTATTGAGGAGAGGTAAGGGAAGGCCGAGGTCACACTAGGCCGTGACATCAGTCCTCGCTACCCTCTGCTGTATGGAGCCCATTTCTGTGAGCTGGACCAGCGTGCTGCAACCTCCTCTTTCCCCAGGCTCTGTAAACTCAACCATTGAGCCTGTCCTCAGCTTAGGCCCCAACAGCCCTCGTAGCAAGCTGTGTGTGTGTTGGGGGGGGGGGGGCTGTGCAGTCACAGCTTGCTGCCGTGTGCTTGAAACACAGGCCAAAGATTTAAACTAAATGAGGGTCTAATTTTCATTAGTAATCTTAACAGTTTGGGGAAGGAGTCTAGAAGCTGCTTTCAAAAACGAAACACCGGAGATCTGGGAAGATAGCTTAGTCAATACAGTGCTCGCTACATCAGAAGCATAAAGACCTCGGCTCCAGGACAGATTAAAAAAAAATGTTGGTGAGGTGGTTCCTTTAATCCCAGGGTTTGAGAAGCAGAGTAGAGAGCCAAGCAGTGACCTCTGGTGGTAGATCCTGGGACACACGCACCATACACACACACACACACACACACACACACACACACACACACACACACACACCATACAGACAGAGAGAGAGAGAGAGAGAGAGAGAGAGAGAGAGAGAGAGAGAGAGAGCGCTATGGCTGTAAGGCAGGGGTGTGTAAATTTCAGCGTTTAGCAGATGTGAGACTCTTCTGGCTTCCCTAGCAGAACAAGCAAAAGAGAAAAAGAAGTAACTTAGCAATCTTCAAAGGACCCACACCCAATAGCAAAATCAACAATAAATTTGAGCACCCCCCCCCCCGGAAAACACAAATGCATATTTCAAAACTGCACTATCTAAAAATATCCCTGTAGAGAAAGGCAAATTAAAGCTATACTGAAAAGTCATTTTAATTTGTCAGCGTCTGGCTGGCAGCAGTGCTGACCTACCAAAAAAAGCCGATGACTCGAAGAAACGTTCCACATATTTTTGGCATTTCTCATTCCTGCACCTCTGTTCCCTCTACATGGGATGCCCTTTGACCCTTTGCCGTTGGCAGCTCTACCCCTCACTGCAAGTCATGCCTCCGAACTCATCTCACCTCCTTCAGGAACTGCCTGCTAGACTGGGCTGACTAAACCATCTCTGTTCTTTGTTTCCATGGAATCTTTTTTTTTAAATCATCTGATCATATTCATGTCTTGCTGGTTTCGGTGTTGATTTGCTTGTCCCCTTTCCCAGCGACTCTGGAGAACACCGAGTCTAATTCGATTCCATGTTCCCAAGGCCTAAGTCGTTGAAGTAAAGGATTCTTTGTTGGGCAGATGAATGCAGAACTTGTTACTACCCTCAGAGAATGCATGACGGGCTGGGCGACGCTGGGGCTGTGTGCAGTGTGTTCCGCTGGGGGGCAGTGTTGTGCAGTGAAAGGAGCTCGGTCTTGACGGGCCCTGAGGCCAGGCCCCGCACTCCAGCTAACACAGCTTCCTCCCTGCCAGATGGGGGCACACGGTCACCGGAAGACATTTGCAAAAAAGAAAAAATAAAATCGAAACAAAAACAAAACAAGACAAAAAAAAACCCTGCAGGACGAGCGTGAAGATTAAGAATAATGTATCAATGCATGGACTGACCCTGGACTCTGACCTCATAGGTAGCAATGAATAGCCTAGTAAGAGCACCAGTGGAAGGGGAAGCCCTAGGTCCTGCTAAGACTGAACCCCCAGTGAATGTGACTGTTGGTGGGAGGGCGGTAATGGGGGGAGGGCGGGGAGGGGAAACACCCATAAAGAAGGGGAGGGGGAGGGTTAGGGGGATGTTGGCCGGGGAAACCGGGAAAGGGAATAATATTAGAAATGTAAATAAGAATTACTCAAGTTAATAAAAAAAAAGAAATGTAAATAAGAAATATCCAATTTGGGGTTGGGGATTTGGCTCAGTGGTAGAGCGCTTGCCTAGCAAGCACAAGGCCCTGGGTTCGATCCCCAGCTCCGAAAAAAAAAAGAATAGAGAAATATCCAATTTAATAAAGATGGAGAAAAAAAAACCAAAAAAACAAAAAACAAAAAAACAACAAAAAAAAAAGAATAATGTATCAGTATCGTTGGCTGTTTTACCCTAAAGAAAGTCTTGGATTGCTTGGTTAAATAATATCAGAAACAGGCAGAAAAAGATCCAAAGACATATTTGTTTGTAATTTAGGACAGAATCTCACTCTAGCCCAAGCTAGACTGGAACTCACTCTGGCCTACATACAGCCTAAGGAGGCTTTGAACTTGTGGCAATCCTCTAGTCCCAGCCTCTAAATTTGGGGGATTACAAGAGTGGCCTCCAGACCCAGCTTCAAGAAGTATTCAAATTTCACAGCAAATGGTTGTCGGTCTGAAGTTGTTGACATAGTTCCTCACATTTGGGTACCAGAGCTTGGCGATCCCTTGAATTGGGTGTCCCATGGGGCTTAAGCGGGTCAAAGATTTGAGGAACACTCTTTGCCAGGCCCTTATTCAGCTCGATGTGCATTAAATAGATTTTTGTGCACAGGCCTGGGAAACAAGCCACCATCTATAACTCTGTTTCTATGGGGAAAGGCTTTCTGTGTTCCAAACAACCAACGTACTAATGAACTCCTGGAACACAACCTAATGTGTCGATGGGGACTGGCTGACTGGGTTTACACGGCTGAGCCAGCCGCCCAAGTGACTGCACAGTGTTGATTTAATTATAATGAGTTCTCTACGGTGACTAATCTAGCTGTGGTCTCCACAATTGACATGGAATTCTGAGAAACAGGAGAGAGTTCTGCAAAGAACCACAAAGATGATTAAAGGACTATAGGAAACCTCAACTTGGTCTCTACAGCTTGTAGAAACTCATTTGATAATAACCCTCAAACAAACAGAAGGAACATTTGATTCTGCACCGTGTCAAGGGTATTTGTCCTTGGCTAACTAGGATGGATTTGTGCAAAAGGATTCAGTGTTTGCTGGGACCCAACTCTACAGGTGCTTTATGGGCCACAATGGACTTCATGGCTTCTTCACCAGATGGATACAATTACCTCCACTTAACGGATATGGATACAGTTACCTCTGCTTAACTGGTAAGGATCTGACCGAACTGATTTGTTGAAAGAAAACTTACTTCCTGTGTATCTGTGTGTGTGTGTGTGTGTGTGTGTGTGTGTGCACATGCACATGTGTGTGTGCACGTGTGCATGTATGTGTGTGCACGTGTGTGTGTGCTTGTTTGCATGGCTGTATATGGTGTGAGTGTGAATATGCTTGTCTGCATGTATGTTTATGGTGTGATGTGGGTGTTGTGCGGGTGTGAGCTTGCTTGTTTGACTGTGTAGGTACACATAGGCCTGGCTGTTCATGCAAATGAGGCTGGGTCTCTTGCTGACCCTGGAGTTTGCCACTTGGGTCAGTTGGGTTAGCAGGCCTGCCCCAGGGATCCCTGATTTCTGTCTTCCAGGATTATAGTTGAAATCCACATGCAGGGGCCTCTGTGTAGAGATCCTGGCTCTGGTCCTCCTGCTCCCACAGAGTCCCTCCCCTGCCCTGATGAAATATCTTAAAACTAGCTCTATAGACTGTAGGTTTAAGTTCAAGCCAGATTAATCTCTAAGGCCCTCTAGCCAGCTTTCTACAGGCCTGCTCAGCACGCCGTTGAAGGCCCGTAAGCCTAGCGTGGGGAGGTAGAAGCAGGTGCTCAAGGCCAGTGCGGTCTATTGTGAGAGTTTGCCCTAAAATAGAGCAACCCTACAAATAAATAAAAATAGATAAACAAATAAATAGAATTCCATTATGCAGCCAGAGTGATTTTTTTTCTGAATACAGAGCGTCCTTCCCCTGCATAAAATAGGTCCATCCCATTCCCTGCTCCTGAGGTGAAGGTTGGGTTTATTAACATGATTGAGGCAGCTCCCTATGTTCTGGCTTCCTACCCTTTACCCTCTCCCACTCTGCCTGGTGCCCTGTCCAAAGATCTTGCTGCTTCCCATTCCTCCACACGCTGCCAACCTCTCTCTGTCCCCCAGACAGCTTCCTGTCCTCGCTGCCTCAACTGATCTATCTCTAGGCTAACTGACAGTTCTGTCCGTCCTTCCCAAGGGCGGTCTGACAGCAGTCTTCAGGCTCTCATTGCTTGTTACATCTTCACTTTGTTTTTTCAGTCAGAGTCTCTTTATTATATGGCCCTGGCTGACTTTGATCTCACAGACCTACTAGTCTCCAGTGCTTGAATTAAAGACATGTACCACGCTGCCTGGCTTACGTATAATAGTATTTATTACATGGATGACAAATTTTCCGGGCAGTGGTGGTACATGTCTTTAATCTTAGAGAGGCAGAGGCAGGTGGATCTCTGTGAGTTCAAGAGCAACCTGGTCTACATAGCAAGTTCCAGGACACTCAGGGCTTGAAAAAACCTAAATAAATAAATAAATAAATAAATAAATAAATAAATAAATAAATAAATAAATGAATGAATGCATACCAATTCAGCCATGGACATTGCCCACACCTGCCTGCCTACATCACTTAAAAATTGTTAAATATAATCATATCACAAGTTATTTTTACAGATAATACAAGACTGACATAAATATTTATCTGTCTACTCCCACCCTTGGTCTGGCTAAAAAGAGGAACCGAACTTATACTCATGACCGTGTGGCCCTTACTTATCTTTGACTACATTTCCTGGATGGGAAAGAAAGGTTTGCAGCTGCAGGAGAGTGCAGAGGATTATGGGCAAGGTCAGCTTGGCAGCAGAGTGTCCCATGGCAGGCCTCATAGAGGCCACAGTGAAAGAGAGATCAAGTGCTTCCGTTCCTTTAAGTTTAGGAACCACCTAGCAATCCACACCTCAAAGAATCGCTGTTCTGTGTGACTGTCCCAGATAAATCTCCCACCCTGGCTGATCTGGGACACCCATGGGTAAAGAAATGATTCCTTTATTCATTTTTTACTGTAATAAGCTCATTCTCTTGGTGTCCTTGGCAACAGAGAAGAACCTTTCTACAGTTCAAGGCCAACACCAGTGCTTCCTATGTCACCTTCACGTCAAGGGACCCCAGGTCAGCAAGCCCTGCTTGCAGGCCATAGAATGACTGTTCTCTCTTTACTGTAAAATGTCCTCATTCAGTTCCTATTGAACCGTGGAGTCTGCAGGCAACCCCATCTCTGTCACACAGAGCTCTGGCCAGTGCAGAGACCGACGGAATGATTACCTCATGATACAGACACGCTTTTCATTTGCCACAGTTCTCTGCTCGCATTTTTTTTCTCAATCAACAGAACTGCAGGGTTGTGACAATTCCTCCCGGTCAGCGGCGATCTACTGAAGCTACACTTTCCGTCTCCCAGCCAAGTGCCTGGGAGTGCTTGGCGCTGTGCCTTTGAACACGTTCACTTGCAATTCCAACTGCATGGCCATGAATTTTTCTATTGAAACTTCCTATAGAATTCTAACCGGTCTGTGTCCCATTACTCCTATTAGCTAGACAGTGCTGCCCTCCGGGATGACTCTTTTGTTCCCGGAGTTTGTCCCGTTTGCTGTACCTCAGGGGCTGTGTTATTAGCTGCTGGCTTTCTGTGCAATTTTCTTTTCAACCAGTGTGTTAGTCTGATGAAGCTAAATTACATCACAGCAAGCAAGTCACCCCACATCTTGTCTTAAGTAAATAGTTTGAGGTGATGTGTTTCCACTATAATTTTTTTATATTTGTTTTATGAATATGAGTGCTCTATCTGAATGTACACCTGCATACCAGAAGAAGGCATCGGATCCCATTACAGATGGTTGTGAGCCACCATGTGGTTGCTGGGATTTGAACTCAGGACCTCTGGAAGAGCAGTCAGTGCTCTTAACCACTGCGAGCCATCTCTCCAGCCTTCCACTGTATTTCTTTTTATCCTGTGTGAGCATGTATGTGTGCATGTGTGTGTGCATATGTGCATGTGTGTGTGTGTGTGTGTGTGTGTGTGTGTGTGTTGTGTATTGAATTCAAGCCATGGCCACCATGTTGTGAGGTCAAGGGACTACTTTGGGGGTTGTTTTATTCCCCTTCCACCATGGGTTCCAGGATGTAACTCAAATCGTTGACTGATGCTACAAGGGCTTACACTTGCTGAGCCTGGCCCACGCACAGTCTTCTTATGCTGCCCGGCCTGGAGAATTTAAGTTAACCAAGAGCATGAAGTAAGAACTGGCAATGAGGGTGGGTTGTGTGTGCTTATTTAACACTGAGCCTGGGACGAGCAAATTAAAAACCTATTCAGAGCAACTCTGATTTCTCTAATAACAGACAGTATACTGACTTGTCATTTACCTGTGGTGACTTTCTTGATTAATGACAGATTTGAGAGGGATCAGCCCATTGTGGCTTGTGCTAAGTCTGCCCATGTGGTCCAGGATGGTATAAGAAAGCAGGCTGGGCAAGCCATGGGGGATAGATAGCCTGTAAGCAGCACCCTGATGGCCTCTCCTTCAGTCCTTGCCTCCAGGGCTCTGTCTTGAGTTCCTGCCCTCACTTCTCTCATAGTGGAGGTTGGCCCATGAGTTGTAACAACTTACAACTTTTGGTCATGGTGTTTATCACACTAATAGAAACTCTAACCAGGACAGACAGACAGAAACTGTACAGGAAGAAGTGAACAATTAAATGGGAAAAAAAAAGAGTAGATAATTAAGAATACATCTATATGACCAGCAGAGTCCAATGTCAGTCAAAGACTAATGCCTGAAAACCAAACCAACAGGTCAGCTACAGAAAGAAGTCACCAATCCTGCTCTGTGTCTTTTAACACACACATACACACACATACACACACACACACATATATACACACACACACATACACACACATACACACACACACATATATACACACACACACATACACACACATACACACACATAAATATATAAATATACAAACATATACATAAATATATACATGCTATAGCATACATACACATGCATAAATATACACATATACAAACACACACAAACTACAAATGAAATTTTGTCAGCTAAAACTTTATAAGAGCAGTCTTCCTTTTGGCTTGACACTAGAATTTTTCAGTAGTTACAAATATAAAATTTCTAGTCCATTGGGTTTAGAGTATTCTGTAATAGAAGTGAGGCCTAATTTAAAAGACAGTAGGGATCCTGGAGAGATGACTTAATTGTAGAGTATTGTTGCTCTTGCAAAAGACCTGGGTTCCATTCCTAGTACCCACATAATGGTTCATAGCCCCAGTTCCAGTGGAACCCAACAGGCACACAAGGTGCACATATTGGCTGTGGGCATCTTCACCAACCAGTGATAACTTTGAGGGGAAGGACATAGTTTCACTTGAATATGTCACTTGGGTATATACATACATGTGAGCAAAATATTCATACATGCAAAGTAAATAAATAAATTTTTAAAAAGGCAGCCGGTATGGTTTTGCCTGATCTAAGTGATAGTTTGCCCTCTTTTGGGCTTCAAGCACTATCAGTAATTCCTGTCATCCTCCTTTTTCTCTAAGTCTCGCCCAGATCCTGTCTTCCACAAAGAAGTAGCAAAATATGCAGTTCGTGAGCTTGTGGGACTCTTTGCAAATCAGCCTCTACCTGGAACTGAGCTTGCCCAACAGGAACACATGTATCCTTTGACCTCACCATTTTTCCACTCTTTTTCAAAGGCAAACTGGACTTTGGATAGGGGGTGAGGTCCTGTCCTAGGTGTGGCCCACACCAGTTGTTTCTCAGAATGGGGACAGTGGCTTCCTGTGGTTGAAGTTTCTACTTTCTCTTTCCTCTATTAGGAACTTGCAGTTGCATAAGGCAGCTTGTAAAACCAAAACCAAAAGCCAGAGTCTTTAGAAAAAGCTGATGACCAGTACAATAGCTTTGCTGAGCCCGGTAACAATACAGCAGCATCTGCACCCCACACATTTTCTAGGCTCCATTACCACCTCCATTACCACCCCACCTTGTTCTAGGCCCTCACATTGTCACTCCCACCACGTTAATATGCTTAGACTGCCTTAAGAATGCCAAAGACCAGTAAATTAATCAATAACAGCACTGACATTTTTTTCATTTAAATTTTACCATTCTGAAAGCTGTTTTACCAATGTGCCATCTGGGCACCCAAGACCTCTTCTCTTTCCTTTTATTTCTATGTATTTATTTAGTCACTTATTTAGTTTTTGATGCAGGTTTTTGGTGTGTAGCCCTGGCTGTCCTGGAACTCACTCTGTAGACCAGGCTGGCCTTGAACTCAGAGCTCTGCCTGCCTTTGCCTCCTGCAGCCCAGGATTAAAAGGGCGTGTCACTTCTTCTTTTCTGTCTTCCACAAGAAGAGAGACTGTGCTGTTTCTTCCTCTTTTTACAAGGGCAGTAATCTTACTGATATAGGCCCCACTCTTATGACTTCATTTAACTTTAGCTACCTCTATTGGCTGTGGGCATCTTTATTCACCAATCAGGGATAACTTGGGGGGGGCGGGGAAGGACAGAGTTTCACTTGAATATGTCACTTGGGTGTATGTAGACTCTTCCCTGTGGGCAATCAGGCCTTGGAGGCCAGTATTTAACATTACAATAAAAGCAAAAGACCAAATGCAGCAATTCCCTTTTTTGTAGGCTCATTCTCCTATAATAATCAACAACATACAGTAGGAACAATTATGAAAATTATTTCTTTTCTTTTCTTTTTTTCGGAGCTGGGGACCGAACCCAGGGCCTTGCGCTTGCTAGGCAAGCGCTCTACCACTGAGCTAAATCCCCAACCCCAATTATGAAAATTATTAAGAGTTTTATTTAAAAAGTCCAGTCTTTTTATATTTGTCAATTCAGAAGAAAGTATTCTATGATCGATCCTATATTGGCGAGTTTAGAGTTTTGTATCTCATTTAGCTTCTATCTTAATTTTTGTCCTAATTTGCAATATTAACTTTAAAATATCTTCTTAGACTTAACACGTTTCTTAAATTCTAAACAACTTAAGTTTAATTGTGAAACTATAACTATCTAGTCTTCAACCCAATCAGAGACTTAGAAGGAATAAGTATTATTTGAGAATGTAGGAAACATAGAAATTCAGCTTCCAAAGATGATAGAAATGACAGAGACAGCTGACCTTCTGGGCAATCCCCAATATTCTTTATAATGTTGAGGCATCTATCTTTAAACTATCTTTAGACAGACCTTATATGAAGCAGAAATTATGAAGGATTTGCTTACCTGCCTTGGCAGAGCTTATCAGTTGGCTGTCCTGCATCCAATTGTCTGTTTTGGACATCATTCTGTCTGTCTGAAGATGAATTTGGGGCATTTTCCTTCCTCAGTGGCTAGCTTGCCACAGTTGGGGTGAACTCCAGGAGGAGGTTATTGCTGTACATCATCTCCTTTGAAGTAGAGTGACAGTACTGTCTGGAGTAGATCTGTCTCATAGTCAAAAGATCTTTTAATAATGAAATATTTTTAAAAATCATATTCACTGGATCTCTGAGGTTTGGGAAGATCTATTTATAGCATATTTGAATTGTCAAACATTGTTTATTTTTTAGGTATTTACTATATGAATAACTTTGAAAGCATTTTATTGTAATTAGCCATTTGTAATGGCAGCCATTAAAAGAACTTCTACTAAACCTTGTACTTTAAAATGAGTTACATAGGCATAATACCTATACAAGAGTTGAAATGAAGGACCCTAGTTCTTACTGAAGTGTAAGAGCTATTAAGAGGCTTGGCCTGGTAGAAAGTAGGTAGGTTATGGAGTTCCTGTGAAGGACCGTAAGGGCTTTTGCCAGCTTTACACAGACCACCTCAGGTCCAGATTAGGCCAAGTACCAGCTTCCCATCTAGGGTCAAGGCTAGGCCAAGTTCCGTTCTCCACCCACAGTTCTCAGAGGAGCAGAGACATTCTTAAAAAATGCAGAATGTACTGACGGATAGTCACCTAACCCTCTGGTCCCAGGTAGAGTTCAAATGCATGTCATATGCTTGATAGCCAATAGAGTCAAAGGTCAATATGCTTAGCCAATAAGTTTAAACTGTAACCTTGCTGATGTAACCTGTATCCCTAAAAAGTATAAAAACTGCTTGTTATAGCTATTTGGGGTCACCTTCTAGTCATTCGCCATGAGGGGCTGATTGAAGGTTGACCCTGATGTGCCGGAAAATAAACCTCTTGCATTTGCATCGAACTCCATTCTCGTGTCTCCCAGTAGTTAAGACTCATTGGAGCCTTACAGAAACATACAAATAGGTTGTAACAAATTAATCTTAAATTTTGTATCAATATACAAAGGTTTATACTAATAAAAGTCTTAAACCTATATTGATAGACAAAATTTTGTATCAATGTGAGAAAATAATTTCAATTTTCCATCAAAATATAAAGATCTTTATCAATGTAAGATTATGGCTATAAAATGCTTTTGTTTAAGAGTAGGTTCAATAATTTATCCCTATTTGTCTAATTTCTTATATTACTATACCCTCCCTTTTTCTTTCCCACCTTTTTCCCTTTAACCCAAGAAAGAAAGAAGGATAGAGAAGAGGAAAGGGAAGATGGACATTCTTGACCCTAAGCTCCTTATTTGGTTTCTTCTATGTTCAAAACCTTAATTATTTATTAATCATCCCCTAAAAAGACAACATATCTATAACTCATAAAATGAATAAAGCCAGAATATAGGTAGATATGGCTAGAAGAACCAAGGATAGTTGACCTAGCAAAGAGAAGAATTTAGAGACAGAAGATTTTACTAAAGTGGTCGGACAGCACCACTGTCCCTTTCGTTCAGCAGGCTGAAAGAATAATTTTTCACATTTTCACTATCAGGTATCTATTTCTGTGTAACAACAGCCCAAGTACTCATATTTAAGATGCAGAAGATGCAGCTCAGTAGAGTACTTGCTCAGCATTCACGCTGCCCTAGCATCAATCCCCAGAATACAATCTGCAATCCCAGAATTTAGGATGAGAAGCACAAGGTAATCCCTAAATACAGAGGTTTGAGGCTAGCCTAGGTTATGCGAAACTCTATTTCTAAACACATACATATATACATAATGAACATAACACACTTATTTATCAACATTCAGACATCTAGAAGTTAGTTGTGTCTTGGCTGGCCCAGGCTGGGCTCGGTTGACTAATCTGGCCCAAGTGTCTCTACTTCTTGCTTCAGAACTGTGCATGACCATTCCCCAAAGTTCTCATCTATTGCAGCATTGAAATGCTCCTTTGTGGTACTGGCTGAGGCACAATGGCCAGAATGGAAACACAGGTCTCCTAACTGGCAAGCTAGAATGGCATGCTACAACTGTTCTTGTCACAGGTTGCAGCAGACCCAAGTCTATCACCAGGGAGGCCCATTGCTGTGGAAGCCAAGACAGGTGGAAGACTCAATGCAGCTATCCCAGAAATGAGTTCATGCTATTTGAGACTCTTAAGTAATCAAAATAGTGCTCATCTTTAATGCAGATGCCTGTATAACCATACATTCTCTCTGCCCCTGTGAGACTCCTGTCTCCCAAAGGCTCAGGGAGAAGGAATAGGGAAGAATCTAAGAGCCAGAGGATGGAAAGGGTGTTGACATCCTGCCTTCTGGACACATACAATGTGGCAGTTGCAACTGTCAAGATCTGCTTAAAATTAAGCCAGTCAAGATTCCCTCATAAACAAAGTAGGGTCTCAAGGACCCATCCCTATCTAATGAGATACTGGCAGGTCATGGCTGCTGGGGGTGGGAGAGTCATTTCAGGGAATGGGGCCAATGGTAGGTTGCCTGTACTCTAGTGGATGGCCTCACACCCATGCACACATAGGCAGCATTGCCTGTACCCAGTGGTTATGAAGAGGAAGGAAGGAAGGAAGGGAGGAAGGAAGGAAGGAAGGAAGGAAGGAAGGAAGAAGGAAAGAAAGAGAAAGGAAGGAAAGAAGGAAGGAAGGAAAGAGAGAAAGGAAGGAAGGGAGGAAGGAAAGAAGGAGAAAGGAAGGAAGGAAAGGAAAGAAGAAAAAGGAAGGAAAAAGGAAGGAAAGAAGGAGAAAGGGAGGAAGGAAAGAAGGAGGAAGGAGAGAAAGAAGGAAAAAGAAAGGAGACAAGAAGAAAGGAAGGAAAGAAGGTAGGAGGAAGGAGTGCTGGCTAGATTTTTATCAACTTGACACAAACTATAATCATTTAAGAGAAGGAAACCTCCATTGGGAAAATGCCTCCATAAAATGAGGCTCTGGGCCAGCCTGTAGAGCATTTTCTTAATTAGTGATCAATGGACAAGCCCAGCCCATTGTGGGTGGGGCCATCCCTGGGCGGGTGGTCCTGAGTTCTATAAGAAAGCAGGCTGAGCAGGCTGGGGGAACAAGCCCGTAAGCAGCACCCCTCCGTGGCTTCTGCATCAGCTCCTGCCTCCAGGTTCCTGTCCTTCTTAGTTCCTGTGCTGACTTCCTCCAACGATGAACAGTGGTGTGGAACCATAACCTAAGTAAACCCTTTCTAGCCCTATCTAAAACCAAAGGACACGCAGTTGGGAGTAAGACACGTTAAAGAGGTCTGGGGGTCGCTGGAGGGGAGAACGAGGGGTGAATGTGATCAAAATACATTTCCTATATGTATTAAATTACAAAGAATAAAAGTGTTAATTTAAAGAAACTCAGTATGTCACAATTTCTTCTCTGCTTCCATTACACAGCCGTATTGTCTTGAATATCACCATGGCCTGGGTTCTGTTTCTGTCAGCTCCTTCATCGCCAGCCCGACCCGAGGGGGAAGTGAGGTGGGTGGGTGGGATACAGCTCAGTTGATGGGGTGCTGGCCAGACATACATGGAGCCTTTGATTCAGTCCTCAGTATTGTGTTGCTGTAAGCCAGTACTTACAGGGTGGTGGAGGCAGGAGGATCACAAGTTAATTACACGTTCAGTTTGAGACCAGCCTGCACGAGACCCTGTACCTGCTCTGATCTTCCAGGAGGGGTTCTAGGAACAAAGTCGGGTTTACTAGAGCAGTGCATACGCTTAAGCTCAGATCTGTCTCTTCAGCCCACAAATGCCCAGGCAGCTCTTATTGTTTGTTTGTTTGTTTGGACAGTGTTTCAGTACACTATGTAGATAAGGCTAACCTTGAGCACAGAGATCCACCTACCTCTACTCGCCAAGTGCTAGCCTGATACAGACATATTTTGGAAAAAAAGGAAATCCAGGACAAATTATGTTTTTCCAAGAGGATAAAAACCTGCTACAGACCCTTTCCTCCCCTTCTTAGACTCACTCCAAGTTTGGTCTAAGAAAAGAAAAAACCTAAGGACCTTTCTCTAGGTGTCTTTATCACGGGCCTCTCTTGCTGTAGAACTATGTAGAATGGGAATCCTTTAAGAAGTAAAGCACAGGGCTGCAGAGATGGCTCTGTGGTTACGAGCACTTGTTTTTGCAGAAGACCTAGGTTCAATTCTCTGCACTCACATGATGGTTCCAATTCTACCATGGGTCGAATGCCCTCTTTAAAGGACCCACTGCACTTATTATTCTCATTCTTATTCTTATTGCTGTTATTGTTACTATATTTATTTATTCCCCTTATAACCCAACATGAGCCCTTTCTTTCCTAGAACCCCCCTCACGCAAGTCCTCTCCCTATTTTTCCCTTCCCCTTCTTTTGAGAAGGGGAAACCATCCTCTGAGTGCCCCACACGCCATCAAGTCACTGTGGAGTAGGCACATCCTCTCCCACTGAGGCCAGACAAGGCTGTCTGTCCATTTAGGGGTGCAGAATCACAGGCAGGCAGGCAGGCAGGCAGGCAGGCAGGCAGGTAGACAGACAGACAGACAGAAAGCTCAGGGATGGCCCCCTGCTCTAGTTGTTTGGGGGGCCACATGAAGACCAAGCTGTTCAACAGCTATATATGTGCAGGGGGCCAACTCCAGCCCATGCTCACTCTTTGGTTGGTGATTCAGTCTCTGGGAGCCTCCAAAGGACCAGGTTAGTTGACTCTGTCAGTCTTCCTATGGAACCCCTGGCTTCTTTGGGTCCTGCAATCTTTCTCCCAACTCTTTTGAAAGCCTCCCGAGCTCCATCTAATATTTGGCTGTGAGTCTCTGCATCTCTTTCCAATTGCTTGTGGGTAGAGCCTCTCAGAGGACAGTTGTGCTAGGCACCTGTCTGCAAGCATAAGAAAGTATCATTCATAGGGTCAGGAATTGGTTCTTGCCCATGGGATGGGTCTCAATTTGGGCCAGTCTTTGGTCGACCATTCCCTCGGTTTCTGTTCTATCTTTGTCCATGCCCATATTGTATGCAAGACACATTTTGGGTTGAAGGTTTTGTGGGTGAGTTACTTAGTCGTTATCCTTCCGATGGGAGTCCTGCTAGGCTACAGGAAGTGGCCACTTCAGGATCCATATACTAGGAATTTCAGCTAAAGTTGCCTCCTTACACCATCTGGAGTCTCTCTACATCCCAAGTCTTTCAAATGTCTTAGAGGTTACCCATGCATCAGGTTATTTCCCTTCTCTCTAATCTGGTCACCCTATATATGGTCTCCACTTGCTCCCCTCCCCATCCCCTCTTCTACACTGTTCCCTTCTTCCATCCATCTATTTTGTTTCCCCTTCTAAAAAAAGAGTCACCCATTTTCCCTTCGGCCCTCCTTATAATTTGGCTTGCTTGGGTCTGTTGATTGTAGCATGGATAGCTGTACTTTATGGCTAATATCCACTTACAAATGAGTACATACATGCACGTGCTTTTGAGTCTCGGTGACCTCACTCAGGATATTTTCTAGATTCATCTATTTGCCTGTGAAACTCATGATGTCTTTGTTTTTAATGGCTGAATAGTAAGTACTCCATTGTATAGATATACCACATTTCGGTATCAATTTTTCAGTTGAAAGACATCAAGGTTGTTTCCAATTTCTGGCTCTTACCATTAAAGTTGCTATGAACAAAGTTGAGCAGCTGTCCTTGTGGGATAGTGGAGCATCTTTTAGGTATATGCTCAGCCCAGGAGTGGTATAGCTGGGTCTTGAGGTAGAACTATTCCCATTCTTCTGAGAATCGATTTCCAGAGTGGCTGCATAAGTTTGCACTCCCACACCAGTGGAGGAGTGTTCCCCTAGCTCTACAACCTCACTAGCATCTGCCATTCTTTGAGTTTTTGATCATAACCATTCTGATGGGTGTAAGGTGGACTCTCAGAATTGTTCTGATTTGACTAAAGTTGTTGAACATTTCTTTAGGTGTTTCTTGGCCATTCAAGATTCCTCTGTTGAGAATTCTCTGTTTAGTTCTATACCCCATCTTTTAATTGGGTTATTTGGATTGTCAGTGTCTAAATTATTGAGTTCTTCATATATTTTGGATATTAGCCCTGTGTTGGATGTTGTGGTTTGCTCTGGAGTTATCTGTAATTTGATGCTAATTCCGCTGCCTCAAGGACAGCTACCAAGTTACGTACTCAGGACTCATGTGACTTCACCAGAACCTTCTCCACATTTAATTTGTAAAATGCAGGTGAGGGCAGGTACAGGATAGAAGGAGGCCTGTCATTGGATAAGAAGGAAGGATGTGTGGGAGAGAAGTTTGAAGGAAGAGAAGGAGACTGGAACAGAGAGAAAAGACAGGAGATGAGAGGGAGAGAAGTCATGGCAGGTGACGTTAAGATTCTGCTCTGTGTATTTACAGGTTGTTATTAGTGTTAAAAGATGGATGGTACTGGGCTTTGTATGTTTAGGTGAGCAATTATATCTTATCAATTGGATCACAGGTTATTGTGTTGTGTGTTCTTTCATGTGTAAGATTTAAGTGTAATGGAGTGTGGGGCGGCTGGTCTGGGCCACCACGGAATTGGAATGTGTGCTTCTGGCAAGATATCCAGCAGATATCTTGGGGCACTGAGGTGCCAGACCTAGCAGGGTAAAAAACAACCATACCTTTTTAATTTTTTTTATATTTCTACGACAACAAACTTTGCCCAGTCTGTAGGTTGTGATGTTGTCCTAATAGTGGTGTCCTTTGTCTTCAAGAAGCTTTTCAGTTTCAAGAGGTCCCATTTATTAGTTCTTGACCTTAATGCCTGAGTTATTGGTGCTCTCGCCAAGAACTTGTCTCTGGTACCAACAAGTTCAAGACTATTTCACTCTTCCTGTTTTGTTAGACTAAGTGTGTGTGATTTTATGTTGAGGTCTTTGACCCATTTGGACTTGAGTTTTGTGCAGGGTGATAATGTGAATATATTTGCATTCTTCTACTTGCAGACATCCTGTTAGACCAGCACCATTTGTTAAAGAAGCTCTCCCTTTTACACTGTATGGTTTTAGCCTCCTTGTCAAAAATCAAGTGTCTGTAGGTGTGTAAGTTTATTTCTGTGTCTTCGATTTGATTCCATTGATCAACTTCTGTGTTTCTATACCAATACCATGCAGTTTTTTTTATCACATTTTTAAGGTGCTTCTCAGCCATTCAACATTCCTCAGCTGAGAATTCTTTGTTTAGCTCTGTACCCCATTTCTCTGGAGTCTAATTCTTGAATTCTTTGTATATTTTGTATATTAGCCTTCTATCAGATGTAAGACAGGTAAAGATCTTTTCCCAATTTGTTGGTTGCTGTTTTGTCCTAATGACAGTGTCCCTTTTGCCTTACAGAAGCTTTGCAATTTTATAAGGTCCCATTTGTCAATTCTTGATCTTAGAGCACAAGCCATTGGTGTTCTGTTCAAGAAAGTTTCCCCAGTGCCTATGTATTTGAGACTCTTCCCCACTTTCTCTTCTATTAGTTTCAGTGTATTTGGTTTTATGTGGAGGTCTTTGATCCACCTGGACTTGAGAAGATAAGAATGGATAGATTTACATTCTTCTAAATGCTGACCACCAGTTGAACCAGCACCATTTGTTCAAAATGCTGTCTTTTTTCCATTGGATAGTTTTAGCTCCTTTGTCAAAGATCAAGTGACCATAGGTGTGTGGGTTCATTTCTGGGTCTTCAATTCTATTCCATTGATCTTCCTGCCTGTCTTTGTACCAATACCATACAGTTTTTATCACTATTGCTCTGTAATATAGCTTGAGGTCAGAGATGGTGATACCCCCAGAAGTTCTTTTATTGTTGAGGATAGTTTGTGTTATCCTGGGTTTTTTTGTTATTCCAAATGAATTTGCAAATTGCTTTTTCTAACTCTATGAAGAATTGAGTTAGAATTTTGATGGGGAGTGCATTGAATCTGTAGATTGCTTTTGGCAAGATGGCCATTTTTACAATATTAATCCTGCCAATTCGTGAGCATGGGAGATCTTTCCATCTTCTGAGATCTTCAGTTTATTTCTTGAAAGACTTGAAGTTCTTGTCATGTAGATCTTTCAATTGCTTGGTTAGAGTCACACCAAGGTATTTTTATATTATTTGTGACTATTGTGAAGGGTGTTGTTTCCCTAATTTATTCCTCAGCCTGTTTATTCTTTGAGCAGAGGAAGGCTACTGTTTGAGTTAATTTTATACCCAGTCACTTTGCTGAAGTTACTAATAAGGCTTTAGTAGTTCTCTGATGGAACTTTTAGGGTCACTTAAATATACTACCACATCATCTGCAAATAGTGATATTTTGACCTCTTTTCCAATTTGTATCCCTTTGACTTACTTTTGTTGTTTTATTTCTCTGGCTAGGACATCTCGTACTATACTGAATAGTTAGGGAGAGAGTGGAAAGCCTTGTCTAGTTCCTGACTTAAGTAGGATTGCTTCAAGTTTCTCTCCATTTAGTTTGATGTTGGCTACTGGTTTGCTGTATATTGCTTTTACTATGTTTAGGTATGGGCCTTGAATTCCTGATGTTTCCAAGACTTTTATCATGAATAGGTTATTGAATTTTGTCAAATGTTTTCTCAGCATCTAATGAAATGATCATATGGATTTTTTTCCTCAAATTTGTTTATATTGTTTACATTGATGGATTTCCGTATATTGAACCATCTCTGCATCCCTGGGATGAAGCCTACTTGATTATCATGGATGATCATTTTCACATGTTCTTAGATTCAGTTTGCAAGAATTTTATTTAGTATTTTTGCATTTGTCAGACCCTCCTGGGCCCTGTCAGTGTTTGCCTCTTGTTAAGCCTTGCTGATGCATATGAAAGCCTTTGTTCTTTTGAAGGAACATCCTGGCCTTCCTTTCTGCCTAGGGAATAGCTAACACCTGAATGCTAGATCTTTGATCTCAGCTTTAGTTTCAGTTTCAGTTTCCCTGCTGAGAATGTAAACTCATTTCTCCATTGTGCTCCCACTCAGTTGTTGGGGTATATATTCTGTGAACCTAGTAAAAGCTTCGCATTCACTTTTTCTCAACATGAGTGACCTGAGTCTGTGTGTTACTTCTTAAATCTCGAAGTCCTACGCCCGGTTCTCAGTATCCTGATGGCGCAGGTGTCGTCAGCATTGATATTCATAAGGGAAATTGGTCTGAAGTTCTCTTTGTTAAGTCTTTGTGTGGTTTAGGTATAAGGGTAATTGTGGCTTCATAAAGGAATTGAGTAGTGTTCTGTCTGTTTCTATTTTGTGGAAGAGTTTGAAGAGTATTGGTATTAGGATTTCTATGAAGGTCTGACAGAATTCTCCACTAAACCTGTCTGGTACTGGGCTTTTTTTGGTTGCAAGACTTTTAAGGACTGCTTCTATTTCTTTAGGCATTATGAGACTGTTTAGATAGTTTGTCTGATCCTGATTTAACTTTGGTACCTGATATCTGTTTAGAAAATTGTCCATTTCATCCAGATTTTCCAGTTTTGTTGAGTATATGTTTTTGATGATTTTTTTTTAATTTCCTCAGTTTATGTTATGTCTTCCTTTTCATTTCTGATTTTGTTAATTTGGATACTCTCTCCATGCTCTCTGGTTAGTCTGGTTTATCTATCTTGCTGATTTTTCACAAAGAATCAGCTCCTGTTTTTTTTTGTTGTTGTTGTTGTTTTTGTTTTGTTTGTTTGTTTGTTTTTTGTTATTTTTTTTGTTTCGTTTTTTTCTTTGTATAGTTCTTTTTGTTTCTACTTGGTTGATTTCAGCCCTGAGTTTGATTATTTTCTGCTGTCTACTCCTCTTGGGTATATTTCTTTCTTTTTGTTCTAGAGCTTTTAGGTGTGCTGTCAAGCTGCTATTGTATGCTCTCTCCAGTTTCTTTTTGGAGGTACTAGAGCTATGAGTTTTCCTCTTAGCACTACTTTCTTTGTGTCCCATAAATTTGGGTATGTTGTGACTTCATTGTCACTAAATTCTAAAAAGTCTTTAGTTTCTTTCTTTATTTGTTCCTTGACCAAGTTATCCCTGAGTAGAGAGTTGTTCAGCTTCCATGTATATGTGAGCTTTCTGTCGGTTTTTTGTTGTTATTGAAGACCAGCCTTAGTCCCTGGTGATCTGATAGGATGCATGGGATTATTTCAATCTTCTTGTATCTGTTGAGGCCTGTTTTGTGACTGATTATATGTCAATTTTGGAGAAGGAACCATGGGGTGCTGAGAAGAAAGTGTATTCTTTTCTTTTAGGATGAAATATTCTATAGATATCTGTTAAATACATTTGGTTCATAACTTCTGTTAGGTTCTCTGTGTCTTTGTTTAGTTTCTGTTTCCATGATCTGTCCATTGATAACAGTGGGCTATTGAAGTGTCCCACTATTATTGTGCAAGGTGCAATATGTGCTTTGAGCTTTAGTAAGGTTTCTTTTATGAATGTAGATGAATGTATGAACTTTTGGTTTAAAGTCCATTTTATGTGATATTAGAATGGCTACTCTAGCTTCTTTCTTGGGACCATTTGTTTGTAAAATATTTTCCAGCCTTTTACTCTGAGGTAGTATCTGTCTTTGTTACTGATGTGTGTTTCCTGTATGCAGCAAAATGCTGGGTCCTCTTTATGTATCCAGTCTGTTAGTCCATGTCTTTTTATTGGGGAATTGAGTCCGTTGATGTTGAGAGATATTAAGGACCAATGATTGTTGTTGCCTGGTATTTTTGTTGTTTAGTGGTGAAATTATGTTTGTGTTGCTATCTTCTTTTGGGTTAGTTGAAATTAGATTACTTTCTTGCTTTTTCTAGGGTATAGTTTCCCTTCTTGTGTTGGAGTTTTCCATCTATTATCCTTTGTAGGGCTGGATTTATGGAAAGGTATTGTATAAATTTTGTTTTGTCATGCAGTATCTCGGTTTCTCCATCTATGTTAATTGACAGTTTTTGCTGGATATAGTAGCCTAGGCTGGCATTTGTGTCCTTTTAGGCTCTGTATGACATCTGCCTATGATCTTCTGGCCTTCATAGTCTCTGGTGAGAAGTCCGGCGTTATTCTAATAGGTCTGCCTTTGTATGTTACTTGACCTTTTTCTATTACTGCTTTCAATATTCTTTCTTTGTTTTGTGCATTTGGTGTTTTGACTATTAAGTGACGGGAAGAACTTCTTTTTCTGGTCCAATCTATTTGGAGTTCTGTAGGCTTCTTGTATGTTCATGGGCATCTCATTCTTTAAGTTAGGGAAGTTTCATTTTATAATTTTGTTGAGAATCTTCACTCTCTTCTATATCTACTATCCTTAGGTTTGATCTTCTCATTGTGTCCTGGATTTCCTGGATGTTTCATTTTCTTTGATGTTTGCATCAAGGTTTTCTATGGTATCTTCTGCTCCTGAGAATCTCTCTTCTATCTCTTGTATTCTGTTAGTAATGCTTGTGTCTATGACTCCTGATCGATCTCTTTCCTAGGTTTTCTATCACCAGGGTTGTCTCCCTTTGTGATTTTTTTTATTGTTTCTATTTCCATTTTTAGATCCTGAATGGTTTTCTTTAACTCCTTCACCTGTTTGGTTGTGTTTTCCTGTAATTCTTTAAGGGAATTTTGTGTTTCCTCTTTTAGGGCTTCTACCTGTTTATTTGTGTTGTCCTGTATTTCTTTAAGGGAGTCATTTATGTTCTTCTTCAAGTCCTCTAACATTATCATGAGTTGTGATTTTTAAATTGAAATCTTGCTTTTCCAGTGTGTTTGGGTATCCAGGGCTTCTGTGGTCAGGGAACTGGGTTCTGATGATGCAAGTGGCCTTGGTTTCTGTTGCTTAGGTTCTTGCCCTTGCCTCTCACCATCTCTGTTGTTAGTTGGTCTTTCTGTCTTTGACAGTGGCTTATCCCTACTGTAAGCCTGTGTGTCAGCACTCCTGAAGTGCTTTCTCCCAGAGGGATCTGGGTACAGAGAGCTGTGTCACAGGGTCAGCTCCATGTGCAGACCCATCTTCTGTATTCTGTTGGTGATGCTTACATCTGTAGTCCTTATTCTCTTCCCTAGGTTTCCCATCTCCATGATTTCCTCAGGTTTTTTGTTTGTTTATTTGTTTGTTTGTTTTATATTGCTTCCATTTCTTTTTTCAAGTCTTTGACAGTTTTAATCATATCCTTCACCTGTTTGATTATATTGTCCTGTATTTCTTTATATTTATTTGTTTCCTCTTTTAATGGCTGTACCTGTTTGAATATATTTTCCTGTATTTCCTTAAGGCAAGTATTCATGTTCTCTTTAAAGACTATCATCTTTATAAGATTGGACTTAATATCCTCTTCTTGTGCTTCAGTTTCATTAGGAAATCCAGGGTTTGGTGTAGCAGGATAACTGTGTTCTGGTGGTGGCACATCACCCTGGGTCTTGTTGATTTCATTCTTACACTGTCCTTTAGGCA
This sequence comes from Rattus norvegicus, assembly GCF_021556685.1. Taxonomy (NCBI): domain Eukaryota; kingdom Metazoa; phylum Chordata; class Mammalia; order Rodentia; family Muridae; genus Rattus; species Rattus norvegicus. Next base: position 10,969,405 of record NC_141538.1, read on the forward strand.
TCTATTTTTCCCTGGTATTGGCTGATGATCCTGCTGGCTGCTGGACTTCTCAGGAAGGTAGCAGGAGCCATGAGCCAGACAGTGGAGGTCAAGGTACCTTACTCTGTTAGTTGTGCCTCAGGTAGACCTCAGTCTGCAGGCATGTTGCAGGTGGCCCCTACTCTGCTGTCTGTGTCCCAGTCAGACCCAGCTGGAGTGGCAGGCAGATCCAACTAGGATGGATGGTCTGGCAGGGTTCCTAGCTGGTTAGTTTTGAGGTCCTCAAAGGTCTCCACAGGAAGGCTGGATGCTCTTTGGGTCCCACAAGGCTCCTCTAGACCAATGAGCAAGGCCAGAGCTAGACACTGGTGCTCTGGGTATCACATGCACCAGTACCACTCACCCCTGATCCACTGCCCTCTTTAGGGGACTCACTGCCTTCTTTAAGAGATCCACTGCCCTTTTCTAGTTTTCTCTGGTGCTATGACCTCCTGAGTACCAGGCACACACATGATATATATACCTAACACTCATACATACGAAATAAATAAATGTAAAAAAATTGAAAGAGAAAATCACAGTGCGTTCAGCTCTTTGGTTTAAGACCATTATCACTGTTCCAGTTCCAATCTGCATTTGTTAGCACCACGGTAGATGGACTGTATTCATCTGTCACTGATCTCTTTGAATTCATGAATCAAGGCAGCAACTCTGTGGTCCTCAGAAGTATAGAGTCTGTTTCCCTGACATTGAACTTAGTCCTGCTTTTTTACTTTTGTAAGGTCAGTTGTTCGCCAAAGAATGATACCCAGACTCCAAGAGTATGCAGAAGCAATAAGTCCTTTATTCTGCAGAAGTTCAACATGCAGGAGGTCTCTTATTCCAAGATGGAGACAACCAAGCGAGCTTGTAGGCTGGATTCAAAGCACCTTAGGGGAATTCCACAGAAGGTGACCTTTACCTTGCTCCATCTCTAGGGACATTCCAGAACCATTACTGGGGCCCTGGGGACTGAAAACTGCTAGGGAGGTCTAGGTTCCTGACCCATTGCCTTTGCTTCAGGACAGCATCTGACAACAGGGTAATTTCTGACTAGCTGCCTGAAGTCTACTGACTTGCTTGGGCTTTCCTGGACTCTCCCAGTTCTTAGGCCTAGTCTCCTCAACTGCTACTTCGAAGCCTGTTATAGAATCGGCCCACCTCACTTCAACCAGCCCAATGAGGTACAAGTAACTGTGAACCTCAATAAGTTTTCTATAAACGGGCATGTTAGTATACAACTATAAGCCCAGGTCACAAGAAGCAGAGGCAGGAGGATCATAGATTTGAAGCCAGCTTGGACTACATAATAAGACCCTTCTCCAAACACAACAAAAAACAACAAACACATCTTGTGGCGTGGATCTCTTTCCTGGACCTCTGTTATATCACTAGGACTGTGTTATATCACATCCGAGGGTAGCCCTGATGGAAGAGGAAGGGACAGGAAGAACAATGTCACATTATCCTAAACCAGGGCCATAAGTCAGCACCTTGCCAACCTCCAAGCAAGGGTCAGCCACGATTCCATGTAGATTCACATAAATGACCTGGTGAGTTAAAGAAAAGGCATGTAGTATGGTGGTTTGTATGTTACGTTGTAGTAGCTGGCTGAGATGATGCTTAAGGCAATATACTCAGCCTCTAGATGAGATTATGAGCATACCTATCCTGCTTGCTCCTGTCAGACAGACAGATGTCATCTTAAATAGTCTCATTTATCCGCCAAGCAATGTTGGGGGACTTTAAAACTTGTTACATGGCATAGAAGGAATCTAGTTACCCGCAATACATGTTGCTGCCCTTGCTTCAAGTTTTAGGTCCTAAAGTTTTACCTGGTTACCTAGCACCATCCTATGCACGCTATGTGACCAGTGAGATCAAAGCTAACAGCACACTACAGGAAACTTTCTAACAAAGCAGACACATTTTCACTTTTATTTATTAAAGTTTATTTAAAGAGACGGATCTTGCTCTGTAATACAGCCTGGCTCTAAACTGGTATGCTCAAGCCATCCTCCTGCTTCAGCTTTCTGAATACTGGGGACTACAGATCTTAGTTACCATGCCTGATCCTCCAGCAATTTTTCTTTCTCTTTCATGCTTATTGCCCCGCAGCAACAAGACAGAAAGGGCTTGGTGGAGGTTGAAGAGCCCACTGCTTGCCTCTGGAGATTCATGTGCGTACGAAAACTTCTCTCTAGTTTAATAATCATTGCTTTAGGATTCTGCTACTCACAGTTGAACCCAGTCCTGGCTAATCTTAGTGGTCTTCGGTCTTTGGTCTGGATTGTGTCATCAAAGCAGATAAGCACCTGGTGCTGCCCTGCGTACACAGCAAGTGAATGGAGGTGGCTGTTTTCCTTTGACTTGCTGAGAAAGTGGAGGCCGGTCAGTGTCACGCTGGTCAGTGGTGATGAAGTAAGAGAACTTTGCTGATAAAATGTAGCAGCAGCACAGAAAGCTAGCAGAGGAGAAAGCTCAAGCTGCATGGTTTACCTGAAACTACACACCTGAGACCCAGGGCTGTTGGTGCGCGCGCCCTAAAGAGTGACCTTCCCAGGGACTGGTGAGATGGCACACGCGGTGGCCGAGGCACGTTGTGGGAAGGGCCTATCTTTGGCCCCTGCGGTCCCCAATGCTGCAGCCGGTGACACGGGAGATCAATGTCCTCACATGGGGCATCCAATGTTAGGGTTCCTGGTTTGATCCCGGGTTTCTGCACCAATGTTAGGTTTTAAATCTAGGCCCGAGCCCGGACAGAAAACACCCAGACGCCATGGTTCCACGTGGAGAGGTTTAATGAGAGAAGAGTAAAAGAAGAGAGGAAAGAAGGCCGGCCACGGGCATGTGGAGGGGGTAGGGTGGGGAAGGGAACAAGAGCAGCGAAGAACAAAGAGCAAGAGAGGTAAGAGAGGAATAAGAGGAGAAGGAGGGGGCAAGCAACCCCTTATATAGTCAGGCACAGCTGGCTGTTGCTCGGCGACTGTGGGACGGAGCATACCTGGCTGTCCCAGGTAGCTGTGGGGGTGGAGCTTACACAGAATACAGACTCTGACAAACCAAGTTTGATTCCTGTGACCTGTAGGAGGTAAGGAGAGAACTGAACCCACAACTTGTCCTCCAGCCTCCGCACAAGTGCCATACCGCGCATGAACCTCTCCCCTTCCCCACACAAAAACATAAATAAAATTTCTTTAAAGACTTTCCTTCTCAACTCTTGCCACACTAAGAAAGTTCGATCTCGATGACACTTAGGGAACAGCTGTCTATTATTATTAACTGTGTTAGTGTCATGCGTGCTTTGTCAAAACTTAACTCTCCTCCGTGACAGCCTCTCGAGTATGTATATGGCAATACAGATAGGTTTTGAGCATGTTACATGTAATTCTCAATCCTCACATATACTTTATAACTTCATTAAGAAACATAATCACATATAATTGAATAGTAACGCCATCTATTTAAAATGCTATGTATTGTGGTAATACATTTTCTTAACAAAACATTATATACCATTCTCGAAACACTAAAATCATTATTTCAGGTTTTAGGAGGGGAAACAGTTTGTAGAAAACTATTAGGCCAGAACCCTGCCATTAGCTGCTGGGGAGTCCTCACTGTGAAAGTCATTATTCTGAGATGTGGAGTGTCAGCAAAAAAGCCTACAGAACCTCTCCCAGCGCTGAGAGAAACTTTTAAAGACAAGTTTCCTCACAAATATGGTGACACAGAGAAGTCATTCATGATGAGTTCCACACGCAAAAATTCTTTCAAATTATTCTGACATTGGAGAAAGGACTCACAGGAAAATACTGTTCAGAATGGACACCATGTTTACAGCTGTACGTCTGTGTGTGACCAGAGTGAGTGGCTAGTCCCAATGAAACAGGGAAGGATGTTCTTGTGTCTGCTTAGGTGTTTTGTAAAGGTTAATCACAGAAGGCTTTTTTGCTAAATCCTGGGCTGCAGAAATCAACTGTCAGGTTTGAAAATTGCCGTTAAAGGAAATTGGTAATATTCCAAGAAAGCACTGTCCTGGTGTGGTCTGCATGCCTTTCACCTCTGGGGAGGCAGGGGCAGGCAGATCTTGAGGCCAGCCTGGTCTACAGAGTGAGCTCCAGGACAGCCAGGGCTATACAGAGAACCCTGACTCAAAAAAGGAAAAAAAGGAAAGAAGAATGGGAGGAAGGAAGGAAGGAAGGAAGGAAGGGAGGGAGGGAGGAAGGAAGGAAGGGAGGGAGGGAGGGAGGGAGGGAGGGAGGAAGGAAGGAAGGAAGGAAGGAAGGAAGGGCAGGTGGGGAAGAAAGAAAGAGAGGGAGGAAGGAAGGGAGGGAGGGGGGGAGGAAGGAAGGGAGGAAGGAAGGGAGGAAGGAAGGGAGGAAGGGAGGGAGGAAGGAAGGAAGGAAGGGAGGAAGGAAGGGAGGAAGGGAGGGAGGGAGGGAGGGAGGGAGGGAGGAAGGGAGGGAGGAAGGAAGGAAGGAAGGGAGGAAGGAAGGGAGGAAGGGAGGGAGGGAGGGAGGGAGGGAGGGAGGAAGGAAGGGAGGGAGGAAGGAAGGGAGGAAGGAAGGGAGGGAGGGAGGGAGGGAGGGAGGAAGGAAGGAAGGAAGGAAGGGAGGGAGGGAGGAAGGGAGGGAGGGAGGAAGGAAGGAAGGAAGGGAGGGAGGAAGGGAGGGAGGAAGGAAGGAAGGGAGGAAGGGAGGGAGGAAGGAAGGGAGGAAGGAAGGAAGGAAGGAAGGGAGGGAGGGAGGGAGGGAGGAAGGAAGGGAGGAAGGAAGGAAAGAAGGAAGGGAGGGAGGAAGGGAGGAAGGGAGGAAGGGAGGAAGGAAGGAAGAAAGGGAGGGAGGGAGGGAGGAAGGAAGGAAGGGAGGAAGGAAGGAAAGAAGGAAGGAAGGGAGGGAGGGAGGGAGGAAGGAAGGGAGGAAGGAAGGGAGGGAGGGAGGGAGAAAGGAAGGAAGGAAGGGAGGGAGGAAGGGAGGAAGGAAGGGAGGAAGGAAGGGAGGGAGGGAGGAAGGAAGGAAGGGAGGAAGGGAGGAAGGAAGGGAGGAAGGGAGGAAGGAAGGGAGGAAGGGAGGAAGGGAGGAAGGAAGGAAGGAAGGAAGGAAGGGCATTTGAACTCAGATCTCCCAGCTTCCAGGGCAAATGGTTATACCTGAGCACCTTCCTTTCCCTGAACACGCATACCCACTCTTTGGTCTGTAACAGCAACAGGTGATACCATAATGTGAAAACTAGAACCTTTGCACAGCTTACAGGACTATAAACTCTAGCAGCCATGTTGGAAAACAATGTGGCAGTCCTCAAAATTTAAAAAATTGCCACATGCTCAAGCAGTGTTAGTCTATGTATGTACATAAGAAAGATGTGTGTGTGTGTTTATAAACAAATGCTTATCATAGAAATAGTTGTGACATCCAGAAAGCAGAGGGAACCACAATGATCCATCAGTAGACGTAGGCGATGAATCAATATAGTCACACAGTGGACTTGAACTCAAGCCCAAAGACTTAGGTTCAATTCAAATCCAGATTACATGCATTTATTCCTACTGCTAGTAGAAGGAGGACAGCCTTGGAGGCACACAGCAGGCAGTGCAGAAGTGGGCATTAGATCCGACTCCCAGATCGAACTCCCAAAAGCTGTGTGCTACAATCATCCCTGGATTGCACACTGGGCAGGAAAATTGTTTAACTTCCCTCAGTTCTTTAACTTTCCTGCTATGTTGTAATAAGAGACCATTCCATCCCTTTCCCATAGCAATAGCAGGCTTTACAGAGTCCAGAAGGCAGCTGTTGGTACCTCACAGCCCGTTAGCCTATCTTATCTCACCTGCAGGCCACCAGGGTCTCCAAACATTCCAGAGCAAAAGGTCAACAGCCTTTAAGGGATGCCTGACTCCATATTAAGTGTCTTTAACCATCACAGGGACCTGTGTCAATTATCACCCAGGTCTGACCTGGCGCCATCAGCGTAGAGCTGGCTGTCGCGTCCCCACACAGTAGATTGCTAGCCTGCCATGGTAAAGGATGAAATAGTGACCCACACTAGAGCTAACTAGCTCTCAAAAATGTGCTAGGGAGATACGCCAACCACAGACACCACATAGTCCCTCTTCTTGTACCAAATGTCCAGACCAAAGAAATTCAAAGAGACAGTGTCTGTGATTGACCAGGGCCAGGCTGGGGAATAGACAGGTGGGAAGTAAGAGCTAAAGAGTGTGGAGTTCTGGGAGAAGTGAGACCCTTGACAAATTAGCTGTGGTGGCTTCTGCAGCTCTCGAACATGCAGACACTTGAACTGTTGAAGGGAAAAATCTGTGTGTTCTTCATGAGATCTCTGATGGGAGTGGAGAAAAACAGAGGACACAGAGACCAATTTTGAGGTCCTTCCACTTTAGATTCTCCTCGAGAAGTTCTGTAACTTCAGGTCTCTGAGGGCTTTGCTCTCTACGATGCTCCCTCCAACAACAGTGAAGCTCAGCTGTTAAGTCTAAGCCTGAGGGTGAGGAGTGGGGGTCCACACCTTTGATCCCAGTACCTGGAGGCAGAGGCAGGTGGAGGTCTGACTTCAAGGTCAGTTTCGTCTACAGAGTGAATTACGGGACAACCGGAGCTACACAGAGTTCCTGTCTCTGAAACCAAAACCAACCAACCAATCAGACAGACATTAAAAATCTACACTTGGAAAAATGGATCATCTACTGTGGAGCAGAACTCAGAAAACAAGGATGTCGGAAAGGGGGTCGAAAGCTATACTACTCTACCAGCCATCTACTTACTGCCATAAGTCATGGCTATGTAGCTCAGGCCGTCTTTGAACTCATCATCTCCTAGTCTCAGCCTTTCCAGATTTACAGGATTACACTACCTTGCCTGGCCATTATTTTTAGGATTTAAATCAACCAAGAACAAAAGGTTTGTTTCTCTTTGTTTACTTCGAAGTCACAAATTTACACTGAAGCTATGGGCAAGAGATATATGTCAATGAACTAAGTAAATAAAGTTTAGGATAAAAGGATATAGATACAATATGTATGCATCCATGTTTAAATTTGAATGGGCTCGTGGGTATATGGAGACGACTCCATGCCCCCACATGTGTGCATGTGATATCCAAAAATTGAAGCCAGATGTCTCCCTCGACAGCTCTCCACTTGATTTCCCGAAGCAAAGCCTCTCACAAAGGGCCAGTCCAGATAGCCAGGGTGCCTCTGGGCTCCCTTCTTCCCTGCCTTCTGTGCACTAGGGTTACCTGTGGGCTGAGACTCCTAGCATCTGAATCCTGGCCCTCCTGCTTACAGGGTAAGCACTTGTCAGGGCCTGAAGCAGACTTCATGGCAAGTGTTACCTAAAAAAGAAAGTCACTGCCTGGTGAGACAGTAAGGCCAAGTTTGCAACTTGTGATAGAAGAGAGGTAAGAGAGAAGAAAAAAATGAATGCTCTCCATTTAACAAGATGGCAAGCATCTGAAGCCTGTGATAAGCTGCCTCCAGGGAACTGCAGCCAAAAAAAGGAAAGGAAGAAGAAATGACATAGTTATGAAGGAAAAATTAGGTCTTATACCAAATACAGGAGGATAAGAATCAATTTATCCCATCAGACTAAAATAAATCATATGGTGACATTAATAGGTGCAGAAAAAGCACTCAGCCACATCCAAGTCATCTATGTTCAAAGCTGAATTAGGGCTGCAGAGTCAGACATTGGTGGTGGACACCTTTGATCCCAACAGGATTAGATACCAGGGAGGTGGATCTCTGTGAGTTCGAGGACAGCCTGGTCTACAGAGCGAGTTCCAGGATAGCCAGGACTACACAGAGAAACCCTGTCTTGAAAAAGAAAGCAAAACAAAAATTAAGACTACAGAAGCATTTTCTCTGTTTGATGGACAAAACTAGGAAGTAGGAGTCAGAAAACCAAACTCCTGTCCCCTAGGGGACAAGCCGCTCCTTCTGGCAAAGTTTCGAAATAGGAAGTGAAACTGAGGCAAGGACAAACAAGCAAACAGATAAACAGATTAAAGAAAAGATGAGAGGGCAGGGGAGATGGCTCGGCTGTTAAGAGCGCTTGTTGCTCTTCCAGCTGACCTGGGTTCAGGTCCCAGCACCCACATAGCAGCTCCTAACCACCTCTCACTCCAGTTCCAGGGGATCTGAGACTCTGCTCTGACCTCTTCTGGCAGCAGGCACAAATGTGGTGCACATACATATATGTGTAGGCAACACTCTCTCTCTCTCTCTCTCTCTCTCTCTCTCTCTCTCTCTCTCTCTCTCTCTCTCTCTCACACACACACACACACACACACACACACACTCTAATATAAATCCGAGATGAAAAACATCATTGGAGGAAAAAGAAAAAGAAAGTAATAGACAAACAGAGGAAGAAGAGGAGGGAGGAAGTTTTGGGGAGAGAAAAAGATCTATTTTTGTTATCCAAAATCGAAAGTCATGGTTAGATGTCAGAAACCTCACTCTGGGATGGGTGTGATCTCTTGTACTAGCTCAAACCAGAGAGCTCTGGTTCCTTCTACCCAGAGAGTTCCTGCCTTTGTCTCAGGAAATAATTAGGAAGCTAAGAAGAATTAAACCCAAGATTTAGGGCTTACTAAAATGCTGTCTCACAAGAATGATGATTACAGCGTTGTGATTAGAAGCTGAGGACCTTTAGCCCCTGGGAGTGCTGATTACAACGTGATTAGCAGATTACTGTGAGATTAGCCGTCTTTTCACAGAAATTGGTGGGAATCCTTCCAGGCAGTAAGGGACAGAGGTGACAGATGGTTTTGTTATACCCACAGAAACTTTAAAATGCAGAGTAAAGGACAGTCAGCTTTACATTTTTATCTCCTTTGAAAAAACAGTGGGTGGGGAGAGTAGCTCTTGAACGAGAGAGGAAGCACTGACGCTTCCTGTTGGGTAGGTCTCTGGGACCTACTCAGAGTGGCCAGACAGCAACAGCCTGTGATCGGCTTCCAGACAAAGAAAACTTGAAGGCTGGGGTACTCATTTGGGCCTTTATACAACAATTAAAGCCCTTTGAAGAGAATTTAAGATGCGACCTAACCTGCCTGCTCATAGTTGAGACATGCGCAGAAGGACACGGAGCCAAAATGCTCACAGTTGAGACATGCGCAGAAGGATCCGAGCTAAAATGCTTATTCTAGTACTTGCACATGCAAATGACATGTTAATGATTAAGGCAGTAAAAGCCAGCTCTTGAATGTTTGATGCTTATGTCTTAACAGCTGGTTGTAAAATCAGCGTCAGAACAGCTCTTTGTGGGCTAGCACAGGCAAGTAGGAGCTGGCAATTGCCCTGGTAAGACCTTTTTTGTTTTGTTTTTTCAAAAGAATCAGTTGTGAGTGTAGTTTTTTTCCTTCTTTTTGTGAGTCAAACAGTGAAAAATCAAATAAGAAATAGATGTAGCAGATAAGTTGATGTCCTCTGGCAGATTTGGAAGCAATTGTATTATAGTGAATGTGTTATTAATCAAAAAATGTTTCACATTGCTTTGAGCCATGTGGAAGTAATTCACTGCTTTCCTTACTACCCATTTGCCATGTGTTTTAGGGAGCTGGCAACGTTCCCTTCCCAAAGTTACCTTAATGAGCTGACTGAAGGCAAGATTCTTTGCATGGCCACTGTGAGGGACACGGTTGTCTTAACTTGTAAAAAGAATGCATTGAAGAAAAAAGTGTCAAAAAAAAATCTCCCAAACAATCCCATAATCCTCCAGCACACCTAGGAAGTGCACATGCTCTGCGCGCTGACTAAGGAGTGGAGTCCTAGTCGGCAGGTTGTAAGCATTAGTTTGTAATCTCTTGAAACCCTTCGGTGCGATGAAGAGACTTGACTTCAGGGATTGTTCCGGTCTCCCGGGTGCTCGTGAGGGAAACTGGTGTAAGGGATGAGGCCGCACATGAGAGCCAAGACCAGCCTTTCCTGGATGATGCCCATAAGTGTTTGTCATTCCACCTTCTGGCCTTAACGTCCATACCAGGAAAGCTACTGTTAGGAACTGGTGTTTATAGCGGTCTGTCTGTATGTCAGACTTGTTTCCGGCAAGTTTTTCATCTTCAACGGGACTCTTGTCAGTGCTATTATCATTCCTGTTTTATAGAACGATAAGCAGAATGGTGGTAATAAAATAGATCAAATCTCCATAATGATTTATCATAAAAATGGAAGATATGCCAGGAGTGTTATACACGTGCCTGTAATCGCACAGGACACTTTTCTGGGTGGAGGTCGCTTGGGCTGCATAGCTAAACTCTGTCTCCAAAAAAGAGTAAAGGTTTTTTTTTTTTTGTTTTTTTGTTTTTGTTTTTTAATACATAATCCAAGCTACCAAATAGTTTGAGTCCTGCATAGAGGGAGAATGGAGGAGCCAGCTGGATGTGGCGGTGAACGCTTTTAATCCTAGAGGCAGGGGCAGGCACATCTCTGTGAGTTTGAGGCCAGCTTGCTCTTCATAGCAAGCTCTGGGTCACAAAGTTACATAATGACACCCAGTGTCATCAAAAAAAGAAGAAAGGAAGGAAGAAAGAAAGAAAGAGAAGGGGTTGGGGATTTAGCTCAGTGGTAGAGCGCTTGCCTAGCAAGCGCAAGGCCCTGGGTTCGGTCCCCAGCTCCGGAAAAAAAAATAGAAAAAAAAAAAAGAAAGAAAGAGAAAAGAGAGGAGAAGAGAAGAGAAGAGAAGAGAAGAGAAGAGAAGAGAAGAGAAGAGAAGAGAAGAGAAGAAGATGCTGAAGGAAAAGTTTCTTTCTAAACATGGAGAGAAGGAATCTTGAAAGGAACCTACTATCTGGAATTGGCAAAGGACCACAGGGAGAGGAAGGGGCAGGTGAGGGTGACAAGGAACAGACATGATCAAAGTAAACCACATGCATGTATTAGAAGATCACAATAATGCCCAATACTCAGTAACATTAATTTGTGCTAGTAGAAAAAAATCACGTTGTATCTTATAAGTATAAACAATTATTCTTCAATTAGAAATAAGATTTAGGGGCCGGGGCCGTAGATGGCTCAGTGGTTGAAAGTGTCAGGAGCACGTGGAGGGCTGGATGTGGTGCTGTGCATCTGTAGTTCTAGCACTAGGTGGAGACAGTAGAATATTCTGGAAGCCTGTGAGGAAAGGGTGTTTTTAGCTTTTTTCCAAATGCTCCTGGGTTAATTGATCTCTACCTGTCTGTCCATCTGTCTGTCTCCCCGTCTGTTTCTCCCTGTCTCTCTCTCCACATACACATATGAAAATCACATCTTATCTCTGATCATCTGCAATATTGATACTAGGTACATTTAATTCCAAATATGAACTAGCACACACAGGAAGAAGACATAGAGCATTTCCACCTCAGGGCGTGGTGACGCACACCTCTCGTCCCTGGACTCCGAAAGCTGAGGCAGACAGTTCAAAGTTAAGGCCCATCTAGACTACATGAGAAGTTAGAAGCCAGCTTGGCGATGTTGAGACCCTGTCTAAAATCAACAATGAAAGAAAAGGGTGTGCTACTCTGACTCAGAGGCAGAGTATTCCACCTAGCAATGTATGAGGTCCGGGTTCAATCCTAGTATCTGTGGAAAAATAAAAAATGTTTTCATAATGTTGATGCATGCAACGATTTCTTAAATAAGACATAAAATCACCAATTAGTGCCTGGAGGTCTAGCTGTTCTTGGATCAACACACACACACACACACACACACACACACACACACATATACACACAGACACACACAAACAGACACACATACACACATTCATACACAGACACACACATTCACAGACACACACACACACACACATATACACACAGACACACACACACACACAGATACACCCACAGACACACACACACACACGCACACACACACACCTGCCATAAAAGGAAAGGTTGATGAGTTAGACTGTATTAAGATGAAAAGTGATGTGTGTCAAAAGACATTAAAGTAACAAAAAGGAGTGCTATAAATAGAAAAATATTTATAATGCATATACTCAAAAACGGAATCATGTGTAATATCCAAAGCATATAAAATGGTCCATTGGAATAGCCAAGACTTATAGAACCGATGAAGAGGTCAAGTGTGGTCAAGGCTACAGAGCTACTTAACTTTCAGATGCTCCTGGAAGAAGTGTAATGCAGAGTTTTGAAAAACCTCCTTTGGGGACTGGGGATTTAGCTCAGTGGTAGAGCGCTTACCTAGGAAGCGCAAGGCCCTGGGTTCAGTCCCCAGCTCCGAAAAAAAGAACAAAAAAAAAAAAAAAAAAAAAAAGAAAAAGAAAAACCTCCTTTGACCATATCTATAAGGACTGAGCACACCCACACCCTCCCATACTTTATGTATGGCTGAGGGAAATTCACACAGACATTTGCCAAAAGTCACTTACAAATCTCATAGTAGGATATTAATAATATCTCAGAATTCAAAACAACTCAAACATCCATCAACATTGGGTGGGTAAACATATTAACAGTGAATAAATATATTGGTATTCTAAGCAATGGAGCAACCCCCTGGGAATAAACCACTCTAAGTGATCATTACAAATATTAACAGAGAATAAAAGACAAAATCAATACATATTTGCTCTATTTGGTGGTGTTGTTGTTGAGACAGTTGCACTATGGCTGGCCTGGAATTCACTACAGAGACAGAGCAGGCCTTAAGACTACAGAATCTTTCTGCCTTGGCCTTCCATGTGCTGGAATTTCACCACCACGCTCAGAATTCCAGAGTACAGATTCCTGCTCTCACCTATGCTGCGGTTATGTATGTGTGTGTATGTATGTATGTATGTATGTGAGGATGCTCTCACCTGTGCTGGGTTTATGCATGTGTGTGAGAGAATGTTCTCACCTGTGCTGGGTTTATGCATGTGTGTGTATGTATGTATGGTGTGTATGTATGTATGTGAGGATGCTCTCACCTGTGCTGGGTTTATGCATGTGTGTGTGTATGTCTATGTATGTATGTATGTATGTATGTTCTCACCTGTGTCATGTTTATGCATGTGTGAGAGAATGTTCTCACCTACACTGTGGTTATGTATGTGTGTGCATATATGTGTGTGAGGATGCTCTCACCTGTGCTGGGTTTATGCATGTGTGTGTATGTGTATGTATGTATGTATGTATGTATGTATGTATGTATGTTCTCACCTGTGTCATGTTTATGCATGTGTGAGAGAATGTTCTCACCTACACTGTGGTTATGTATGTGTGTGCATATATGTGTGTGAGGATGCTCTCACCTGTGATGTGTTTATGTGTGTATGTGAATATTCTCATCTGTGCTGTGTTTATGTATGTATATATGTATATATGTATGTGTGTGTGGATGCTCTCACCTGTGACATGTTTATGTATATGTGTATGTGAATGTTCCCATCTGTGCTGTGTTTATCCATGTGTGTGTTTTCCATCATGGCTCTTCATCTCATGTCTGAGACAGGGTGTCTTATGGTTTCTATCCCTCTGATTGACACCATGACGAAAAGCGACAGGGAAGGAGAGGGTTCATTTCAGCTCACAGTTGCAGTTCATCATGATGGGAGTTATAGCTGCTAAAAACTTCAAAATAGGCCTCGTCCCTCTGTCTCCACTGATGCTTCAGGAAAGTAGACAAGTTGGGGGCAGCATTCCAAAACTTCGATCCCTAGACCAGAGCTCAAATGGTGGAAAAGGAGAGCCAATTCTCAGGGTTCTAACTCAGAGTTCTTTCGAGGAAACTAGGCAGCTTCTTTCAAGGCAAACATAAAACCCATCAACTACAGGTTTGCCTGGAAGCCTGGCCTCTGATTCTTACCTGAGACCTCTCTAAATCACTAGAAGACTACCACAGAGAGTATCTATTCCAAAAGACCGAGCTAGTACATTTCTGCAAGACAACCATGTCTAACTGCCAGGTTTCAGACACCCTGTGGACTACAGTTTGCCTCTACGATACCTTAGATCTGGTAACAAACAAACCTGCCCCTTCTCATAAGCACAGCTTGCTAGGAATAACATTCTTTTTGTAGGATTGGAAACTCTCCAGGAAGAAATCAAACGTTTTTGACTTTTCAAAATTTGCCAGTGACCTGGGGCAAAACCTGTTTCTACCCATGCCTGCACCGCTGATATGATCCACTCTTATTTTGGGGGAGAGGTGCTGTGCTGGACTTTGAAACCTGGCCTCTGGCGTGGTGGGTAGGTGTTCTAACACTGAGCCATGTCCTCTGGGCCGTGACTGTGCATCTTCCTGCCTTCCCAGGACCTCAGGTTCATGCCAACAGGAGACTACAAGGTGGAGTCCTGAACTATCAGACTAAGCTGCAATCTCAACAGCTCTAACGTGTTAAAAAGAAGCAAAACCAAAACCAAAACCAGAACTGCATCACACGTGAGGGCAAACGGAACTCCGTGCCGTCTCATCCTCCCTTCTGGGCCGCCCAGCTTATCCAGAAGACTGCTCTGGTCCGTGAAGTATGAGACATAGAGATGAAGAAGTGGGGACCTCTGCAGCCGTCCCTTCTCGGGCGCTGTGAAGAACGAGTGGTGTCCTGCCTGCAGCATTACACGACCTCCTCTCGTCTGTGCAGTCAGCTCTCTGAGCATCTCCTTACTTGTGCAAATGCTAAAACACTGATATGTACTAAACGGGCTGTAACGTTCTAAGAACTCCAGGTTATTTGCCAAGTTTCAGGAGAAGAGCTCAGCATGCAAAGCTCTAAGGAGAGGGAAACACGATCAGTCTGCACCTCCTCTACGCCCTCATAGGGGACTTTACCCGCCCCAATGTCATTCTCTTACCCCATTTTACTTTATTTCGATGATCCTAAAAATGGATTTTTTCTCATTTTCCAAAATCCCTAAAATTGGAATGTATCTTACAATTAGTACCATCACACAATCGCTGCCAGCATTTTAAATAAAATAACAACACCTTCCCGTTCCAGCCCTGCCTCGCATCCAGTCAAGTACAGTGGAAGTAAATGAAACAATCCCCCCCAGATGCCAAACGATCCTTCCAGGATCCATTTTTAAGTATGTCCCTGTGTCATAAATGCTGTAGACTAAAGGAGAGTTCAAAATAAAGCATCTGGGGGTTGGGGATTTAGCTCAGTGGTAGAGCGCTTGCCTAGCAAGCGCAAGGCCCTGGGTTTGGTCCCCAGCTCCGAAAAAAAGAAAAAAAAAAAAAAGAAAAGAAAAATAAAGCATCTGAAATCAGAACTGTCAATTGGTTGTGATTTGAACTGTAACTGTTTAAGACTTTGCAGAGGAGGGTGCAGGAAGATTTGAGTACTGGTTAGATAGTAATTGACATTGGGAAAAGCCTTGATACACCTTTATCTCTGTGTATGTGTGAACTTTCCCACAATGAAGAGCTTTAAAGCAATACTGACATAGCTTCAGGCAGAGGGATTTTTTGAATGACTGTCTTTTCATAAGGTATAGAAACCCCCCCCACACACACACACATACACACACATCACACATACACACATACATCACACATACACACACACGCACATCACACACACATATCACACACACATCACACATACATTACACACACATCACACACACATCACATACACATTACACATACACCACACACACACACATACACACACATACATACACACACACATCACACACACATCACATACACATTACACATACACCACACACACACATACACACACATACATACACACACACATCACACATATCACACACACATCACACATACATTACACACACATCACACACACATCACACACAAATCACACACGTCACACATACATCACATACACATCACACACACACCACACATACACCACACACACACATCACACACATCACATATACACACACGTCTTTTAAAAATGCATTTGAATTGTCTTCATTAATCCTCCAATGCCATTTAGAAATTATTTCCCATGGAAACGCATTTGCATTTTCAAGTCACCAGACTTTTTACTGAATGTCCATAGTCACATATTCTTGGAACTGTTCCCCTGTTGGGAATCCTAACACACAGCTCACAGCTTTGTCTGTTGAAGGAGTATGTAGATGGGAGAGAGGTGAGGCAGATCGGCTGTGTGGCCTGTGGGCCAGATCAGTAGATAAAGTCAGGGCGCCTGGAGCCTCCAGTCCCCTTACACACTAACAAGCCATCCGACCTAAAGCAAGTCAACCAGGACTTTAGTTTCATTTTTTGTTCAATTACAAAAATGCTAGCAAATCTAACTGCTCCACAGGATGTTTGGGGGTTCCAATAAATAGTAAATATCAACAAAATTAAAATGTTCTTTGTTGCAAGGTTACAAGCTGAGGCAGTGGAAACGGATTGCTTTGCTATGTGAAACCAAACAACCAGGCTGTTCTGAGGGGACATACCTGCTGTCACTGTTGCAACCCCACAAGGCCAGCCTTTGCCATGCTGAGGCCAGGCACTCAGCAGGGCAGCAGGCAGGCATTGCGTTGTGCATGGCTCTAGGTAGCTGTTAGTAAGGCTACAGGAAAGGGTGATTGGAAGAGGTTCCACCTACAAGAGATGGGGGCTGTGGAGTTGGATTGGGAGTGGAAAGTAAGTCACCAGGACGTTCACTGACTGACAGCAGTGGACGCTGCACTCTACTGTGTCCCGTGTTCGAGTCAGCATGGTTCCAGGGAGTTTTAACAGTTATTGACTTTCCTAAATGCAAGTCCTCGAAGCTTCCTTTCTTTCCCTTTTTCCTTCGTCCTCATTTGGAAAGCATTTAGTTCAGTCTTGTCAGGAAGGCCTCCCTGGTGTGTCTCAGGGAGAGGTGTCCAAGGGGCTGGTCTCAGCTCTACATTACATAGTGACAGTGAGGCTTGGGGAATGGGAAGACTGGGGAAATTGAGCCTACTGAAGTTTTTTTCCTCCCTTGAAGAAGACAATAATGTCTTCACTAAAATGCTTACATCACTTGCTGGTGAAATTCTCAGTTAGTTTTGGGGCCAAACAACTCTTCTTATTTTCCCAAGGAACTAAGATGGCGCTCCTGTGGAAAGGGGACCTTTTGAGCACCTGAGGCTCGCCGCTCATGCGCAGAGTGGTTTCTCAGCAGCCAGCCGCTTTTCCCCCCGACAGTAAAAGGGACAGCTCACTCACTCTCCTATTGGCTTTGTGGCTTCAGAAGTTCTGCTTTCCTACCCATTACATTACCAGGACACTCAAGAAACATCCAATATATACAAAGAACTCAAGAAGTTAGACTCCAAAGAATCAAATAAATGGGGTAGAGAGATAAACAAAGAATTCTCAGCTGAGAAATATGGGATGGCTGAGAAGAACCTAAAGAAATGTTCAACATCCTTAGTCATCAGGGAAATGCAAATCAAAACAACCCTGAGATTCCACCTCACACCAGTCAGAATGGCTAAGAAAAAACTCAGGTGACAACAGATGCTGGCGAGGATGTGAGGAACCCTCTTCCATTGTTGATGGGATTGCAAACTGATACAACCACTCTGGAAATCAGTCTGGACATTGCACTACCTGAAGACTCAGATATACCACTCCTGGGCATATACCCAAAAGATGTTCCAACAAATAACAAAGACACATGCTCCATCCACTATGTTCATAGCAATCTTATTTATAATAGCCAGAAGGTGGAAAGAACCCAGAGGTTCCTCAACAGAGGAATGGATACAGAAAATGTAGTAGATTTACAAAATGGAGTACTACATGAAATTCTTACATGAAATGACTACATGAAATGACTACATGAAATTCTTTGGATGGAACTAGAAAATATCATCCTGAGTGAGGTAATCCAGTCACAAAAAACAAACAAACAAACAAACACACACATGGTACGTACTCACTGATAAGTGGATATTAGCCCCAAAGCTCGGTATACCCAAGAAACAATTCACAGACTACATGAAGTTCAAGAAGAAGGATGACCAAAACGTGGATGCTTCATTTCTTCTTAGAATGGAGAACAAAATACCCATGGGAGAAAATATGGGGACAAAGAGTGGAACAGGGACTGAAAAAAAGATCATCCAATACTGTTGCTGATGCCAAGAAGTGCTTGCTGACAGGAGTCTAGTATGGGCGTCTTCTGAGAGGCTCTGTCAGAGCCCTATTGATACAGATGAGGATGCTTGCAGCTAACCATCTGACTGAGCCTGGGGACCCCAATGGAGGAGTTAGGGGAAGGACTGAAGGAGCTGAAGGGGTTTGCAACCCCTAGAAAGAACAACAATATCAACCAACCAGACCCCCCTCCCCCAGAGTTCCAAGGGACTAAACCTACAATCAAAGAGTACACATGGAGGGACCCATGGCTCTAGCCACATATGTAGCAGAGGATGGCATTTTCCAGCATCAATAGGAGAAGAAGCCCTTGGTCCTGTGAAGGAAGGCTCGTTTCTCCAGTGTAGGGGAATGCCAGAGTGTTGAGGTGGGAGTGGGAGCATCTTCACAGAAGCAGGGGAAGAGGGGAGGGGGCCTGGGAGAGGGGAAGAAAGGGGATAACATTTGAAATGTAAGTATATAAAATATCCAAGAAAAAAAAAAGAAAAATATGTCTTTTGAATGACGGTATTGTGTTCTCTTCTGTTCTCTGTTGAATGCAAAGTTAAATGCATGCTACCTCCTTGCCCAGTGCCCTGGCTAGCGTTCTGAACTTGATCTATGTCACAACCATCCCCCAAACACGGAATCTGGGAGCTGCTACCTGCACACCACCCCTTTCATCTAGCTTCCCCAAGCTGCCAGCAGCCACCCCAGCTGCCCTCTTTCTCCTCCTGCCCACCTTAGCTCTGGAGATGGAAAACACTAGACAGTTTTAGATTTTAAAACTAGCCAGCATAGAGGAGCCTTATTTTTTATTATGGCAGCTTGCTATTTTTGTAACATGGTGATTTGGTTGAACACAATAAAGTACAGTAGTAACTGAAGAAAAAAAAAAGAAATTCATAGACAAATGGTTGGAACTGGAAAATATCATCCTGAGTGAGGTAACCCAATCACAGAAAAACACACATGGTATGCACTCACTGATAAGTGGTTATTAGCCCAAATTCTCGAATTACAGAACACATGAAACTCAAGAAGGATGACCAAAATGCGAATGCTTCACTCCTTCTTTATAAGGGGGAACAAGAATACCCTTGGCAGGGAATAGGGAGGCAAAGATTAAAACAGAGACTGAAGGAACACCCATTCAGAGCCTGCCCCACATGTGGCCCATACATATACAGCCACCCATATAGACAAGATGGATGAAGCAAAGAAGTGCAGGCTGACAGGAGCCGGATGTAGATCTCTCCTGAGAGACACAGCCAGAATACAGCAAATACAGAGGCGAATGCCAGCAGCAAACCACTGAACTGAGAACAGGACCCCCGTTGAAGGAATCAGAGAAAGGACTGGAAGAGCTTGAAGGGGCTTGATACCCCTTATGAACAACAATGCCAAGCAACCAGAGCTTCCAGGGACTAAGCCACTACCTAAAGACTATACATGGACTGACCCTGGACTCCAACCTCATAGGTAGCAATGAATAGCCTAGTAAGAGCACCAGTGGAAGGGGAAGCCCTGGGTCCTGCCAAGACTGAACCCCCAGTGAACTAGACTGGTCGGGGGAGGGCAGCAATGGGGGAAGTGTGGGGAGGGGAACATAAAGAAGGGGAGGGGGAGGGATTAGGGGGATGTTTGCCCAGAAACCGATAAAGGGAATAACATTCGAAATGTAAATAAGAAATACTCAAGTTAATAAAAAAAAATGGTACAAAAAAAAAAGTACTAAATCCTAAAAAAAAAAAAAAAAAAGGAAGGTCTGTTAAACCCAGTGCAATCTCAGACCATCTACTTCCAGACTCAGAGCTGCCAACACTTGAGCAACCAGAGACAGAGTGCTTGGATCCTGACTGGAGGTTGAAGGTGAAATCTGAATAGTGTGCCAGTTAGGTAAACCTTGCTTCAGACTTTGGACTTACTTTCGCTATCAACAGGGAATAACTACAAGGCTTTTTTTCAGGATGGGGCAAATTATGTCATATCTCTAAGCCTTCACTCAAATAACTTCTAATTTCTTTGGAACCAAATAGGAATCTTCTGAGCAGGTTTGTGAAATTGTTCGAATGGAGATAGAGGAATGGTAAACATTTAGATCCAGGCTGACTGTGAATTCTGACCTGGTTCTTTCCTAGCCAAGTAACATTAAGGAAGTTCTTCATCTTCTTCTCTCCTTAAGCTTCCTCAGTTGTGAAATGGGGGTAATATAACCAATATCCTTACGGAGTTTCATGAACAACACATGGAATTAATCCACAAAGTATTTAGAATATTACATGGCATAAATTCCATGCTCAGACAATGCTAGCTATTATTAAAGTTTCAAGATTTCTCCGGTCTCCATTATTTCCTTCTCTGTTGCTGTGATAAAACATTGACCAAAATCATCTCCAGAAGAGGGATTATTGATTATTTCATCTTACCACTTCCCAGAGGGAAGCTGGGGAAAGAACTCAAAGCACGAGCCTAGCAGCAGGAACTGAAGCAGAGGCCATGGCGGAGTATTGCTTTCTTGCTTGCTCTCCATGGCTTGTTCAGCCTGTGTTCTTAAACAACCCAGAGACACCTGCCCAGGGGCAGCATTGGCCACTTTACATTACAGCGTCCTACGTCAATCATCCGTCAAGAACCTGCACCATAGACTTGTCTACAGGTCAATTTTGATGGAGGTATTTTCTCAGTCGAGGTTCTGTCTCCTCAGATGACTGTTAAATAACAACAAAAAAATTTAAAAAAAAACCCCTAACCAGCTTTACACAACATCCTTGGAAAGGATACATTTTAATAAGTGTCCTTTTCTGCAGACTCTGTTGGTCTTCACTGAAGAGTGAAGCGCCAGTTCCCTAGAGACTCCATCTCTATCCACCTGAGAGAAATGAATTCTACCCAAATGTACTTTTCTCTATAAAATCTCTATAGGTCACACGCACCCAACCACATGTCCACCTCCATGTTACTACGTGTAATAACATGTCTCTGCCGTGTGCGGTAAGGGCTTTGCATCCCCAACCAGAGCACAGAGCCTCACAAAGACCTAGAACTGAGCAGAGGCTAGTAAAGTGGAAAGCGCTTTTGGGTGTCCGCCATGCAAACAACAATTACTGCTCCTATCTGAAGTCCCAATACCACGGCGCTAATCAAATCCTAATCAGAAAACTACTTGGCAGCTGTACCACTTGCTTTTCTGCTTTTGACACTTTAAATGCTTCTCCTTCCTTTTTTACGATAAGAAAAAAAAAATACGCTCGTTCAAAAAGGAGAAAGCAAAAGCTACCATAATCTCATACTCAAAGATAACTATTATTAACATTTTACTTCCTCCAGCCCCTTTCTCTTATGTGTGTGTGTGTGTATTTAGCATAGTGCACTTCCACAGTCAAATAAATTCAATTCCAAAAAAAAAAAAAAAAAACAAAAACTAGCCAGCTAACACAATGGCTGGGCCAAGATCCTTCCCTGATCTTATCAGCTAATGGCTATCCCCTGTCAACCTCCTCGGCTCCCATCCGAGGCTGAGGCTGCATGCCTTAGGTGCCCTGAGGCCTTACATGCTTGTTCCTGCTTCTCCTTCCAAAGCCTGGCCAGGAAAAGACCTCCTCTCTCCCCATGTCCCTTCTCTTCCTCCTGGGACCCGGAAGTCCCACCTTTCCCTTTGCCCAGCAATTAGTTTCCACCATCTTTATTGAGACAATCAAGAAACAATTAGAGAACCAGTGGGGGTTGTGACCCACATGTTGGAAACTGCTGGTTTAGACTATCGGTATTTGAGGTGGTATGATTGTGGGGAAGCAACAAGTAGGCATCCACACTAACTACACTGCCTTCCATTTTGTCATCCTAACATCCTTGGGGCTGTGTGGGATTCACAGAATCCAGCCTCCATTATAATCAGCTTCAGGACTCCTGAAGCTGGTGAATGCAAACCCTAGGCCCCTGCTCAGAGTCCAGACAGAGCCTTCTCTTTACTTGGCCTGTACCTTTGCCCCTTGTAGTAGTCAACTCATCCTGTGTAGCCCATCCATTGGTCACCCAATAGGATACCCCAAAGTTTGGGACAGATATCTGAGTCAGAAGTCTTCCTATCAGTAGAAGGTAGGAATCTCATGAGTCTGAGGAGTAGCAATAGTATCGAGGAGCTTCCCTTCTGAAGCCATTATTCTGATCATAACATTGAGATCTAATGTTATTGAGGATGTTCTATGTGCCAACAGAGTGGGGCCCACTGTGTCTTCAGGTTCTATGCCCAAGGCTTTAAGAACATATATTGCAAATCTTCTTGGCAGGTGTGGTTTTTTTTTTTCTTGTCATAATGTCTCCAAGAAGATGGCTCATGTAGCATACAGACAAAGGCAAGGGGCAGAAGAGGACACAGACTTGCTTGAAACCCTCCATGATTGTCCTAACAGTCCCCTGTCTCCCTATGGGCTCCATACAACATCCTGATCTGTAAGCTCTTAGGACCAGCCTGGACCAGTTTTTCTGTTGGAAAAACTAGGAGAACGAGCTGTGTTGCACACAGTGATTTTACAACAGCCATTGCTAAAGGTATTTTTGCCTTTCTTTTCTTCACAAGAATTGTGGAGTTTTTAATTAACTTAAGCCTAGGACTTCCCTGAGAGCCTCACATGCCTTCCTCTGCCAGTCTGAATAGAAACTTTATTGATGGAATGAGCTGGGCCGTCTATCTCTAGTACCATCAAGCAATCTTTGTTGGCACCTGATGGTTTTGTCTCCATGGTTTTCACCATTGAGTAAACCCCAGGGCCTAGGAGAATGGAGCATCTTGGTTGCCCACTTGGATCCCAGTGCAAACACTTCCTTAGAAGTGTGGTCACTCAGGTTCCGGTTTGTAACAACCGCTAGGTGTGTTGCCTAGGCACTGTGGTGGTTTGACTATGCTTGGTGCAGAGAGTAGCACTATTAGGAGTCATGGCTTTGACGGAATAGGTATGGCCTTGTTGGAATATGTGTGTTATTGTGGGGTGAGCTTGGAGATCCTACTTCTAGCTGCCTGGAAACCAATCTTCTCCTGTTTGCCTTTGGAACAAGAAGTAGAACTCTTAGCTCCTCCAGCGCCATGCCTGCCTGGATGCTGCCGTGCTCCATGTCATGATAATGATGGACTGAACCTCTGAACTGTAAGACAGCCCCAATTAAATGTTGTCCCTGACAAGATTTGCCTTGGTCATGGTGCCTGTTCACAGCCATAAACCCTAAGTAAGACAGACATCATTTAGTTACAGCACTTGAGAGACTGAGGCAGGGAGATCACGTGTGAGACCAGCCTGGGATACATATTGAGCCCAGGTCTCAAAGAAAAGCAGAAATAGAAAGCTGGGCATATGGCACAGACCTTTAGTCTTAGCATTTGAGATTGTGAGTTAGATGTCATCCTGGTCTTCACAGTCACTTCCAGACCAAGCAGGACTATGGAGTGAGATCTCAAAAAAACAAAAACAAACAGACCCAAACAAGCAAGCAAACAGTGGCCGAACTCTGATGCCACAAGCTCATGAAGACCGGAATTGCATGTGAGAGCCATGTAAGGAAACAGAATCAGCTGTAATCAGGGCAATACTAGTTTTGTAGAAGGATCCAGGGAGCTTGCAGACTACGTCTGCTGATTTCTGAGATTCCCATTCTAAGAGGAAGCCGGTCTTAAAAGATAAGATGAAAACTAATGAATGAAGCCAGGCAACATGAAATGCCAACCAAACACTGTCCTGCACACACTGCACACACGCGCGCACACACACACACACACACACACACACACACACACGTGCACAATACAACAATAATAGCAGTGACAATAATTGTAAAATAATAAATATAATAAAATAAAACTTAAGAGCCGCTGTGGTGGCTCATGTGGAGGTGGGAGGTTTACTTCAGCTCATGAACGAGTTTGAGAATAGGCTGGGAAACATGGCAGGGCTCCAGCTAAACAACGATAAAAATCTATTTTAATTTATCATTGAATTCTCATTACAAGTGTTTTATTGAGGATTTTTGTGCTCATGTTTACAAAAGAAGTTATCATCAACACAAAATCATAAATTTATTTAAGACATTGTGTAACTTTTTTAAAAATTCAGATTTTTTTGTTTTGTTTTGTTTCTGTGGTTGTTTAACAAAGAACAGCCTCATAGGCTCATATATTTAAATGCTTGGTCAGCAGGAAATGGGATTGTTTGAAAGGATTATAAAGATTAGGAGGCTCGACCTTGTTGGAAGAAATATGTAGCTGCAGTGGGCTTTGGGCTTTTCAAAAGCTCATACCAGGCCCAGTGTCTCTCTCCCTGCTGCCTGTGGATCCTGATGCAGAACTCTGTTTCTTCTCCAGCACCATGTCTGCCGGTGTGCCATCAAGCTCCTGCTATGATGATCTGGACTATGCCTCAGAAACTGTCAGCAAGCCCCCAACAAATGTTTTCTTTTTAAGAGTTCTTGTGGTCATGGTGTCTCCTCACAGCGACAGGACCAGTGACTAAGACAGCTCTGACTTTGTTTTTGTTTACTTGCTTTGTTCCTTGTCCAGTGCTGGTATCAGGGCAACACTAGTTTTGTAGAATGAGTTGGAAAGAGTTCTTTCCCTTTATATTTTATACAGTAGTTGAGAAAGATCAGTGTTAGGCCAATCAATAAACAGCAAATAAGTTGCACTGAATAGACACATTGCACAAAAAATGTCCAATACATATGTGAAAGAGAGATCCACATCCTTATCTAACAGGGACATGCAAGTCAACACTGTGTGTGAACTGCGGTTGGAGCTACTTGGCATCTGTGAGTCTCTGGCCCTGATAAACAGTAGTGAGAAGCTGGAAACAAATTCAAGGTCATTCTTAGCTAGAGAGGGATTTGAGGTTATCCTGAGCTAGAGACCTTGTGTCAGAAAATAAAACTCAAACAAAATCTCTTTTGAGATTTCATCTCTAAAATCATAAGATTAATGAACTCTTAGTGAAATTAACTAAAAGATGGAGAGAGAAGATCCAAATTAATAAAATTAAAGTTGAAAGGGGGCATCACAATAGACACTGAGAAAATCCAGAGAATCATAAAGACATACTTTTAAAAGTCTGTACTCCACCAAATTGGAAAGAATAAAAGAAATGAATAAATTTCTTCATATATATCGTCTACCAAAGTTAAATCAAGATCAGGTGAACAATTTAAACAGACCTACAAGCCCAAGTGAAACAGAAGCAGTCTACCAACCAGAAAATACCCAGGGCCAGATGGAGTCAACTCGGATTTCTACCAAACTTTCAAATGAAAAGTCATACCAATTCTCTTCAATCTATTCTGCAAAATAGAAATGATTTTGCCTAATTCTTCTTATGTGACCACAACTACTCTGATAACAAATTCACATAGTCAACAAAGAAAGAATATTCTAGAACATTATCCCTTATGAACA
This sequence comes from Rattus norvegicus, assembly GCF_021556685.1. NCBI lineage: Eukaryota > Metazoa > Chordata > Mammalia > Rodentia > Muridae > Rattus > Rattus norvegicus. The sequence goes on from NC_141538.1 coordinate 10,994,901, forward strand.
CGGATGCAAACACTCTCAGGAAACTATGTGCAAACAGAATCCAACAATGCTTGGGCTGGAGAGATGGCTCAGTGGTTAAGAGCACCGACTGCTCTTCCAGAGTCCTGAGTTCAGTTCCCAGCAACCACATGGTGGCTCACAACCATCTGTAATGGATCTGATGCCCTCTTCTGGTGTGTCTGAAGACAGCTACAGTGTACTCATATATAATAAAATAAATATCAAAAAAAAGTTTAAAAAAAAAACAATGCTTATATCATGATCAAGTAGAGGTCATCCTAGAGCTGTAGGAATTGTTGCACAGATACAAATTAATTCAATGTAATCTACCATATAAACAATCTGAAAGACAAAAACCACATGATCATCTCAGTGAATGCAGAAAAAGTCTTTGCTAAAATCCAACACTATTTCATGATAAAAGTTCTGGAGAGACTAGAAATATAAGGTACATAATTCAACATAATAAAAGCAATTTACAGTAGGCCCACAGCTAACAGCATCCTGAACAGAAAAACTGAAAGTATTTCTACTAAAATGAGGAACAAGACAAGGCCATCCACTATTGACATAACTGTTGAATATAATCCTTGAAGTCTTAGATAGAGCAATGAGACAGCTGAAGAAGACTGTTGTAGTCAGGGTTTCTATTCCTGCACAAACATCATGACTGAGAAGCAAGTTGGGGAGGAAAGGGTTTATTCAGCCTACACTTCCACATTGCTGTTCATCACAAAAGGAAGTCAGGACTGGAGCTCAAGCAGGTCAGGAAGCAGGAGCTGATGCAGAAACCATGGAGGGATGTTATCTACTGGCTTGCTTCCCCCTGGCTTGCTCAGCTTGCTCTCTGATAGAACCCAGGACTACCAGCCCAGGACGGCACCACCCACAATGGGTCCTCCCACCTTGATCACTAATTGAGAAAATGTCTTTCAGCTGGGTCTCATGGAGGCATTTCCTCAACTAAAGCTCCTTTCTATGTGATAACTTCAGCTTGTGTCAAGTTGACACACAAAACCAGCCAGTACAATTGACCCCTTGTCAACTTGACACACAAACACATCACTATTAAGCCTCAATCCTTACTTTCTTATTCATCCCCAAGATCTAAATAACTGTAAGAGTCACACAGTCTTTACATATTAAAAGTTCAATACCTTTAAAACATCCCATATCTTTTTTTCTTTTTTTTTTTTTTTTTCGGAGCTGGGGACCGAACCCAGGGCCTTGCGCTTCCTAGGCAAGCGCTCTACCACTGAGCTAAATCCCCAACCCCCCCATATCTTTTAAAATTCAGTCTTTTTAAAATTCAAAATCTCTTAACTGTGGACTCCACTAAAAAACCTTCTTACTTCAAGAAGGAAAAATATCAGGGCGCAGTCACAATCAAAAGTGAATTCCAACTCCAACCATCCAATGTCTGGGATCCACTCACGATCTTCTGGGCTCCTCCAAGGGCTTGGGTCACCTCTCCAGCTCTGCCCTTTGTAGCACACACATTGTCTTTTAGGCTCCAGATGCTTGTACTCCACTGCTGTTGCTATTCTTGGTGGTTATCTCATGATACTGGCATCTCCAAAACGCTGCTATCTTCTGTTGCAACGAGGCTTCCCCAGTAGCCTCTCATAGGCTCTCTTCATGGTGCCAAGCCTCAACTCCTTTGCATGACCTCTTCAGTCCTGGTCCATCAATTGCAACTGAGGCTGCACCTTCACCAGTGGCCTTCCATGGCCTCTCACAGTGCGCAACCTCAGCTGCTCTTCCTAACCCTTTATGCCTTCAAAACCAGTACCACCTGGGTGACTCTTAACATTAACAAGTCCAGCCACAGCACAAGGTACAACCTTGACTATTTCTGGAACACAGCTTTTTGGGCTCTCAGAAATACTTCCCAGAAGATTTCACCTCAGTGATGCCAGTCTCTTTTTAATCACCACTAATTTCTTAGCTCCAGCTGATCAGCATCAATCGTCCCAGTAATGCAAAGGTTTCGCTTTAGTAGTTCTGCTATCTTGTTAATCACAGCTGATTCTTCAGCCCTAGCTAACCAAAACCACAGAATCTTCACAATCAAAATAGCAACAGCCCTGATAAGAGTCTTTAATGTTCCCTCTGAAATTTCACAAGCCAGGCCTCCATCTTCTGCACTGTTCTCAAAATTATCTTCCAAGCTCCTACAGAAGCTTTTAACATCCCAATAGCTCTTCTAGCTCAAAGTTCCAAAGTCTTTTCACTGTCCTCCCCAAAACATGGTCAGATTGTCACAGAAATACCACACTCCTGGTACTAATTTATCTTAGTCAAGGTTTCTATTACTGTACAAACATCGTGACCAAGAAGCAAGTTGGGGAGGAAAGGGTTTATTCAGCCTACACTTCCACATTGCTGTTCATCACCAAAGGAAGTCAGGACTGGAACTCAAGCAGGTCAGGAAGCAGGAGCTGATGCAGAGGCCATGGAGGGGTGTTACATACTGGCTTGCTTCCCCTGGCTTGCTCAGCTTACTTTCTTATAAAACCCAAGACTACCAGCCCAGCGATGGCACCACCCACAAATGGGTCCTGCCCCCTTGATCACTAATTGAGAAAATGCCTTACAGTTGGGACTCCTGGAGGCATTTTCTCAACTGAAGCTCCTTTCTCTGTGATAACTTCGGCTTGTGTCAAATTGACACACAAAACCAGCCAGTACAGAGACCAAGGAATACAAATTAAAAAGGGAAAAAGTCAGATGATACGATAGTATCAAGTGACCCTAAAAATTCCACAAGGAAATTTGTATGGTTGAAAATACTTTCAGCAAGTCACAGGTTATGAAATTAACACACACAAATCAGTAGTCCTCCTACATACAAACAACAAATGGGCTGAGAAAGAAATCAGGAAAATCACACCTTTCACAATAGCCTCAAAAAAATATTTTGGGATAACTCTAACCAAGCAAGTAAACATCTTGTACGGTAAAAAGTTTAAGACATTAAAGAAGATAACCAAGGTGAAAAAATCTCTCCTGCTCATGGATGAGTAGGAGTAGATGGTAAAGTGGTTTATTGATTTATTATTAAAATCTATGGTTTAATGATTTAATGCAATCCCCATCAAAATCTCAACACAATTCTTCACCAAAATTAAAAGGACAGTTTTTAGCTTCACATGGACACACACACACACACACACACACACACACACACACACACAAGTTTAAAACAATCCTGAACAATAAAAGAACAACTGGAGGTGCTCAATGGAACTAAACCCAAGGCTCGGATGTAAGTCCACACATATGTAGATACCTGACTTCTGACAAAGGAGCCAGAAATACATACTGGGTGGGGGGAAGAATACATCATCTTCAACAAATGGTGCTGGTCAAACTGAACTCATGCAGAAGAATGCAAATCGGCCCATATTTGTCATCTGTATAAAACTCAGCTCCAAATTAACCAAGGACCTCAACGTAAGGCCACATACACTGACTCTAATAGCTGGGAATAGCCTTGAACGCATTGGCACAGGAAGCAACTTTCTGAAGAGAACAATAGCAGAGGCACTAAGATCAACAAATGTTTTGGTTTTTTGATATACAGTTTCTCTGTGCAGCCCTAGCTGTCATGGAACTCTCTCTATAAGCCAGGCTGGCCTTGAGTTCAGAGATCTGCCTGCCTTTGCCTCCCAAGTGCTGGACTTAAAGGGGTGTGCCACTGCTGTCTAGCTAAGATTAACAGTTAATAAAGGGACCTCCTGAAACTGAAAAGATCCTGAATAACAAAGGACAAAATCATTCAAAGCCGCAGCCTATAGAACGGATCAAGATCTTTACCAATTACATGTCCAGTACTGTGTTAGTGTCTAAAATAATAAAGGACTTAAAAACTAAACAAAAAAAAAAGAAAGAAAACCATCAACAAACCAAATAACCCATTCTTATAAAACAGGGTACTGATTTAAATAGAGAATTCTCAACAGAGGAATCTGAAATCATTCTGAAACACTTATCGAGGTGTTCAGCATCCTTAGCCATCAAGAGGTGTATTAAAAATTACTTTGAAATTCCGTCTAACGTCAGTCATAAGTTGGCTGAGGTCCATAAAACAAATAAATGACAGTTCCCAATGGCCAGGATGTGGAGCAAGGGGAACACTTACCATTGGCAGTGGGAGTGCGGACTTGTAGAGCCACTATGGAAAGCAGTTCCTGGGGAAGCTAGGAAGAGATCTACTTGAAGGTCCATCCACACCAGTCTTGGGTACATACCCTAAAGGTCCCCCATCCTTCTTCTGAGGTACTGCTCATCCGTGTTCACTGCTGCTCTATTCTTTTTCCTGTGGTTGGTTGGTTGTTTTTGAGACGTGATTTCTCTGCCTCCCGAATGTTATGATTAAAGGTGTCTGCCATCACTACCTGGCTTTGTTGCACTGTTTATAAATAGCCAGAAATTAAAAACAGCCTAAATGCCCATCAACAGACGAATGGGTTATGTAAATGTGGTACACTGACATAATAAACTACTATTCAGCTGTTAAAATTGAAATTATACAATTTTCCATAGCTAGGAAAAGAGTCAGCATGAGCAAGGTAACCCAGAACCCCAAATACAAGTATTGTGTTTTCTCATACATGTGAATGTTGGCTTTGGTGGTGGTGGTGGTGGTAGCGGTGGTGGTAGTAGCGGTTGGCTGGTTGGTTTTTGAGATAGTTTCTTTGTGTAGCCTGATTACCATGGAACTAGCGTCAACCAGGCTGGTCTTGAACTCAGAGATCTGCCTGCCTCTGCCTGCTGAGTGCAGAGATCAAAGGTGTGTACCACCACCACCAGCTTTAGAATAAATAAATCTTTAAAAAATAAAGTAGTAGAAGGACTAGAGTGCATTTTATATATTGATACAGAGTTTTCCCAACAGCACACCAATTAAAGGCATGTGATAGGAAGAGCTCGCTCTAATTTGAATTTATAAGAAAATATAAAGTATCACTCACATGTATGTATCCTTACATGTGCATTTGGGGAGTAGAAATAGTATAATCCACACACAGAGAAAAACAACAAAAACCTATTGACCCTTTGTGCAGATCAGCATCTCTGCTCTGAGTAGCCCAGGATTTTGTCCTCGCTTAACATTGGGAGGTGGCAGAACCTTCCAGAAATGCAACACAGTAGAACAAATGAAGTTAGTAAGGCTGTGCTCTTACAGGGCACACGGAGACCCCGGGCTCTTCTGCTGCTTCCCAGCTGCCACAGATAAGTAGTTTTGTAATCCCCAAATCCACAGTCCTCAGAACAATGGAGACCAGTGACTAGATTAACACCCCTGAAATGCCGAAGCCCAAGTCAGACTGTCTATTATTAAATACCCAAACTGTCTTGGGTATTTTGTCTCAGCTGTAGGAAGCTGACTGATGCAGCATCAATTATGATCATCAGCAATTATTAAAGATGTCTGTCTTGGTTACTTTGATGTAGCTGTGAAAAGATAAAAGCATGGCAACAGGAGGCATGGCACTGTGGACGTAGCTGAGGTCTTGCATCTGATGAGAGAGAGAGAGAGAGAGAGACTGAGAATAATATAGTGTACACTTTTGAAATCTCAAAGTCTGGCCTCAATAACATATATCCTACAACAGGGCAACGCCCCCTAATCCTTCCCAAGCAGTTCCACTAACTAGGATCAAGTATTAAAACATAGGCACCTATGAACGCCTCTTTATTCAAAACTTTACAATGTTCACTACTCACCTTCCTCCCTTATAATGGGTTTTTCACTGAAAGCTTCATATAAAACTTTAATTTAAAATATCAACATGAGTCCTCTCTCTGATTTCTTTTTTATTAGAGAATCAGATAAGTAGTGTGGTGGTGCATGCCTTTAATCCCAGCACTCAGGCGGCAGAGGCAAGTGGATCTCTGAGTTTGAAGCCGGCCTGGTCTACAGAGAAAATTCCAAGATAGCCAGGGCTACACAGAGTAACCCCATCTTGAAAACAAGCAGAAAACAAACAAACAAACAAACAAAAAGGAAGGAAGGAAAATGAGATAAGCGTTCATCATGTTAAACGGTACTAGTTGGTCATAGCTTGACTAGCTTATTACTAATATATTTATAAATATATTGAAAAACAGGATGGAATTATCACAGAAAAAAATTCCCAATAGCCTCTGGGATACCGTAACTTTTTGCCTTTTTTTTTTTTTTTATCAAGAGCAAAGGAAGACGATGAAAGGCTAACTCAGCTTTCTAGGGCCCAGTCCAGGAGAGGCTTGAGAGAAGCCAGCACCCTAAAGTCAGGAAGCTGTGCTTCTCTGTGTGATGGAAGCCAAGTTTCTCTATGTGAGAGAGGGATGCCTCTCTGTGTTAGGGAAGGATTCTTTTCTGTGTGAGGGAGGTATTCCTCTCTGCGTGAGGGAGGGATGTCTCTCTGTGTGACTGAAGCCAAGTTTCTCTGTGTGAGGGAGGGATGCTTCTCTCTGTGTAAGGGAGCCATACTTCTCTGTGTGATCTAGAATCTAGAATAGGCTCTGTTGTCTTGAACCAGCTGAACCATTTTCCAGGACTACATCTCGGATCCTGTTATGACTGGCAAGTACACAATGAGGGCCAGCCAGTCTCCAGACATGTTAATTTGCTAGTTTTCATCACAAATCTTTTAGCAGCAATAGTAACAAGAGGAAAAATATTTAAGCTGGTTCTTTATCCACTTTAATTTTCCATTTCTAGCTCAATGGCTAACTATAATTATAAGAATATAAAAAATGGAATTGTCTTGGCCTAAGATAATGTTTCAGTTTATTTTATTTATTATATTCAGTATACTGCAGCTGTCTTCAGACACACCAGCAGAGGGCATTGGGTTTCATTACAGATGGTTGTGAGCCACCATGTGGTTGCTGGGAATTGAACTCAGGACCTCTGGAAGAGCAGCCAGTGCTCTCAACTGCTGAGCCATGTCTGTCTCCAATCCATGTCTGAGTTTACTAGAGGTGGGGGTTGATCCCTTGGAGATAACCTATAACCTTGGGAGACAATTGGAGTTGTTACAACCGTGGGCTGTTTCTGGCACTTAACAGGGAGAGATTAAAGATGATGTGAACTATGCTACAAATAACACAACAGGGGAGGCACAACAGCCCTCCCCAAAGAGTCCCTCAGCCTGTGTGTTTATTCACCAAGATGCAGCCAGAGATGGTACACCTTGGTTTCTATGGCCTCTGGTGAAGTACCCTTGCCTTCATTTGGCCTTTAAAGGTCAGAAGAGGGTGTCATAGCCCATGGAGCTGAAGTTTTGGGTGACTGTGAACCACGCACTCTTTTTTTTTTTTTTTTTTTTTTTTGGTTCTTTTTTTCGGAGCTGGGGACCGAACCCGGGCCTTGCGCTTCCTAGGTAAGCGCTCTACCACTGAGCTAAATCCCCAGCCCCTGAACCACGCACTCTTAACCACTGAGTCATGTTCCAGCCTTGCAGTATCCTTTTTACCTCGTGCCTCCATGCCTCATGGCATGACCAATTATTGGCAAGAAGCAAATTAAGAGAGGGCTGGAGAGATGGCTCAGCAGTTAAGAGCACCAACTGCTCTTCCAGAGGTCCTGAGTTCAGTTCTCATGCAACCACATGGTGGCTCACAACCATCTATAATGGGATCTGATGCCCTTGTCCAGTGTGTCTGAAGACAGCAACAGTGTTCTCACATACATAAAAATAAATAAACCTTTAAAAAAAGAAAGCAAATTAAGAGAGAAAGAATTATTGTGACTCACAGTCTGAAAGAACCAGTAGTTCTCAACTTTTGCAATGCTTAACCCTTTAAGTTAATTCCTCCTCTTGTGGTGCCCCCCAGCCATAAAATTATTTTGTTGTTATTTCTTAACTATAATTTTGTCACTGTTATGAATCATAATGTAAATATTTGAGTTTTCTGACGATCTTAGGAGAAGCCTGTGAGAAACTTATTGACTCCCAGAGGGAGCATGGCCCACCAGTTGTTAACCTCGATTCTAGACCATTTTAATGGAGAATACTTGGTGGCAGGAAGATTAGGCAGCCAGTCTCATTGCACGTATAGCCAGGAAGCAGAGAACAGACAAGAAGACAAAACAAGATTAGCTTCTAGTGACCCACTTCCTTCAGCAAGGATCCATCTCCTAAAGGTTCCATAGCCTTCCAAAATGGAAGAACCATCTGAAGACCAAGAAGTCAAATGTATGAGCCTGTAAGGGACATTTCATACTCCCAGCATGGCGGTCGCCACAGGGAAGGCCTTGTGCGTTGCTCTGATTGCTATCTCTAGGTTTCACCCATCCTCCTCCTCCCATACCGCTGAGTCACAGGTACTCAGTGTCTTCAGAGACTCACAGAGTGGCTCCCCATGGCTACGTGAAACAGTGGACAACTGAGTACCTGCTGTCCAAGCTGGGGTCTTGCCACATGTGTAATGACCCATATGGACTCTCTGCCACAGCAAAGAGATCATCTATTTCAGTTTTTCTCTTTAAAAGGAAGAAGAAGAATGGCATCTGGACGTTTCTGTAAAGGTGTTCATCCAAAAATCTAAGTTCTTATCTTGACTCACATTGGGGTGTCTTAATTAACCCATGACCTAAGGAAAGCAACATGACTGAAGAATCACACCAAGAGTCCCTAGGAACGGTGTATTTGGTTGACCTCTCAAACACCACATCCCATGCAGTGATATCTGAAGTAAGTGCTGTTTTCGCAGTCTCTGGGTAGAATGTTCTGTGGGGCGGTGCCACCTGTCTGCAGCACTGGCCAGTGAACATGTAACTGTGTATGTCTGTACAGAGAAAGCCATGCGGTCGTCGTCAGGCAGCCGTTGGGGCGCCGTTAGACTGGGACTTTGGAGTGGTCTTTGTCTTGCCCTTCATCTCATGACCACGAGCAAAGGCTTCAGCAGGTGGATACGACATCCAAGCGCAGCGGATATAAGAAGGTTCCTCCCTCCGCGCTGGAGAGCAGGGAGCACGGCTTCAGGTCTGGGCTCAGTCTTTTGCTCTTTCTGATGAGGAATGGCTCGTGTTTCCTCACTGGCCTTGCAGACGTGTCATAGTGATTCCATCGTTTCTAAAATCTCCAGCTTCCAGACTTTACTTCAAGTTTGTTACCATAGAGGGGAAGGGGTTTGTTTGTTTGTTTGTTTGTTTGTTTTGCATTTTTATAGTAGTATTTTAACTTGAGGGTTGGTAATGCACAGTGATCTACTAAAACAAAGCCTCCCTCTGGTTTCCGGTTTCTCCAAACCAAATGATCATTGCTGCTAGTTTTGTTTGTCCTCTCAGATGAACACAGGGTCCTTGTAGCATTTAATAAAAGAACATGTTGCCGTAGAGCCTGCACTCTGAGCTAAACACTTGTGACCTAAAATCCAGTCGAAGCTATAATGACCGTTCTTGGCCCTTTTCCTACTGTTTAGAAATATTTTTAGAACAAAAGCTAGAAATAACAGTCTCATTAAAAGTCTGAATCAACTAAGTGAAGTCTGTTTGTTTCCAAAGTAGATTACTTGATTTGTGGGCCTGTTGGGCAAGTAGAGGACCAATAAAACTGGGAGAGCTTCCCCTCTCATGCTAATAGGAACACAGTTGGCATTTTCCGCGTGGGCCCCGTTATGCCAAGCAAGAGTACTACCTGCTCTTCCGTCCTGTAATGTTTATAATCTGAAGCACAAACATGCTGTGTGATGCAAATGTCCCAGGCAAAGGTCAGTGGGTTTCCAGGAAATGTCTTGGTGTTGTGTGTGTTCAGGAATCGTGTCCTCACCCGACTCTAGTTTCTCTGTGTGTGTGTGGGGTTTCAGCATCAGTCACAACACTGTGCGTGTGGCTGCAGGCATCTGCAAGGGCTCTCTGTGCAGCCTGTGATGCTCCTTGGGTAAGAAAATCAGGAAAAGAAAGACAAGCTTGGCGTGCTTTCTCTCGCATTCAGTGTGGCATGTTTCCTCTTGCATGCAGGGTCCAGATTCAAAAACACACAGGCATCTTCCACACAGATTTAGGAGGGAAACTGCTTGGAGGTGAGAAACAGGCACAGCAGAGACAAAAGGGAAGTGACCAGGTAAATAAGCACCAAAGTGGGGGAGGGGGTGGGAGCTCATGGACAGGAAATGGGGAAAGGGAATAACATTTAAAATGTAAGTAAAGAAATATATCTAATAGAAAAAAAGAGGTACAAAAGTCATATTTAACTACGTACTTAATAAAATATTAATTTAAAAAAAACCCAAAGTGTGGCATATGCATGTGTACCAAAAGGCCAGCCCTGAAAACATACACATACGAGTAACATCATATAGACAGAACAGCAGGTTATAGTTATAGTTTAAGGATTCTCTCTCTCTCTCTCTCTCTCTCTCTCTCTCACATACACACACACACACACACACACACACACACACACACACACACACACACACCACAGAGAACAACAAATGCCATGAATTTGAAAGACAGAGCAAGGGAAGGGTTAGAGGGAGGAAAGAGAAGAAGCGATAGAATTATGTTACTCTCAAAATTAAAAATTATAATGCAAATTATTAAGAATTAAGAGTGTCTACTATGAAAACCTTCTAATGAGGGATCCAGAGAGGCGGCTCGATGGTTAGGAGGGCTTGCTGCTCTTGTGCGGATTCAGGTAAGGCCCAGCACTGACACTGTGGATCACAACCGCCTGTCAGTTCACTTCCAGATGCTTGGACCCCTCTTTTTGAACTCTCAGGACACATGCATATATACAGTATACATATATGCAAACAGGCACACACACACACACACATGAATAAAAATAAATTTAAGATTTAAGATTTTAGAATATAAATGTAAAACATGAAAAGAAGATATACCAATGAAGCCCACCATTTTGTATGTTAAATAAAAATTAACAAAAAGAAAGAGGAAAGAGTATGTCCATGCTGTGAAGTGTGCAGATTTTTTCTCATAACCGTATCTCTGATTTAATCAGAAACTGAAAATCTCACAGCATTTTCGAGGGCTTCGGAAACATTTTCTTCCTATTTTAAATCCCATTAGCTGGCTATTTGATCTTCAGAGTGCCCATGTAACCAAAGTGAAGGGAACGGCTTACTACCTGTCTATGCATGAAGAAGCTGAGGCCACAGAAATAGCTAAGTGCTCCGGGACATACAAGTTAGAGATACAATCTAGGAAAGAATCCCGGCCGCCCCCATCACCATGACCTCTGCCAAGAATGCCGGATTGTGGGGTTCTTTTCTGGCCTCTGAGCAGCTCCACCCGCAATGCCACACTGTCCGTTTGGTTAAGTACAAACCAAAGCAGAGAGGCTTTATGGTACCTCCTGTTACCTGGGCCAAACAGGAGCTAACACCAGTGCTCACAGTTGTGGTGCAAGAATTTTCTACCCTAGGTCAGGGCTTGCAGGCTTAGAAAGGTGGAAAGTGGTTTCCCTGCTGCCATGGCTGACCTTTTGCTGCCTCTCAAGTCACAGCTCTTGCTTTGTCACAGACAGGGAGAAGCCAGGGCTGTTGTCAGGTTATCATGAAAATGTTGAGCAGTGGTGAGTGTCTGGAAATTGAAATAGGTCAGGAGAAAGGGGTGGGTGGCCTTGGAAAACTGTCCCTCCTCACAGCTGTCTGCTCAAGGACACCAAGCATCGTGCACCACCAGACTGGGGTGAGGGGCACCGAACTAAAGCATTGATATTGGAAAGTTAAAGCCTTTGTTATAATCAAACAGATTGGAAGAGAATCCTGGTGGTCTAAGGCCTCTTTCTGGAAGAGAACAGGACCCCTCGAGGAACAAACTTCATCTCATCTTGATTTGACTTGAAGGAACACTGAAGCTCCAGAGACCCTGATAAATTTCTCACCAGTCCTTTAATCAAGAGACAGAGAAAAATGTCCATGAGAGAATGGGAGACTGGCAGGCGTTATGCAATTAACCAGACAACGGGAAGCCAGTTCCTATATCAATTAGCCAACAGCCACACAAAATAAACAGTTTTGCTGGCTATTCTGAGCAACTTCTATTACAGAAGCATGATTTTTTTTAACTATAGTCAGATTACAAAGGTCATGCAAACAAAAGAGAAAACCCATTCAGTCACAGCACCAGAAGTAACCACCATGTGAACTACTGAATTTCTAGTACAACTTTTCCTACACGTCTCTTCAGAAGTGTAAGGTCATATCCATGTAAAGCAGAGATTGTGTGATATACACCTTCTGGCTGAGTACTTTTATTACTGTTCTCTGTGGCACGAAGAGTAGGCCATATAATGTCTGTGGTGGTTGGGATAGGAACGTCCTCTATAGGTTCATATATCTGAATGCTTGGTCACTAGAGAGTGGCACTATTTGAAAGAATTAGAAGGTATGGCCTTGCTGGAAGAGTATGTCAATGGGGGCGGGTCTCAAAAGTCCATGACAAACTCAGTGTCTCCCCTCTTCTTGCTGCCTCTGAGCCTGAATATAGAACTCTCAGCTTATTCTCCATTGTCATGTCTGTGTGTGCACCACCATGCCCACCATGATGATAATGGACTAGACCTTGAAGCTGTAAGCCAGCCCCAGTGACATATTTTCTTTCATAAGTATTGTCATATGATGGTGTCTTTTCTCAACAATAGGACACTGACTAAGACAGTGCTTTTATAAGTTATCTCTTATGGGAATGGTGATTTATCTATTAATTTTAATGGCTGCATAAAATGTAAGTTCCTGTGTTCATTTTTGTTTTTTTGTTTTGTTTGTTTTGTTTTTCTTCAAGACAGGGTTTCTCTGGGTAGCTCTGGCTCTCTTGGAACTCCCTGAGTAGACCAGGCTGGCCTCCAACTCAGAGATCCACCTGTCTCTGCCGGGATTAAAGGCTTATGTCATCACCACCCCACTGTTCCTGGCTGTTTCTGTGTTTATTAATCAACATTATTACACTGGTAACTCTTTAAAAAATTATGTATTTTATGTATGTGAGCACACTCTTCAGTCACACCAGGAGAGGGCATCGGATCCCATTGTAGTTGGTTCTGAGCCACCATGTGGTTGCTGGGAATTGAACTCAGGACCTCTGGAGGAGCAGTCAGTGCTCTTAACCACTGACCCATCTTACCAGCCCCCTGTAGTGCTAACTTTTAAGCCCTTATTTTAGTTTTCGGTCTTGGCTGTTTAAAGTGAAAAACACAAAGGCAACACAAAAGCCCTTAAAGATGCACAGGGAAACTCTACACAACTAAAACAAGAGAACAGAACACAAGCAGAGGAGAAATCTATCACCTGCTCAAGTCGTTCATGCTCTTCTAAGTCTCCTTGGCTTTTGGTCAAAAGTTTGAGTTCTCAGACCTCTCTGACCAGACCTGTCTGTGCTCAGCCACACAAATAACCACAGATATAGATCCACAGTTAAAGGCTCACCTGTCTGGGAGCCTTAGCCTCAGTTTTGTTGACTGAGCTTCCTCCTGTTTCTGACCTGCACAAGAAGAGAAAATGAAACACTGCTTCACTGGTGTGTGGTGAATTAAAACTGTGAGAGAAGGAGATATTATGGCAGTTCTGAGAAGGTGGGGCCCCAGAAAGCCTCTGGTAAGTGAAACCAAACACCGTGGAGTGCTCCAGAGTGAGGGCTGCAATGAGGGGGAGCCTTTCCTCAGTGTGGTTCACTTTTAGCAAAACAGTTTTGCGTGATTAATTCTTTTTTTTTCCTCTTAAATAGAAAGGTTGGAAAACTTTATAGAAATAAGGCCAGGTCAACTAAGCTGTGTTCTTCCTTCTGTGGGCCCTGTAGCACCTTCTTAGTCACTGGACAAAGGCCTCAGGGCTTTCACTTACATCCTTAGCAAACACACGTTTGAGAAGATCCCGTGTTTAAATCCAGCCTCACCTACGTTATGGAATTCCAGGCCAAGCTCGATAGATAGCAAGTCCCTGTCTCAATCTGTGAGCCAGTCCATTAGGAAAAATTAACTTGGATCATGTTAGAGAGTGTAGCTTTCGATGAAAGGATGGGAGGAAGCCAGTCAGGAGGGGAAAGTCAGACAAAGGACTCAACTGAGCAACTTCAGACAACAAAGAAAGCCGATTGGGCACAGATTCTTTCAAAATCAGGAGAGATGATTCTTATTCTAATGTAGCCACCATCAGTTTTAGGTCAACAGGTGTAAATAACTACATAAAAATTAATTTCACGGGGTTGGGGATTTAGCTCAGTGGTAGAGCACTTGCCTAGCAAGCTCAAGGCTCTGGGTTCGGTCCCCGGCTCCAAAAAAAAGAAAAAGAAAAAAAATTTAATTTCACTAGCTTCACTGCTATTTTAATACATCACACTCAAAGTATCACCAATCCATTAACAAATATTTTATTCTTGAGATAGGGCAAACATACAGTCTGCCATAACCAAACTTAAATCTAGTTGAAAAGAGAGAATGGATGTTCAAAGGATTAAAATGTACTGAGATAGTAGATAATAGCCATTAAATTAAAAAATAAATTCAATGGTGGTCTGGAGAGATGGCCCGGCAGCCGTGAGCACTTGCTGTTCTTTCAGAGGATCTAGGTTTGACTCCTAGCACCTTACAACCGTGTGCTGTTGTTACGGTCGATAGAGCATCCTCTTCAGGGCTCTGTGGGCATCAGGGATGGGTGTCATACAACATGAACATGTCATCAGAGAGAGAGACAGAGAGACAGAGACAGAGACAGAGAGACAGAGAGAGACAGAGACAGAGAGAAAGGGAGGGAGAGAGAAAGAGAAAGAAAGAAGGGAGGGAGGGGTGAATCGATGGTAACTCATTGATCATATCAACACAGAAGTCTAAAGTACAGACGAGTCTGCATCCATCAGTATTTGTTGAGTGTGTAACCTTGGGTTGGGTCCAGAGAACACACAATAGACACTAAACAACTAAAACTACCTTTGTCCTTGAAGAGCACATTACCCAGAGAACAGAGACCAAAAATTAAACAGAATGTACAATTTAACGTGATAGCACAAATATATACAATTTGCCAAGGGAACAAAGCTATTTATAGGAACAAAGGAAAACAGACTCCCATCAGAGGGAGTGAGGAGAAATGACATTTTGTTGAAACTTAAAGGATGAGTCAGCTGTTGTTAAGAGTTCCTCCTTTGAATGGAGATGTTTGAAGTCAGCTCCTTAGTCATCATGTGGCTCATTATCTAAAGGGGTAAGATAACTGGCCTCTAGTAATCCCAAGCAGGTCTTCCTCTAGCTTCGAAGCAGACTGCCTCTCCTTGAAGCATCAGAGGAAGTCATTAGCTTCTATAAATCGACTGTGTTGTTTGAAGCGTTGGCACCCTGTGTTGTGGAATCCTCATATGTCTTAGTCAGTGTTCTATTGTTGGGAAGAGACATCATGGCCATGACAACTCGTATAGAGTATTTACTGGGGGCCTGCTTACATGGGTTTAGTCCATTGTCATGATGGCAGGATGCATGGTATTATGCAGGGAGTCATGGTTCTAAGAAGTAGCTGAGGATTCTACATCCAGACCAGCAGGTAGCAGAAGAAGAGGGAGCCACTGGGCCTGCTTTGAGCTTTTGAAACCCCAAAGCTCACCCCTAATGACACATTTCCTCCAACGAGGCCACGTCTCCTAACCCTTTCAAAGAGTGCCACTCCATGGTGACCAAACATTCAAAATATGAGCCTAGGAGGGCTCTTCTTCAAACTACCACATCATGCTAACATGTAAGGCTACAGGGACCCGAGCAGACAAAGAAAACAGCAGAGTCCCTCCCCCAACACACACACACACACACACACACACACACACACACACACACCACACACACACCACACACACCACACACACCACACACCACATACACACACTCACTCACACACCACACACTCACACACCACACACACATACTCACATACCACATACCACACACACACACACTCACACACCACACACACACACCACATACCACACACACTCACACACTCACACACCACACATACACTCACACACACTCACACCACACACTCACACACACACTCACACACACTCACACACCACACACTCACACACTCACATACCACACATTCACACCACACTCACACACTCACACACCACACACTCACACACCACACACACATACTCACATACCACATACCACACACACACACTCACACCACCACACACTCACACACCACACACTCACACACTCACACACCACACACTCACACACACACTCACACCACACACTCACACACACTCACACACTCACACACCACACACTCATATACACACACACTCACACACACTCACATACCACACACACATACTCACACACTCACACACCACGTACACTCACACACACACACTTACACACACTCACACACCACACACTCACACACCACACACACATACTCACATACCACATACCACACACACACACACACTCACACACCACACACACTCACACACCACATACCACACACACTCACACACCACACATACACTCACACACACTCACATACCACACACTCACACACACTCACATACCACACTCACACACAGGCACACACACTCACACACACTCACATACCACACACACACACACCACATACACACACTCACACACTCACACACCACACATTCACACACACTCACACACACACTCACACACACACTCACACACAGGCACACACACACTCACACACACACTCACATACCACACTCACACACAGGCACACACACTCACACACACTCACATACCACACACACACACACACACACACACACACACACACACGTACACACACCCATCCCTTGCCCGCTGAAAAACCCAGCTCATCAATGGGACAGGCAGCGCTGTCCTCTCCCTGTTCCTTTTGTTTAAATTCTCACAACTTAAACTCACATGCGAGTGAGTCTCTCATCCCATTTAAGCGTTCTTCAAAATGGGAGTAAGATCTAGCTGACATAGGGACACAAAATGAGATGCCATGGGAGTGAGGGAGGGGCGTGACAGTGCTAATCAAGAGTCACCTAGGAGATCAGTAAGATAACACTCACTGTGGCTATGAGAACATCTCCAGAGATAGCGGGAATGTGGGGCAAGTGATGGGGAACGCCCTGCATTCAAAAGGCTGGAGCCCTAACAGCAACAAAATGGAGAAAGAGGAGATTCCACTGTTACGGACACACTTCTCCCCTTGCCCTCCACGCACCTTGAGGCCAGCCACTCAGCTCCCCTGCTGTCGTCTTGTCACGAAGTTCTTAGCATATGTGGATTGAGACCTAAGTCTGTGGGTTGAATAAGCCCTTCTCCTGTTCTTTTGTTCTCTTAGACATTTGCACGGTCACGAAAAGCTACAGGACAAACAGATTCTCACACCGTACAAGAGTTAAGGTTCAGACATGGAAAGATCTGGTACTTTGAAGACAGAGGGTATATTTTGAGAAACACTATTTTTTTGTTATGGTTTGGACAATTTTGTGAGATTGTGAATATTTTAAGCTCTGTGTGTCATAGATATAGAGATAGAAATAGACAGAAAGACAGACAGACAGAGAATAGATAGACAAGCAGGCAAACAGACAGCATAAATTGTTATAAATGGGTTGTGTTGTTTACCTGTAAAACTTTATTTACAAGAACATCCTGCAATCTAGATTTTGCCCAAGGGGCCAAGGCATGTTGATTTATTGGGTTAGAAAATGCCTGGGTTATTTCTGAGGAGGGGAAAAATGGAGGAGAGCAGTTTGCAGTATTCCCTAGGCTGGCGCCAGGGGGAACTCAGGAGGTGGGGCTCATACATGCAGCCTGAGCTTCTGTGTGGTTTAAGAAAGGATCTCACTGTGTAGCATTCACTAGTTACCTTACTCAGTGTTCCATTGCTGTGAAGAGAGCTCACAGCCAAGGCAACTCGGGTAAAGGAAGCATTTAATTGGAGCTGGCTTACAGTTTCATAGGTTTAGTCCATTATCATCATAACAGAAGCTAGCATGGTGACAGAAGTGACACTGGAGTCGTAGCTGGGTGCTACATCCTGATCTCGGGGGGGTGGGGTGGGGGGAGGCACCTAGATCTGGCATGGGCACCCCAGTGGCACACTTTTTTCACAAGGCTACACC
The DNA here is from genome assembly GCF_021556685.1 of Rattus norvegicus. Classification (NCBI taxonomy): domain Eukaryota; kingdom Metazoa; phylum Chordata; class Mammalia; order Rodentia; family Muridae; genus Rattus; species Rattus norvegicus. The sequence continues at coordinate 11,012,983 of NC_141538.1, forward strand.
CACTCAGCTTCCTAATCCTTTCAAATAATTCAGTGATCAAACATTAGAATATGAGGACCTATGGGGGCTGTTCTTATTCAAACCTCTGTACTAGTCTAGAGCTGTGTAGTTCAGGTCAGCTTCAAACTCCTGGCAATCCTCCTGCCTCCAGTCTCCCACGTGCTAAGTCTACAGGCATGAGCCATAGCACACAACTATAGTCCAAGCTTTAAGAGACCTATAGGTCTATCACTATCGTCTATAGATGATACTGATGCTGGTGAACTTTGACCTTTGCTTGTCAGGAAATGTGGAAGACAGCACACTTCTAAATTGAAAAGGCGGCATTAAGGCATTAGCAATGACAGGGTGGGACAAATCTAGGACTAGTCCAGAAAAATGGACCCTGACTTTCAGACATACTGAAGCAGAATAGACAAGACTTTGGCAAATGTTTGTGAAGGGGAAGAGACATTTACTCAGTGCCCTCTCCTGTTCTGGTGTCTGCGGTGTTTTATACTCACGAGCTCCTTCTTGACATTGTTTTTGTTTGTTGCTTGTTCTCTGAGACAGGGTTTATCTCTGTAGCCCTGGCTGTTCTGGAACTAGCTCTGTAAATCAGTCTGGCCTCAAACTCACAGACATCCATCTGCCTCTGCCTCCCAAGTGCTGGGATTAAGTCATGTTGAACAAGTACTTTATTAACTGAGTTACATCCCCATTCTAGAAACGTCAACGTTGTAACAACTTTTTTTAATTATAAAAACTTATGGGGCTTGGAATGGTAATCCACTCCATGCATAAAATGAGTGCTGATCAAGTTACTGCAGTTAACTTTTCTCTATCTCCCAAAACATTTTTTAAAGATTTATTTGTTTGTTTTATGTAAGTACACTGTACACTGTCATTGTCTTCAGACACACCAGAAGAGGGCATCGGATTCTGTTACAGATGGTTGTGAGCCACCGTGTGGTTGCTGGGAGTTGAACTCAGGACCTCTGGAAGAGCAAACATCTGGCGGCAGCATCTGAGAAGTGGAGGGCAACAGTAATGGGGACAGGACTGTGAAGGCCAAAGGACAACGCAAAGTGCCCGGTGCAAAATCGGAGTATCCTGGAGGTGAGGTGTTGCTCACTGGGTTGTTGGGGATTGAACCTGGGGCTTGCCCATGTGAGAATGAGCGTGTCTGAGCTATATACTCACCCCATTTCATGATTCTTGGCACAGCTGATTGAATAAGGTCTTGTATGCAACATGAGAGTGGACTGCATAGATCCTTAAGTCGCTACAGAAATGTGAGATGTCTCAGTGGGTAAACGCAGCTGCCAATACTCCTGATGATGGCTTGAGTCAGATCCCTGGAGCCCAAATGGTGGAAGGAGAGAACGGAATCTTGTGGGTTGTCTTCTGATCTCCACACATATGTGCACCATGACTTGCACGCACATGAATACACACACACACACACATGCATGCACACACACATACAGACACACACGCACATATACACACATACACATACACACAGGCATGCACACATATACACATGCATACACACACGTACACACATGCTCACACACACAAACACACACACACATATACACATGCATACATACACACACATACACGCATGCACACAAACACAAATAAGTGTAAAAAAAAAAAGAAGCAATGAGATAGATTTTTCAGGAAATATTATATGTTTTCCTTTTGTCCACTAGTTCTACAGTCTCCTTTGGGGTGTGCAGACATTTAAACCCTATTACAAAGAACCTTTCTCTATATGTCATTAGCATATCCACAATGGCTGTCCATTCCAGGTTCAAAAGCTCCATTCATAGTCTTTTGTTGTTGTTGCTTTGTCTTTGTTTTTTAAATCTGTAACCCTTACACTATTTCCTCATCTTGTTAAGTTCATTTGGGACAGGAAGCAGCAGCTAAGGACTACCACAGTCGTGCTATCCTCGGAAGTAACGCCTCTGCTTTCAAAGATACTTACTCTTCCCAGGGGAAACCAAGCCATCCCAAAGAAAGGTGACCTTGCTAAGGAAACAAACCGATTTGCTGTGGCCTCACTGCCTCGTTCTCTATGCAGAGGGGCCTTAGAAGACGCCTGGGTCAGCTCTTACATCTGTAGTCCCAGCACACAGAAGGCTGAAGTGGGAGGATTCAGAGTTCAAGGCCAGCCGTGACTTACTGCTGAGACCCTTCAAACAACCAACAGAGGACTGGGGTTGTGGTCCAGTGGTCAAGTGATCCCTTAGAATGGCCAAGGCCCCAAGTTAGATTCCCAGCACTTAAGAAAAAAAAATGAGGGTGTAGAGTGGAGGGTTTGAGGCTCACATTTTGTAAGGACATCCTGCCCTGACTGGGAGGCAATGGTGGCACAAGCTTGAGGCAGCTGGCACTCCTGCACCCGAAGCCTCTCTTTATTAGGTCTGATACCCTAGCCTACTGTGCGACCCATATTTAGGGTGTATCTTCCTATGTCAAAGTAACCCAATCTAGACAATTTCTAGTGAATGTGCCACAGGCTTTGTCTTCCAGATGTCCCTAAGAATGTCGAGTTGACAGTCATTAACTTTTGCATTCTTGAAGCCTAAGTTCTGACTGACACTATCACCTCCGTTACCCGAGAGACAGGGTGTGAGATGCTGTTGCACTGAGCAAAAAATGTAACCAATGCCCAGCGCATTCCGTGACGCAGGCACATCTATGGGAGTTGTTTTGATAACTAATGAGAGGAATTTAGAGTTGAATTATTTTGTTGTAAAGACTTTTCCTCCAGGCTCTGAGGTAAAAACTTCCTGGACAGGTAAGGGAGGGTTGAGTCCTCGGAACAGATAAATCTGTGACTTTTTCCCCCAATGAATTTTGCAGTAAGATGAAATGAGTCACTTCCTCTTTGCCCAACATGAACGAGAACAAGTTGTGCGCCTCGCTGTGACTGTCACACACACACACACACACACACACACACACACACACACACCGGTATGATGTGAAGCCTAGGATTTGGAACAAGCATGAGAGAACAGTGACTGGTGGTCCATTTCCCCTCTGCCATTGACAAGGATGATGGGTGATTTCTTACTATAAAGTGCTAAAGGGATAACTTGGGATAGGGAGTGCTGGGTGTGTGGCTGTCTTGGGATGTTTAAAAATGTGTTTTCTTTTTCCTTTTCCCTTTTTCTTTTTCTTCTTTGTGCTAGGGGTGGAAAAGGGGGGCTTCATATACAACATTTGTGTGCCTGACCACAGGGCCATAATCTTGGCTCAGGAATGACATCATGGTTGAGTTCATATCTCTCCTGTGTTCTTAGGATCTGCCCTTTTTGTTTGTTTGTTTGTTTTACTTTGTTTTATTTTTCTGGCTCTGAATTATTAACTGGGACTGTAGGAGCAAGGTCCAGATCATGCTGCTGCTACTGCTTCCCCCTCCCCCAACCCCTCTCCCTCCCCCTCCTCCAACCCCTCTCCCTCCCCGCCTCCTCCTTCTCCTCCTCTCCCTCTTCCTCCTCCCTCTCCTCTGCCCTCTCCCCTCCTCCCCCTCCTCACTGATGAACTGGAGGGAAAAGTCATGCCAGCCACCCCTCTCACCGTGATTTGCACTCTAGCCATTCACACTTACAGCCTTTGCCAATTGCTCTGTGTTGTTTGTGACTTCTGACACTTATATAGGCAGTTTCTCACATGAACATATGCTGTTTTTCCCTCAGAGGAAAAGGAGCAGAACCTCAAGCACTCCGGCAGGCTGGTATCAGTTATAATCTCCAGGCTTCACAGCAGGAAAATTGACTATAGGAAAACAAGGGAGTGAGTAACCTTTCCTAGCTAACAACTCCCCCCCTCCCACTCCTCTCTTCTTCCCTCCTCCTCCTCCTTCACATCCTCTTTCTCCTTCCCCTCCTTCCTTCTCTTTTTTCTCCTCACTTCCTCTTTCTCCTCCTCCTCTTCCTCCCTTCTCTTCCCCCTCCTCCTGATCTCTCTCAAGTGACATCAAATAACTAGCCCAAACTTGTCAAAACATCCTCAAGAGAAAATAATCTTGAGATCCTTAAGCGACTGTACCTGCTACTTAAGTTTACTGATGGAGATGCCACTGGAAATGACGGCACTGGATTAAATGGATGTTATGCTTACCAAATGTTCTCCACTGTCTCTGTTGAGCTGCGTGGGCTTTGTAAAGCTTCACACCATGAAACGTACAACACCGTTTGGAGCTTATTGAGTCCTGTGATAGAAAACACTGGCAGAAGACCGTGGGGCGAGAGTTTGCCCAGTCACAGCACGGTCTCTGAGAAAATAATCTCTGATGGCTAGGAATATAATCCACACATAAAGACACTTGCATTTTCCAAGTGTGCCTTCATGGTGTGTTACCATTGGATTTTTGTTATTGTTGTTGTTGCTGTTCTCCTGGGTCTTGGAATTATAAATAACAAAGGAAAGAAAATAGCAATGAAATAAAATGAAGTATCTCTTGGACCCTAATATTTTTATTCTGCCGTGTTTTAGAACTGCCAAGAGAAGCATGAGATGACCTCTAAAGAGCTTTGTAATGAATCCAAGACTTCTTAGAATGTCCTATGTATACTTATCCCTTCATGTCTGTGGGATTAGGTTCAGGGTTCATTTAGATCTGAAAATCCATGTGTTCAGGTCACTTATATGGAATGACACAGTGTTTTCTTACAACCTCTGCCTTTTGAAGCACCTCTAGACGCCATGCGATCTAATGCGATGCAGATGCTGTGTGAAGAACTGTTACTTTGGGGCACAACGACAAGAAAGTTTCTGCATATGCCTTATAAGGATTTGGGGAGTTTCTAAACATTTTTAAATTCGTGGTTGCAAAGCCTGCAGGTATGGAGAGCCATCTCTGTTATCTACATAGCATACTGGAAGCAACAAAGAGAGCAGGCTACAGTGTAATTCCCTCTGGTGCAGTGGATGGCATCTCATATTAAGAACCTAAACTTGGTCTTCAGTCACCACAGTGCCAACTAAGAGTGTTATTGTTGGTGCTCGGTAGCAAAATCTTAAGGAGAGAAGCCAAAGTAGTGGCTGCCAGGGCTGATGGGGGTAGAAGTGGATGAGGTCATTGCTTTCTGTGTGCACAGTTAAGGTGTTTTCTCCAGGAGAAAAGAATTGTGGAGATGGATGATGGTGATAGGGACTGCCATTCTGAGTATCTAATGTCACTGAACAGGATACTTTGATGGCTGAGATGCTAAATGCTGTATGTAGTTAGGGTCTCTGCTGCTGGGATGAAACCCAATAACCAAAAAGCAAGCCGAGGAGGAAAGGATTTATGTGGCTGATACAGAGGCCATGGAGGGATGCTGCTTACTGGCTTGCTTCCCTTTGCTTGCTCAGTCTGCTTTCTTATAGAACCCAGGACCACCAGCCCAGGATGGCACCACCAACCATGAACTGATCGCTATTTGAGAAAATGCCTTACTGCTGGATCTTAGTACTTTGTGTCCTGTCTCTCACCATGGCCGCCTCATCCTGGTCCTCTGAGCTAATACCTAAGTGCAGAGAGAACTAAAACACACACCTCTATGCAAACACAGCAAAATGTGGGAGCAAATGCAATGTCCTATATTAGCATTTTTTCTAGTTGCAGAGCTGGGCCTCCGATATGCTGGACACACGTTCATACCTGAGCCACACTCTCTGGCCTAGAGCCTCTTTATCAGGTCATGTCCAATGTCATGTCTTTTTGAAATAAGTCAACTTTCAACTATCCTCAAAGCTCAGGCACAATGTACTTTGAGTTCCACTCTCAACAACTGGCCAACGCTCAGGCAATAGCGTTAGCAGAAGAGAGCATTTCAGGGTGAGTAAGATAGCAGGCTGTGGAAACATTAGCTATATTTGGCCTTGGAATATGCTTTGAAAACAGGCTTCTATTTACATATGGGGAGATTCGATTTCAAAACTAGAGTAAAATTAAAGGGATTTTACAGTAAATTTTAAAATTAAATTCAAGAGCCACCTTGCCCCAATTTAGACGTTGTGTCCGGAGCCCACTGCCTGACAGTGTTGGCCAGCCAAGATGTCAGTGTGCGGGTGCCTACAGCCCCTGCCTCAGCCTCTGCCTCCCAGATCGCCCCGATTCTTATGCTTGTGCTGTGTTTGGCCTAGAATTCAAAGGGCTTCTGCTTCTAATTCCTAACTTCCACCGAAAAGGACCGTTGTAAAAGTGGAAAACAGAAAAGTGGGATTGTTTGTTGAGAACAACATAAATGTTGATTAAAAACCAAAGGGAGCTTGGCTGCGTGTGGTGTTCTCCAGAGGGGCGGTGGCTGGTGGGCGCTTGCGTGCCCAGCAGACGATATCAGCGGGTGACATTCACTTTGTGGGTTGCTAAAGGCTGGCTTTCTTTTTTTTTTTTTTTTTTTTTTTTGGTTCTTTTTTTCGGAGCTGGGGACCGAACCCAGGGCCTTGCGCTTCCTAGGTAAGCACTCTACCACTGAGCTAAATCCCCAGCCCCAAGGCTGGCTTTCTGCTTCTACACTGTCTTTTTCTTTCTCACCTTTAAAATTAAATTTTAATGTTGTCTTTTGAAGTAAATTCGTTGTTTCTGTATATGACTATTTGATCTCTTTGCCTACTCGCCCTTGGCTCGCCCTGGCAAGTTGACTCCTTCACGGGTATCAGAGCCTGCTTCTCTGGGATTCTGGCTTACAGAGAAGATGTGCTGAGACATCAGTTTTATAGACTGAAAAGCTACTGGAGTTTTAGACTGTTGGCTGGTAGGCCGCCATTGGCCATTGTTTGACTAGCAGAACTATAACCTGCAATAAATCTCTTATAGATTCAGGAATGGTTCTAGAGCAATAAAAATATAAGGATAAATTTTTTAATGTCTAGAATAGGTTTTCCAATTTGCTCACACGTACAATTTCAGAAGCCTTGCCTAGAAGTTGGCAGAGTACTGAAAGTTCACGGCCTGAATTATTTTACTTATAGAGACAAGTGAGTTTGATTATCCTAATTCACCATTAGAGAGAGGCAAGGAATTTGGTGG